>NC_060129.1:178444945-179644945 GCF_021461395.2 Schistocerca americana | reverse complement strand
AGAACTGGCGATTTTGGGGTTGCGAAAAGCCATATTGGTGTGAAGCGAAACCCCTGTATTCTCCTAAAGTTTCTGTGTGGGCTGCAGTATGCAGCAGAGGCATTATTGGCCCGTTTTTCATTCGAGAAACGGTCACTGGTGCACGTTACGTTGCAATTTTGGAACAGTTTGTCGCCACACAGAAAGCATTAGAGCATAGACCAGGTACTGAATGGTTTATGCGAGATGGAGCCCGACCACATCGGACCGAACAAGTGTTTTACTTTCTTGAGGAATACTTCGTGAATCGAGTCATTGCTTTGGAATATCCCAAATTTACTGGTGCAGGCATGGATTGGCCTCCATATTCGCTGGATTTGACTCCCTGTGACTTTTTTTTTGTGGGGCACAGTGAAAGACACGATCTACCCGAAGCATCCCGCCACGCTGGACGAGCTCAAATCGGCGATCTCTGTGGCATGTGAATCCATTTCAGTTGAGACACTACGAAATGTGATGGCAAATTTCATTCTTCATTTGCACCACCTCTGTAGTGCCAATGGTGAACATTTTGAAAACATTGTGATGTGATTGTTTGCAAAGATTGTTTTCATACGATTATTTCACTTATGTATGCTGATACGAGCTGTACAGCGCCATCTATTAGCAGGTTTTGTAACTGTTATTTCAAACTGCTGTATAAACTTCTTACAGCTTTCACAATAAACATACCGTTTACTGCATTCCTCTGTCGATCTTTGTTTTCGAGATATTTAATTGTGAAATCAGGGAGCCCTTTTCTGGACACCCTGTATCTCCTTTCTTCGTGGTCCTTAGGCAGAATGTACATTGGTGGTCGTGCAATTAGCTTAAAATGCTGGTTGTCTAAATTTTCTCAACGGTGTTCCACAAAAAGAACATCATCTTCCCTCCAGGGATCACCACTTTTGTTCATGAAGCACCTCTGTAGTTCTCGCATGTTGATTGAATGTAATGGTAACAAATCTAGCAGCCCACCTTTGAGTTGTCTCAATGTCTTCTTTTAATACAACCTGTTGGGATCCCAAACACTCGAGCAGAGCTTAAGAATGAGTCGTACTAATGCTGTATACAGGGTCTCCTTTACAGAAGAACTACACCTTTCCAGAATCCTCCCAATAAACCTGAGTCAACCATTCGCCTGCCCTACTACCGTTCTTATACGCTCGTTCCATTTCATATCCCTTTGCAGTGTTATGCCCAGATATTTAACAGACGTGAATGTGTCGAGCAGTACACTGCTGATGCTGAATCTTTAACTCAATTTTTTCTGGACTAGTGTCTTCACAATTATTCACCATTTTTTCCAGAATACTGTGTATAGTGGCTAACTATTGTTTAAACGTTTTCTTAAATACTCAAACTGTCAAACTGCTGTAACATCAACACACTGTCCTCAGCCTGGACGTGGTGGAGGTGGCCGGCGTATCGGCATTCATGGTGGGGGAGGAAGGTGTGGACCGGCACGTCGTGGCGTACAAACGAGAGTTCGCTCCTTCGGAGGATGAACTGGCTGTGCTGAGGAGAGGCGAGGAGTGGACTCCGGAAAAAGCTAAGGAAATTGCAGAGCAGGTGCGTATTGCGAGGGACGCGCAATGTATCTTTAATCACACAGTTGCTTCCGTGTCAGTTCTTTCTTGCTAAAGTTTGTGAAAGGATGTTTGTGCACTGTGCATACACGTGGTGTAGGTGAGATGACAGAGTGGCAGAGCATCATTGTATCAAAAGGAGGCAGTCAGTGGGTGGACAATGTGGTGTAGCCAGTTGGAAGCACTTGTATGCCAGAAGGTATTACATTGGTGCATAAGTTTTTAGCATTTTTCCATAAGTTTAATAAAACCAACAGGTACACATAACTGAGACTTTAGTTTTAAATAATATGTTATCCTTCACTATTTACAAAAATGTGGAACTGCAAGGGTAACTTTTCAATTCTGTGACTGTAGACATTGTGTGGTTTTGATGTTAAGGACTCATTGAGACATGTTTGGAGCGCATATTCATCTGGAAAGGAAGTTCCCTGTACACTGTTTGGCAGAAAGCGGTAAAAATTAAAATCTGAGGGTGCAAATTCATGTATAGGGTTTTTTGTCAGTCCAGCGGAACGCTGGCAAGTGTTATTGAGGAGTAGCATCACTTTGAGCAGTCTTCCTGGTCGTTTTTCTCGGATTGCATCTGCAAGACATCTCAGTTGTTCACAGTGAATGTCAGCAGCGATGATTACACCTTGGTGAATCAATCAGTAGTACACCATACTATTTCTGTTCCACCAGATGCATAACATTATCTTTTGCGGATTCACGCAGGTCTGTGTATGGGTTGCTGCTTTGTGTAGACTCAACCATTCCGTTCTTTTCCTTATGTTAGCATAAAGACACCATTTCTCGTCACCAGTAACGATACAGGATAGATATGGTCAGTGTTGTTCACGAGCCAGTTGAGGATGAGCAAGCAAAGATGCACCTGCTAATTTTTGTGATTTTGGATTAGAGCATGCGGTACCCAGATACCCGATTTTTGAACATTCGCCAATTCTACAGTACACCTACATGAATCATTGTGGATTAATGTGTTTAAATAATCGTCATCAAACCCCTGAATGTGGAGAGAGACTGATGTCAAATGATCGCCCTTAAAACGAGAAAACAATTTTCTTCCTGTGTTCTGTCCAGTGGCATTATCCCCATATATGGCTTAAATGAAAGACATACTCTCCTTCTCCTGCTCTCTACAGAGGAAACACATATTTGCCACCATCCAAAGCCAGTCCAGTCCTAACAATGAATCCTACCTGTCTCAATTCATACCACCATCCAACCATACTTATAATCATCACCCAGTCACCTTCCAGGAATTCTTAACTTCCAACCTGCCTCATCATCCTTCCCCAGGTCCCTCCCTAAGAACATGTAAGCAGAAGAAAGGTTTGCACAACACAACCTAAAACTGGATCCTGACCAGATCATTCTCCCGGCAGACAAAGGTTCCACCACTGTTGTGATAAACCGGAGTGACTACCTGGTGGAGGGCCTCTGTCAGTTGTCAGACACTCTACCTACAAGCTCTGCCAAAGTGACCCCATTCCAGAAGTCCAACATAACCTCCAATCCCTGCTGAAATCCTTAGGCCCTTTCCAGAACCTCTCCCCTGAATCCATCTCCCTGCTCACCCCAACAATAGCCCGCACACTCACCTTCTACAAACTCCCCAAAATCCACAAACCTAACAGTCCTGGGCACCACATTGTGGCTGGTCACAGTGCCCCCCCCCCCCCCCCCCCCCCCCCCAGAAATAATCTTGGGCCTTGTTCACCAATATCCGCAACCTGTTGCCCAAATCCTAGCCTCCCTCATTAAAGATTACTACCACTTCCTGCACTGGCTCTCCACCATCCCCACACCCTTACCTCCTGGGTCCCTACTCATCACTGCAGATGCAAACTCCTTATACACCAACATGCCGTGCCCTTGCTACGATTGAACACGCTCTCCTAATGCCCTGCAGATTCCAAACCCACCACTTCACTCCTCATACTCCTACCCAACATCATCCTAACCCATAACTACTTCACCTTTGAAGGGAAGATATACAAACACACCTGTGGCACAGCCATGGGCACCTGCATGGCACCTTCCTTTGCCAACCTCTTCATAGGCCATCTAGAGGAAACATTCCTAGCTTCCCAAACCCCTGGTCTGGTTCAGGTTTATTGACGACATCTGTATAACCTGAACTTACAGCCAGAACACCTTATCCTCACTCCTCCACAATCTCGACACCTCTGCCATCCACTTCACTTGGTCCTGCTCCCAGTGTGTACCCTCCTAGATGTCGATACCCACCAATCACCAACATTACCTGCACTTTGACAGCTGACACCTCTTCCACACCAGAAAATTCCTCTCATACAGCATGGCCACCCGTGACATCTGCAGTGATGATAATTCCCTTGCCCAGTATGCTGAAGGCCTCACAAAGGCCTCGGCAGACAGACAATACCCCACAGGTGTGATACACAAACGTATCTCCCGTGCCATATCCTCGCACACACCTGATCCTCACACCTATCCCGACAAGACAGCAAAGAAATGCCACCCTTGTCACCTAGTACTACACGTGACTGGAACAATTGAACCACATCCTCCGTCAGGGCCTCGGATTATCTATCGTCGTGCCCAGAAATAAGGGACATCCTATGCAAGATAATTTCGTCCCCTCCCAAAGTGGTGTTCCACTGCCCACCCAACCTCCACAACATCCTAGTCCATCGCTATGCCACTCCCAACCCCATTCCCTGGTCACAGGGATCATACCCTTGTGGAAGACCCAGGCACAAGACCTGCAGCCATCCAGCACCTCCTATTCCAGTCCCATCATAGGCTTATCCTGCCCCATAGAGGCCAGGAAACCTGTGAAAGCAGCCATGTTATATACTAGATCTGCTGCAACCACTGCACAGCATTTTACATTGGTATGACAACCAACCAGCTGTCAACCAGAATGAACGGGCACTGTGAAACTGTTGCCATAAACATGGTGGACCACCCTGTGGCACAACATGCAACAGAGCACATCAGGCAAGATTTCAATGGCTGCTTCACAACCCGTGCCATCTGGATCCTCCCAACAACCATCACCACCGCGAGCTTTTCTGAGCTTCAAAAATGGAAGCTTTACAGCTTGTCTTTCGCTCCTGTAACCTCCGTGGCCTAAACCTAAGGTAACTCGCTGTCGCCCACCCCCCTCCTAATAGCGAGTGTCGTGTGTCGTGTGTCGTGTGTGTGTGTGTGTGTGTGTGTGTGTACACACACACACACACACACACACACACACACACACACACACACCATCTCTTTCCCATTACCTCCTTCCAATATGTGTCAGCTAAAGTGCTCGTCATTTATGATGGCGGCCGAGTTTAGGTTCGTTCTGTGCATCTGAGGTCACAAACACAGTTAGCCAATGAACAGAGAACGACGTTACCAGAGCTCAACTGCATTGCAGAGCACGGACGAGTGTCTTCAGTTTTAGAAACATTCAGGCATAAATAAAGTAATTGAACAAAAGCAATGTGATGATAGCAGACTTTCTTTTATAGAAAGTTTGGAAAAAGCATTCTTTAAACCAATTGCTTCATATTCTATTAATTAATTAAACCAAACAAGCAATAAGCCTTTTAATTCAGGCGATAGCAAGGATAGGTGTTTGTATCATTCTCACTAACCGCTTTTTCGCAATAAAGAACAGCGGTAATTGTTTATTTCCTATTGTACTTCGACGAAACGTAAGTAATTCATAATCATACCAACAGTGTTTGTCGGTATTTTGCGTGATATTTTAAAGTCCTCCGGGAAACACAATCAACGACGAGCTGCGTTAGCGTAATGGTTAAAGTGTGTGGCTGCTAAGCGAAAGGTTCTGAGTTCAAACCTAGATTGGTGCTTAATATTTTCTTTATTTTAAAAACAGTATCGAAGTGTCTTACTTCATGAATTTTATTCGTTTGAATGTAATTTTTTGAAATTTCTAGTGGCAACTAAAATCGACCATACGGAAAGTATACACTATGGACTTTACCTCTGCATACTCTTCAAAATTTCGTTCAATGGTTTACTACATCTAATGCTGCACAATAACTGCGTTGAACATCGAAACAAAATTAAGTCATTTATGGGGGGAAGGTATCAGTCAAGATGATGTGTAAAAATCAAATTTTTGGGCCAAATAGTTTTTGTGAAATCGAATGATAAAGTGTGTCAAAGCAGTCGAAATACTATGTGTCTGCACAGGCGAGCAGTGCAATGATGACAAAATTGCGGAATGCGGGGAGCACGTCTCTGTAGCAGTGAAAGGGTTAATGCAGCCGTGGTGGCTTTACTTCATAAACTGCACGCTCCCACCTAAACGTAACTTTGCGAACTATACTGTGGCGCTGCTTCTCTTGGCGCGTACAACTGGCAACGCAGCAGTTTCCCGCGTCTGGGTGCGCATGCGTGAACCGCCAAGATAAAAGAATTGAACTATAGTTGTGTGCTGCCATTTCACACTCAAGCCTGTGAAATCGCGTGCTCAGTTGTTTGCCACCTGCCCCCTCTACATGCACCCCTAGCTGGTCTATGGACAGCTCCCCACTCTCCCACAAGCCGCTAGATGCTCACCTCCCCCCCCCCCTCCCCAAACCCCTCCCCCCCCCCCCCCACCTCTCTCCAGCCCTCATTCCACCCCATCTTGCACCCCCACCTCACCCCAGTACACTCATCATGGGTGAGGAAAGATCTGGAGGTCGAATGAGCACAATATAGGGAGACAGGTGTGTGTGTGTGTGTGTGTGTGTGTGTGTGTGTGTGTGTGTGTGTGTGTGTTTCTCCTGCAGCTTGAGAAAGGAATTTCATTCCAAAAGCTATGTGTGTGTGTTTCTCCTACAGCTTAAGAAAGGAATTTAATTCCAAAAGCTAACAAAGCAAAACTCTGTTTTGTTTGTGTATCTGATGATGACACAGCAGTTCTACCTCATTATTCCTAAAATTAATTATTCTCAACCAGAACTTTCTGTGCATTATAATTGATAATAGTTATTCTGTGTTGTATTTATCTATTGTCTCTGTGTTTTTCTTTTTTACACCAGTGTTGTATTCTAAATTCTGTTCCTCATATTCATTTGTGATTCCTGGGTGAATTCAGAGCTTTTTGTCATTCATCTGATGAGTAGCACTTACACCCAATCACTAAATTATTTGTTAGATATATCCCACCCTCTGTCATCTTGTACTGTGTGTGCCCTCTACTCCATAAAGTTCTATGGGAGTTAATCCCTGATGCCTTAACACACATAATCTCATCCGACCCTTCTTGTAATCAGTCTTCCTCAATACACACACATCAAAAAGAGTTTTGTACCATCTTGGTTCCGGAACCTGTACAGAAAATTGGAATAGAGGTCAACATAAACATCATTTCTGCTCTTTTTATTGCCAATGAAAACCACACATTGCATGTTGTACCACCATGCAGCCAGACCTTTAGAGGTGGTAGTCCAGATTGCTGTACACACCAGTACCTCTAATACCCAGTAGCATGCCCTCTTGCATTGATGTACCCCTGTATTCGTTGTGGCATACTATCCACCAGTTCATCAAGTCGCTGTTGGTTCAGACCGCCCAACTCCTCAATGGCGATTTGGCATAGATCCCACAGAGTGGTTGGTGGGTCACGTCATCCATAAACAGCCCTTTTCCATCTATCCTAGGCATGTTCGATAGGATTCATGTCTGGAGAACATGCTGGCCGCTCTAGTTGAGCGATGTCGTTATGCTGAAGGAAGTCATTCACACGATTCATGATGGGGGCACGAATTGTCGTCCATAAAGACGAATACCGCACCAATATGCTGCCAATAAGGTTGCACTGTCAGTTGGAGGATGGCATTCACGTATCGCACAGCCATTATGGTGCCTTTCAGGACCACCAACGGCATACGTCGGCCCCATATAGTGCCATCCCAAAACAGCAGGGAACCTCCACCTTGCTGCACTCACTCGATAGTGTGTCTAAGATGTTCAGTCTGACTGGGTTGCCTTCAAACATGTCTCAGACGATTATCTGGTTGAAGGCATATGCGACACTTATTGGTGGAGAGAACGTGACGCCAATCCTGAGCCATCCCAAAACAGCAGGGAACCTCCACCTTGCTGCACTCACTCGATAGTGTGTCTAAGATGTTCAGTCTGACTGGGTTGCCTTCAAACATGTCTCAGACGATTATCTGGTTGAAGGCATATGCGACACTTATTGGTGGAGAGAACGTGACGCCAATCCTGAGCAATCCATTCGGCATGTTGTTGGACCCATCTGTACCACACTGCACGGTGTCGTGGTTGCGAAGATGGATCTCGCCATGGACGTTGGGAGTGAAGTTGCGCATCATGCAGCCTATTGCACACAGTTTGGGTCGTAACACAACATCCTGTGGCTGCACGAAAAGCATTATTCATCATGGTGGTATTGCTGTCAGGGTTCCACTGAGCCATAATCCACAGGTAGCAGTCATCCACTGCAGTAGTAGCCCTCGGGCAGTCTGAGCAAGGCATGTCATCGACAGCTCCTGTCTCTCTGTATGTCCCACATGTCCGAACAATAACACTTTGGTTCACTCCGAGATGCCTGAACACTTCCCTTGTTGAGAGCCCTTCATGGTGCAAAGTAACAATGTGGATGTGATCTAACTGTGATACTGAACCTCTAGGCATGCTTGAACTGTAGACAACACGAGCCGTGTACCTCCTTCCTGGTGGAATGACTGGAACTGATCAGCTGTTGGACCCCCTCCATCTAATAGGCGCTGCTCGTGCATGACTGCTTACATCTGTGGGTGGGTTTAGTGACATCTCTGAACAGTCAAAGGGACTATGTATGTGATACAATATTCACAGTCAACGTCTATCTTCCGGAGTTCTGGGAACTGGGGTGATGCGAAACCTCTTTTGATGTGTGTGTTATTTTTGTCACTGGTGGACCTCCTCATACTTTATAAGTCCATTTAATTTTCATCATCCACATCTAGAATGCTTCTCTTGTTTTTTGGTTTTCTCTCAGTCATATGTTTGATACTACTTTTAGCAAGGAAATCTCTTGTAACCTGTGCAGATACGCTTCTTATATCCTCCCCCCCTTATCTGTGTACAGTGTTCCACAATTTTCATATTAAGTTCCAACAGGTCCAGTAAAGCAATGTTATCAGCAAATCTTATCGCTGAAATCCTTTCATGCTGAATTTTAATCCCACTCCTGAAATTTTATTTTTGTCTCTGCTTTCTCGATGTAAAGGTACGTTTACACTGGGATACATGTATCGCGACATGTATGAGCGACATGTCAATTTGACATGTCGCGATACATCACCTCATACAAAAATTCACGGAACTTGTATGCGGACCCTCGAGCTCATACATGTCGCGTATACATTTTGTATATCGCTTTTTGGCCATATACGCGACATGTATGAGCGACATTTGAAGAACTCGCGCATGCGCAGTACTATCATTTCCTGTCGTCTTGTCGACTGCCACTTATTTCGACGATTAGCGCATGCGTAGTACCAGGCTCTTTGGCGGCTGTTTGAGTTTTGAAGGTGCCGACTGTCGTTTCGACTTTAATGTATCTGCATAAAATATCAAAAAGTGCCATATGCAACGTTATTCTTCGTGTTTGCGAGGCCATTGTGCAAGTTTTATCCCAAGAAGTGAAGGTAAAAGTTTTATATATATCAGAGTATGTCATACATTAAATAATTTTTTCATGCATCTGGCACGTATATCAATGTTTTGCTGTTATTCCGGCGGCCTCGCGTGATAATGTTGACAACGGATGCCGACAATCGTGTGTGAGACGTCGGCATTAGCAATTGCGCGACAATGCAAATGTTTTGTCATGAAATCTTCGTTTTACGAGGAATCCCCAGTGGCTAAAAAACGGAGTGTTACTGCCAACTGATCCTCTGGTGGAATCGCTTCCCGAAAATTTGTGTTGGTTTTGGACACAAGAAGAGCCACAAGTGATAACAAACCGCGGAAATCCTCCATACTCATCCTAACATAATTTCTAAAATATGGCATTAATTCGCGAGAAACTCTCTGTGCCACCATCTACGCTTCCTCCGCCTTTTCTTCCTATCATCTTCCAAAAGAGCAAGTGTATCAGCACATAAAAATGTGAAAACTTCCAAATCGTCGTCGGAAGCTATCGCACAGTGATACATATCAACCAGTGTAAACGCACGCTCATACATGTATGAGGTTGATACTTGTCAACTCATACAAGTCGTGATACATGTCGCAAAGTCGTATATACATGTATCGCATACATGTGCCGATACAAATCGCAGTGTAAACGCACCTTAAGGTTGAACAGTGGGGGTGAAAGGTTGCATCACTGCATCACTGCCTTCTCTCTCTCTCTCTCTCTCTCTCTCTCTCTCTCTCTCTCTCTCTCTCTCTCTCTCCAGTTATTGTACACGTTGATACCAGTGACCCAGCAGAGCAGTTTAGGACTTTAAAACCAAAATCATCATCATTGTCATAATGATCATCAGAAACAACTGCATCAGATGAAGCCATTTGAATGTATCATTTTGATCAACTCTGCTCTGTTTTATTTTTGTGCAACTTCTGTATTTCCAGAGAGAGCGTGATCGGCAAGAAGCAGAGGAGGCATCAAAGAAACGTTCCTCGCGTGATGAGAAAAATTTTGTTCCTGCCTCCAACTTCTACAAGGACAAGTACAGGCACCTGATTGGCGAGGATGCTGCCCTAGCAGCTGCAAAAAAGACTGAGACAAATAGAGCTTATGGGTTTGGTAGGTACCAAAGTGTCCTCTCTCTCTCTCTCTCTCTCTCTCTCTCTCTGTCTGTGTGTGTGTGTGTGTGTGTGTGTGTGTGTGTGTGTGTGTGTGTCGTATTATAGAGCAGCTGGGAGCTTGATGAAAGCTGGACCATATCCATATTATACATTTTTATTTCAAGAAGTTTTGAATTAAACACCTTTACATGGACGGCACAGCCAAACATTTACAATGCCACAGCATTTCCTTCGTTACCAGGACCAAAGATGCTGGTCTACTGCATTGTCAGCAGTGGACGATACCTCATCTTCTGTATTAACACCACCCTCTAACATTACATTCAGGCATATGGTATGATACACAGTGGGCATATATAGGGAATAAGGTTTTTTTTATACACTTTAGTTTTGCATATGCAAGTTTTGTTTATTTCTGGATATTCATGTACTACGGTACACAGTGAAATCTTGTACAACTCCCTCCTCATTGGCAGCAACTGATCAGTTATTATTTTACTGTTGCTATTTTCATTTCAGTGGAATTTATTTGATTATTCTTGAGAGTTACGTTCATTTGGTGTGTTATCTACATAATTTTCAACCAGCAAAATTATTGTCACTGGCTTTCTCTGATGAAACAAATAAAAAATATCTGAATATAACCTTTGAGTTTTGTTACATGAGGTAGACTATGTTGTGTAGTTACGAAAAATATTTTACAATATAATGTTAAAGCAGTATTTATAGAAGTAAAGTAATAAGAAATGGATAAGTTTGAAAAAGTCATCTTGACTAAATTACTCACCATTAGTCCATATTTATTTTAAGTTTAAAGCGGACAGGTGCTTCTGCCTAGTATCGACAATATAACATAGTTTTAGTATTACGTTTTGTTCCCATACTAAAATATGTTGTAGATGGCTTCCTGATTCTTTTATCATTCTTTTTACCAGATAAAGCTATGATAACAATTTCTCTGGATAAAAATTGTGCAGGTGACACACTGAATGAACCTAATTCGTAACGATAACTAAATAAATAATTGAAGTAAAAATAATAATAAAATAATAACCAGTCAATTCCTCCCACTGAGGGGGATATGTAGGGGATATTACAATACTTGTGGTAATGGGTGACCCACCTTCTGTCTAGCAAAGTCCAAACTTTCCAGTCTTCAGTGTCACCAACTGAGTATTTGATATGCCATTGAAGGCATACATCCTATACAAAGCTCGTGAATGTACAGCCATTTTACTGTAGAAATAAATATCAACATGAAGCGATATGCTGAACTCACCCTCACATGTCATTACAAATAAATTTTAACTTAAGCAGAATTGTGGTATGCAAATATGTGAAGCACTCCTGTGTATTTACTCATTTTTATCATCTCTAGAATTGCTATTAACACGAGACAAGAATTGCTGTTAACATGATGAGACACGAAACACAGTCCACAACATTAAACACTTGATGGATTTTGCCCATTATAGTACTGAAAAAGGGGATCTCACTACTTGGAAATACACAGATCTGGCAACAGATGGGAAGTAGCACATTCCAGGACTTTTTGGTTTTTTATTTATTGATTTACTTAACCTGGCAAGATCATGGCCATCAGGCCCTCTCTTACATCTAATCAGGTGTTCTGCGAGGGTAAGTCAATTATTACCTGCAATTTAGTTATGTTTTTGTTTATTTTGGTAGTGCTGCTGTTTTACATTGATGGCACATGCTTTGTTTATTCGTTGTTATATCTTTACAGTTTTCAAGCTGCTAGGTTGGTTTTGTTATCGCTGTGTTGCTGTTAATCATGGTTGCTCTGCTATCTATTTGCACCAAAGAAGAGCAACATTCAGTGATCCATTTTTTGTGGTCAGAAGGCGTATCAGGGGCCAAAATTCATCAAAGACAGTACGGGAACAGTGTTTTGCCACAACAGAGTGTCTACGAATGGATTGAAAAATTCCGAAATGGTCGAACAAGTGTTACGCACGGAGAAGTAGTCGGACGACTGTTTACCACCACAAATGAAGAAACCGTTGATCTTTCACGTGAAATGATTCTCTTGGACAGAAGATTAACTGTTGACGAAGTGGCACATTGTCTGCAAATTAGTCATGTTCCTGCCTACAAAATCATCCAGAACAGCATAAAGTTTGTGCAAGATGGGTCCCAAAACAACTTGCACAGCTGCATAAACAAACACGCTTGGACACCTGCAGAAAACATTTGGATCGCTATGGTAACGAAGGGGACAACAACTTAGACAGGATCATTACTGGTGACGAAACATGGATCCATCATTTTCAAGCTGGAGAGTAAACGGCAGAATGGAAACATCCAAATTCATTGTACAAGAAAATGTTCAAGACCCAACTGTCCGCCAGAAAACCGATGCTTACGGTTTTTTGGGATACAGTGAGATGCTTACTGCCAGACTAAAGCCTGAAATTTGAAGCAAACGTTGAGGATTGCTGTCAAAAGGTGTTACATTGTTGCAAGACAATGCCCGTCCGCATACTGCTGCCCACACTGCTGAAATGCTCCAGAAACTCAAATTTTAACTACTGGATCATCCTCTATATAGTCCCCATCTTGCCCTTTCTGACTATCACTTGTCTAGTCCACTCAAACAGGCATTAGGGGGCCGTCAAGTTGACTTGGATAAAGCAGTGAAAGAAGCTGTGCGTTCCTGGCTCGCAGCTCAACCAAGAACCTTCTTTTATGCAGGCATCAGGAAGCTTGTACACCGATGGACTAAGTGCACTGAAACGCAAGGAGATTATGTTGAAAAATGTTCTTGTAAGTTTCCTATTTGATTACAATAAAATTTTATAACTACTTTGTGGATAATAATTGACTTACACTCTTATATATTTTACATCGTATTACAGGAAGCATGTTATACTAAATTTAGAAAATAGAAATTACAGTGATATATATAAAATTTAAATAATACATACAATTTATATTTGTACACGATAAATACAACTATAATTAGTGATTATGGTAAAGCAGGTTTTTAATAACGAGTGCTGGCAGCAGTGAGCATGGAGAAAGAAGCGGAGGAGGGAGGGAAAGAGGAGTGTGGTATAACATAGTTAAAGATTATAAGAGAAGAGGGAGTAGCCTGACTCACAAGTTGCAGGATAAGAGAAAGAAGGATAACTGGGGAAAGATAGGAGCATTGACTTTCCTATTTGATGGAGGGAAAGTTTACCATGTACCGTATTTACTCGAATCTAAGCCGCACCTGAAAAATGAGACTCGAAATCAAGGAAAAATAATTTTCCGGAATCTAAGCCGCACCTGGAATTTGAGACTTGAAATTCAAGACGAGAGAAAATTCTTAGACCGCACCTCCAAATCGAAACAATGTGGGTCCATTGTAACATGAGACACAATTTAGGTCAAATGCATGAAGATACAGCTACAGTAGTTTGGTTCGAGTCGTTAGCTTAACAGTTAAGATTTACAAAGTAGCCATTGCTATGAATCAGGTACTCTGTCTATATTTATACTGGTACCCTTCCTTTTTCACGTGCTTCGTCTGGTTTGAATCAATTGCTTATTGTGCTTTGATCTGATAAGTGCCATTCTCTTTGTTATAGGTGTTTACGTCACTCTAAGCTGAAACTGCATTACTGTATTGTGTCATGCAATGTTTGTCACATTCTGATAATGAGTGTTTACGACCTGTAGCCGCTCACGGCGTGGCGCGCTTTTGTGCGCACTATCGCTGCTTACAATAAGAAAAAGGAGAGGATTGTCTCATAAGCTAAACAAAGGCAAGAGACTACTATTTGTTGTTACTTACACTGCTGCTTTCTTTGATAATGATCAACAAGAACCAAATAATATACTGCGTATGATACATGATGTTCTGAACGAGAGTTTAACGAAAAATTTTCTCCGTTTGAAAATCTTTGCAGACGCCTCTTTAGTACATTACATTCTGCTCACAAATTAGAGTCATCTTAGATTTAAAAATATAGTCAGTTGCCGTGCTTCATTTCTGACTCACTATTCAGCATAAGAATAATACGAATATAAACTGACACGATATGTATATTCTTCCGTGTTTGCTGTTGTCTCACTCTAGTTTCGTAGTTTATTAGGCAGACAGGATTTAAATGAGATAGCAGCAAACACGAAGGAATACACGGCATTATGTTTATATTCTTCTACCTTTTCTTTTAATTTATTTGCCGATGCAGAGGTTTTGGTGCCAGTATTTATCTTTGTGCCTGCAAAGCACGCCTGTGTAGCGCTCATGTATTCGACGGCAGAAGTTAGTTGTGGTGGCACCTACCAACATTTTTCAGAACTTCCGCTTACTTTGCACTCGATTCTAAGCCGCAGGTGGTTTTTTGGATTACAAAAACCAGAAAAAAAGTGTGGCTTAGATTCGAGTAAATACGGTATGTTAATTCTGGGGAAGCCCTATGACAATGACAGAAGGAAGTGCTTCAACTTTTAATAAAAAGTCACAGGGCATTGAATTGTGTGAGGAGTATAGGGCGGCTTGTTCCAGAGGCAAACAGCAGTGAAAGTGAAGAAGATTGGAAATGTTTTTGTTTTATTAATGGGCACAGCTAGTATACTAGACAAGTGATACCTAGTATTTATATTACGGTACCACGAAAGATATTTAATCTCTGCACTGAGGTACTCAGGTGCTGGCACAATTGAGGAGCCATCGAAGTAGATGTACCGTGCGGTGGTTCTGTAACGTGTCTGGCTGCTAGCACCCGAACTGGGTGTCTGAAGCACTGACACAGTTATATCGATGAATGTTGCGTGTGTAATGCATACAACTCTAACCGTGTCATGTCCTCATTACTCGTACCATGTTGAATTACATCACAGTAGTGGAGGTTTGGTAGAACAAGCGATTACACGAGTTTGCATTTCACATCCTGTGGAAATATGTTACAAAGCTTTTAGAGAACATAGAGGCAAGCAGGCGTCTTCTGACACACGGTATGATTCTCTGCTCAATTTAAACACCCAGCTTGGTCACTGTTTTGTGGTGTGGTATTGGGATCCATCAAATTCAGTGGGAAGCAGTTGATTGCAGAATTCCGAACTTATTAATTTCTTGTGTATACTAAGAATACTTCAACCCTTTTGCATAAGGGAACTACTTAGATTACTTGCAACTCTTTTGCATAAGCCCTACTGAACATACATCATCATCATCATTCATCTAGGTAATCACAGCATTTATGAGGAGTGATCATAAGTAATGGTTGGTTGGTTGGTTGTTTGTGGGTTTTTTTTTTTTTTTTTTTTTTTTTTTTTTTTTTTTTTTTTTTTTTTTTTTTTTTTTTTTTGAGAATCTTTATTTATTGATCACCATCAACTTTTTCCCCTGCAAAGTACTCCCTCGCAGATATAGTACACTTGTGCCAGCAATTTTTCCAATCTTGTAAATACTTCTGGAACTAACTTTTCATTGTGGTGTTTTCAGCTCGTTCAGTGATTCTGGTTTTATTTCATCAGTGGTGGCAAACAACATCCTTTCACGGTTCTCTTCGACCTCGAGACTAAAAAGGGGGCCACACCTGGCAAATACAGTGGCTGAGGCAACGGTTTTGTTTTTTGCCAAAAAATCGTGAAGAGGCATTGAGGTTTGAGTAGGAATGTTATCACGATGCAATTTCCACGAGCGCTTTTGCCACAATTCTGGTCATTTTCTTTGTACGGCATCTCACAAATGGCACGCAACTTCCAGGTAGTATTCTTTATTTGCTGAATGACGATAAGGCAGGAACTCGTGATGCACTGTCCCATTGTAATTGAAGAGAAAGTGAGAACAGGTTTTGCATATGATCAGACTAATCAATTTTTTCAGTTTTGACTCATCAGGCAATTTCCATTGGGGCAATTGGGCCTTGGTTTCAATGTCATACCCGTCTATCCATGCTTTGTCAACTTTGATAACCTCCTTTAGAAGTTTGTTAGCTTCATTCAGCAATTCATAAGCAGTGACTGCACGATGACACTTTTGGTCAGAATTCAACAATATCGGACAAACTTTGGTTCTACATATTTCATACCCAAAACGTTAAAAAAAATGCTCGTTGTGAGCCAAAGGATATGCCAACACCATCAGCAACCTCTCTGATGGCGATTTGGTGATTTTCCAGAACCATTTTCTTTATTTCTTCCACATTGTCATCAGTAACTGATGTGCTAGGATGTCAGGGCGGTTGTTATCTTCACCGTCTTCTCAGTCCTGTTTGAAACATTAATACAACTCGTAAACATTTGTCCTGTAGTGGACTCACCAAAAGCCACAGTCAACAAATCAAATGTGTTGCTACACTTTATTCCATTTTTCAAGCAAATCTAATGTGAATTCTTTGTGCAATCTTTATTGAAAGTAAAAATTCACCGAACATTCAACAACACACATAACTTGACTATCAACAACTGATTAAATATTCAAAATAGCTCTTAATGCAAACATATAACAGAAACAAGTATAACAGCAAGATAAAAGAAAAAAAAATTGGAAGTTGGATGTTTAAAGCTTGCAAAATTAAAAATTCTGGTTACTTTTTGATCACACCTTGTAGATCTTCAGGTCTCGGACTGAAGTAGAGCTGTCTGCAGCTTGTGGTCTCTCGGTCGCGTTCACACTTCCTGAGCACGGGGTCCCGGGTTCGATTCCCGGCGGGGTCAGGGATTTTCACCTGTCTCAGGATGACTGGGTGTTTGTGCTGTCCTCATCATTTCATCATCATTCCTGAAAGTGGCGAGATTGGGCTGAGCAAAGGTTGGGATTTTGTATGGGTGCTGATGACCACGCTGTTGAGCGCCCCACATACCAGACATCATCATCATCATCATCATCATCAAGTAGAGCTGGAAGTCATTGGTACAGGTATGATATTTACAGGACAAAATGGATGAAATATAACTGACCTACAAGGAAGACAAAAGTGGGTCCAAGCCTGTTTGTTGTGGTGCTCCTGACAGAATATTTTTGTAGGACAATTTTTCATTCCCATAGACAACACCTTGCTGTTTGTTTTTCAAGTAACTTTCAGTCCACTTCAGTGCACTATTTGAATAATTTAGCTGGCACATTTTTCTGAGCAGTATCTGAAAGCTGACAGAGTCAAAGGCTTTGCTGAAGTCTAATAGTGTCAGTATTATGACCTCTCTGTTTTCCAAGGCATATTTCAGGTCATCAGTGACCTTAATTAGTACAGTATTTGTGCTACTGTGTTTATGAAAGCTGGACTGATATTTGTCAAATAAATGAATTTGGTACGTGTTTCCTTATTCGTACCACACTTACCCACCATATCTTAGATACCATAAAAGAGGAAGTGGGATGGAATCATGGTTGGTAGTCACAATTTATAACTAAGACAATTTATTGACATTACGCCTTTTAAGGAATTTGACAATTACAAATTGTGGACGAGCCACTAGTAGAAATCCAACGTACTCAGTACTCAAATAAACAGTCCCTTAAGAGAAAGTTATTAAATCTTAATTTGCCAGGCATTTATAGAAACCTTAAGCATAGCAATTATCAATTACTTCACATAGTCACTTCATCAAACTCCTTAAAACCAGTTATTACATTAAGATGGCCTCACTTAACATTCTTCACTAAAATACCCTTATAAACTTACTATTTCAATCTGTTAAAGAAACACATGTTAGGAGATCAATTACAAACTTAACGTTTCCGGGCACTAATACCCCTCGCTTTATTTTCCCTTATTAAGAAAACAGAATTACTGACAAACTTCAGAAATGCAAACTTCCAAATAGGATTTCCCTCAAAATACATATAATGAAAACAGTTACCAATAAAGGGTGACTTAATGACACATCAACAATAGTGCCAAGCTGAGATCCAATTACATAACATGGTAGAGAACCACTTACATAACAAACTACAGCAGAAACACTGATCTTTAAAAATAAATGTTCAGGCACTCAGACGTGTTAATAAAAGACTACTAGAAAGAGCTGCGAAGGAACTCAGCAGATGCTATGCAATTTAAAGTTTAGCGAGTTGCTAATATTTAAGGAAACAGGTTCGTATAAGAACAGGTTACATACAATATATGTTTGTACATCTACCAGCTTAACCTGCCTTGGCAGAAGGAAGATAAATACTAAATTTTGGAAGGAGGTATGTGAACGACTCCCGGTAGTGGCCAGGTTCTTAAACACTGGCAGGCCTAGACCTCGGATGACATTTCACCCCCCCCCCCCCCACCCCTCCCCTGCTCTCCAAAGGGCACTGGCACAGTCAAAAGTTTTTGCACGACTCACAAAGACATTCCAATAACTCTGAAACATAGAAACACTCGGCAGAACCTTTGATTTGATTTATGGGTAAGCATGTAAAGGAACACGTTACACTACTGACAAATTTGCAACTTTGACCTTAAGCATTTTACTCATGGACAATTGTATTAATAGAGTGCAGGCTTTGAAAACGCCAACATAAAATCATTTGATTACAAGAAACACAGACCACTAGTGAAACTTCTGAGTAAACTTTCAAATAACAGCCACCATTTAACTAGGCCAACTGATCTCTTCCACACCATTCTAAAGTTCGACTATGAAAGTCTCATAATAATAATAAAATTTAAATGCCTCAGAGTGTCAGTCAACAAAACACAATTACGACCACTTACTTCATATCACATACACAATACAAAGGAGCAGGTTCCACAGCTTCACTTTAAATTTAGTTCCCAGCGAAGTCACAGAACTTGTATCTCCAAGCTGCCCATCTCGCCAAAACACCCGACCTATTTCACACCGCAACATGTAACGGTCATCATGCTCGTTAGGCAGCCGTTGACACTCGTCTCCCAGCGAATGTCATGAGATCTTGAGGGTTACCCCTCGAAGGCTAACAACCAAATCACTTCACCCACTAACCCGGAAGATAAGACACACGAAAAGCAAAGATAGCTTAGCTCGACCACAATCGATCTCAATGATACATGAACAAAATAACATTGGCGCCAGCTCAAAATTCTCACAAGTGTTCAGTAATATGGTCATGAACAATATATTCCAGGGCTTTGGAAACAGGAGGTAACATGCTGATTGGTCAGTCATTACAAGGTGATTGTGGATTTTCTATCTTAGGGATATCTTGGATTATGCTTTGTTTCCATTTACAAGAGAAAAATTTAATATGTCTGTTAAGGGGACCCGGTCATGAGCGAATGTCCTATGGTTGACCATACTAGTGTCAAAAACTATTTTTTCAAATCATCCAGATTTGAAACATGCGTAAGTTGTCAAATTTTCTTCGAAGTGTATATCTTATGAGACAATAGTATTGTTATCACAATAGAAATTCCCAAACGGTATTTGACGTAAAACATTGGGATTTTAAAAAAATAATATCTAAGTGTTTTTTAAACCTTTTATTTGATTGCCATAATTATGGTACATTTTAATGAAAGTTGTTTAGTTAATCTCTGTACCATGTTTTATTGACATAGGTATATTAGTCTTAGAGAAAATTGTATCCAAAGCTAAAAATTTCATGGTTTCTCTTCTTTCCCTTCTATGGCAATGCTTCATGTAATGTTAATGCGTTGCTCTATAGGTTTAATGTTAGAACTTCTTTCAAGGCCATTAACACACTAAGTCAGTTGCTTGTACATAATATTAAAACTAACAATAACGATTTTGCAGTTACAGGTAATGTAAAATCCAGTACACTGACCGCAAAGCTTTTTATATTGGCCAAACGTGCAGACATTTCAGAACCATATACAACGAATGTATACAAACAGGGAGAAAAAAATGTAGAAGATAAATCCACGTTTGCTTCCCACCCAATCACATAATGTTACTAATATTGAAAATAACATTACAATTTTGCATAAAGTGGAACAGAACTCCCCTACGCACTTTCTGTAAGAAATACAATATTGTAAGCATGTGCACTACGATAAGAACAAAATTATTAAAGAACAGAAATACTCTAAAAAATTGTTTTTCGTGATGCCTTTCATAATGAGTTCAGTATGTTCAAACGTATATGAACCTATCACTTATTGTTACACCGTATGTGTACCTCACTTACTGTAAACAGCAGCTCATGCTCAGTACTTCAGACTTCACGTTGTGTAAATATCTTGTTTGTGTACAGAGTTAAATTTCCTGATAGTGCTTGTTCACCAATGCTGGCTTTCCAGCCTTGACACTTATTCCATCAAGGTTCTCTGAGCATAATCTCTTGTCTTTACTTTTTTCATATTATTTCTTTTTATGCTGTTCCATCATATGTGTCTCTATAAATATTTTCTGAACTATGTAATGCTGCATTTTGTTGTCGTTTGGTGTGCCTCCCCTATTTATGCATTGCGTCTTCGCATTCTCACCAGTCTGTATCTGTGTACTTCCATAACACTAGGCTCATAAGTTTGTTCATTATTTATGTTTTCTTGTTAAAATTTGGACAAGTTGTTATACAATGTTATTTACACTGAAGTGCCAAAGAAACTGGTATAGGCATGTGTATTTGAATACAGAGATATGTAAATAAGCAGAATACGGCACTGCGGTTGGCTATGCATATACAAGACAACAAGTGTCTGGCACAATTGTTAGATCGGTTACTGCTGCTACAATGGCAGGTTATCAAGATTTGAGTGAGTCTGAATGTGGTGTTATAGTCGGAGCATGAGTGATGGGACACAGCATATCCAAGTAGCGATGAAGTGAGGATTTTCCCATATGACCATTTCATGAATGTACCTTGAATATCAGGAAGCCGGTAAAACATCAAATCTCTGACCTTTCTGTGGCCAGAAAAAGATCCTGCAAGAATGGGACCAACGACAACTGAAGAGACTCGTTCAAAGAGACAGAAGTGTAGCCCTTCCGCAAATTGCTACAATTGCAATGCTGGGCCATCAACAAGTGTCAGTGTGCGAACCATTCAACGAAACATCATCAATATGGGCTTTCAGAGCCGAAGACCCACTTTTGTACCCTATTGGACTGTTGATGACTTGAAACATGTTGCCTGGTTCGGACAAGTCTCATCTCAAATTGTATTGAGCTGATGGATGTATGCAGTTATGGAGACAACCTCATGAATCCATGGACCCTGTGCGTCAGCAGAGTTCTGTTCAAGCTGGTGGAGGCTCTATAATGGTGTTAGGTGGGTGCAGTTGGAGTAATATGGGTCCCCTGATATGTCTAGATATGACTCTAACAGGTGACATGTACATAAGCATCCTGTCTGATCATGTGCATCCATTCATGTCCAGTGTGCATGCTGACAGACATGGCCAACTCCAGCAGGACAGTGTGTGAGACCCCACACATCCAGAATTGCTACAGAGTGGCTCCAGGAACACACTTCTGAGTTTAAACACCTCCACTGGATGCCAAACTCTCCAGACATGAACATTATTAAACATAATTGGGATGCCTTGCAACATGCTGTTCAGAAAAGATCTCCACCCCCTCATACTCCTAAGGATTTATGGACAGCACTGGAGGATTCATGGTGTCAGTTCCCTCCAACACTACTTCAGACATTAGTCAAGTCCATGCCGCATCGTATTGGGGCACTTCTGCATGCTCCCAGGGGTCCTACACGATATTAGGCTTGTGTAACAGTTTTTTTGGCTCTTCAGTGTATTTTACATAATGTATTTCATACTGTGCTGTATTGTCTTAATGATGTTTGTTGTCACTTTCTCTTTTTTATGTAATTTAATCCATTTGTGCCTTGCTTTTTAATGTTGTTATGTATCTTTATTCAGATAACCAGTTGAAAATAGCTCTGGTGGGTGAAGCTGGTTTTGATGTTAAAAAATAAAATTGCAACTGCTGCTGTTAATTTCAAGTTGATAAGTACAGTTTCAAGTATCATTAATCATCATGCTCAACATGCTGGTCAGGAAAAAAAATCTTACATATCAGTTACAGGAACTTAGTATGGTCAGACTCACAAGCAGAAGGATGACACGCGAAATCGGTGTCCGGCCTCTATGATTTAGGTTTTTTGTGATTTACCTAAATTGTTCTAGGCAAATGCTGGGATGATTCCTTTGAAAGGTGCTTCTGATTTCCTTCCCCATCCTTCCTTATGCTCAGGTGCTCTGTCTCTAATAACCTCATTGTGTGTGAGACATCAAACACTGATTTTCCTTCCTTCCGAAGACTGTATTAGTGCAGCTCTCCACACTGCTCTATCTGTGCAAGCCTCTTTTCATCTCTGCACAATTACCACAACTTCCAACCATTTGAGCGTGCTTATTGTATTCCTCTCTCCGTCTCCTTCTACTGTGTTCCTCCTCTCCCCCCCCCCCCCCCCCCCCCCCATGCTTTCTTCTGTTAGTAAATAGACTGTTCCTTATTGCTTCAGAACGTATCCTATCATCCAGTCCCTTCTTTCTCTCATCCTCTTTTATCTATCTAATCTTCAGCATTCTTCTGTACCACTACATTTCATACACTTTTATTCTCTTGCCTAGAGTGTTTATCATACAAATTTAACTTTCACACAAGGCTACACTCTTGTGAAATCCCTTTATAAAAGACTTCCTGACGATGAAATTTGTATTTGATGTTAAAAGAGCTCTCTCTCTCTCTCTCTCTCTCTCTCTCTCTCTCTCTCTCTCTCTCTCGTTACATCCTCTCTACTTTGGGCATCATCAGGAATTTTGCTGGCCAAATAACAAAACTTATTGACGGACTTTAGTTTCTCATTCTTTAATACAGTTTCCTCAATGTCACCTGATTTAATTCAAATAACTTCATTACCCTCCTTTTCCTTTCGTTGACATTCATCTTATAACCCCTTTTCAAGGTATGATCTGTTCCATTTGGTTGATCTTTAGAAGCCTTTGCCATCTGTGACAGTATTATAATGCCATCAGCAAACATTTTTTTTCTCCTTGATCTAAGATTTTTGTGTGTCCAGAAAGAAACATCTACAATTGGAATGCATTACCTGTTCTGACTAATGGCAGTCAGATATAAACTTGTAGTGCAGTAAGCATTGGGAACATGAATTTGGAATGTTTGGGAGAGGAGAAAATGGGTCAGGGGACAGATTTGAGAGGAAGAGATAATTATGACTGTAGAGCAGGGGTGGGCAAACGTTGCACGCGGCTCATGAGCACACAGCGCTGCACGTGTGCTGCTCGCGTGCAGGTGTCGACAGGGGCAGTGGCGACAGCCGGCAGGTTGCGGCAGTGTAGTACCAGGCTAAGATGCGGACGTTGAAGCGAAGCGACCACTACGTAGTGAACGTTGTATTTCAATAACCGGAAAATGCAGAGTGAATCAAGGAAACGGAGAATTGGAGATTTGCTATCTTTTAAAAAGGAATGGGAGACTCATTTTTTTCTCTGTGCAAAAACGTGAAAATTGCAAATGTATAATATGTGACAGTATTCTGGCTGGTCAGCGGAAGTTTAATATTGAACGCCATTATAATAAATTTCAGTATGTTGCCTTTCTTGGTGCAATAAAAGAGGAATTTCTCAAGAGATTTGGGGATATATCTTACTTATCCCAAGGTTTTGAATAGTTCTCGAGACAATCTGCTGTTTCTGTAGATGATATTCATCCCAGTTTGCAAATGGAATTAATAGATCTACAGCGTAATTCTCGTCTGAGAGACAAGTTCCTTTTGGCAAGACGTGTAATAGATTTTTATCACGACTTTCCACAGCAAGAGTTTCCTCGTCTCCATCGTGAAGCCATGAAGATAATGTCAATGTTTGGCTCGACATACGTTTGTGAGAGATTTTTTTCTGTTATGAAAGTCTCAGTTAAGAGCAAACATCAGTAATGAAAATTTATGTAACTGTTTGCGTTTGTATGTAGAAATTTTGTTGAAGACATTAAACGTATTGTAAACTCCACCTGTGATAATTAAACAAAACGTATCGTAGGTAAGAGGTACTCTTTCAAACCACAATTACTTTCAAGCACTTCTACTAACCTTATTCCTTTATTCAATAAAGAAGGCCAGGAAACAAAACGCATTACAAAGGAAAAAGCTGTGAGACGGTATGGCGGGGAGGGGAGAGAAGTGGGTGGCCAGCTTGCCCCTGTGTGCGCGCAGGACACCTGTTAACTGCACACGTGCATGTGCACCACACACATGCAGAATTCCTGCCCACCCCTGCTGTAGAGGGTCTGGACCCCATACAGAGAGGTGAAACAGGGAAACACTGAGACTATGAGAGGTGGGAAGGTGACATTAGGAGATTTGTAAGGGAGATAAAGATGCATGGAGTTGGATATGTGAATGTGTGGGAGATATCTGGGTTGGGAGCGGTGGAGGTCATATAACTCATTATTATTATCAGTATTATTATGATTTATAGCAATAAACACACCAAATGAGTTAACTATGTTGCTTTTCATATTTCATCACTAGTTGGAAATGTCCCAAATACCTAGGACTATGTGATGTATAGGTGAATAATTGGTGCAGATTCCAGTAAAGACCCTTTCATAGTTGGCAAATGGATATTTCATCAGTGCCAATTCTTCTTCTTTTTCTTCTTCTTCTTCTTTTGTTTCACTCTACTATGTGGGGAGAATATTTTCTGTTATTTGGAGTTCTCATAAGTCCTCCACTTCCTTAAACCAATTTTGTTGTGATTTTCGTTGCGGAAATAGTAATTTTTTTTCTGTTCTGAGGTTGTGTTCATAAAAATCGATTCTTCATTTCTAATTTTGTTTGAGAGTTTCTCAGTAGTTTGATAAAGGTTTGCATTTTTTACACGAATTAATTTGTTTTGAAATCTGGGGCCAAGGATTTTTCTTAATATCTTCCTTTCTTTCATCTCCGACCTTTCAACTGGGCGATGGTTGGTGCTGGACAATGTTTCCGCTGCATACAGGACTTCTGGTTTGATTACTGTATTGTAATGTCTTATTTTTGCATTCCATGACAGAAACTTGTTGTTGTGCGTGTGTTTGGTGAGTTGGAACACCAGTTCAACTTCACTTATTCTAAATTCCCTTTCCTTTTCCTCAAGGGCATTCCAGCTGATCAATTCTCCAAGATATTTAAATTCTTTGACAATGTCAGTTTTGGAGGATTTCTTATGTTCGTCAGTATCTTGGCCTTTTCAAAGGAGATTTTGAGACCTATTTTTTCAGCTGTTTTTGTAGTTTGAGGATGTGTTCTGTGGCTTCTTCCTAGGCCTTGGCTAATAGGGCCATATCATTTGCAAAGGCTAGACAATTGACTTTGATGTCCTTGTTTTTTGTTCCTAGTCAGAGTCCAGTATGGATCTTTGTGTTCCACTCTCTGACTACTCTTCCTAGGACACATAAATAGCAGTAAAGTGAGTCATCTTGCCATGCACCAGTTTTTATCTCAAAAGAGTTGGAGAGTCCACCCATGAATTTGAGTATGTAGTCGTAAGGGTTTCTCTGATTAAGTTAGTTGTTTTGTCGCCTAGGTTTAACTCTTTTAGTTTAGAGATGAGATATTTCTGGTCATTTGAGTCGTATGCTTTCTGAAAGTCAATGAAAGTGAAAACATGATTTTGCTCTTGATTTTTGGTATGCCATGAGGTTTTTGAGGTTTAGGATTTGTTGTGGGCAGGATTTCCCTTCCCTGATACCTGCTTGGTATTCTCAAAGTTGCTGGTCTACTTGGAGTTCTGTCCTTTTTAGTAGGACTCTAGAGAATATCATGTATGTTATATCTAGGACTGAGTTGTTGGAGTTTGTATTGGGCGCTTTCTTGTGGAGCGGGTATATGAGAGCTGTCTTCCATTCAGCTAGGATTCTTTAATTTGACCAGATTTCTTCAAAGATGCTTCAGAGAGAATCTATGACATTTTTGTTGACATTTTTCGAAAGTTCAGCTGTGATTTGGTTTTCTACCGAGGCTTTATACTTTTTGAAATTTGAAATAACTGTCTGTAGTTCTTCAGTGTAGGGTGGTTCATAGTTAGGGTTTGTTATTGTTGAGGTCTTAAAGTCCATTTTTCTGTGAGTTCTTCACAGTTGAGAATGTTTCTGAAATATTCTGCCAATATTTTGCAGTTATCCTTGTTGTTGTGGGTAATATTGCCATCTTTGTCTTGGAGTGGTAGGGTCGGTGGGCTGTATTTGGTGTGTGTGTGTGTGTGTGTGTGTGTGTGTGTGTGTGTGTGTTTAAAGGTTTTGTGGAAGATCCTTGTGTTGCTTTTGATGAAGTCTTCGTTGATCTGAAAGAGGAGTTAGTTTTCTTGGGCTTTCTTTATTCTTTTGATTTGCTCACTCTTTTTCTTATGATTAAGAAGTTTTGTCTGTTACATTCATTTTTCTGTGATTGCCACTGTTGCTATGTTTTTCTTCTCAGTTCAAGCAGTCTGACACTTTCTTCTGTCCACCAAGCTTGTTTTTTGGCTTTGGTTAAGGAAGCTAATTGTTTGGCTTTACTTATTAGTCTTTCATGTACTTGATACCAGTTTTGGTTTTGCATGTCTTCAGTTGTGAGGGGAAACTCCTCGGAGTTTATTATCTTTTTTGAATCTCATTTTATTCTTTTAGGGTTGGAATGGCTTTGAGTTTTATTTTAGAAAGTTAGCGATCAGAATCTTGGTTGTCTTCTCTGAGGACTTTGACATTTTGTATTTCTTTATGGCTCATGACATTTTGTATTTCTTTATGGCTCTTTACTTTGTGGCCACTTGATCAAGTTGGAATTCAGGTAGTCGTGGATTTGGTGGAACCTATGTTTCCGGGGTAGCTTTTTAAAGGCTGTGGATGTAAGGATAATGTTGTATGCTTGGCATAATGCTGTCAGTCTGGTGCCATTTTAGCTAGCTCTATTATGTGCTGAGTAGTTTCCAACAATTCCCCCCCCCCCCCCTCCTTCTCCTCTGTCTGGGCATTAAAATCCCTCAGAAGTAGGACATTGTGTTTTTCTGGGATTCTTTGAACATCATCGTCGAGTTAGTCCTAAAAACATTCCACCTTTTCTTTGCCCTTTTTATTGTCTTCATTTATGGGGGCATATGCAGTCACGATAGTGTATACTTTATTGGAAGATTTGAAGATAAGTGTAGAGTCTCTTTCTGATTGTGATTCAATATTGATAATGGAATTCAATTTATTTTTGTCTGTTATGAAGCCAGTTCCAATGTGTGGGTAGCTGGTTTTTCTGAAACCTTCAGAATCGAAATTGTTTTCATCTAAGTATCTAGTTTCCTGTACGGGCGTTATCAGACATTTGTGGTTCTTAGGGCTGTCTGTAAGGTGTTTTAATCTTCCAGTTTTTAGAAGAGAATTTATGTTGAAAGTAGCTATGTAACTTCGTATTCTATACTCAATCTTGTTTGAGGTTTCAAGGTGCTCCAACTCATCTCTGTGTAATGCTGTAGACTCCCCATTATCTAATTGTCTGCTTATGCACTTGGGTGCGGTGTATTGTTCACCTGGGGTAATTCGTTTCACATCACACTCTTCCGTGATTGATAGTATTGTGTATGGGGTGGCACCTGCTGTTAGAGCCACTGGTTTGCAACGACGTTTATTAGCCCTGGAGGTTTTTCTCAGCTGCCCCTAACCTGGGGAACAGACACTGACCAAAGGCCACCCAATCTGTGGACAGTCGCATTTGGTTTTTGATTTCTGTGTTGGTCAGCATGTGGTATTTTATTTCCCACTTACCCTGCATATCTATAGAGCCTTCTCCTATCCAACACCTGGGGACAGACCTGGTAGGGGAACAGTAACCCCTGGGATTACTACTACTACTACTACTACTACTGTTGTTATGCTGCTGGCAAAGGAGGAAAGATGATGGTGTAGCATAAAAATTGTACTTACCAGACTTGGAAACCTCTCCACACTGTGTCACATAATTTGGACATATAATACCGATGATTATCAGCGTATCGGATAGAGAGGTGAATCTGGTGGCCCTCTCATTGCTGAGGAATAAGTTATGTGCCAACTCTGGTTTGACCCTTTCTCTTGTCTCATCATCATTGTCATTGTCCACAACAACAATAAATGTGGGACTATGCTATAGACACTCTCCTCACAGTGGCTTGCACGAAGAAGTTGCAACTGACCAACATCTGACATGCAAAACATTATGGTGGCATGGAAGGAAGATTAGAGTTTATTTTGCTGTCAACAAGTAGGTCATTAGAGACTGAGCAGAAACACAAAATGTTTCAAGCATGAGGAAAGAAATCGGCATTACCCTTTCAAAGGAACCATCCTGGCATTTGCCTGGAATGACATAGGGAAATCACGGAGTGCCTAGATCTGTATGGCCAGGTGTGAATTAGAACCATCATTCACCTGAATGCGTGATACGTTAACTTGAAGAAGTGGCTACAGCCTATGAATCACACAGCTAAATAAGTAATACAGTTTCGAGTCCAATGCATTTTGGACCAGCAACTCCAATTACAAGGACTTTATTGTCTTCTTTCGGACACAGTACATGGGTCAACAGTATCCATGAGAAGGTTTTGCATGGGTATTCACACTTCAACAAAATTTGTCATATCTATTAATATACTGATGTACATTACAGAATAGTGTCAAATTTCATGAAGTGCAAGTGGTACTTTTTCTGCAGCTGAAGAAAGGTAATAGATAAAATGAAGCAGGCATAACTCTCCAAAGCATTAATCAGTCCTTGGAAATAGTGTGGCAGGTCTGAATCATCAGAAAAGTTATTTTATTATGGATCTCCTCCTAATAACAAATAACGTTTAGAATCTTTTTTATATACAGGAAGAATATGTACACAATTGTGAATATTACATCTATAGTAGTTCAGGACCTCAAACAGAACTACAATCAAGGTTTAATCAGATGGAAACAAAACAATTAAATAAATGAAAAACTGTTACGTGCTCATTATTACTAAATGCAATTTTTGTAGTCTCCCCAAGTGTGCTGCCAGATTCTAAAATCAAAACAATTTGATCTTTTGGTGATCCATCCGTCTACTGTCTTCAGGAGAGCACTGCTGCCACTGCGTCCCACTAAAAACTGAACTAAGGCTGCAAATCTTCATCCTATGCAGGCCTTATATATCGTACACGGTGCATGCCCTTCCCGTCACAGCTGCTGCTCCCCTAGACAGGACTCGGAGAACCACTCCTGGTAGAACACCGGCACCAACTATATACTACACTCAAGCTGGTCACACCAAAGAGCATTGCGTTTTCATGTGAGACAGCAGAATGTGAAACCCTGGGCTAAGAGGAAAACGCTTGTCTTTATTAATCAAATTATCTGCCAATCTAATTTCAATTGCCTCTTTTCAAACATTGTTCCAAAACCTGGAAGAACTGGTAACCATTGTAGTCTCATCAACTTTCGTCTCATGACCCTTGTTCACAGTATTTCAGTACCACCAATTTTCTCAGCTGTTGTAGCCTTTTGTGAATTTCCATATTGATATCGAATTTTGTATATGCCAAGCATTGTAAGTCCCAAATCATCTTTGACAGAGCTGAGTAGTGCCCTAATCTTGGAAGTGGATGGAACACATTCTTAAATTTAAACCCCTTAAAGTTCTTCCAGTCTTAAACAATACCGCCCAAGTGTAAGGAATAGAGGCCACAGATCTATGCTTGTCCTGATGTACCTCCAGGGATGGTCTAAACTCCATAGCCTGAAGAATCTGCTTCACTAAGTATCTCTTTTCCCTAAACACAGCCATCAAATATGCAATTTCCTGGATTATCACAAAATCAGCCAGAGTACTGTTGATGTCTGCAGCACTGTGGATTTCACAGAGTAACAGAGCAAGCTGAGTTTCGCAAGATCTCTGTTTCCGAAATCTGTGTTGATTTTTATAAAGGAGATTTTCATTCTCCAAAAAGTCATAATATGTAAGCATAAAACATGTTTGATAATTCTACAACAGATTTAGGTGAGCAATATAGGCCTATAATTATGTGTCTGTCCTGTGCCCCTTCTTGAAAAAGGGATGACGTGTGCTTTTTACTGGTCACTAGATACCCTTTGTTTCTCCATTATTTTGCATAATCTGTGTAGAATCTTGTCCAGAAGGTTTTCGACTAGTAAGCAGTTATAGCTGCTTTTCTGTTTTGCGATTGTTTATCTCAGTATCTGCCATTTCAGCATTCACACAGTGAATGAAAGGAGGGATGGTTGTACGGTATTTTGCAATGGGATATTATTGAGGCAAGAAATGTCGTTACACGGTATTAGTACGATGTCTCCATGGAGCAATTAATATTTTAATTGGCACACTTATCTTTGTCCTGCTGGTCTCTGACAGTTCCCCCTTCATTTTGTGTTCCCTCATCCTCCAAACAAGCGGGTCCAGCTCGACCTGTGATCTGAGTTCCTTGCCATTTTCTCTTGCTGAGGAATGGACATAAAGGAGCGATAGCTTAAAGAAATTTTTTCTACTTTTAAGTACTTCCAGCAGCGAGTTCATGGATTTTCATATCCTGAAGATAGTATTAGCCAGCCCTTCTGTATCCTTGTGATTTCACAGTTCCTCAATTCAAATATTCTTTGAAAATGATGCACTCTTTATTATTTGAGGAGTATAGGTAACAGCTCATTAAATAAGTGAGGTGCAGAGTTGTCAGCAGTAGGGTTCTGGGTGGCAAAATCTTAAAAATATACACTCCTGGAAATTGAAATAAGAACACCGTGAATTCATTGTCCCAGGAAGGGGAAACTTTATTGACACATTCCTGGGGTCAGATACATCACATGATCACACTGACAGAACCACAGGCACATAGACACAGGCAACAGAGCATGCACAATGTCGGCACTAGTACAGTGTATATCCACCTTTCGCAGCAATGCAGGCTGCTATTCTCCCATGGAGACGATCGTAGAGATGCTGGATGGAGTCCTGTGGAACGGCTTGCCATGCCATTTCCACCTGGCGCCTCAGTTGGACCAGCGTTCGTGCTGGACGTGCAGACCGCGTGAGACGACGCTTCATCCAGTCCCAAACATGCTCAATGGGGGACAGATCCGGAGATCTTGCTGGCCAGGGTAGTTGACTTACACCTTCTAGAGCACGTTGGGTGGCACGGGATACATGCGGACGTGCATTGTCCTGTTGGAACAGCAAGTTCCCTTGCGGGTCTAGGAATGGTAGAACGATGGGTTCGATGACGGTTTGGATGTACCGTGCACTATTCAGTGTCCCCTCGACGATCACCAGTGGTGTACGGCCAGTGTAGGAGATCGCTCCCCACACCATGATGCCGGGTGTTGGCCCTGTGTGCCTCGGTCGTATGCAGTCCTGATTGTGGCACTCACCTGCACGGCGCCAAACACGCATACGACCATCATTGGCACCAAGGCAGAAGCGACTCTCATCGCTGAAGACGACACGTCTCCATTTGTCCCTCCATTCACGCCTGTCGCGACACCACTGGAGGCGGGCTGCACGATGTTGGGGCGTGAGCGGTTGACGGCCTAACGGTGTGTGGGACCGTAGCCCAGCTTCATGGAGACGGTTGCGAATGGTCCTCGTCGATACCCCAGGAGCAACAGTGTCCCAAATTTGCTGGGAAGTGGCGGTGCGGTCCCCTACGGCACTGTGTAGGATCCTACGGTCTTGGCGTGCATCCGTGTGTCGCTGCGGTCCGGTCCCAGGTCGACGGGCACGTGCACCTTCCGCCGACCACTGGCGACAGCATCGATGTACTGTGGAGACCTCACGCCCCACGTGTTGAGCAATTCGGCGGTACGTCCACCCGGCCTCCCGCATGCCCACTATACGCCCTCGCTCAAAGTCCGTCAACTGCACATACGGTTCACGTCCACGCTGTCGCGGCATGCTACCAGTGTTAAAGACTGCGATGGAGCTCCGTATGCCACGGCAAACTGGCTGACACTGACGGCGGCGGTGCACAAATGCTGCGCAGCTAGCGCCATTCGACGGCCAACACCGCAGTTCCTCGTGTGTCCGCTGTGCCGTGCGTGTGATCATTGCTTGTACAGCCCTCTCGCAGTGTCCAGAGCAAGTATGGTGGGTCTGACACACCAGTGTCAATGTGTTCTTTTTTCCATTTCCAGGAGTGTATTATCCAGTTTTGATTGTGAGGCATTCCTTTTTCTTCTGTACTTTATAAATAAGTTTCACTAGATTATACAGCCATGTACATTTATTCCATGAACATCTGCAAATGTAATTTCAGTGTTGATATCAAAATTACACTGAAGCAAACTAGGAGGTTTTTTATTATATTAGATGTATACATTTTTGAATGTAAATTCCTTCTTGCCAATATACCACACACAAAAAAATGCAGGCCTATGTATTACTTGAAACATATGTTTTAATGTGACATTAATAAACAACATGTTTAGTCATTTATATAAGACACAAGTGTACAGGAAACTTTGCATCTATTACCCAAGAGGGAAAAGTCCTGTCTCTAACTACTCATAATTCTGTACTCTCACACCAGTAGTCACATAAATAATGCAGAGAACTTCTTTGCTTGCCTTAGCCTTCTGATGAAATCAGAGCCAGAGCACACGAGTGGCCCCCCCCCCCCGCCCCCCCCCCTGCCCCCCCCCCCCCCACACACACACACACACACACACACACACACACACACACACACACCTGCATAGCTACACTGGCGTGACTGACTACACTGTGCTGATGGCACTGCAACTCAACTGGAGTGAGGGATTTCATCTTGTGGGATGGGTGGGAGGAGAAAGGACATAGGGAGCAGGTGGGAGGGCAAGGGAAGGGTGGCTGATGGCTGTGATGGAGAGGCAGCAGGTGTCCCGAATATGAATCTGGCACCGATGGGCTTGCTCTGACTGCAGGCTGGGGCGTTGTGTGCAGCACACGATGATGCGAAGGAGTGCATTGGGAGGGGAAGGCAGAACGGAGGAGAAAGAGGACTTGGAAAAAAGCATGTGGATGCAGGATGAGCGAAGATGGCACCTAAGTAATTATTAATCATATTAGTAACTCGAATATTCCATTCAGTTGTAGTACTGACCACTAATATTGCAAAGCTTATTTAATGTTCACTGTAAGTATGTTATGTTAAAATGTTTGAATTGCGTAACTTTCACTGGTAGCAGTCATCTAGAAGATGTATCATTCCACCAAAAACACCAGTATTCGGGCTTAGATCTTTGTAAGTACTATACTGAAGTGCTAGTTTCTTCTTCGTTTTTCAATGTAATTTGACATTTTCAACCAAATACGATGTTGACAAGACAGCCCGAGTTACAAAATGACTGTTTACAAAGCTTTTTCAGAAGCCAAAAGTCAATTTTCTAGAGTCTGCGCAGAATAACATGGCCGGTAGATGTTCGATCGGCAGTGCGTGCGTGCGGAGAGAGGTAGTGGTGGGGGTTACGGACAGGCGCTGTACGGGAGATGCCGAGTGCTGGAGGGGAAGTGCCAGTCTGAACTGAAGCCTACGCTCACATTTTCTGTAAATATTAAGTGGGGCCCCTTGGCGACAGGAAGGGCATCTGGCCACCCCTTCAAATTAGCACGCCAAATCCGGTTAACCGTATCAGCAGACCCCGCACGTCGGGATTAATGCTTGGAAAGAGAGAGAGTAAGCGGGGCCCCTCCACACCCACACTTGCTTTGTGACCATTCAAGAAGATTTGTTACATCTGCTTTGGTTAGTATCTAAAAAGACTTCCACTGAAAATACAACAAAAAACAGCAATTTATTTTCACCTGGCTTGTCAACCATTTGTAACTTTCAGAAAAGCGCCACAAGTGGCGAATTTTGAGTAAAAACTACATATTGCTCTTGTTTCCCTGTTAAAATTTGCTGCTTTTGCCAAAACACAGCAGGGTTTACACAGTCTCGCCTCACTGATGTGCTGTGCAGACACAGTTGCATGAGAATTCTGAAACAGTGGTTTATTTTAGTAAGTGAGAAAAAGTAAGGTCAACAGCTTTTGAAAAAAAAGGTGTAATGTCTTTACTTGTGTTGTTCCAAAACCTATAGCATTTCTCATTTCACCATGTGTCGATGGCCCTTAAAAATTACATCCTTTCGTTGAAGAAAAGTCTATAGTTAGTGGAATGACTCGATAGATAATAACTGTAACATGTAATAACCGTGTGGCAAAATACTCTCCTCATTGCGTGCTGTCATTTACCAAAATCTCTAACTGTTTATGAAATATGAGGAATGTGGATATTTCACTTTGGCTTTATCACTGACAAGCACAATCACAAATGAGTGTGCTTCATCAGGTCAATTTTCTTGAGATTGGTGACAGATAGAGACCTCCACCCAAGTCTAAAGAAAAATTCAATACATTGCCTAAATTTCATATGCAGCAACATATGTAATATGCATGAATCACAACAACATAGCGACCCCTAATTTTCCTTCCAACCTTTTTCAAATTTTGCAGTGTGTCTTACTTCCATGCAAATGTCACAATAACTATGACCATTAAAAAAATGATGGGCACATCATTATGAAGCTATAAGTAATGCAAAAATGAAATGTTTTAACAAATAGTTTCTGTAAAATCATTTGAAAAAAAAAATTGCATAGCACGCATCTCGATTCTGTCCTTGCCGACTGGCTGAAAGGGGGGCAAACACTGTCAGCCTCCCCTTGCAAACAAACAAATGAACTTGCTCAGCATTTCTGATGGAAATTGGTCACTGTGCATCGGCCACCATATCCTTTGTGGACTCTTTACACTTGCATGTGTCTGACTACTTTGTACAACCAGCCACTACGTACTCATACTGATACATCCCTTGCCCCCCCCCCCCCCATGTGATCTCATAACTAGAGACACTGTTGCAGAACAGATGAGTTATGAACGGTTTATGAAGATATAAATTGCAAATTGTAATTGTAAAATTAGAAACTCATGTGTTATTGAGTAATGTGAATTAGTTCATCTTTTAAAATTTATGACTTTGCTTACATTTGCTTTTATGCGATTTATAATCATCAGGACAACTGATTATCTGGGGGGGGGGGGGTTTACATTCTTGAATTTTAATTATAGAAAACATTTATGTTAGGTTTAAAAACCATAAAGCAACTGTAATAACAGAAAAGTATCTTAATGCATGAAGTACTTTTGCAAACACCGAGAAGCACATGTATTCAAACAAAAGTGGCATCAGAAACTTCAGTAGAACAATTGGCACATTCTAATATTTGTATTGTATAAAGAGCAGAACCCATTGTACAGTTCTGCAGGTTTTGAAGTATCCCTGATATCCAGCACTTATGATCAGCAACATATTTTGCCACTGAGTGCTCAACTCTGCTCATAGCCACAGTGCAGGGGTTACAGCAGAGCTGATTTTGACATGACTGCTTTCACAGGTGGCTCTGCCTCAGATAGGTGGGACAAATCTTTGAAGGGACTGGAATAGGATGTTCCAGGTGGGTATATCAAATAGGTCTCGCACCTGTTATTCCCCAATCATATGACCCATGTGGCGAGGGGTCAGGAATTGGTGTGGCCAATGGATAGACTGGGATATTCCACAGAGGGCTTTCTCTTACCAATCTCTCTATTATTTAAAGCATTTTGGAGCATATACTGTACTCGAACATTATGAATCACCTTGAAGAAAATGACTTATTGATACATAACCAACACGGATTCTTGTGCAACACAGCTAGTTCTTTATTCCCATGAAGTAATGAGTGCTGTCGACAAGGGATCTCAGATCAATTCCATATTCCTAGGTTTCCAGAAGGCTCTTGATACCATTCCTCACAAGCGGCTATTAATCAAATTGCATGCATACAGAGTATCGTCTCAGTTGTGTGACTGGCTTCGTGATTTCCTCTTAGAGAGGTCACAGTTCGTAGTGATAGATGGTAAATAATCGAGTAAAACAGAAGTGATATCTGGTGTTCTGCAAGGTAGTGTCATAGGCCCTCTGCTGTTACTGATTTACATAAATCATGTAGGTGATAATCTGAGCAGCCACCTTGGATGGTTTGCAGATGATGCTGTAATTTACCGTCTAGTAAAATCATCAGACAATCAATTCCAATTACAAAATGATCTAGAGAGAATTTCTGTATGGTGCGAAAAGTGGCAATTGGCACTAAACAAAGAAAAGTGCGAGGTCATCCACATGGGTACTAAAAGAAATCCTATAAATTTTGGGTATACGATAAATTGCACAAATCTAAGGGATGTCAATTCGACTCAATACCTAGGAATTACAATTATGAGCAACTTAAATTGGAAAGACCACATAGATAATATTGTGGGGAAGGCGAAACAAAGACTGTGCTTTGTTGGCAGAACACTTAGAAGATGCGACAAACCCACTAAAGAGGCAGCCTTGTTATCATGCAATAGGGGTGAGAGTGTCACTGATATGATACGCGAGTTGGGGTGGCAGTCACTCTAACAAAGGCGGTTTTCTTTGTGGCGAGATCTATTTACAAAATTTCAATCACCAACTTTCTCTTCTGAATGCAAAAATATTTTGTTGACACCCACCTACATAGGGAGAAATGATCATCCTAATAAAATAAGAGAACTCGGAGCTCGGACGGAAAGATTTAGGTGTTCCTTTTTCCCATGCGCCATTCGAGAGTGGAATGATAGAGAAGTAGTATGAATGGTTCGATGAACCCTCTGCCAGGCACTTAAGTGTGAATTGTAGAGTAACCATGTAGATGTAGATGTAAGGCATTATTTGGCATTCCATTGTTTCATATTAACACTTGTCAGTGTGAATAAAACTGAAATTGTAACATTCCAGTACCTAGCGAGAACAAGAAGGATGTCCGATCGATTGAGCAGACACTGGCTGACCTCCAGAGGCGGAAACGTCAGAAGGTGGATGGTGGAACTCGTCAGGAATCACCCCCGCCGGGCAACAACGGGCCGACGGAGCCATCCGAGGCTGCTAAGTATCCGGCCTGAGGGCAGTGCCAGCATTCAGTCTCGTACGGGACTTTTAGAGCCTGCTTGTGGATTACCAGAGAGACACACAATATCACTCGGAAGTCGGCAGGTTCAGTAGTGTCTTGCAAAACCCACGTTTTATGCTTCGTACCTTTGTGACGTAATTCCTATTATAATCATTATATGTGCTCAATGAAACATGTTTTGGTTTATTACAAAGTTCATTGACTAAACTGAGTGTTTCACAGCAAACCCTTGCTGTTTCGAAGTCCTCTGTTATCTGGGGCCTATGCTGTTTGGTGTGTTTTCATGACTGAATGCTATACATCAAAATAGCTGACTTTTCTTGCTCATAATTTACCTTTCATCATTTTTGTGCCTCTGACAATTCCTGCCATAGTTTATAGAAGTGACGAGCTTTGTAGTTTTCTTTTATCAGATAATTTTCAGTCGTGATTTGTGTGTGTTCAGTAGTTTGCTAGGTAATAAGTGATAGAAAGCAAATACCCAGTGGTGGGGCACTGTACGTTCCTAATGAATCGGGTTTTCATTTAGTGCCTTACAGAGCCAAATGTTGTCAACATCTTTTTGGGTAACTTCTGAATCAGAAAATGGCATAAAGATTACAGGTGTGTTGTGTGTGATCTGTGTGTTCCAGATCACAAAGAAGATTCATTTTATTAAACTATATTGTCTTTTGTGCTACAATTCAATCATTTTCAGATTTTTCCAGCACACAGTGTATCTGTAAAATATTGTTTGTAATATTTATGTCAATATTTATACAAAATTGAATTAAATGATGTATAATCAGCATTTTGTGTTATTCCTTTTTTAAAAGCCAAGAACAACTTCATGTAAACGTGTATTATTATGTTTTGCATGCTGACGCATCACATAGAAAAATCTACTTCTCATGACAGATTTAATGTTTTGTTTACTTGTACTGAGTGGTATAAAATTATTGTGGGGGATCAATTTCGAAGGTAATACATTTAATCATCAGATACCAATTTATGCCCCCAGTCTCTGGCAGTGGTAGTTGAGAACTCAAAGCTTAGCTGGGGGCGTAAATCTGTATATGGTGATGAAGCACATTAGCCTCAAAATAAATCACATATAAACATTTAAATTGAATAAATATGAGTGAATAGAAAGCAATTTTTTATGTAAATACGTCTGCTCAATGCAGTTACTCTGACAAAGACAGTAACACTTGCTGTCGACGTGGAGTAACCTAACACTGAAGTGACACCCAAGTTCATGAGTGGCAAACAATTATAATTAAGTGTCACTGAATTAAGTTATTAAGTCCTCGAAGTCTGTCATATCAGTACAAAAATAACATGCACAGTAAATATTGGCAGTAGCCCTGTTCAGAGCTTGAATCTATTTTCACAGTGAGAAATATTGAAGTTTGGCACAGTTTACAGTGGGCATTATTGAAGATTGGCACAGTTTATGATATTAATTTCACATTTACTATCCAATTAATCATTTAAAACAGTTACTGAATTATTGAATAAACCCCTGAACATGAAATCTAGACAAATTGAGATCCCATTTCTCGTGTGTTTTACACTATGTGTGTGGTACATTACACGATATTGATGGACTTAGGTCGTGCTTCTTTCTGCAAACTAACTCAAAATGGCTCACAACAAGATCCTTATGTAGATTTACAAGAATTAGACCTTTGTAAACTATTGTTGTTTACTAGATTTTCACAATTACGGTTAAAGATTTATATTTCTAAATAACTGAAAAGTACAGGGATATTTGTTTCAACAAGTACTTTTAGATATTATGATAACTTCTATTCAGTTACACTGGCTAGTTTTCCTAAATATGGAATTCTCTTTTAGTAACATTATTACTAAGGAAGCTAACTACTCTGAAACTAAATGAATGCTAACATATTTTCATCGTTGGATGTATGGGTACTTCACTTATTTATATATCTTTTTTATCTATTTTATTAGGAACTTAGTAATCAAATGTATGTTGAGAAATGAACAATGACAATGAAAACCAAAATTACTGATATTTTGCAATTAATGCAATTTTTAGGCAAACCAGCTGGCTCATTGACTTTTGATTACAAAAGGAATGTAGTAGATAATAAAATTATGCTGGTTAAGCCCTGGGTCAATATTTGGAATTTTAGGTACTGTGCACATCATCCAAATAACATTATTGAAGAGATCATGACATTTCAAAAACAAAAAATAATAATTTTTGGAGGGAAGAAAAACATAACAGCTGGAAAAGACCAGCTTGCTTTGTTGCAAGTACTTACCAGTGTAAAACTATTTCATTTGAATGCAGTGAATGACTGCTACCTACGTATCATGGCTCGGAGGAACCCTGACACCAATGCCACCATGTTGAATAATGCTTTTCATGCAGCCATAGGATGTCGTGTTATGGCTCAAACTGTGTGCAATAGTCTGCACGATGCGCAACTTCACTCCCAACATCCATAGTGAGGTCCATCTTTGCAACCACGACACCATGCAGTGCAGTACAGATGGGCCCAACAACATGCCAAATGGACCACTCAGGATTGGCATCACATTCACTTCCATGTGCCTTCAACCAGGCAATCATCGGAGATGTGTTTGGAGGCAACCCAGTCAGGCTGAACACTTAGACACACTGTCGAGCGAGCATGAAATATATATATATATATATAACTGCAAAAATGTCTGTTACTAGAACATAAATGAAAATTGGAATGTGTCAATTTGTACAAATCTTGCATATGGATTGATGTAATTGGAGACCCTAGATATGTTATGAAATTTTTTTGTTTGTTTGTGAAGTAAATACCAGACTAGGTGGCACAAGATTGTAGAACTGGACTCATATTCCTAAGGACTTGGTTTCAGGCCTGTTCTGTGTTTTCTACGATTTTACAAAGTCTTTAGCCTGAATGCTGAGATGGTCCATTGTAAATGCCACGGCAGACTTCCAACTCCCTGCCCCACTCTTGCCAGGTCCAGTCATACTCCATACACATTTCATAAACATATATTTGAAGTGCATTTGATGAAATATCCCACACCATTATGTTAAAGGACAAATAAATAAAATATGCTGCTGTAACAATTTTATACAAATATGAAATGCATCGTGTAAGACGTGCTCATTTGCTGATACAGAAGGTGACAGACTTCAATTCAGTGGAAAAGTGGAGTAAGTATATGAAGGAGATGCCTAAAACACCATTGTACAACTCATCCTAGAAAACTGCTGAAGTTTATTGGACCCGTACTCAAAGCACTAACAGGAGTGTCGGGTATGTACAGACAGCACAGATGTCCGCAGTTTTTATTTGACCCATGGGAGAATGTCACACACTGAAGATAAAGAAACTAACCTGCTAAGCTCTACTTGCTGTTTTAGGAACTACTGTTCCGTTAAGAATTTAAGGAATATCACTCTCATGAGGAGTGCTTAGGCAAGATTGGGCTAATTAGATTGCGCACAGAGGCATTTTAACAGTCATTCTTTCTCACGATTCTTGCAATATTATTTATGCACCAGCTGATGAAATACAGCACTGTAAAGAAAAATAAAACCAATGATTTTTGTGTAAACTTTATGTATGTAGGATAAAAGTTATCCCTCATAATTTTAGGAAAGTTTTTTTTTTTTTCAAATTACGGGTATCAAGATCTTATTGGTGGTGGCGCACATATTGTAATAACTACAGTAACGGATATATAAGAAATGAAGCATTTATCAACTGTCAGAATTTTAAAAAAAGTCTTATACTTTGCTCTTCATAGTAGAAAGCGTGTCGATTGGCTGAATATTTGTAACACTTCTGAAAATGAAGCAAGTATATTTTAGGAATAAAAAATCTGTAGAAAGCCTATATTTCAGTTCTTTCCGATACAAATCGGAAAAATCTAATCTGTCTGTATTTCGGACGTTAGTATTGGAAATAAAATCTAAAAACCGGAATTCAGGCAGACGACGGACTTATATCCATAACGTATACATTTTTTACTGTCTGTTTGTGTCACATTAAATATTCATTAAAAAAAAGAAACAACTACTTCGTTTCTTGCATGTATACAGCCGGACGACGTGTCCTATTAACATTTCCAGACTTCCAACTTCTCCAGAAAATCTATCACGTTAACGGTTAGCCATATTTGAACAACGTTTGTTTCCGCGCGCAATGACTGAAGGTAAACTTTTGTCGGGCGGTTGGCACGACAGCGCACACGCGCCAAAATTTGTTTGTTTGTAGGTGAGGTGCGGCACGTGGGACTGTGAGTGATCTTTGGCTGTCAGGTGTTCAGGTACAACTACATACATAGAAGTCTCCATCCTTTCGGAGATTGTGCCCAACCGAAAGGTCGGTCGCTACTGGTGCCCGTGTGAAGGGCACGTAAACACAATACTTAGCAGATTCTACCGTAAGTTTCCTCATCACGCCATTTATTCTTTGTAACATGCTGCAGCCTACAGTCGGTATCGCAAACTTCGCAGTACGGAGAGATAATAAAAAGCGGCTAAGATTATGAACGTCACTCTTATTTCACTCTTGATTTATGTATAAAATGAAGAACAAGGTTCTATATCCGCGTGGGCCAGATACGTGTAAAATAGTTACTTCATATTATATTGTCGATCACGAAATTTTTTGTAATTTTTGTTTAAGGACAGCTGTTTTTCAGGTGTGATAGAATCCAGTCTCCTGCATTCACTCGTAGCCGTATAGCATACACCCAACGTATCTAATGATGTTTTAAAATCCACACAGTCAAAAGCCTTAGTTAGATCCTAAAGTACTATTACACATCTATTTTTAGAATCGTGAGTTTCCATGAGATTCTCAGTGAGATCTGTGCCTGCATCAACATTGCATTTATCTTTCTTGAAGCCAAATTGGTTTTGTTGATTGCCCCATATTTAATTAGAAATGCAACTAATTTCTGTGCATAACTCGTTCAGAAGTTTCGGATGTAACTTGTAGAGGAGCTATGGGTCTGTAATTTTTTGATTTGTTTCCTTTTTTTTAATGTATTTATTTTGAAGCAATTTCGAAAAATTTCTCCCAAGAATGGTGTCTTGATAAGTTGTGTAAATTTCTTGAATTCCATCATGCAAAATTTAATTTCCATAAGTGGTGTTTTTTCAATTTCATATGATTTGGTTGTTTTAGGTTTATTAACTGTAGGATGTTTTGTCACCATTGCTTTTCCATTGGCTGAGTAAATGATTTCAGTGTGTTATTGTATCCATAATTTGTTTCTTGCTGAACAAAAACTGATTTTTGTTTTTCATATCCCTGTGAATTTGGTGGTAAAAAATGTTTGGTATTAGTTTCATAACTTTCCTTTTGTATCAGTGTTGAAATAATTCTGGTTTGTTTTTATTGTACCATGGTCAGGCACAATTGCCCCTGTAATTTCACTTTTGCAATGAAAATCTTATATATTTGTGAATATGTTGTGAATTTGTGTACAGGAGTGTGCAGTTGTACTTGATGAATTTTATCTTGTGTTATTTAAGTCATCTATTTTCATTGTATTATGAAGTTTCCTACTGTCTTTGAGAGCTTGCGATGTATTTGTTTAGATGATCTGGAAGTATAAGTCTGTAGCTTTTGTTTAGAATGATATGCAGAATTTTTGCAATATTTTCAGTGAAAATGAATAGGCTCAGTCCTTGTCAAATCACCCAGTATTTCTGGAATTTGTAACCCTCCAGCTCAGATTTTCATGGAACTGTATATTTGCTTATACCTATACCATAAGTACTTCTGGAAATTCTTTTCGGTCTCTGAATGAAATGTTCTTTTTTATGTTAAGTAGTCAGTGTAGCGATTTCCTGATAATTTGACTCTGCAAGAATATCCATGCAAAGCGGTACTTATCTACAAAAATGCTCTTAACTTTTTCAGAAGTTGAGAGAGACATATTTAATCATCATCATCATCATCATCATCTTGGACAGTTTCCAGCCACTGGCTGGGTCTGTCGGGAACAGAAGCCTCTCCATCGTGTTCTGTCTTTCCACCATTCCCCCTCTTCCACCTTCGTCCAGTTCTCTCCTCTTCTCATCACACATTCCTTCACTCCCTTCACCCATCTATCTCTTGGTCTCCCCCTGGGCCTCTTCCCCTCCAGTCGCAGATCAAACATCCTCTTTGGAATTCTTCCCTCATCCATTCTCTTCATGTGTCCATACCACTGCAGTCTTGATTTTTCTATCCTGTCCTGTACTGGTTCCTTCTTTAGTCTTTCCCTCACATACACATTTCGCAATCTGTCTCGTCTTGTTACACTCAACCTGCTCCTCTGGAACTTCATTTCACTAGCTTGTATTCTACTTTTGTCGCTTTTGTGCATTACCCATGTCTCACTTCCGTATGCCAATATGGGGACAAAGTAGGTTCGGTATATAATTCCCTTGGATTTCTGTGGCACCTCCTTGCTCCAAATAAGCCCCCTAATGCATTTGAAGAACTGCCCTGCTTTTCTGCACCTTTCATTTATTTCCATTGCGTTTCCCCCCTTACTTTCAATCATGCTTCCCAGGTACTTGAAGTTCTCTACCACTTGTAGTTTTTCCCCTCCACAAGTTATATCCACATTTGGCCTATTCTTCTTCCTTGTTGTGACAATTATTTCACTTTTCTTTGCAGAGAAATGCATTCCATATTGTGCTGCCATTGCCTCCCATACATCTAACTGCTCTTGCACCTCCTTCTCGCAATTTCCCCATAACATCAGGTCATCGGCAAAAAGCACTGCTTTCATTTTATGATCTCCAATTGCATCTGATACTTGCTGTAGGATTTCATCCATAACAATAATAAACAATAAAGGCGAAAGTGCACTTCCCTGTCGCAGCCCATTTTCCAGCTTGAACCATGCAGTACGTTCCCTCCCCACTTTCACACAACTCTCACTTCCCTCATACATTTTTCTGACTTTTCGTGTTATCTCTTCATCTATCCCTTTTGCGTTCAGCACATCCCAGAGCTTGTCCCTATAGATACTGTCATACGCCTTCTCAATATCTAAAAAGGCCATGATTAAGTCCTTCCCGTACTCATAGTGCCTTTCCTGCAGTTGCCTTACCGCAAATATGAGGTCCGTTGTTGATCTTCCCGGTCTGAAACCATACTGCTCCTCTTGCAGTCTACTTTCAATACTGCTTCTTATTCTCTTCTCCAGGATCTTTTCATAGATTTTTCCACAGTGGCATAGCAGGGTGATTCCTCTGTAGTTCTCACATCTCCTTTTATCCCTTTTCTTGAAGATCGGGACTATAATTCCTTTCTTCCAATCCTTTGGAATTCTGTTCTCCTTCCACACCACCCTCAGCACTCTGTATAGCCACTGGGTTCCTACTTCTCCTGCTGCTCGTATCATATCCACTGTTACTTCGTCCCAACCTGGTGCCTTGTCCCCTTTCATCCTCTTTATGGCTTCTTCCACTTCATTCCAAGTTAGATCATCAATTTCCCCACTATTATAATCGTCTGCTGCCTTAGGCTCTTCATCGCTGTTAGTTACCCGCTTGGCGGCATTCAACAGATCTTCAGAGTACTCCTTCCAAATCTTTTTGAGCTCATGCATTTCCTCCACAACTCTTCCATTATTATCCATGATCCTCAGGCACTCGCTTCTGTCATTCCTCTTATTTCTTACCATGGTTTAAAGTACTTTTTTGTTCCCTTCACTGTCCTCTTCTAACATTCTTGTCCATTTTTCCATCCACTTCCTCTTCTCCGCCCTTACTATGGTATGTGCCGCTTTCTTGCTTTCCTTATATTTTACCCTAGCTTCCTCTGTTCGGGTCTGGAACCATTCTCTGAAGGCTTTGTTCTTTCGAAGTACTGCCTCTTTACATATGTTGTTCCACCATGGGGTTTCCTTACTTCTCCTCTTTGTGCTAGTTCTTCCGCACACAGTCTCAGCTGCCTCAACTAGAGCCCTCTTAAGATCTCCCCATTCTTCTTCCACTGTTCTCTGATCTTCCTTTGGCAGCTTCTTCCTGATCAGTGTCTGGTACTGGGTCCTCCGTTCATCCTCTTTCAGCATCCATGTCTTCAACCTTTTCTCCTGTATGTCTGTTGCCCTCCTATCTTTTTTCTCTCTCAGGGTGGCTACCAACAGCCGATGGTCACTAAGGCCTCAGATGGAATGACCTTAACATCTGTGAGGCTGCTCATCATCTGCCTATCCACTAGTACATAGTCTACTACTGAAGTTAATAAGAATGCATTTATCTAAACAGTAAAGTTACAAAGAAAATTTAAAAAATATTAATGTATGTCACTTTCCAATTTATGGGAAAATTACAAGGACGTTTAAAAACAGTTATTTTTTCCAGCTTGCTGAGAACCTAGTTGTGGTCTTAAATTCCTAAAGTTGTAAGCTTTCTAGTAAAATAAAAATATTAATTCGTTTTTTTTTTTTTGTGAATGGCCACACAAATGAATTGGAAATCAAGAAACCTTTTACTGTGATGAAAAGTCACTGCATATATGTTCAGCCTGGTCTGACACCCACTGTCTCAGATGCAGGAATTTCAAATAAGCATGTTTAAATATCAGTTTTTCTAGGCAGACAAATTACTCCCAAGTGTGAAAAATTTCATTTTATTAATTTAGTGATTTTTGAGAGCATAAAATATATCGCATTTATAGCTGTACAGCTAACCACCAACTCACAGAGATAGTGTTCTATGTATTTGCAGTAGGTTGCTTGAAATCAGTACATAAATGAAGACACTGCAGCAATCACTGTCATATGCTGTTGAACATCACTGACATGCAACAATCAGTCCATTTGGATTCAGTTGCTTTTTGTATTACTGTGAAATGGGTAGTATTTGTTTATGGTACAGGCATTTATCATTCTTTTTGTAATGCAGAGTGTTTTTAACTGAAGTAGTGCTCAATTACTTAAAATGGAAAATATGAATTCATGTAGTGTTGGAAATTACCCACACCATGCCATTTGGCGACCTACACCTCAGTAAAAAATCTTCAAAAAATATTCAGAGCTGAATGAAGACCTGGGAGATTTGGTAGTGGTATGGTTCAATATAAATTTTCCACATCTTCAAGGAAGAACATAAGTGGACATCACAATTAAAGGTTTTTAAAAGCTGTTGAAGAACTTGTGATCCTTTCAAAGTACGTGGACAGACAGTTAAAAAATCCGTGAGGTCAATAAGTTTGGCTGGAAATACGGAAGCGTCCGATCCCACTTGTCTGCTTTGACCCATGACGTCACAAATATGGCGGAAACAAAAACAAACACACACACTTTCCACAAGAAGCCTAATGACACTAACGGGACAAGCGCGGGAAACAGGGTGTTTTGGGTGGGGGGCAAACTAAATATAAACAAATTTAGACGCCTTGTGTAGCTACAACGTGTAAGTGAAGACAGCCATGCATGAATACCCACCCACCTCCCCAGGGGTCGTAACCCCTGCAACCCATAGAAGATAAAGATGCTTCAGTAGCTGATTAGTGTTTTTTGTCTTTTAAAAAAAAATCTCACGGGATAGAACGAACAGATCAGAAAGATAAATATAATAAACTGAAACAGAAATTGGAGGAAACAGATAATTAAAATAAGTAATAAGTGTTTTTAAATTTAAAAAAAACTCACGAGATAGAACGAACAGATCAGAAAAGTAAATGAAATAAGATAAAACGGAACTGGAGACAGCCACACTCAAACCAAACTCCGCGCTGTCATGACGTCACACACAACACCCTTACGTCACTGGTCAAAGCCGACGCATTGGATCGGACGCTTCTGTCGACCCGTTTGGCTTTGTCTAAATCATTGAGTGCTGGGAGAATCGATGCCAAATCGGGCAAAATACTTCGTACAACATGTCATATGTGAACATAAAACGGAAATCAGTGATAGAAATGAAAGTGTCAGTGACCCAGAGGTGATATTTCCTGAGTGAATGCTAAAAAGTCGAAGCAAACTTTAGATGATTTGGGGTGTTCTCCCTTAAAAATAAGTATATTTAATTGTTCCTGTGTGCAACTTAGCATGTAATCTTTATGGTAAGTACCAATCTGCCTTTTCGTACATCGTAAACATTAACAGTGGTTTGTCTAAATTTTGTTCACTAATGCCAAAGTCATATATTTTAGTTGGTGCTCTAGGCACTCATTCAGTGTGTGTCTGTTATCCAAGAAAAATTATCTTAGAAAGATGCTGCTGATAAGTACAGCCAGTGGATTGATGCAGACTATCAAACTGGACTGGGAAAGCAATCTGCAACTGTTGATGGAATGCACTGCTTTGTTGGTAACAAAACTACAGCCACTTAAACCATATTCATTTATATGTATGTATTAGAAAATGAAAGAAAATCTAACCACAGAAAAAAAGCAGTTCTGTTAAGGCCGACCAGTGTGGCCAAGTGGTTCTAGGCACTTCAGTCTAGAACTGCCCGACCACTACCGTCGCAGGTTCGAATCCTGCCTCGGGCATGGATGTGTGTGATGTCCTTAGGTTAGTTAGGTTTAAGTAGTTCTAAGTTCTAGGGGACTGATGACCTCAGATGTCAAGTCCCATAGTGCTCAGTGCCAATTCTGTTAAAATGCTTTTCTGAAAAGCTACTGTTTCGTAATTTGAGATGTAATCCAGGATTACCACTGGACATCCCGTTTCTGTTTATGTGATAAATGAGGAAAATACGTTGATAATAGGAAACCATTGCTTTATAAGTGATGATATGGATCACAATGTACGCTTTGTAAATGCTGTTCCAAAAGGAGTGGTTAAGTGGTTGGTTGAACACTACCCATGAGTCAAAAAACTGCGTTTCACTAATAGATGTGCTGCTCAATGTAAAAAGTAGAAAAAAATCTTTAAAACTTGAACACAATGACTTTTCGATTGACACTGAAAATTCCTTTTTTTTTCTACTGGTCGTGATAAATCTGTGTGATGGATAGAGGAACTGTAAAACACATGTTGAGAAAAGCTAGTCTTCAACTGGATGATGTCCAAATAACATCTGCACCTGGTGTTCACAGTTCCTGCAGGGTCAATATTGACAAGTGGTTTTTTACGGAAGAAACTCCGAGAAATTTTTGACAGTGCACGATACTTTGTACCAGGAATTTTCGCAGTTACAAGCCACTTTCCTTGATTCATTAGGAATTAGAAAATTAACTTGTTCTGAAAAGCTTTCTTTGGTTTTCTCATTCAAAATGCCCCGCAGTGGACATGTACCTGTCCTCAACAAAACTCTTTTGTGGCAGCTGTCTATGATGACAGGCAATACATTACTTTCTTCAAGAATGTAAGTCACGAAGGAACAGATGCTGAACTACTCTCTCTCCACCCATCTGGATGGTCAGTGTCAGTCTTTTGGCCTGAGAAAGACAACTTGTTTTGTGCCTTTGGAAAAACTGTTGGTGTACCTGAATCGAGCACATTAGGTAGAATGTACGACTTCAGTGAAAACAATGTGAAGTTAACCAACATATTTTCCAGTGGATTCAGACCAGAGATGCTATCACTGGATAACTCCAAAGCTCTTCACTGCTGAACACATAAGTCTTAAATTTAAACATTTGTCTGAAGGAGATACAAAGTGATAGACGACATAAAGGGAAGAGGAAGTGATGTAGACCTGAAGAGGATGGCAGAAGACCGGACAGCCTGGAGAGCTACCATGTGAAAACCTGCCTTTAGGCAGGATGATGATGGTCTGTGTAGAATACTTGTCATTTAAATATGCTGTTTTGATATCTGTAGATAAAGTTAATATTAGTAATGAAAATATTTCAATTAAAATTATAATATTTGGCTCTGTACTTTAATTGTAACAAGTTCTAAACCTTAGCAATCTACATAACGTGTTTTGAAAGACCTTCTGAACTACATTACTTTGGTTTTAATCACATCATATTTGAGTTTAAATTACAAGAAAAATTTGCCTGCTAACAGCTCTGTCTAGAAATATTTTGAATATTTCAGAAATTGTTTGGGTCATAATAATTTAATTTGATTTTCTATATCAGCAGAAGTTGAGCGAAATTATTAAATATTTTTTCCCATAAAGATACATTCTTTTTCTGGTAGTTGGAAAAGTATAATGGTGATTCATTGAAAATTGTCTAACTTCTGTTCTCCCCCCCCCCCCCCCCCCCCCTCTTTCCCCCTTTCTAGAGTAATAAAATGCAAAGCGGGAACTTTAGACACAGTGTAAGCTTCTTGAAAATTTTACAATATTTTCCTTCAAAAACTATATGAAATATATGTAAGAAATTTTACACTGGATTTTACTATGACAAAAGTAACAAGCAAAAAATCTGAGGCACTGAGCATTATGCACAGATGAGCTTACTAGGAATGTCTGTTGGTTCATTTCAGTAAAAAGTGTTTTTGAATTTAGGTTTGTGTATCCATTCATAGAAAACCCATTAATATTTTTATTTTATTAGAAAGCCTGACACTTACGTATTCTCTGAAAGCATTTGTATGGAATGTAGCCATGTATGGAAGTGAAACATGGATGATAAATAGTTAAGACAAGAAGAGAATAGAACCTTTCGAAATGTGGTGCTACAGAAGAATGCTGAGGATTAGATGGGTAGATCACGTAACTAATGAGGTGGTACTGAATAGAATTGGGGAGAAGAGAAATTTGTGGCACAACTTGACTAGAAGAAGATATCTGTTGGTAGGACATGTTGTGAGGTGCCAAGGAATCTCCAATTTAGTATTGGAGGGAAGTGTGGAGGGTAAAAGCCATAGAGGAAGACAAAGAGATGAATACACTAAGCAGATTCAGAAAGCTGTAGGTTGCTGTAGTTATTCAGAGATGATGAGGCTTGCACAGGATAGGGTAGCATGGAGAGCTGCATCAAAACAGTCTGTGGACTGAAAACAACAACAACAACAGAACCTACAACCTTGGAAGTAATTAAGACCAAAACCAGATTCCCAGCAGGTTGGAGAAATGTGATAAAAGTGCTTTTCAACATCCCTGTAATTTTTCCAGAAACTTGAAAGTGACCTACATTAATACATTTTGTAATTTTCTTTGTAACTTTATGGCTTAAATAAACGTGTTCTTGTTAACTATATGCCTCTCGTAAGTTCTGAAAAAAATTCCAAATCATAGGCTTTGTATACCCCTGAGTCGTGCGTGTTCATGTATGTAAGTACCACTTTGCATGGATATTCTCTTGGAACCAAACTATCAAAACATCAGTATATTGAAAATTCAAAAATTCAATACAAAAAAGTTTGTCTGAGCCCAAAAAAGAATTTCCAGAAGTATGTATAAGTATCAGCAAATATACAAAGTTTCATGAAACTGAGATATTGGGTGACATGACCTGAGTGGTTTGACATGGACTGACTGAATATGTATTCATTTGGCAGAGTGTAGATGTTGAAGATGTGTACAGTGTGAGCAACAACTAAAATTTATTTTCTGCCTTTTTACTTCTACTAAATTTTCAATATTGTATTTTTCTTTGTAAATCAAGACTATATACATAGTTTTCTCTTATCTTGTTACAGATTAATATAGCAACTCTCCCACCTTTATTATTCCTTCAGTGTGATCTAGCTGTTACACTGTAATTAAAGTGAGATTTGAAATGTTATGCCCATTTAGTACATGTTCTGTCAGAAGTAGAATATTAGGACTCTCTTCATTTACTATTATCTCTGATTGTTGAAATAATCTGCAGCCAGTTGCACAAAAGAAATTTTATTCTTGTACTGGTCTCAAGTGTTCTTCAGAAGATTATATTATCACATTATTAGTGACTGTAAAAAAAAATAAGCAGGTGTATGCAGCATATTACTGTAGTCATGTGGGCCATAATGACTGTATAAATAAAACATAAATATCAAACAGCAGTACAACAATACAATACAATACAATGAAATCAAACAACTGAAGACATCATGCCATAACTGGAGCTTGTTTGGTTTCGTTATACTGTATTTGTGCAGGCTCTATAATCCACATGACTATAGTAATATGCTGTATACACTTAATTATTTTTGATGCTCCCTAATAATGAAGAAGGTCTGAAACCAGTAAAGGCATAAAATTTCTTTTGTGAAAATGGTTGCTGATTATTTGTACCAATAAAAATACATTTGCTTTGTTTGTGGCTTTTCTTTTTGGACTTTGGTGTTCTGAGTTTGGCCTAAGATTTCCTTGGCTCCTGGTAAGCAACTTGTTAAGATATAAAGGAAAAAAATAAAGTATTTTGCTCTGTGCCTGGATAAACAGCCATAATACTAGTTGCAGGTATGTAGTTTGTATATGTCTGAGTCTTCTATTTTGTTGAAAAGTCAGGCTGTGAAATAAGTAACCTGTCATTGCAGCACTGTCCTAAAGCCCCTGTTAATGCAATAGGTGTTGTAAAAACGTAACTTAAACACGAGTCATGAAAAATGGTAAATTAAGAGATTATGCCTTAAAGGTGGTAGATTTAAACGTTCATTATCTCGCGAATGGAACGGACATTGGTAGATGTGGTGTACGTGTACAGACAAACAAATGAATACGGTTTCAGAAAAAATTGGGTGATTTATTCAAGAGAAAGAGCTTCACAAATCGAGCTTGCCAATAATGTGTTGGTCCACCTGTGGCCGCTGTGCAAGCAGTTATTCGGCTTGGCATTGATTGATAGTTGGTGTCAGTTCTAAGTGTGACTCATCACTGAAGATAATTGTACTCCAGTCATGGGATTCCAGACTGAAGACATGTTCAGAGACGTGCTCAATTTGTGAAACTTTGGTGAAGTACACTACTGGCCATTAAAATTGCTACACCACAAAGATAACGTGCTACAGACGCGACATTTAACCGACAGGAAGAAGATGCTGTGATATGCAAATATTAGCTTTTCAGATCATTCACACAAGGTTGGCACCTGTGGCGACACCTACAACGTGCTGACATGAGGAAAGTTTCCAACCGATTTCTCATTCACAAACAGCAGTTGACCGGCGTTACCTGGTGAAGCGTTGTTGTGATGCCTCGTGTGAGGAGAGAGAAATGCGTACCATCACGTTTCCGACTTTGATAAAGGTCGGATTGTAGCCTATCCCGATTGCAGTTTATCGTATCACGACATTGCTGCTCGCGTTGGTCGAGATCCAATGACTGTTAGCAGAATATGGAATCGGTGGGTTCAGGAGGGTAATACGGAATGCCATGCTGGATCCCAACGGCCTCTTATCACTAGCAGTCGAGATGACAGGCATCTTATCCGCATGGCTGTAACGGATCGTGCAGCCACGTCTCGATCCCCGAGTCAACAGATGGGGACGTTTGCAAGAAAACAACCATCAGCACGAACGGTTCGACAGTGTTTGCAGCAGCATGGAGTACCAGCTCTGAGACTGTGGCTGCGGTTACCCTTGACGCTGCATCGCAGACAGGAGCGCCTGCGATGTCTTACTCGACTACGAACCTGGGTGCACAAATGGCAAAATGTCATTTTTTCGAATGAATCCAGGTTCTGTTTACAGCATCGTGATGGTCGCATCCGTGTTTGACGACATCGCAGTGAACGCACATTGGAAGCATGTATTCGTCATCGCCATACTGGCGTATCACCCGGCATGATAGTATGGGGTGCCATTGGTTACACGTCTCGGTCACCTCTTCTTCGCATTGACGGCACTTTGAACAGTGGACGTTACATTTCAGATGTGTTACGACCTGTGGCTCTATCCTTCATTCGATCCCTGCGAAAACCTACATTTCAGCAGGATAATGCATGACAGGAGCAGGTCCTGTACGGCCTTTCTGGATACAGAAAATGTTCGACTGCTACCCTGGCCAGCACTCTCTCCAGATCTCTCAACAACATACTGTGATTGGATTCAGGATTTCCTAGAAGAAAGAACACAACATGTCATTCTTAACGGTTCAAAATCTGCAGATGTAGAGGTAATTTCGGGAGTACCGCAGGGAAGCGTGATAGGACCTTTATTGTTTACAATATACATAAATGACTTAGTTGACAACATCGGTAGCTCCGTGAGGCTATTTGCAGATGACACGGTTGTCTACAAGAAAGTAGCAACATCAGAAGACTCGTACGTACTCCAGGAGGACCTGCAGAGGATTAATGCATGGTGCGACAGCTGGCAGCTTTCCCTAAACGTAGATAAATGTAATATAATGCGCATACATAGGGGCAGAAATCCATTCCAGTACGATTATGCCATAGGTGGTAAATCATTGGAAGCGGTAACGACCGTAAAATACTTAGGAGTTACTATCCGGAGCGATCTGAAGTGGAATGATCACATAAAACAAATAGTGGGAAAAGCAGGCGCCAGGTTGAGATTCATAGGAAGAATTCTAAGAAAATGTGACTCATCGACGAAAGAAGTAGCTTACAAAATGCTTGTTCGTCCGATTCTTGAGTATTGCTCATCAGTATGGGACCCTTACCAGGTTGGATTAATAGAAGAGATAGACATGATCCAGCGAAAAGCAGCGCGATTCGTCATGGGGACATTTAGTCAGCGCGAGAGCGTTACGGAGATGCTGAACAAGCTCCAGTGGCGGACACTTCAAGAAAGGCGTTACGCAATACGGAGAGGTTTATTATCGAAATTACGAGAGAGCACATTCCGGGAAGAGATGGGCAACATATTACTACCGCCCACATATATCTCGCGTAATGATCACAACGAAAAGATCCGAGAAAGTAGAGCAAATACGGAGACTTACAAGCAATCGTTCTTCCCACGCACAATTCGTGAATGGAACAGGGAAGGGGGGATCAGATAGTGGTACAAGAAGTACCCTCTGTCACACACCGTAAGGTGGCTCGCGGAGTATAGATGTAGATGTAGATGTAGAAAATGTCTGGTCAATGGTGGCCGAGCAACTGGCTCGTCACAATACGCCAGTCACTACTCTTGATGAACTGTGGTATCGTGTTGAAGCTGCATGGCCAGCTGTATCTGTACACGCCATCCAAACTTCGTGACTCAAACCCCAGGCGTATCAAGGTCGTTATTATGGCCAGAGGTGGTTGTTCTGGGTACTGATTTCTCAGGATCTATGCACCCAAATTGCATGAAAATGTAATCGCATGTCAGTTCTAGTATAATATATTTGACCAATGAATACCCGTTTATCATCTGCATTTCTTACAAATGTCTACTTTGTGTGTGTGTGTGTGTGTGTGTGTGTGTGTGTGTGTGTGTGTGTGTGGGCACGCGCGGATCTGTCCTTTTTTTTCCCTCTAAGGTAAGTCTTTCTGCTCCCGGGATTGGAATGACTCCTTACCCTCTCCCTTAAAATCCACATCCTTTCATCTTTCCCTCTCCTTCCCTCTTCCCTGATGAAGCAACCATTAGTTGCGAAAGCTTGAATTTTATGTGTATGTTTGTGTTTGTTTGTGTGTCTATCGACCTGCCAGCGCTTTCGTTTGGTAAGTCTCATCATCTTTGTTTATATTTAAAAACAAAGATGATGTGACTTACCATACGAAAGCGCTGGCAGGTCGATAGAAACACAGACACATACATACACACAAAATTCAAGCTTTCGCAACAGACTGTTGCCTCATCAGGAAAGAGGGAAGGAGAGGGAAAGACGAAAGGAAGTTGGTTTTAAGGGAGAGCGTAAGGAGTCATTCCAATCCCAGGAGCGGAAAGACTTACCTTAGGGGGAAAAAAGGACGGGTGTACACTTGCGCGCGTGCGCGCACACACATATCCATCCACACATATACAGACACAAGCAGACATATTTAAAGACAAAGAGTTTGGGCACAGATGTCAGTTGAGGCGGAAGTGCAGAGGCAAAGATGATGACGAATGACAGGTGAGGTGTGAGTGGCGGCAACTTGAAATTAGCGGGGATTGAGGCCTGGTGGGTAATGGGAAGAGAGGATATATTGAAGAGCAAGTTCCCATCTCCGGAGTTCGGATAGGTTGGTGTTGGTGGGAAGTATCCAGATAACCCGGACGGTGTAACACTGTGCCAAGATGTGCTGGCCATGCACCAAGGCACGTTTAGCCACAGGGTGATCCTAATTACCAACAAACACTGTCTACCTGTGTCCATTCATGCGACTGGACAGTTTGTTGCTGGTCATTCCCACATAGAATGCATCACAGTGTAGGCAGGTCAGTTAGTAAATCACGTGGGTGCTTTCACATGTGGCTCTGCCTTTGATCGTGTACACCTTCCGGGTTACAGGACTGGAGTAGGTGGTGGTGGGAGGGTGCATGGGACAGGTTTTACAACGGGGGCGGTTACAAGGATAGGAGCCAGAGGGTAGGGAAGGTGGTTTGGGGATTTCATAGGGACGAACTAACAGGTTACGAAGGTTAGGTGGATGGCGGAAAGACACTCTTGGTGGAGTGAGGAGGATTTCATGAAGGATGGATCTCATTTCAGGGCAGGATTTGAGGAAGTCGTATCCCTGCTGGAGAGCCACATTCAGAGTCTGGTCCAGTCCCGGAAAGTATCCTGTCACAAGTGGGGCGCTTTTGTGGTTCTTCTGTGGGGGATTCTGGGTTTGAGGGGACGAGGAAGTGGCTCTGGTTATTTGCTTCTGTACCATGTCGGGAGGGTAGTTGCGGGATGCAAAAGCTGTGGTCAGGTTGTTGGTGTAATGGTTCAGTGATTCCGGACTGGCGCAGATTCATTTGCCATGAAGACCTAGGCTGTAGGGAAGGGACCGTTTGATGTGGAATGGGTGGCAGCTGTCATAATGGAGGTACTGTTGCTTGTTGGTGGGTTTGATGTGGACGGACGTGTGAAGCTGGCCATTGGACAGGTGGAGGTCAACATCAAGGAAAGTGGCATGGGATTTGGAGTAGGACCAGGTGAATCTGATGGAACCAAAGGAGTTGAGGTTGGAGAGGAAATTCTGGAGTTCTTTTTCACTGTGAGTCCAGATCATGAAGATGTCATCAATAAATCTGTATATATATCTATACCGTGTGTGTGTGTGTGTGTGTGTGTGTGTGTGTGTGTGTGTGTGTGTGCGTGCGCGCGTCCTTTTTGCCCCCTAAGGTAAGTCTTTCCGCTCTCGGGATTGGAATGACTCCTTACCCTCTCCCTTAAAACCTACTTCCTTTCGTCTTTCCCTATCCTTTCCTCTTTCCTGATGAGGCAACAGTTTGTTGCGAAAGCTTGAAATTTGTGTGTATGTTTGTGTTTGTTTGTGTGTCTGTTGACCTGGCAGCACTTTCATTTGGTAAGTCACATCATCTTTGTTTATATATATATAAAACAAAGATGAGGTGACTTACCGAACGAAAGCGCTGGCAGGTCGATAGACACACAAACATACCCACAAAATTCAAGCTTTTTCAACAAACTGTTGCCTCATCAGGAAAGAGGGAAGGAGAGGGAAAGACGAAAGGAAGTGGGTTTTAAGGGAGAGGGTAAGGAGTCATTCCAATCCCGGGAGCGGAAAGACTTACCTTAGGGGGAAAAAAGGACAGGTATGCGCGCGCACACACACACACACACACACACACACACACACACACACACACACACACACACACATCCATCCACTCATACAGACACAAGCAGACATATTTGGTCTTTAAATATCCGTGCTGATTACTGTTTATCAGATTGTGGATATTAAGATAATGTGTGACTCTATATTTCATTATTATCTCTAAAACCTTGGAGAAAGTTGGGAGAAGTGAGACAGGTCTGTAGTTTTCTATTTTAAGCTTATCACCTTTTTTCAACAGGGGAACAGAAATTTTGAGTTTCTGTGGAAACACGCCCTCAGCCATTGACGAGTTTGCTATGTGTGCCAATGGTTTCGCTATTTGATTAGCTGTTTTCTTTACTAGTATTATTGGCACCTCATCTACTCCAGCTGACACCTTGGACTTGAGTCTTTTAATCACTTTTAAAACTTCCTTTTCGTTTGTTGTAACTGCCATCATACTGCTGGCTGCCTTGGGTGCTTCCATCTTAATCTGCTCCCCAAAATTCCTGCTTAATGTCTGGGGTACATTTAGAAAGTAATTATTTATATAATGTGGCATGGCATATTTATCTACCATTTTATTCTCCTCATCTCTTAGAATAATTTCCTTATCTTTGATAGGTACCCCAGTTTCTTTTCTCACAATTTCCCATGCTATTCCAGTTTTATTTCTGGACTGTTTTATTTCCATATAATTACTTAGTAACTTTGCATTGGCAATTACTCTGAGTTACATTTACTTATATCTTTTTACATATTCTATAAAATCGGTATCTGCACACTCCCTCAACTCTGAATTCAGTTTTTTCATGTTTTCACATGATTTCTTATTGCCAAGAGTCATCCAAGAACTTGACTGTGTGTCCAGTAGACTTGATTCTGGTCAGTTTCTTTGGAAAACACATCTCAAAGTTCATCATATAAATCGATGCAAATACATTGTATGCCCCATCTGTACTTGTTTGTTTCATAACATCTAACCAATTTTCATTTTCTAAGATACTTATGAACTGATAACAGCTGTTCACAGATAAGTTTCTTTTGTAAATATTATTTACACCTTTACCTTCCTTTGACTTTAAAGGGATTTCAATGATGGGAGCATTGTGGTCAGGCTATCCTAAATCTATGTTGTTGACATATTTGAGAAAATGTTATCTATGAGGCTATTGGAGGTGTTTGTTATTCTGGTTGAATTGTTTGTGTGTGGTGACATGTTGAAACTCTTTAATATGTCCAAAAATTGCCTTTTTTTGTTGACTTTCAAGTAGAAGATTAATATTGAAATCACCACATAATCAGTTTCTTTTCTGTAAAAAGTATTTAGCAACAATTCTAATTTATCATGTTTCCACATGATGATGACCTATACACTGTTATGACTATGACTTTACACTGTACTGAGCATAAACGGCACACACGATTACTGCAGCAAAGTAGATCTGAAATTGCCAAACATTGTTTGGATACTGGTCACCTTGATATTGGCATGCACATCCAGCTATTGGGACAGTGTTACTAAGGAAGCTGTTGAGATTAAATTAGCAAGCAATCTTGTAAACAGGGATGGAGGTTTTTGTTCAAACTCTGCTTGGAATCCTGCTATCTCCCTTGTCAAAAAATAGAGGGACAGAGTCAGTGTTACCTCACTGCTAGTTTGTAGTCTTTCACTGTATGCGAAGAGAAACTTGGGTCTCACATTGTTTACCTCTCCGGGGAGGAAACGTATCAGTGTTTATGAAAGTTGGATGAACTTCGTAGCTGTCGACTTCGACTGCAATGTGCTTTATTGTTTTTTATTGAGGTGTCGTGATGAAAATTGTGTTCCAACATTTGCTGAGGTTGTGCATCACATTAATTCTCCTGCCGCCAATCGCATCAAGCAACGTGCTGGCTTGGTTCTTGTGTGTGAAAGGACTTTTTACTCATCGACGTTTGGATTCTGTTTCCAAAGCACTGTTTAGTTTTAATTTATGGTTGCTTCAAAATTGTGCTTCGAAATGGTTTGATTTCACTTGGGATTGGTTGGATGGTGTCTATGGACTCGAGCTGATTGGGAATGCAATTCTATTACTGCTCGGTATTTGGCAAAGTTTGAATGTTTCCATCACTCAGTCTGATTTTATATCTCGACGTTCTGTGATAAATCTCGCAGAGAAATCTTTTGACAACACAACCTTATCTGTGCTATGGAAGGGTTTATATTTTGCACCCACACTGAAGAGTTTGCCAGTAGTTGATCTTATTTGTTCAATTGAACAGGCAGTTGGCAAACTACCTCCTGTTGCTGTAGAGGAGTTAAGGAGGGTTGTGTGTCATGTGTTGACTAGGGCTTGTCCACCCAAGAGTAATGTAACAGCAGCAGAGAGACCTGCTTTACACTCTCTCATAGTTGATCTTGATGTTGTTATTTCACCTGTGGACAAGGGCAATACCACGTTGTTTTAAACAAACAGGTTTATGTACAAAAGATGCAATGTTTATTATCTGACTCAGCGTATCGCAGAATCGATGCTGACCCCACAAAAAGTGTTGAGAGAAAGACCAACAGCCTCCTGAAGGAAAGTGGTTTGTCGCAGGACACTACCAAGAGTCTTAACACCTATAGTGCTGTTCCCCCTAGGTTATATGAAGGTTCAGAAGGAAGGGGTTCATTTCCACCCTATAGTGAGCAGTATCGGCACTCCGACATATCGTGTAGCTGAGCATCTTGCTTCTCTGTTAAGCCCACAAGTTGGTCGTTGTGAACATCATATCAGGAACTCAGCTCATTTCTTATGTCACTTGCAGGGAATGTGGTTGAATGACGTATTTTAGTATGTTTTGCTGTGGACTCCCTCTTCACTCGTGTTCCACTGTCTGAGTCGTTGCAGTTAACTGAGGTTAGGTTTGGTGTGGAATTAACTAATCTCTTTAGACATATGTTGACATCCACTTACTTTTTAATTAATGGCCAGTATTATGAGCAGGCAGATGGAGTTGCGATGGGTAGCCTGTTGTCTCCTGTGATTGCAAATTTGTTTATGGATGACTTTGAGGAACGTGCATTGGAGTTGGCGCCTTTGAAACCCACCGGTTTCTTCAGATGTGTTGATGATACTTTTGTTGTTTGGCCTAATGGCAGGAAGAATTTGAATGCTTTTTTAGAACATCTGAACTCGATCCGCCTGATTCGTTTTATGATGGAGGTGGAAAAAGATGGTTGCCTTCCCTTTCTTGATGTTTTGTTGGAAGGAAGGTTGATGGGTCATTGGGACATGCAGTTTACCGCAAATATACTCACACTGACTTGTGTTTACAGGCTGATAATTGTCAATAAAACTTCGACACGAGATAGATCTTAGTGTATCACATCGTAAAGTGTTCAGCTAACACAAATTACAAAATTTTGAAGATCGCCGATAATAAAGTCCTGAGTACACTCATCCACTGGACTTTGACTGAAATATCCTGAAACTTGCCACTTATTAATTTCTGCGTAGCCACAAAGTCTAACGATATATTTCACAATGGCTTCCTGTGAACAAAGATCTTGGAGGAGCTGACTGGAGCTCAGTGGATGTATTTATCTTGTACCACTGAGCAGTTGTCACTGTGCTGACAAACTGTCATCACTTTCAGTCTCTAGTGAAGTAACATCACATTCTTCTTCACTTCTGAGCCACGAAATTCAATGTCAAACTTGGGATCCCATAGCCATCCTGTTTTCTAAAGCATTGCCTAAACAGCAAGGCTGAAAGTGCAAGCTTTGTTGTTGCATATCCAAAGCTGCTTGCAGTGAAGATGATATCTAGTGGCAACTCCCTCAAACAAAACCTGATAGTCAGGCTACAAATAGAGGGCCGAACTATCAGTGCCAAAACGGATATAAGCACAGTTTTACTTTTTTCTTCAAGGTCTGTTCTCAAGTTGTCTGAGTATGCTTGGGATTTTAAGTTTCTAACCCAGGATTTTATGTTAATGGGTTGAAATGAACAGGAAACACCTCATTTGTAATGGAAAAGTTAGGTTATTACAAGAACATCAGTAAAAGTTATGTACTGGTTTCCCTCATACCATTTTCAATGTAGCACGGCTATAAACAATAGTCTTAGCTATCAGCGAATTTCTTATTGCAACCAGATTTTCCGCTTTCACCCTTGTTGTCTCCGCCAACTCTCAACCAGTTTGTCACTGTCCAGCTTGATCTAGACGTCTGGCTGCGTTACGGGTCAGTTTGCCAACACAACCGAGATATGGGGTGGTCGAATATGCAACGTTAACCACTACCCCCATTTGAAATCCGTAGTATGAATGAAAGGTAATGTCTGGCAGATGATGTCCATTTTCTTGAATCCAGGTTTCAAACCTGTGGTGAAAATCAGTGTAAGCACTGTCCAACACTTCACAATAAATTGCTTTCATTTTCAGCGTGATTGCCTCCTTCAAATTGGGGTTTGTGAGAAAAAATATGATTTTAGGTATACCTCCAACCTCCCCCCCCCCCCCCCCCCCCCAAAAAAAAAAAAAAAAAAAAGTTGCAAGTGCTTAAATTGTGGGATGTCATCGAAATGGGAAATGACCCTCTTTGGACACAAGCAATGATGCACGTCCGTGGAGCCATGTGCAGGGTGGCACCATTTTGTTGAAAATGAACACTATCCTTGTTGCGTAGATGTCACTTTAATAATTGTGGATACAAAAAATGTTAAGCATGTGAATGTAATGTTCAGTGTTGTTACTTTTGCACCATTTTCATGTATAAGAAAAGGGGGCCAATGTTGTTGAAATTGCTAATTGCATTGCACACCACGCCATTACACACTCAGGATGGAGTTGTTTCGTGAATGATGCTCGGATTGTCAGAAGCTCAGTAACAGAAATTTGCTTATTAACTTCCCCACTCAAATGAAAACAATCTTCATCACTCATGATTATTGCCCGCCTTTGAAATCTTCTTAGGACCAAGTGGCTTCTGCTTTACATTACTTCCTGTCATCCTCGCCCGCATCTCGTGGTCGTGCGGTAGCGTTCTCGCTTCCCACGCCCGGGTTCGATTCCCGGCGGGGTCAGGGATTTTCTCTGCCTCGTGATGGCTGGGTGTTGTGTGCTGTCCTTAGGTTAGTTAGGTTTAAGTAGTTCTAAGTTCTAGGGGACTGATGACCATAGATGTTAAGTCCCATAGTGCTCAGAGCCATTTGAACCATTTTTTCCTGTCATCCTTGGACTGGTAACCCACCTGAGAATCATATTGCAGCAGGGAATTCCAGCATTCACGGTTGAAATGAACGTGAAAAAGCCACTTTACTGCTGGACACTACAAACGTGTCATACGCAAACGTGTAGGAAGACAGATTGCTACTTACTGTAAGGAAGTCGCATCAAGTTGCAGACAGACACAATTTAGACGGCTACCTAAAGCTTTTAGCCATAGTGTGTGTGTGTGTGTGTGTGTGTGTGTGTGTGTGTGTGTGTGTGTGTGTGTGTGTGTGTGTGAGAGAGAGAGAGAGAGAGAGAGAGAGAGAGAGAGAGAGAGAGAGAACATGATTACAACACTTCTGGCAAAGAACAAAATTAAAAATTGCATGTTGATGCCCATGTGTCAGTGGTTTGGTTTAGTTCAACAAACACTCTAAGAACAACTTCAATACAGAAGTAAAATATCTACATCTACATGATTGCTCTGCAATTCACATTTAAGTGCTTGGCAGAGGGTTCATCGAACCACAATCATATTATCTCCCTACCATTCGACTCCCGAAAAGCGCTTGGGGAAAAAAGAACACCTAAACCTTTCTGTTCGAGCTCTGATTTCTCTTATTTTATTTTGATGATCATTCCTCAACAAAATATATTCGGAAAAGGAAGTTGGTGACTGAAATTTCGTAAATAGATGCCGCCGCGATGAAAAACGTCTTTGCTTTAATGACTTCCATCCCAACTCGCGTATCATATCTGCCACACTCTCTCCCCTACTACGTGATAATACAAAACGAGCTGCCCCTTTTTTGCACCCTTTCGATGTCCTTCGTCAATCCCACCTGGTAAGGATCCCACACTGCGCAGCAATATTCTAACAGAGGACGAACGAGTGTGGTGTAAGCTCTCTCTTTAGTGGACTTGTTGCAGCTTCTAAGTGTCCTGCCAATGAAACGCAACCTTTAGCTCGCCTTCCCCACAATATTATCTATGTGGTCTTTCCAACTGAAGTTGTTCGTAATTTTAACACCCAGGTACTTAGTTGAATTGACAGCCTCGAGAATTGTACTATTTATCGAGTAATTGAATTCCAACGGATTTCTTTTGGAACTCGTATGGATCACCTCACACTTTTCGTTATTTAGCGTCAACTGCCACCTGCCACACCGTACATCAATCTTTTCTAAATCGCTTTGCAACTGATACTGGTCTTCGGATGACCTTACTAGACTGTAAATTACAGCATCATCTGCGAACAACCTAAGAGAACTGCTCAGATTGTCACCCAGGTCATTTATATAGATCAGGAACAGCAGAGGTCCCAAGACGCTTACCTGGGGAACACCTGATATCACTTCAGTTTTACTCGATGATTTTCCGTGTATTACTACGAACTGTGACCTTCCTGACAGGAAATCACGAATCCAGTCACACAACTGAGATGATACCCCGTACGCCCACAGCTCGATTAGAAGTCACTTGTGAGGAACGGTGTCAAAAGCTTTTCGGAAATCTAGAAATACGGAATCAAGTTGATATCCCCTGTCGATAGCGGCCATTACTTTGTGCGAATAAAGAGCTATCTGCGTTGCACAACAACGATGTTTTCTGAAACCGTGCTAATTACGTATCAATAGATCGTTCCCTTCGAGGTGATTCATAATGTTTGAATACAGTATATGCTCCAAAACCCTACTGCAGACAGACATCAATGATATAGATCTGCAGTTCGACGGATCACTCCTACTACCCTTCTTAAACACTGGTACGACCTGCGCAATTTTCCAATCTGTAGGTACAGATCTATCGGTGAAGAGCGGTTGTATACGATTGCTAAGTAGCGAGCTATTGTATCAGCGTAATCTGAAAGGAACCTAATCGGTATACAATCTGGACCTGAAGACTTGCCCGTATCAAGTGATTCGAGTTTCTTCGCAACCCCTGAGGTATCTACTTCTAAGAAACTCGTGCTAGCAGCTGTTCGTGTTTCAAATTCTGGAATAGTCCATTCGTCTTCACTCGTGAAGGAATTTCGGAAAACTGTGTTCAATAACTCCGCTTTAGCGGCACAGTCGTCGGTTACAGTACCATCGGCACTGCGCAGCCAAGGTATCGACTGCGTCTTGCTGCTCGTGTACTTTACATACAACCAGAATTTCTTCGGATTTTGTACCAAATTTCGAGACAATGTTTCGTTGTGGAACCTATTAAAGGCATCTCACATCGAAGTCTGTAAATTTTAGCCAATCTTCGGGATTTTACGTTATTCTGAACTTCACACGTTTTTTCCATTGCCTCTGCAACAGCGTTCGGACCTGTTTTGTGTACCGTGGGGGATTTTCTGCTATAAAAATATTTACATTCATTTAAGGAATTGTAAGACAGGACTTGTGATGTCAAGCAGTAGCATAGCAGCAGCTGCAAAGTAATGATGGGTAAAATAGATACTATTTTCTTTTCTGACACTGTAGCCTGTGAAGGGCCCGAGCATGGCCTACCTAAAGTCTCCTCTAGTCAGCTCTTGACTTCGCCAGTTCCAAACTCCTACCTTTCTCAGGTTTGTCTCTACATCATCCAGCAATTGTAGTCTGTCTCCTCGCTGAACGGCTACCCTCTGGCTTTGCAGTTAGCACCTTCTGTGCAGTCGCTGTTACTCCATTCTCTGCACGTGCCCCAACTACGTGTCTTTAGATCTAAGGTGGTAGAGGTCAAACAGTTCTGCATTGGTCCTAATTCTCCAAATGTGATTTTCACACACTACCCCACCTATCTTGTGCACTACTTTGTATTCGCATGCATCTGAGGTATTCCTGACGTGTTGTATTATTGTCCGGGTTTTGGAGCCATAAATAACAGCTGGTTTTATAATTGTTTTGTGCACTGATTTCTTCAGCTGTCTTGAAATGTTGCAAGGACCACAAAATTTCAAGGAAGCTGCAATAGCACTTGTTGTTTGCTGCCATCATCTCTGTTAGTACCACAGTGTCTTCAGTAACTATTCCTCCCAAATACTTAAAACTGGTTTACTCTGTCAAACTCTCCAGCTAGTTTTGTCACTGCTCTTTATACAGGGTGTTACAAAAATGTACAGCCAAACTTTCAGGAAACATTCCTCACGCACAAATAAAGAAAAGATGTTATGTGGACATGTGTCCGGAAACGCTTAATTTCCATATTAGAGCTCATTTTAGTTTCGTCAGTATGTACTGTACTTCCTCGATTCACCGCCAGTTGGCCCAATGACCTCAACCCTCTTGACTTTCATTTATGGGGGCATTTGAAAGCTCTCGTCTACGCAACCCCGGTACCAAATGTAGAGACTCTTCGTGCTTGTATTGTGGACGGCTGTGATACAATACGCCATTCTCCAGGGCTGCATCAGGGATTCCGTGCGACGGAGGGTGGATGCACGTATCCCCGCTAACGGAGGACATTTTGAACATTTCCTGTAACAGTGTTTGAAGTCACGCTGGTACATTCTGTTGCTATGTGTTTCCATTCCATGATTAATGTGATTTGAAAAGAAGTAATAAAATGAGCTCTAACATGGAAAGTAAGCGTTTCCAGACACATGTCCATATAACATATTTTCTTTCTTTGTGTGTGAGGAATGTTTCCTGAAAGTTTGGCCGTACCTTTTTGTAACACCCTGTATATGTTGTTGTAGTAGTAGTAGTAGTAGTAGTAGTATTATTCAGTCCTGAGACTGGTTTGATGCAGCTCTCCATGCTACTCTATCCTGTGCAAGCTTCTTCATCTCCCAGTACCTACTGCAGCCTACATCCTTCTGAATCTGCTTAGTGTATTCATCTCTTGGTCTCTCGCTACGATTTTTACCCTCCACGCTGCCCTCCAATACTAAATTTGTGATCCCTTGATACCTCAGAACATGCCCTACCAACCGGTCCCTTCTTCTTGTCAAGTTGTACCACAAACTCCTCTTCTCCCCAATCCTATTCAATACCTCCTCATTAGTTATGTGATCTACCCATCTGCTATTCTCTTCTTGTCCAAACTATTTATCGTCCATGTTCCACTTCCATACATGGCTACACTCCATACAAATACTTTCAGAAACGATTTCCTGACATTTAAATCTATATGTTAACAAATTTTTCTTCTTCAGAAACGCTTTCCTTGTCATTGCCAGTCTACATTTTATATCCTCTCTACTTCGACCATCATCAGTTATTTTGCTCCCCAAATAGCAAAACTCCTTTACTACTTTAAGTGTCTCGCTTCCTAATCTAATTCCCTCAGCATCAACCGACTTAATTCGACTACATTCAATTATCCTCGTTTTGCTTTTGTTGATGTTCATCTTATATCCTCCTTTCAAGACACTGTCCGTTCCGTTCATCTGCTCTTCCAAGTCCTTTGCTGTCTCTGACAGAATTGCAATGTCATCGGCGAACCTCAAAGTTTTTATTTCTTCTCCATGGATTTTAATGCCTACTCTGGATTTTTCTGGTGTTTCTTTTGCTGCTTGCTCAATATACATATTTATATTGTATATAAAAGTGTTTTTCTTACTTATGACCAATTGAAGTGCAGCTACTTTACATTTTAAAAATACATAGTTTTACAGCAAATATTCTGTTCCTTCCAGGCATGGCTGTGCGTTCCATAAATGCCATATTCTGAGTTGTAATGTTCAAACTTGTAGCATCTGTTTTGCTTCGCAGTTTTTGCACGACATCTTCCAGGGACAAGTCAAATTACTTTGGCGATATAGAATCTCCTTTCTTAAGTCCTTGAAAGATTGGAAACTTATCGGAATGTTTACCATTAGCTTTTATCTTACAGTTGGTGTTGCTTCACCTGTAGCGCCTTAAAGACTTTCTATTGCTACTGTTATAATTTGCTTTAAAATCCACGTACTGTTGATGCACCCTTATACTGAACTTATAACACTTTTCAATTATTAATCTGCGAGTGAACATCTGATCTGTTGTTCTTTCTTTCCTGAAACCGCTTTGGTTTTCCAGTCATTGCATCTGCATATTGTCATCATTTCTTGTTCTGTATCCTGGCAAGTATTTTGTGGGCTGCATTCGCTGTGGTTATTCCTCTGTGGATATTGCAATTTGTTATATAATCTTCACATGTATTGGTATAATGATGAATGTTTCCAGTTCATTGGTATTTTTTCCCTTCTCCATATTTAACGGACCAGTTCATATGTTTTTTTAATGTCTCCATACCACAATACTTAGTATCTTATCTTCCTCCACAGCTCTGTGGCTCCTTATCTCCTTAACAGCTCCAGTGACTTCTTCCAGTGCTGATCCCTTGTCATTATCATTGCCACCAGCTTGTTCCACCCATTCCTCCTCTTCAAATAAAAAAGATATTGTAGTACAGGATGTCCATAATTAAAGTTCCAGTTTCAAAATGCTGTAGAAAGAGAACCACTGCTCGGAATGACGTCAAATTTTTAACAGCAAATTATTCCTGCAGGGCTAAATGTCGCGGAACACAAAATTTAACCAAAATTTAACAAGTAGGTGGCACTCTAAGCATCTTAACGTAAATTGGGTCAGCGACAAATGACAGATGAATTGCAGCACACCAGCTATGGCTCGAGCTGCACATTATGCCACCTGTACTATTCAATATGCACGACAGCACATGTTTGGCAATCCTAAAGTTGTGACACTGTTACTTAGGTAAGCCCATCCACGACATCACGGTCATACCACATTTGATGGAAAAAGTCAGTTTTTAATTGTCATGGCTCCAAAAACGCATAAAAAGCAAAATAATATTGGTTTGTGATTGTTGAGAGACAGGCGAAAGGTGTGCTAAATATGCTGTCCACTGTTTTCTTCCACAAGTTGAAATAGAGAAACAGCACGTTTCACAACAGATCGGAGTGTCTCGGGGGTCACATTTTGAATGCATCGTCTTGAGTGTGCATTCAGAGGCTCAGCATTTGTTTGCCGAGTACGGGCCTGGGGACTCCGGGGTTCCTGATGAAATATGCTCACTATTTTTATATACTTGAATTTAGCATATTTCGTGACAGTAATCACTTTTACGTGAAATGTTTATAAGGTGATATTTGACTTTTCTGTGTTGGCTTCAGTCGTCTAGTGAAAGTATGATTCCACAATGCTGTTTCGTCGGCTGCAGAAATGACCTGGTTCGATGCATTTGCCTCACTTTTAGTGCTTCAAATACCATTTCTTCGAATGTGGTTCCTTCTTGATGTTTATATAAAAAAGTAGTAACATAATTCGTTCTTCCTTTTCACTTGCAAATTATTATAACGGCGACCTGCACATTGTTCCACCGTCACACACACCGAGAGTTCACTGCCGACTGACTACGGTCAAAGACGACTCCAGTGTCAAAGACATTTCACACAACACACGAGCTTCTACTTGTAACCAGGCTGTTTGATATTCTTTGTCACATCTACTAATGTTAATCAATATGCTGTCACTCTCAATCATATACGCAAATTAGCATAAAATAAGGCAAATTACAATTCACACCAAAAAAATATTCTGACAAAAATATAAGGAAACATTTACAATCTCCCTCATTAGATTTGGTATCGACAAATCCGGTAGAAAATAACACATCTCCCAGATCCATTACACTGAGCTGGGGGCTGGTAAGCGCCGCCAGTCCTCTGTCACTGTAAGCTCTGGATGTGCTGCAGCGGCCACTGTACGGCACGGCAGTGGAATGTTGTTTGTCACGGGAATGGGGCTCTGAGCTTGATTGCCAGGATTGTGAGGATAGAATAAGCCTCTATAAGAAAATCCTTCAATCCTGGGGTGTGCTGTGCACTGACGACACGCGTGGCTGTCGAGGTGGAACAGTCATTAGTGGGCAACCCCTGGGGAACCTGCTGCGTCTCAGTTTATAAGGCTTACTCGGGCACGTGGGGCTCTGTCTGAGTGGACCCTCTCTTCCTTAGCTGCTTGTGGGACCAAAATGGATTCTCCGAAATTTTCTTTTTCTCCTCCCAGGAAAGGGTGGGCTGCTGGTACATACTAACAACCGGTCTAACAAGAGAACTCGAGTAGACGGTCCTGTCTCGGGGGTTATACAGAGTTCTTCAGTATATTGTAACAGGACACTTGCTGCTGGTCAGAATGTGTTTGTGATTGTGACATGAAAAGAGGGCAGCTTTGAGATGATGATGCCTTTTTATATTCAGAAAGGTATAGAGGGCATCGCATATGCTCTGAAATCTGTCAAGCAGTTGTGTAAGGGAACACTGTTGGTTGAAACTGCTAATTCCCGACAAGTCACCAAACTCTGGAAATCTAAATATTTTGGGGAATATGCCATAGAAATCGAGCTCCACAGTATTCCCAAGAGGGGGAATTGAAGGATGAATGGGCTCAGGAAGGTATAGTTGACATACAAAATATATTGAAAAGGGTGGATGGGGATCTCATAAAATCTGACTCCATCATCCTTACCTTCACCAAGTGAGGTGGCGCAGTGGTTAGCACACTGGATTCCCATTCGGGAGGACGCCAGTTCAAACCTGCATCCGGCCGGCCATCCTGATTTAGATTTTCCCAAATTTCCATAAATCGCTTCAGACAAATGCTGGGATGTTCCCTTTGAAAGGGCATGCACGACTTTGTTACCCATCCTTCGCTAATCTGATTGGACCGATGACCTCGCTGTTTGGTCCCTTCCACCCCCCCCCCCCCCCCCCCACCCCCTCTCCCCCCCTCCCAAATCCACCAACCTTCACTTCAATAGCATGAAACTACCAGAGCACATCAAGGCAGGTTTCCTTTGTCTAAGTGTATGGCCGTATGTCCCTAACCCAATGCAGTGTTTACAATGCCAGCACTTTTGGCATACCACCTTCGGATAGGAGGGTGAAGGGGGCAAATGTGTGCTCTGAGGGGGATCATCCTTTCTGGAGTAGGGATTGCAGAGGCTTCCTTGAAGAACGGAAGATACAGGAGACTGACATCAAAATGTATCCCGTATGAAGAGGTCAGGATGATATACGAGCCTCTGCGCCTTCCCACATTCGCTACATCTTTTTCTTTGTTGCTTAAAAAGTCCATTTTGACAGCCAATGTTTCTACACAAATGTAGGTTGCTAGTATCAGCACTAGTACCTGTGTTTGCAGTGCAGTGCGGGTGTTTCAGAGCCAGTAGCCCTCACGTGAACATCAAATAAACTGACAGTTGCTGCCACTGTGAACCTTCCAGTATCTCCAAAGGCAGAGCCCGCTAAAAAATAAGGCACTGCCTCCACTGCTGCTTTGGTAGCTCCTCCAAATCCCTCCAGCTAAAAAAACAAATGGAGAAACTTGTACTACAGGCAAAAATAGGTGGTAAATTGTTGGATACTGTTGATGCCATTCGACTTTTTGGCTCTGCTGCTTCTGACACCACTTCTCTGCTCATTCCTTGGTTGCTGACCTACAAGCAGTAGCTGTTGCAGTTCATGTGTTTCAGATCATCACTATTTGCTCCCTCTATTTATCTCTGCTGGATGCAACAGACTCTAGGAGTCTTGCAGGCCTTATTGAACAACTCCCCTGTCCATTTATCCTCCTGGCTGATTTCAGTGCCCGTAATGTATAATGGGGCACCAGCTATACTTGCCCCGGGGTCGAGTATTTGAGAACCTCGTGACATCTCGGGAGCTGTTCGTCCTCGACGTGAGCAGTCCCACTCATGTCAGCTGCTACTGGGTCATCCTCAGTCATCGACCTCTCTTTCTGCTCTCCCGCCCTTGCAGACTCGTTGCTGTGGGAAGCGACGGATGGCCTTCATTCCAGTGACCACTTTCCACTGTGGATCCACGTACTGGACTGAGGATTAGTCGAATAGAAGTAAATGCAGTGGACGATCAGCGAGGCTAACTGGGCGCCGTTCGGCCAGCCGGCTGTGCTCGAACGCTGTAACAGCATCCGGGAATGGGTGGTCCACATCACAAGAGTGATCCGTTGTGCCGCTTACCTAGGCATTACAAAGTTCTCGAGTCTCCTCAGGAGGTGACCTGTACCTTGGTGGACAGAAGAGTGTCGTGCAGCAATTTAGGACAGGTGTGCAGCTCTTAGACAGTTAAATGCTGACAGAGGAAAACCTCGGGGCGTTTAGAGTCGTGAAGGCCAAGGCTCGACACGTCATTACGGAGAGCTGTAAACAGCATTGCAAGCATTCCTGGACTCTTACCAACCATTCCACTTGCTCTATTAAAATATGGTAAGCCATCCGGCAGACTTCCAGTGAATGCAGTCGTTTACCGACAGCAGCAGTGGCGAAACAGGACTGTCTCCAAACAACACCCAAAGACATTGTTCAGACACTGGCCTAACATTTTGCAACAGCTACTGCCAATGCAAGCCAGGGCCCAATGTTTGGTCGCTACTGTGTGACTGCTGAGAGGGCCAAGTTGGACTTCGGATCCAACTGTGCCGAGTCCTACATCTCTCCTTTCTCCGAGCGGGAGTTGGAATTGGCACTGTCTGAGACTCGTGACACTTCAACTGGTCTCGATCAAATCCGGCACTGCAGGCTTCAATATTAGCAAGCAGCGTCGGAGGAAATCCTCCTCGAATGCTTCAGTCTTATACGGCAGACAGGTAACTTTCCGAACTCGTGGAGGAAGGCAATTTTAGTACCTCTCCTCAATTCAGGAAAGGACCACATGTGTCACAGCAGTTACAGCAGTATCAGCTTAAGGAGCTGTGTAGAAAAGATCCTGGACTGAATGGTTGACCATCGTATGATACGGTTATTGTAGACCAGGCAACTCCTTAGCCACACTCACAATTGTGAAATTCAGATTCGATTCACACTGCGCATAATAAAAGCTCATGGCCAGAGGAGTAATGTGGCAAAGCACCAAGATGCACTTCTCAGCCGTTGTTGAGAAAATCGACAGTTAAAAGAAACCGTTGCGGTGAAATACTCTCTACGAATAATAATTTTCTACAGCGTCGTGGCGCAAAGGTAAGCGCTCGGGTTCGTAATCCGAAGGTCGCCGGATCGAATCTCATGCCATGCAACTTTTTTATCATTCATGTGTGTATATATATAAAAAAAATTCCCGGTAATCAGTTGCAACAATTATGCATATAATAAGTTGTTGAAAGTCGTTTATCGTGGAAAAACTGGCGACTTCGAACATCATTATGTTTTCCGCAAACAAAGTTGTATAGTTAACGGAAGACGTAGAAACGATATTCCGAAATAAATACGTATAGCGCAAGTCAAACGTTCGAATTAGAATTCAGACCCCAAGAACACAAATTTGCTGTGGCAGGTATGAAATATAAACTCCGTTACTCGCTCGTTACACTTGAAGGACAGATGTTGAATGGGCCGAAACGAGCCGCCGCATAACAGCGTAGTTGCCTGCTAACTTCGAAAGAAGGTAGATGCGGTCCCTAGCGCAACTTATAACATCGTCGAAAATCAGTGCGGACGTGAGAGCTTTGGTAAACCCTGTTAAACAAACGGAAAAATGGAGGCGGTACAATTGGAGAGCGATCCGCCTTCACCAACGTGCATAAGCAATTCATTAATGTTTAAATTACAAAAAAGTAATAATAAAAAAAGTTTGTGGCGCGAGATTTGATCTGGCGACCTTCGGATTACGAACCCGAGCGCTTACCGCTGCGCCACGACGCTGTAGAAAATTATTAATCGTAGAGAGTATTTCACCCCAACGGTTTATTTTAACTGTCGATTTTCTCGAAAACGGCTGAGAAGTGCATCTTGGTGCTTTGCCACATTTCACAATTGGCGGCCTCCCCTTGTCAGTATGGATTCTCGAGATTTCAGTGCAGTGTCAACAACCTGACCCTGTTAGAGGTGGTTATTCAAAATGCTTTCCCATGTAAACATCACTGTATCAGCATTTTTTTTTTTTTTTTTTTTTTTTTTTTTTTTTTTTTTTTTTTTTCCATCAGTCTACTGACTGGTTTGATGCGGCCCGCCACAAATTCCTTTCCTGTGCTAACCTCTTCATCTCAGAGTAGCACTTGCAACCTACGTCCTCAATTATTTGCTTGACGTATTCCAATCTCTGTCTTCCTCTACAGTTTCTGCCCTCTACAGCTCCCTCTAGTACCATGGAAGTCATTCCCTCATGTCTTAGCAGATGTCCTATCATCCTATCCCTTCTCCCTATCAGTGTTTTCCACGTATTCCTTTCCTCTCTGATTCTGCGTAGAACCTTCTCATTCCTTACCTTATCAATCCACCTAATTTTCAACATTCGTCTATAGCACCACTTCTCAAATGCTTCGATTCTCTTCTGTTCCGGTTTTCCCACAATCCATGTTTCACTACCATACAATGCTGTACTCCAGACGTACATCCTCAGAAATTTCTTCCTCAAATTAAGGCCGGTATTTGATATTAGTAGACTTCTCTTGGCCAGAAATGCCTTTTTTGCCATAGTGAGTCTGCTTTTGATGTCCTCCTTGTTCCGTCCATCATTGGTTATTTTACTGCCTAGGTAGCAGAATTCCTTAACTTCATTGACTTTGTGACCATCAGTCCTGATGTTAAGTTTCTCGCTGTTCTCATTTCTACTACTTCTCATTACCTTCGTCTTTCTCCGATTTACTCTCAAACCATACTGTGTACTCATTAGACTGTTCATTCCGTTCAGCAGATCATTTAATTCTTCTTCACTTTCACTCAGGATAGCAATGTCATCAGCGAATCGTATCATTGATATCTTTTCACCTTGTATTTTAATTCCACTCCTGAACCTTTCTTTTATTTCCATCATTGCTTCCTCGATGTACAGATTGAAGAGTAGGGGCGAAAGGCTACAGCCTTGTCTTACACCCTTCTTAATACGAGCACTTCGTTCTTGATCGTCCACTCTTATTATTCCCTCTTGGTTGTTGTACATATTGTATATGACCCGTCTCTCCCTATAGCTTACCCCTACTTTTTTCAGAATCTCGAACAACTTGCACCATTTTATATTGTTGAACGCTTTTTCCAGGTCGACAAATCCTATGAAAGTGTCTTGATTTTTCTTTAGCCTTGCTTCCATTATTAGCCGTAACGTAAGAATTGCCTCTCTCATCCCTTTACTTTTCCTAAAGCCAAACTGATCGTCACCTAGCGCATTCTCAATTTTCTTTTCCATTCTTCTGTATATTATTCTTGTAAGCAGCTTCGATGCTTGAGCTGTTAAGCTGATTGTGCGATAATTCTCGCACATGTCAGCTCTTGCCGTCTTCGGAATTGTGTGGATGATGCTTTTCCGAAAGTCAGATGGTATGTCGCCAGACTCATATATTCCACACACCGACGTGAATACTGCTTGGAAACACAGTATTCTCGCAACAACTGCATCAGTGAGGCTTTCGTGGCCACCTCTCCATTTTCCTATGCTCTTTCCCGTCTGTGGTTTTTTAAGACCTGATTTGGTGACATGCTGTCTGATCATTTTGAGCAGGAGAATGGTGTCCCTCAGAGCAGTGTTTTAAGTGTTACTCTTTTTGCGAAAGCCATAAATGGTATCACGTCTATGGTGAGGAGTCCTGTACAGTGCTCCTTATTTGTGGATAATTTTGCTGTTTTCTAGTCCTCCTTCAGTGTTGCAATAGCGAGCCGTCAGTTGAAACTTGTGTCTGTAATATTTAATATCTATTCCGAGAATGTCTAAGAATTACGTCAAAATATACACACCTACAAAGCGACAATGTCTGTGACGACAGTACTAAAATAATGACATGAGAATGAAGTGCGTTCTCTAATTGGTGATTAATTATTAAAATAAATATACAACAATCTTTGAAAATGTTACCCAAAATGTAAGCTAAGCTACATAGTTCGCTGTTAGGCCATAACTGCAAGTTGCTACGACTGAAAGAATATAGAAATAGTGTGTGTTTTGGTCAAAGGGCATAAGTGTCATTGCTCTGAATTCTGTTTTTATTTGACACAGCACATTGTTTTTAGATGGTAGAGGCGGAGAATACAACTGCTTTGTTTACATTGGAGAAAATTTGTGTGTTTCTTGTCTGACGCGTGGACTATAGTGTGGAACATGTTCCGTGTATCACTCTTCCTGTAACAGTACACATTTGCAATTGTAGACACTGCATCGCTTAATTTTCGTCTCGCATCCTCCAGTCTCACAAAGCATAGCTTCGTTAAAGGCCATCTGATCCAAACAGTTGGTCATTTTGGCTTATCAGTGCTCGTGGTCTTGCGGTAGCGTTCTCGCTTCCCGCGCACGGGGTCCCGGGTTCGATTCCCGGTGGGGGTCAGGTATTTTCTCTGCCTCGTGATGACTGGATGTTGTGTGTTCTTTATCATCATTTCCTCATCGTTGACTCGCAAGTCGCCGAAGTGGCGTCAACTAAAAAGTACTTGCAATACAGCGGCCGAACTTCCCCCGCAAGGGGCCTCCTGGCCAACAATGCCATACGATCATCATCATCATCATCATCATCATCATAATCATCATCATCATAAGTGCTAGTTTACAACAGCAACACTGTGCTCTTGACTTCCATATTAAGTCACAATTTGTCTGTCTTCCAAATGCTTCAGCAAGACTGAACGAGTTGCCAGACAGGAAGTGACTGCAGTAGCACAGTTCTCTATCTTGGTCATACTCGCTGAACTACAGCGGGAATGAAGAAAGCCAATATAACACTGATGTAACAGTGGCGCCTGGGTTTGTAAAGGGTGCAACCCACATCATTAGACTTGTACTTGCTCCAGTTTCTGATCTCTCGTGTTGTTGTTGTCATCTTCAGTCCTGAGACTGGTTTGATGCAGCTCTCCATGCTACTCTATCCTGTGCAAGCTTCATCATCATTTAACCATACAGTAAAGTGGGTAGTTAATTTATTCAGCGGAGTGCTAAAGGCATCCCATGTTAGCAGTTTTTACTTGACTGAACTGCTTCTAATGTCAATGACGGGCTGGTTTTGCTTGTGGCAATATCCTGGGAGGGAACTTAAAAGTCTCAATGGAAAACAGTGTGAGATAAAATTTGCATAAAATCCTAAATATGTTGAGACTGACTGGTTGTCCTGTACAGAGGGATTTTTGTGAGTGTGAGCAGTTGCGGAACCCATCAGGCAGCATGGCCTTAAAAATATTCAAAATGTGGAACGCAAGACGTTGAAAATGATTTTAGCTTTTTTACTATAACCTGGATTGTGACACACTGATCTTCAAACATAACGGCCTCCACTTCTCTTGTGATTGCCATAACCAGTGCAATGCTGCTGCATTGTTGCTGTGAACTTGTAGCAATTATTGTTTCAGCATTGTTCCTCTTCAAATGCAGAAGAAATGATTTTTCTGTGCCCCAGAATTGCAGACATGTGCCTGAGGAAAAAACAAAAATTAATTATGTGACTATCTTTTTGATGTTATAATTTATTTATTTATTTATTTATCGTATCCAAGACATCACCATTTTACAAAAAAAAAAAATTATACTACAATTCAAGAGAAGCAGTTATAATACAATAATACATGGTTATAAGGTAAATTAACTACAATAATATAGAAAAGTATGTAACATATAATAAGTGCTAAGGATGCGAAACAGAGAGATTTTCATATCCCACGTGAAGCCCAATACACTGTAGCTTGAATAGCCTTGTCATTTGCTTCAAATAGATCTTGAGTCGAACACGGGTTGTTTAGTTTCCTGCAGACCAGTAGGTGTTGTGTCTTGCTGTTCTCCACACTCACAGGGCTCGTCTGCACTGATGTAGCCCCATTTTTCCAAGTTTGCTCTGCATCTCGATACGCCTGTTCGTAGTCTATTCAGGGCTTTCCAGGTCGTATATGGGAGTTCAGAGCCAGCTGTGGGTTCTTCCCTGGGGCTATTCCCTGGTCTTCCTGGGTCCACATTGTACCACAGCTCTTCTCGTCGTGCTCTAGGCGATAAGAGTTGCTTCAGTTGTTCGTAGGAAACTCTTCCTCGATTTATGTCAGTGAGGTTGAAGATTGTATCCGAACATTGGATGCCTGGGATCTGTCTCCTGTTTATGTTTCTCGATTTCTGCGGCAGTCCTTCTTCTGATGTCTGGCGGGGCTATGCCCGTGAGGTGGTACAGCTGCTTTGTGTGAGTTGGGCGGAGGCATCCTGTCACGATGCGTCCAGTCCCATTCAATGCTATATTTACTTGTTCAGCGTGGGTGGAATTTTGCCAAACGGGTGCCGAGTACTCCGCAGTGGAGAAACATGAAGCTAAAGCTGACGTGCGGAGAACTGTAGGTTGCGCTCCCCATCTGCTATTTGTTAGCTTGCGGATTATGTTGTTCCTGGCACTCACTTTCATCTTTGTGGCCAAACAGTGTTCCTTGTAGGTGAGAGCACGGTCAAGTTTAATCCCAAGATATTTTGGTGTGTCGCAGTGAGATAGATGTTGAGTTTCCTCCTTGCTTCCTTGATGTTATAATTATAACTTTGACATACACCTTGTCTGCTGGAGCAATCTTCTTCTTCAGTAGCTCTACAGCCCTTGGTGAGCCTTTGCTTCTTCAACAATCTTCCTCCACACTTCTTGGTTATTTGCTGCTCTTTTCCACCCCCGGACTCCCATATTGCTGATATCCATTATTACCTCATCGATCCATCTTCTTCTAGGTCTCCCTTTTCGCCTAACTGAATGGATCATACCTTTCATCATTTTCTTTGGCATTCTATCCTCTGCCATTCTCTCCAAGTGTCCTAGCCATCGTATTCGCTGTGATTTAACAAATTTTACTATGTCCCTGCCTTGTATTAACTCCTGTAATTCAGCATTGTAGCGTATTCTCCAGCCTTCTTCCTCCCTTATTGGCCCATAGATTTTGCGTAGTATTTTCCGCTCAATGCTTCTTAGAGCATTTTTATCGTGTTCTGTCAATGTCCATACCTCTGAGCCGTATGTGATAACTGGGCGGACTAGGGAATTATATATTAGCAATTTAGTTTTTCTTGTAACAAGGCTACTTTTGAAAAGCTGCATATTTGCAAAGTAAGCTCTGTTTCCTGCTTGTATTCTTTCCCTTATAGCCTTTCCAATACTGTTATCATTTGTTATTAGGGCTCCCAAATAGTTAAAAGAGGACACTCCATTGAAGCATTTCCCATTGATGTTTAGGTTTTTAGGGGTTCTTCTGGCCTCAGATTGTGACATTACCATATATTTTGTTTTGTTTACATTTACTATGAGGCCAATTTTTAAGGCTTCTGTTTCCATTGCCCGGTATGTTTCTAGGAGTGTATTGGTATTTCTTCCTACTATAGCAATGTCATCAGCGTATGCACATATCTGGCTAGTTTTCATAAATATGGTGCCTCTTTTGTTGATTTTATTTACTGCACTATGCAGGGCAATGTTGAATAGGACAGTGGAGAGGCTATCCCCTTGCTTCACACCTTTATTAAAGTCAAAGCTCTTACTTGTTCTGCTAAGGACCTTTACTTTTGCTCTTGTCTCTGTCATTGTCATTCTGATTAGTCTTATTAATTTAGCACATATACCAACTTCTTTCAGTACTCTGTATAGTTCTTGCCGAATTATGCTGTCAAAGGCTTGTTTGAAATCGATGAATAAGAAATGCAGATCTATATCATATTCATAGAACTTTTCCATCATTTGCCTTATCACAAATATTTGATCAGTTGTTCCTCTGCCCGGTCGAAAGCCACACTGATATTCCCCTAGTATGCCTTCTGCACACTTCCGTATCCTTTCGTTTAATATACTTGTGAAGATCTTATAAGCTGTACTTAGGAGTGTTACACCTCTATAGTTTTCACATGCTGTTCTGTCCCCTTTCTTATAAATGGGGACTATTATTCCAATTTTCCAATTATCTGGCATAGTTTCTGTTTCCCATATATCTGATATTAATGTGTGCAGTTCCTTTATTACAGCCTCACCACCAGTTTTTATTAATTCAGCAATTATGCTGTCTTCCCCAGGGGCTCGATTGTTTTTTGACTTGTGCACAGCCTGGGAGACCTCTTGTAGTGTTGGTTTTCTTGCCTCATTGGTTTCATTGTCTACTTCCAGCTCCACTCTTCCCTCCTGTGCAGCTGTCTCTTCATCTTCTAGGCTGGTGCTTAGTGTATCTTTGAAATATTCTGCCCATCTTCCCACTATCTGTTCTTCCTCCCTTATCATTTTCCCATCTTTACTGGAACAGGCCATTGTCTTTGGTTGGAATCTATTCTTCATTTTGCCTATGGCATGACAGAACTTTCTTATTTCACTCTGTTCCTTTAGTTCTTCTAGTTCTTGAAATTTCTTCTTATTCCACTCTCTTTTCTTTCTCTTGCACAGTCTGTTAGCTCTTCTCCTTAATTCTCTATATTGTTCCACATTATTTCTGGTTTCTCTCTGTAGCATTTTTGTTCTTGCCCTGTTCTTTTCCTCTATTGCTGACCTGCAATCTTCATCAAACCACTCCTGGGTTCTTCTGTTCCTTCTTATGCCTATTATTTCCGCTGCAGCATCCTTAATGGCTTTTTCAAACCTGTTCCACCTTCCATCTACTCCTTCTGTGGTCTCTTCATTGCTCAACTTTCTGCTTAGTGTTGCTTGGTATTTTTTTACTTCATCGGGGATGTTCAGTTTGTCTGTATTCCATTTCATCATCTTTCCCATTCTGTTGCCATTTGTTAGTGACAGTTTCTCTCTCAAGACTGATTTTATCAGAAAGTGGTCTGAATCACAGTTTGGTCCTCTGCAGCTCCGTACATCCGTAACTGACGTGGAGTGGCGTGCAATCACTAAAATATGATCAATCTGATTGACTACTCCATTGGCTGCAGACTTCCAAGTTCCCAGATGGATCCTTTTATGTGGAAAGCAGGTACTTTTAATAATCATATTATTCCTTGCTGCGAATTGGCATAATAAGTCTCCATTCTCATTGTTTTCTTCATGTAGTGAATATTTTCCAGAAACTCCATACAGATGTTCATTCCTCCCTATTTTTGCATTAAAATCTCCTATTACTAGCATCAGGTCATATTTAGGTACTGCACCGTATACTTTTTCCAAGTCTTCGTAGAAATGTTCTTTAATTGTATCCTCTTTTTCCTCTGTTGGTGCATGTGCATTAACTATTGATATATTCCTAAATTTACCTTTTAGTCTGAGTCTGCACATCCTTTCATTTATGGGTTCAAATTCTAGAAGGCTTTTCCTAACTTCCCTGGTTATTATAAACCCTGTTCCAAGTTGGCCTGTTCTTTCTTCTGGTCCACTATATACCAACGAGTACTCAGGTTTATCTATCTGCCCATTCCCCTGCCATCTTATTTCCTGTAGCCCTACAATATCATATTTGAATTTTAAAATTTCATTAGCTATTTCTTTCATCTTTCCAGGCTGAAGCATTGTCCTCACATTCCATGATGCTACTGTTAGATCCTTTATCCGTTTCCTTTGCCGGGGTCGTGATACATGCTTTCCATCCAGTTTCCGAGGCTTCTGTTGAATTTCCGTAATATTCTTCTTCTTCTTCTTCTTCTTCTTTTTTTTTTTTTTTTTTTTTTTTTTTACAGTATGGGGTTATTAGCCCCATGCCCAACCCCCAAACTGGAGGACCAGGATTTGTATGAGGTTTACTCCTCTAGGGAAGCTGGCTTCACTACGCCTCTAGAGCCCTCCCTGCCCTATGTTGTGGGACACACTTTGTCTGGCTCCTCTGTCGGGACCAGTCCGGCTTGGGAGACCCTGCCAGTAGCTATGCTACCGCCGGCATAGCTCTCGACTTCACCGAAGCACACAAACCCTCCCGCCCGGCACTGAAGGTGCCTACTATAAGGCGGTGTCCCCTGAGAGGGCTGCAGGAGCAATGATTTATATTTTATTCCAATAATGTAAGCACTCTGATGCTCTGCACCTTCATTTTTTAATCATATGTTAGCAATATAATGAATATTATTAAAGACTGTAAAATGTCGCATCACCTTTGAGTCTTAGCTCCATTCATACAGCAAGGGAAAAAATCACGGTTTATAAATACTAAGTTTAGCAATGATAAAACTGTGATAAATGTTTTGGTCCACAATGTATTTAGGCCCCCCCTCCGGGTCCGGGGATTAGAATAGGCCCGCGGTATTCCTGCCTGTCGTACGAGGCGACTAAAAGGAGTTTCAACCGATTCGGCCTTCCATGTGATGGTCCCCCTTGGGGTTTGACCTCCATTTTTCAAAATTCTACAGAAGTACGAGCCTTTTGGGGAAGGACGCCTTACATGGTGTACCACTGGTCCTAAGTGCACTAAGACCTTGGCACTCAGCATAGCACCGGCGTTGTAACCATACCCACTATTCCTCAAATTGGGCCTCAACGCGTGATGGGTTGTCCAAGTTACGCCCATAGTGCATCTCCATCTGCACCAGCAATCATGATGGACTTTCCATGGCACCAGAAATCCAGCACGGTAGCCAGCCCGTTGTGGTGGGGTCGTCATGTACCCTCTAGGTTGTAGCCCCCTGACAACACAGGGATCGTACTGCCGATACCTGAGCTGCACCCTCCCCACGTCGGCCAAGGAGTAGATGCCCGTCTCCTTGGGGCATCAGGACTCCCGGCAGCTGTCATCCTGCCAGGTGGCCCTTGCTGAGGCTGGGTGGCGCCCGTGGGGAGAGCCCCTGGTCGGAGTGGGTGGTATCGGGGCGGACGTTTCGCAGATGAAACGTCAACACGTATCAGGTCGCTCTGCGGCCGAGTCTTTCAAAAGGAAAGGTACCGTTTCTAGTTCTGGTTCTCCTGCCCTTTCCCCCTTGGCCACTCTATGGGAGGAGGGACAGGCCCGCCGGCTTGGGGCGAAGTACTTGCCCCGCTATTTGGTCTGTTCTCGAACCGATGGGGGGACGTTCGCCACCTCCAAGCCCATGTTCTTTGTTCAGCACATCGAGGACATCTTCGGGGAAATCGAGGCTCTCAGCAAGATGCGTTCGGGGTCCGTTCTTATAAAGACCACCTCCACCACTCAGTCGGCGGCGCTCCAGGCATGCGACCGACTAGGGGACATCCCAGTGTCCATTGTCCCGCATCTGGCACTGAATAGGACGCAGGGGGTTATTTTTCATCGTGACCTCCTGCTACAATCTGATGAGGAGCTCAGGGCCAACCTGGAGCGCCGAGGCGTGCATTTTGTCCGGCGAGTCCAGCGCGGCCCCAAAGACCGTCGCATCGACACCGGGGCCTTTATCCTCGCCTTCGAGGGGGACGTTCTCCCGGAGAAGGTAAAGGTGATGTGCTACCGGTGCGACGTGCGACCTTACGTCCCGCCTCCTATGCGCTGTTTTAGGTGTTTGCGCTTTGGGCACATGTCGTCCCGGTGTGAGGCTGAGCCCCTTTGTGGCGATTGTGGACGTCCTCTTCGTGAGGAACATACATGCACCCCACCACCTCGGTGCGTTAATTGTCCTGGCATCCACTCGCCTAGATCCTCAGACTGCCCCGCATATCAGAAGGAGAAGAAGGTACAAGAAATCAAAACTTTGGATCGGCTCTCTTATTCTGAGGCCCGGAAGAAGTACGACCGCCTCCATCCCGTGTCATTGACCACTTCGTTCGCCTCAGTTGTGTCCACTCCTTCCGCGGTATCCTCACCCCTATCCTGTCCCCCCTCCGCCTCCTCCGCCCATCAGGGGGCTCTGCCTCCGCCTCCCAAATCCCTCCCTTCCAAATCCTCCTCCCCCGTGGCCCCCACCCCCTCTGCCCCAGGGGCCACTCCTCCTCCTCCTCCTCCTCCTCCTCCTCCTCCTCCTCCCCCCCCCCACGCCACCTGAGAAGCGATCCTCTTCTCAGGCGTCCATCGGGGCAACGTTCCGGACCCCAGCTTCCGAGGTCCGGCGTTCCAAAACGGACCCCGCGCGTGAGGACCTTCTTCGGGTCCAGCCCACCATCCCTGTGCCTCCTCGGCCTTCCAAGAAGGCCTCCAAGAAGAAGTCTCTATCCCCCTCTCCACCCCGGCGCGTTTCGTCTGACGCTCCATCCGTGAGTCGCTGCTCCCGGCCGTCCTCAGTTTCGCCGGGACGCTCTACTGCCAGGCGCTCAGCTGGCCTCTCGTCGGCAAATGATGCTGCCCCTCCTACACAACCAGGGACAGCGGCCGCGGCTGGCGACGAGTCGATGGAACCGGATCCGCCTCCTGTCGGTTGTAGCGTTGTTCCCTCGCAACCTGGCCCTCTGCGGCCGTCGAGGTGACCAGCTCTTCCCCCGTCTCGTTCCCCCAACCTTTTGACTAGCGATGGCGTTGTTTCATTGAAACATAAGAGGTATTCGATCTAATCGGGAGGAATTACAACTGCTCCTCCGCCTGCACTGTCCGCTCGTCCTTGGTCTCCAGGAAACCAAGTTGCGCCCGACTGACTGTATTGCCTTTACCCACTATACCTCGGAGCGGTAGGACCTCACCCCTGTGGACGGTATCCCAGCTCATGGTGGGGTCATGTTGCTCGTTCGGGACGATGTTTATTACCATCCCATCCCATTGACCACCCCACTCCAAGCAATAGCTGTCCGCATTACTCTTTCTGCTTTTACTTTTTCAGTTTGTACCATCTACACTCCACCGTCATCTGCTGTTAGTCGGGCTGACATGATGCACCTGATCGTTCAGCTTCCCCCGCCGTTCTTATTGTTTGGCGACTTCAATGCCCATCATCCCCTTTGGGGCTCTCCTGCATCCTGTCCAAGAGGCTCACTCTTGGCGGATGTCTTCAACCATCTCAATCTTGTCTGCCTCAATACCGGCGCCCCGACTTTCCTCTCGGACTCTACTCATACCTACTCCCACTTGGATCTCTCGATCTGTTCTACCACTCTTGCCCGTCGGTTCGAGTGGTATGTCCTTTCTGACACCTATTCGAGCGACCACTTCCCCTGTGTCGTTCGTCTCCTGCACCACACCCCATCCCCACGTCCTTCGAGCTGGAACATACTGAAAGCTGACTGGGGACTTTACTCCTCCCTGGCGACCTTTCCGGACCACGATTTTCCCAGTTGTGACAGTCAGGTCGAATACCTCACGGCTGTTATCATCAATGCTGCCGAACGTTCCATTCCTCGTACTACTTCTTCTTCACGTCGCGTTTCCGTCCCCTGGTGGAACGAGGCTTGTAGGGACGCTATCCGTGCTCGACGACGTGCTTTACGCACCTTTCGCCGCCATCCTACGTTGGCGAATTGTATTGAATACAAACGACTCCGAGCGCAAAGCCGTAGAGTCATCAAAGACAGCAAAAAAGCTTTTGGGCCTCTTTCACCAGCTCCTTTAACAGTTTTACTCCCTCTTCCGTCGTTTGGGGTAGCCTGCGCCGGCTGTCGGGCATTAAGGCCCACTCCTCAGTACCTGGCCTGACCTCAGGTAATGAGGTCCTTGTTGATCCTGTGGCTGTCTCCAACGCCTTTGGCCGCTTTTTCGCGGAGGTTTCAAGCTCCGCCCATTACCATCCTGCCTTCCTTCCCAGGAAAGAGGCAGAAGAGGCTCGGCGACCTTCCTTCCACTCGCTGAATCTTGAAACTTATAATGCCCCCTTTACTATGCGGGAACGTGCGCTTGCACTGTCCCGGTCCTCTGCTCCGGGGCCAGATGCCATTCACGTTCAGATGCTGGCACACCTTTCTCCGGCGGGCAAAAGCTTCCTTCTTCGTACCTACAATCGCGTCTGGACCGAAGGTCAAGTCCCCATGCATTGGCGTGACGCCGTTGTTGTTCCTATACCCAAACCCGGGAAGGATAGACACCTTCCTTCTAGTTACCGCCCCATTTCTCTTACAAGCTGTGTCTGTAAGGTGATGGAGCGCATGGTTAATGCTCGGTTAGTCTGGATTCTTGAATCTCGACGACTACTTACTAATGTCCAATGCGGCTTTCGTCGCCGCCGCTCCGCTGTTGACCACCTTGTGACCTTGTCGACATTCATCATGAACAACTTTTTGCGAAGGCGCCAAACGGTAGCCGTGTTCTTTGACTTGGAGAAGGCTTATGATACCTGTTGGAGAGGTGGTATCCTCCGCACTATGCACAGGTGGGGCCTACGCGGTCGCCTGCCCCTTTTTATTGATTCCTTTTTAACGGAACGAAAGTTTAGGGTACATGTGGGTTCCGTATTGTCCGACGTCTTCCTCCAGGAGAACGGAGTGCTTCAGGGCTCCATCTTGAGTGTAGCCCTTTTTGCCATCGCGATCAATCCAATTATGGATTGCATTCCACCTAATGTCTCAGGCTCTCTCTTTGTCGATAACTTCGCGATCTACTGCAGTGCCCAGAGAACATGCCTCCTGGAGCGCTGCCTTCAGCGTTGTCTAGACAGCCTCTACTCTTGGAGCGTGGCAAATGGCTTCCGGTTCTCTGAAGAGAAGACGGTTTGTATCAACTTTTGGCGATATAAAGCGTTCCTTCCGCCATCCTTACATCTCGGTCCCGTTGTTCTCCCATTCGTGGACACAACTAAGTTTCTAGGGCTCACGTTGGACAGGAAACTGTGTTGGTCTCCACATGTCTCTTATTTGGCGGCCCGTTGTACACGTTCCCTTAATGTCCTCAGAGTTCTTAGCGGTTCATCTTGGGGAGCGGATCGCACTGTCCTGCTTCGCTTGTATCGGTCCATAGTCCAATCGAAGCTGGATTATGGGAGCTTCGTCTACTCGTCTGCTCGGCCATCCCTCTTACGCCGGCTCAACTCCATCCACCATCGGGGGATACGTCTTGCGACCGGAGCCTTCTACACTAGTCCTGTCGAGAGTCTTTATGCTGAAGCTGCCGAGTTACCATTGACCTACCGGCGCGACGTACTGCTGTGTCGGTATGCCTGCCGGCTGTTGTCTATGCCCGACCACCCCTCTTACGAGTCCTTCTTCGCCGATTCTCTCGACCGTCAGTACGGGTTGTATGTGTCTGTCCTGCTGCCCCCCGGAGTCCGCTTCCGTTGCTTGCTTCGACAATTGGATTTTGCCCTCCCTACCACCTTCAGAGAGGGTGAGAGCCCGACACCACCTTGGCTCCAGGCTCCGGTTCCTATTTATCTCGACCTCAGCTCACTCCCGAAGGAGGGTACTCCGGCTGCAGTGTATTGCTCACGGTTTGTCGAACTTCGTGCTTGCCGGTCACACCTTTATTTACACCGATGGCTCCAAAACTGACGACGGTGTCGGCTGTGCCTTTGTCGTCGGGGCCGCCACCTTTAAATACCGGCTCCTCGACCAATGTTCCAGCTTTATGGCCGAGCTTTTTGCTCTCCATCAGGCCGTTCAGTATGTCCGCCGCCACCGCCATTCATCGTATGTACTCTGCTCTGACTCACTCAGTGCTCTTCAGAGCCTTGGAGCTCCCAATCCGGTCCATCCCTTGATTCAACGGATACAGCAGTCCCTCCATTCTTTCGCTGATAATGGTGGTTCTGTCAGCTTTCTGTGGGTTCCCGGACATGTAGGAGTGCCTGGGAATGAGGCTGCGGATGCTGCAGCCAAGGCTGCAGTCCTCCTGCCTCGGCCAGCCTCCCATTGTGTCCCGTCATCTGACGTTCGTGGGGATGTATGTAAGAGGCTTGTGTCGTTGTGGTGGGATGCTTGGTCATCCCTCCAAGGAAACAAGCTCCGGGCAGTAAAACCGCTCCCAACTGCTTGGACAACATCCTCCCGACCATCTCGGCGCGAGGAGGTCCTTCTGACCAGGTTGCGGATTGGGCATTGCCGGTTTAGCCACCGCTACCTGCTCTCCGGTGACCCAGCCCGGCAGTGCCCTTGTGGTCAGGCATTAACAGTGCGCCATGTTTTATTGTCGTGTCCCCGTTTCAGTCAATTTCGTGTTATCCTGTCCCTGCCATCTACTTTACCGGATGTTTTAGCTGATGGCGTTCGAGCAGCTGCTCGTATTCTGCGTTTTATAACTTTAACTTGCTTGTCCAAAGACATTTAACCTTTTTAATTATTTTATCTGCATCTTTGTCAGGTCCTTCTGATGTCCCCCCATCCCCTTGAGTTTTAGTGGATTCCATGTGCTCTAACACCAGTGACTGGGCGCTAATGACCTCAGCAGTTGAGCGCCCTTAAACTCTACCCAAAAAAAAAAAAAAAAAAAACGTATTTAGGCTGTGTATACTCTGAAACTGTCAAAAGTGAAGAGGGTGCCCTTACTCTTGATTTCACTAACCAAGGTAACCATTGCTCCAGATTTCTACCATTGCTTGAACTACTGGCAAGCAGAACTGACAGTTCTCTTCGTTACAGGCAAACTTTTGCATGTCAAGTATTTAAACTTACCAGTGGTTGCATACGTAGCTGTGCAGTTTTGCTGGATCACCACTTGAAAATGCTGTTGTAGGATTTATTCTTAAAATGAGCAGCCAGATGCTTCTTTGTTGTCAGTTCAAAATTGGAAGTTCACCAATTTTTAATTGTGTGCTTAAGACCTTTACCGGTGATGACCAGATCTCTTACAGTATCTAATATCTACAAACAGGTAGTTAGTGCTGACACATGCAGAGCTCAATAGTTCTCATCTTCTCATAAAGTAAAAGAGCACACAGTACAGATGAAGTGATCAAAGGTTGCTTCACACACTATTTTGTAAATACAGCTCACAACAGTTAATATAACCGCCAACAGTCCTCAGCTAAACCGAAATTATACATTTTAATGACTATTTATACCCATTCAGTCCTTGTTAGACAAATATAACTTTTAGCACTGGCTAAATTGAACAAAAGCAAAGGCAAAATCAGAACTGGTGCAGCCACTGAAAAGCGTGTGCTTTAGCCTTATGAACACTAGCTTTAGGATATTGTTCAACTTCATTAATTTACACTACTGGCCATTAAAATTGCTACACCAAGAAGAAATGCAGATGATAAACGGGTATTCATTGGACAAATATATTATACTAGAACTGACATGTGATTACATTTTCACGCAATTTGGGTGCATAGATCCTGGCAAATCAGTACCCAGAACAACCACCTCTGGCCGCAATAATGGCCTCGATACGCCTGGGCATTGAGTCAAACAGAGCTTGGATGGCGCGTACAGGTACAACTGCCCATGCAGCTTCAACACGATATCACAGTTCAACAGTAGTGACTGGCGTACTGTGACGAGTCAGTTGCTTGGTCACCACCATTGACCATACGTTTTCAATTGGTGAGAGATCTGGAGAATGTGCTGGCCAGGGCAGCAGTCGAGTATTTTCTGTATCCAGAAAGACCCGTACAGGACCTGCAACATGCGGTCGTGCATTATCCTGCTGAAATGTAGGCTTTCGCAGGGATCGAATGAAGGGTAGAGCCACGGGTCGCAACACATCTGAAATGTAATGTCCACTGTTCAAAGTGCCGTCAATGGAAACAAGAGGTAACAGGGATGTGTAAACAATGGCACCCCATACCATCACACCAGGTGATACGCCAGTATGGCGATGATGAATACACGCTTCCAATGTGCGGTCACCACAATGTCGCCAAACACGGATGCGACCATGATGATGCTGTAAACAGAACCTGGATTCATCTGAAAAAATGACATTTTGCCATTCGTGCACCCAGGTTCATCGTCGAGTACACCATCACAGGCGCTCCTGTCTGTGATTCAGCATCAAGGGTAACCACAACTACAGCCACGGTCTCAGAACTGCAAACATCGTCAAACTGTTCATGCAGATGGTTGTTGTCTTGCAAACGTCCCCATCTGTTGACTCGGGGATCGAGACGTGGCTGCATGATCCGTTAGAGCCATGCAGATAAGATGCCTGTCATCTTGACTGCTAGTGATACGAGGCCGTTGGGATCCAGCACGGCGTTCGGTATTACCCTCCTGAACCCACCGATTCCATATTCTGCTAACAGTCATTGGATCTCGACCAACACGAGCAGCAATGTCGCGATATGCTAAACTGCAATTGCGACAGGCTACAATCCGACCTTTATCAAAGTCGGAAACGTGATGGTACGCATTTCTCCTCCTTACACGAGGCATCACAACAACGTTCCACCAGGCAACGCCGGTCAACTGCTATCTGTGTATGAGAAGTAGGTGGGGAACTTTCCTCATGTCAGCACGTTGTAGGTGTCGCCACCGGTGCCAACCTTGTGTGAATGCTCTGAAAAGCTAATCATTTGCATATCACAGCATCTTCTTCCTGTTGGTTAAATTTCGTGTCTGTAGCAGGTCATCTTCGTGGTGTAGCAATTTTAATGGCCGGTAGTGTATAATAGTTTGTAAATTCTATAGCTAAGAATGTCTGCCTTTCACTGGCTGACAAGTTTATTATTATATTTTGTTTATACATTATTGCTCTTGAGCTGCATTTATCGACATATGCAATACTAATTTGTGCTCACACAGTTGGGAGTTTGATTTATGACCATAGGAACCATCTTGTAGACAGAAATTGTCATTGAAAATTTAGTAATTTTTAATGAGTGACTCTTGCTCATCAAAACAAGTGTCACTGGATTCGGAAAAATCAGGAGATCAAAAGCATATCAACAGATACCCGAAACTTGATGGTTTGGCTATAATTGGCACTGAAAGTTAAGTCCAGATGAAATCTTTAATTATCAAATGGAAAAAATGTGCGTTGCATTATTTCGAGCCCTGTCCATACCTCCAAGTTTCGTCAAGGTTGTTTGTTTACATCCGAGAATGTTCCCTTTTGAGCAAAATACAGCAGTCAAAACCACTGCATTTCAATAGCTATACGGGATGTAATTGTCGGTGACTTTGACCAGATATGGACTACCTAAAGAAACTTGTTAATTCTCTTCCTCGATGTCTCGTGAAGGTGACTAAATTTTGTCTAATGTGCTTAGTGGGGAGAGAGAGAGAGAGAGAGAGAGAGAGAGAGAGAGAATCTTAACTGTAAGCTCTTTCTAGCAGTGAAAGAACTTAAATAGTTAAAATTTGACAATTGTGAAATTTTTGTAATAGAATGAGAAAACAGTGCCCAAATTGATTTCTCACACCATTACACAATGCAATAGTAACGTGAATGTTACTGCAGAATGGACATAAATCACTCTGAACTTAGGAAGTGGTGTGGTTGACTAAATTTTTGCACATGTAAATAAATACAACTCTCATGTTTCTTTGATTTTGGACAGAAATACGGCCTCACACCTAGAGACTAACAATTGGTCATGTGCGAGTAGGATTCATGTACTGAGGGTTCTATGCAAACTTAATTATACATACATAAGAATCGCAACGATGTTTGTGTGTTATTGATATTGAAACTGGCAACATATTAATCCTGGAAATTCAAAGACCGTGTCAAATTCTGTACAGTAGTCCTCAGGCCAGCCCAGGCGTACAAAAAGAAGCGAGCAGGGGACTAAAGTCTATACATGTAGAGAGAGATGATTTAATAAAACATTTTTTATTTTCCTTCCTGGAAGATACAAACTGTGTGCAAAGGATTTTCTTTTGAAAATGTATGTGGTAGATATTGATATTATACTCAAAAATTAGAGCAGAAACTTGACTTGGCAGTCTTGCAAGGCCCAGAATTGTTTTAGAACTGACTTTGTGTTTGTGGCAAGAATTTAGAGCCATATTGACTGCTAATCGACTGAGTCTGTTTCAAAATCCTTTACGTATATGGAAACCTTTTTGTGTATGTTAAGTACAAAACAAGGTGACGCCCAGGGCTGATAAGTAGTCTTCACTGAGGTGTCTTCAGGCTTGGACACTTCTTAGCAGGTACAGAGTATTAAGTGTTAAGCGGTACTGGAGCACATGAGACAGTTTCAAGGAAAGAAATTTCTTATTTGATCTAATTTCCTCAGTGCACAACAAGCACCAAAAGTTACGAACCTGGCAGAGAAAACAACTTAGAACGTAGACCCCTCTTGGTGTTTCACAGCGGAAGCAGTGTGTATCACACTGCAGAGTGTGGAGATAAGTGCAAATATGGGGAAAATGAGTGAGCAAGTATCACAGCTGAAAAGCTTACAGGAAAGCCACAGTGTGGCGGTTACCTGTGGGCTCGCATCTCGCTGTCGAGTCGGGCAGGAGTGGCTGGCAGTGAGAGGCGACAAGCTGTGCTCGAGGAAACCAACTCTGTGATGTACCTCACACCAGTCGCTCGACGGCACAGTCACCTCGAACTGTCTCTGATTTGTATACTGTGTATAAATGCGTGGCTTTATATTTGTCCTTGCCCTTGCCACAGCCCCTGTAGGCTGTGGTGGTTGTGGCATACAAAGCACCTCGTGCCACATTTTAATACTGTATTTCATATCCTTACAAGATGATAGCATTAAACTTGACTGGTGACCTGTGCTCTGTATTGGATGACAATGAGTGGAATGTAGAGGAGGATGAAAATTGGAGTGTAGGCTTTCTCAATGAACCTCATTGATAAAATATTCTTAAGTTATCAGCCAAGTTGTGGTATCGTGTTGCTGCAACGTTTTGACGAGTTTCCTACTTGTCATCCTCAGGTGAAGATGACGAATGGAAAACTAGAAATACTGCAGTAGCACAACACCACAACTTGGCTAATTATCAGAGATTTCTTAAAACGTCTAAAATGTGGGTCATCTGGATCACGGACTAAGCCCATAGATTGGAGAGTTTAGTGTCACCAAGTGGTGGACTCGTCCTCTTTTCGTGCAGTGATGATCCAGCCACATGCATCTTTTTTTTTTTTTTTTTTTTTTTTTTTTTTTTTTTTTTTTTTTTTTTTTTTTTTTTTTTTTCAGTCACTGCTTCATTAACTTGATTCCCTATTTTAAGCATTTTAGGTACTGTCGTACATAAGTTTTGGGGTAGGGTGAGGGTGAAGGTGCTTAACTTTTCAGACTTTTTAACTACACCTGTCTTATCAAATTTAGTATGTACATAGGGGTTGCACTGTCTTGCACCAAACAGTCCTGTTGTCATCACGCCAAAAATAACTATTGATGTACTTTCTTTTTCTACAACAGTAAACAATGTTTCATTATGCATTGTTATGCGCAATATTTGAGATAAAGCCTTTTCTTGGAATGAATCCTGACATGTCCAGAAGCAGTTCTGATCATGGCTCTGAAGGATAATTGTTTCAGTTTCTTTATACAAGTGATTCAACAGTGAAGTCGGGATCTGTACAGTGCTGGAATAATTTAGTCATTTCACGGTTTAAGAAGTAAGAGGACAGAAAGGCAAGTAGCTGCGGCTAACTTACAAACAACAGTTCTGCTAAAGAAGGACAAATGATGGTTGGTGAAATTAGGACAAATTAGGTGTATTAAGAGAGAAGGATTTACTGTTTAGTTACCTTTGAAAATTGAAACTACGTCGTACGTGTTTCAGGAGGTACTGCAATGGCAGCGAGAAACTCTAAGGACGGCAGTTTCGCAAGTGACATGTGTGCTCTGCTAACCTCTCGCGAGGGTGCGGACGTGACTCTGGTGGTTGGTGCCTCGCAGCTGCCGGCGCACAGTCTCGTCTTAGCAGCGAGGAGCCCCGTCTTCGCCGCCATGTTGCGGAACGACACGAAAGAAGCCGGCAGCCGCCAAATTGAGATAACCGACGTGCGGGAAGATGTGTTGTGGCAGTTGCTGTGTTTTGTGTATACTGACACAGTTCCGAAACTGGGAAGAATGGCAGCGGAACTGTTAGGTGCTGCCGATAAGTACGACCTGCCGTTGCTCAAAAAGAGGTGCGAGGAGCAGCTGGCGCAGGGCCTGAGTGTGGACAACGCTGCCGCCACCTCACTCCTCGCCGTGCTGCACTCGTGTCCGGAGCTCAGAAGTGCCACCGTGGACTTCATAGTGAGGCACCCTGAGGTGATGACATCTGACGGCTGGATAAAAGTGCTGCGGAACAATGCAGAGGCTGCAGCTCAAATTTGCAGTCTGGTGGCGGCGGCAACACCGAAAAACAGGTCTGAGCACCTCTGTGTGTGTGTGTGTGTGTGTGTGTGTGTGTGTGTGTGTGTGTGTGTGTGTGTGTTTGAAAAATTACAAATAATAATCTTACCTTTTTTTTAAAAAATTCTTCCAAAGACAAACATTGCACAAGTGGGGTTTCCCTGTCGATACAGTTCCCCACAGTCGTTTAATGAACAAAGTAAGAGCATATGGACTATCAGACCAATTGTGTGATTGGATTGAAGAGTTCCTAGATAACAGAACGCAGCATGTCATTCTCAAAGGAGAGAAGTCTTCCGAAGTAAGTGTGATTTCAGGTGTGGCGCAGGGGAGTGTCGTAGGATCGTTGCTATTCACAATATACATAAATGACCTTGTGGATTACATCGGAAGTTCACTGAGGCTTTTTGCAGATGATGCTGTGGTGTATCGAGAGGTTGTAACAATGGAAAATTGTACTGAAATGCAGGAGGATCTGCTGCAAATTGACGCACGGGGCAGGGAATGGCAATTGAATCTCAATGTAGACAAGTGTAATGTACTGTGAATACATGGAAAGATAGATCCCTTATCATTTAGCTACAATATAGCAGGTCAGCAACTGGAAGCAGTTAATTCCATAAATTATCTGGGAGTACGCATTAGGAGTGATTTAAAATGGAATGATCATATAAAATTAATCGTCGGTAAAGCAGATGCCAGACTGAGATTCATTGGAAGAATCCTAAGCAAACGCAGTCCGAAAACAAAGGAAATAGGTTACAGCACTCTTGTTCGCCCACTGCTCGAATACTGCTCAGCAGTGTGGGTTCCGTACCAGACAGGGTTGATAGAAGAGATAGAGAAGATCCAACGGAGAGCAGCCCTCTTCGTTACATGATCACTTAGTAATCGCGAAAGCGTTACGAAGATAATAGATAAACTCCAGCGCAAGACTCTGCAGGAGAGATGCTCAGTAGCTCGGTACGGGCTTTTGTTGAAGTTTCGAGAACGTACCTTCACCGAAGAGTCAAACAGTATATTGCTCCCTCCTACGTATATCTCGCGAAGAGACCTTGAGGATAAAATCGGAGAGATTAGAGCCCACACAGAAGCATACAGACAATCCTTCTTTCCATGAACAATACGAGACTGGAATAGAAGGGAGAACCGATAGAGGTACTCAAGGTACCCTCCGCCACACACCGCCAGGTGGCTTGCGGAGTATGGATGTAGATGTAGATATATGTTTGTGCAGATGTATTTAATTCCTGGACATAAAAATGTCAGCCTACACACAATATTATCACAATTATAAATGAAATAATTAATACAATAGCCCCAAAATATAGTAAATATGGTTTTTGTCTTTGGAAGTTCCTAATTAACATGATAGCCCTTGAAATGTGCAGCAAATTTTAAAGGTCCCCTTTACTCCATAGAAATACGAGCACTTGGTTTTCTGTCTACGAGGTGCAACAATAAAGTAATGAGACTGATGTGAAAAAAAATATTGCTTAACGTTTTAGTCAAGTTTAGTGCTCTTCTTCAAAGTAGTTCCCTTCTGGTTCTACACATTTTTTCCAACGCTTCTGCCATTGATGGTAACATTTCTGGACTTACATTTTGTAATAGCCTCAAAGACCCTAGTCACCTTTTTGGCCATCTTGTGTTGTTTGAAAATAGTGTCCCTTGACCACCATTTTGACTCTTGGAAATAGAAAAAAAGTCACATGGAGTGATACCTGGTGAATAAGGTGGCCATGGTAGTACTGAAATTTGTTTTGAGGTTAAAAATTGCTATACTGACAGAGTAGTATGGGATGGCGCTTTATCGTAATGCAGAATCCAATTATCAGCAATGTTGGCACGGGCATGAAGAACTCTTTTACGAAGTCTTTCTCAAATTTCTTTGTAGTAATATTGGTTAACTGTTTGTCCAGGAGGCACCCACTCTTTATGAACAATTCCCATGGAATTGGAGGTTGATGGTCATCCACTGTGGTCTTCATCTTCAACATTCATTCTGCCTTCACTAAACGTTTTATGCCAATGAAAAACTTGAGCTCTTGACATAACCTCCTCTCCAAAAGCCTTCTGAAGTTTACCATAAGTTGTCGTCACGTTTTCACCCAATTTAACGCAAAATGAAATGGCTACTGTTGCGCAGTATTATGCGGTTTGATTTCAGTGATGAGAGAGACAAACACATGTTAACGTATTAAAGCACAACCCACGACTGAGCAGTTACATCGATGTACCACTTGGTCTAGAAGCAGCTTATAGACATATGAACCAGAATCCCCCATTGGAAACGCCACTAAAAGCAAATATCTTGGTTTAGGATCATCAAAATTTGTCACCATTGTTACCTTCCTCTTTAACCGATTCATCCAACGAATCTTTAGTGGAATACTGTTTGTCTTCGTCACAGTCAATGGAATCCTGGAACACTGACTGGTTTTTTTTTTTTTTTTACCTATTGTTTTTCATGGTTTCGTTTTCTTCATTTCTTGGTTAACACATGATGAAAGATTTCTTCAGTTGGCTGAGATGTTCTGCCTTCAGTACTGGCAACACACTTTCCTGTCGTTTTCCCTTGTTTTGCCGTCTCTCCCCCCCCCCCCCCCCCCCCCCCCTACATTGTTTTCCCCTTTTGTTTTGCGATTTTTCATATCTCGTGCCCTGGAACACTTTTATGACTGCTTCTCCCATTACTGTGGGTGTGGTCTGAAGTTCTGGAGACTCTACCATACCAGACTGTGATGATGGTAGTTTATTAAGGACTTTCTGTGGCTCAAACAGAGAAATTGCACAAACTCAGAATCCAGACTTCAAGCTAGCAGCTGCATTACAATGGATGGTCTCCATCAACTCACAAATAAGAGCAGGAAAATTGTCCTTTGGAATTGAATTTGGTCTTCTGTCTGCTTTCTGGTGCCATTTTGACAGTGCTGCTCTACATGCCATTTAAAGGGTCTTAAAATGCCACATCCAGAGGTTGTAGCTAATGTGTGGGATTTGGATGGAGACAGATGAATTTAGTTTTGTGCTCCTTCCCCATTTTCAGCACCTCTGATGAAAGACAGATTGTCACCCAGCACTGCTTTAACTCCTTGTTGGCTGTCCCAAGGTATCACGGTAGTATGGAGCCAGTCTTTGAACGTCACTTCATCGAACTACCCAGACTTCGTCCTGTTACATCTGTTCCCTTAGGCCCTCCTTGTGTCAAAGTATCCCACATACGTTCAGATTTGTAAACGACATATGCATGTAGGAGTTTGCCATCGATTGCATCGGCAAACATAGCACTCGTTACTGATTTAGAAGAGTTCATTATTCTCTCCAGATACTCATTTGAGAATACACACTTTTCCATCCCGTTTATCCGACAGATTGGTTTCATCGTAATTTAGGATGTTAGGCTGATCCCTTGTAGAGTCTTTTCAAGGTTTTCAAAATAATTCTTAACTGTATCAATATCAATGTGAAACATAAATAAGAAAAAATTAATAATTTTGAGCAGAGAAAATAAGAATTTCTTCACGAAACAGAAAACAGCATAAAATTGTCAGGTGTGTTTTATGAAATTCTCGTTGACAGCATGGCATTTTTATGATACAAACCGCCTGTCGTCTCTTCTCTGGAGAAACACTTTTTGAACATGTTTGCATTCCGTTTTTTCTTTCCAGATGAAAGTATAGCTAATACCTGAGTTTCAAATTTTGTAGATAGAAATCCCGACTCTGAAACAGTAATGAAGTGTTCTGTAATGATTTTCACGTGTGTCTTCCCATTATATGGTACCCCTCGGTAGTTTGTGGAATTCTGTACTTCTTTACATTTGTAGCTGATAATGCTTTTGACTTTTGTCTTAAACTGCTTTAGAAAATATGGACTTTTCCATCAGCCACTAAGTGACAGATAAAACTGACAATGAGAGTACAGAAATATTGGGAAGACAGTGGCTTCCACGCCAGCAAAAAATTGTGCCATAACTAGTGCAGGGTCATCCCATGTCAAGTCACCCAGGCCTTGACACCAGCCATGTCAGATTTTGATGAAACTTGGTACATTTACTTCTTTTATCATCCTGAAAGCACTTGTAAAATTTTTTTGCTCTATCTCTTATAGTTTTTTTATATAAATTTTTAAAGTTTTTAGATTTGGCGTTGTTTCAGCAGTTGAAAATCGTAACTTAAATGTGTCCTCACAACTAAAAAAATTTGTATGTTAAAGAATACTCAAGATATCAGTATGAAATTTTGGAATAAGTTTGTGTATTATATCTAAATGTTAAAAAAAATTACCATAAAGATATATTAAAATCTTCCAAATAAAAAAAATTACAAGTAGTTGTTGGTTTTTTGTTTTTTTTTTTTTTTGTTTAGTTTTACAAAAACTGCAATATCTAGAGTCTCAGACCTGATAGAAAGCTCAAATTTGTTTTAAAATACTCTTAATTGTATAGGCTATTAGAGAAAAGAAAAATTACGTTGGCTTTTTAACCTGTTCAATAGTTATCTAATTTTTTAAATAATATTAATTATATTTTAAAAATAAAAAGTACCAAGTGACTTAGACACCAAAAATAAGTTTTTATCTTCTTGGAGTAACAATTTATGCTTGGATTTTGTTTTGTTATTCCTGTGTTTTGAAGTAAAAAATTATTACAGTGTTAAATAGTGCTTGGATAGTATTTCATTAAGTTTATTCGAACTTTCAGTAAGTACTGTTACTTAGTTTACAGAGATTCTTTTCCAATATCCTATAAAAGTAACCAGAACAGTAATCAGACCAAAAGTGAAATCAGTATGTCAGATATTCAAACCTGTAGCGTAGGGTTATTTAAAAAATCTGTTTCCAAACAACGTACACACCTTCAAAAAAGTTACAACCACTACCTGAATTGAGTGAGGAAGAAAAAAATTTGATCCACTTACGATCTGGAATTAATCTGTGTGAATTTAAGAATATATGTTCACACCACAGCTACTACTTTTTAAATGTTTTTGTAAAGTATCAAACAACATGTGTAGACCCACTAAAAAAAACACAAAAAGCCCATCAAGTCGTTGAGAAGTGTAGGCTTGGATCTCTCTAAACAATTACTGACAATAAATAGTAGCGTAAAACCTGGACAAAAGCTTTGCTCAACATGCCGTAGCTTTTGTGAGGAAAAATTAAGAGTTGAAGTCAATGAAAGTGAAACAGATGATGAAGTCATGGTTGAATTAGAATCATTGGAATCCAGAAATGAATCCCTTGTATAAACAAACATTGCTCTTTATAATTTAGGTTTAACACCGATAAAGCTTCATGGCTTGTCAGAACAAAGTAAAGGGTCTTATTTTAAAAGGAAGGTTAGTAGTATTGAAAAGACTGCAAAAAAGGCGGTTTCAAAAGCATTAAAATATGATGCACCAAGTTCTGATGATGACGAAGAAGATACAACTGTGGTTGAGAAAGCAAATGATTTTGATGTAATGATTTCTCTTATGAAAGAGAAGATATCATCTGTTGGAGGTCTAGAAAAATCCAGATTCTGACCTTGGCTCCAGATTCTTGGAGTCGAAATAAAGTGATGAAAGAATTTAATGTAAGTGAGTACATGGTGCGACAAGCTAGAAAGCTAAAATGTGAAAAGGGTATTTTGGAAACTCCTGGTCCAAAAAAAGGTAAAACTCTTTCTGAAAATACAGTAAGACTTGTAACAGATTTTTATGAAAAGGATGAAAGTTCCAAAGTGCTACCTGGAACAAAAGACAAAGTAAGTGTTCAAAAAAATGTGTAGATGCAAAAAAGACTCATTTTGTGTAACTTGAAAGAACTCTATTATTCTTTCAAATTGGATAATCCCGAGGTAGAAGTAGGATTTTCAAAATTTTGTTTCTTGAGACCTAAATGGTGTATCTTTGCTGGTGCTGCAGGCGCACACACTGTATGTGTATGCAGTGTCCACCAGAATGTTAAACTATTATTGGATGCTGTGAAAATTGAAGAATCTTATAAAGACCTAATTAAGATGCTTGTGTGCAACACGGAAAACCAAAACTGCATGCTACATCATTGCGACAGCTGTCCTGCAAATGCTGCACTGACTGAGTACTTAACTGAAAAACTAAGTGAAGATTATGATTTAGAAGAAGAAATTGTAATCAGTCAGTGGGTTAACACAGACAGGGCAGAAATGATCAAACAGTCTATCAGTGTTGAAGACTACATTTCTTTATTGGTTAGGTCATTGGAAAAGCTCACCCCGCACTCGTTTATAGCAAAATCCCAATCAGCAGCCTTTAAAAGATTGAAAGAAGACCCATCACCCAAAACAGCAATTATTGTGGTGGATTTCAGTGAAAATTATTCCTTTGTTATACAAAATGAGATCCAAAGTTACCACTGGAATAGAGGTGGTTGTACTCTACACCCAGTTGGAGTTTTCCTAGGAAATGAGGAAAACAATGTTTTTGGTTTCAACCACTGTTTTATTAGTTATGACCAAGAACATGACACTTGTTTTGTTAACTTTGTACAAAAAGAAATTACAAAGTGGCTGTCATTACATCATACTGACATTGACTCAGTTCACTACTTTACAGATGGTTGTGCTGGGCAGTACAAAAATAGAAACAGTTTTAAAAATTTGACTGAACACTTGAGAGACTTTAATTTGAAGGCCCAACACTTTTTTTGCAACGAGTCATGGGAAGTCAATTTGTGATGGCATAGGAGGAACTATTAAAAGAATTTTAAGGAAAGCCAGTCTACAGTTTTCAGATGAAGAACAAATAATGACAGCAATCGATGTGTACAAGTTTTGTGAAAGAAATATTGAAAACATTCATTTTCACTTTATTGACAAAAAAGAAGCTGATTTGCTACGGTTAAAACTAGAAAAACGTTTTTTCAGCAACCCGAACCATTCCTGGAACAAGAAGTTTTCATAACTTCAAACCACTTCCAACAAACAACCTTGAAATTAGAAGGACTACAGATAGTGTAAAACCCTCCTTAGCCTTTTCTTTCCATTCTTCTACTGATTGGGTTCGTGTTGAACCATGCAAATCATGATGGTAACTGGTACTTTGGACAGGTAAAAACAATATTCAATGATGAAGAAGATGCAGAAATTCTATTTCTACATCCTTCAGGACCAGCTGCATCATTTTATTGGCCTGAAAGAGAAGATTCTTGCATAGTGCCTTTGGAGCACATAGTCTGTGTAGTAGACACACCTCAATCAAGCGGCACTGGAAGAATGTATTACTTCAAAAAAGACTGTATCAAAAGAACTGAAAGCTCTTGGATGAAGTGGAAAAACAGTTTGAATCAGCATTAATGTTTATTAAAAAGACAAAATTACTCAAAAAATTCAATGTTTCAAGCAATAAGTTGGGTTATACATAAGTGTTGTAAGAACACTATCTTTGTACATAATTCTAATGTAATCTACTATAATTAATAAACATGTTAAAAAGCCATCATTATTTATGTTTTATCAAGTAGCCTATATAAGAGATACAGCAAAAAAAAATTGCAGGTGTTGTCAGGATGGTATTAGAACCATTTGAGCCAAATTTCATGAAAATCTAAGGAGGTGGGTGTAAAATTTATTTTTTATTGGGTGATTTGATATGGAATGACCCTGCAGCTGTTTTGCTTTGTCAGATGTTTGATTGACTCTGTACTGGAATACTATTTCAACTTGTGACAAGTTTCAATAATGTGAAAAAAATATTTTCATTCTAATATTTTTAAGCCAAAAATCATGACTATAGAAATAAGATCAGTTTTTGCTTTAGTACAGCTTAAAAGTGCTAAATGGATCAAAGTCAGACACAGTACTTTTTAAAATTATTTTTGCCATTGGCAACGCAATGTTTTTCGTGCCAACTTCCTGTGTCAAAGGCAGTTGGAAGCCAACAATGGCAGCTGGTAGCTTATTGTGTTTGGCATAAACACACCAATTCAGTTTGTGTGAATCTAGACAACCTCCCAGTTTGGTTTTGTGGCGCTGCTTGGAAAACTAACCCTCTCCTATTTAACAGTTGACACTTCTCTAGTGTAATCGTGACCACACAATGAGCACACATCTTTCTCCTGCAAATGCTTTGCTTATGAGCAAGAGCTTGATCAGACACAACTCCTCATGCCAAAAATCTGTGCTTTGTTACATCTTAACCTATATAAGAGTGTATACATGGATGAGAAAAACAATTCTTGAATTTTCTATTTAAAATACACTTTTTCTGGGTGAAAATGCACTATACCACAGGTAAAATACATTTTTTCTATGTTAACTGACAATATACTTTCTCTCGGAGCTGTAAAACTTATCAAGCCTTTGACTGGGAAAGGTTTTATACATCTACATAGAACTTCCAGGCACTTTAGGAAACAAAACCCAGCAAAGATTTTGTAAAGATCTTTGACATGTGGCAACATGTTCACTGCATAATTTCATATTACAAAAGTACAAATATGAATTCCACCAAATACAGCTTTGAAATTAAGATTGCAATGTGCTTTTGTCAGCCAATAATAGCTTATGCCACGTGATCTCACCAGCCAACAGCAGCAGATATTCAGAGTGTAGGACACGCAGTGTCGTCAGCCAATAGGAAAAATACTGCTAATAACACAAACACACACAAATAGGGAAACTTGGTGGTTTGTTAATATACACACAGTACAGATACAAGAAAAGTTAAGCTTTCACATTGGTTGTGGAAAAATGTTTTTGCTGGTTCCCCTCCCCTCCCCCCCGTCCTCTCTTCTTCTCGAGGATCCTAAGAGCACAGTTTAAATTGCGGCAGCTGAATATTTCTGAAAAGCAGTATTACAAAAATTCACTGCTGTGTACTAAACATTTCGTGGGTTACTTGGCTGAATGCATGTTCTGTCGAGCATTTTGACTCTTGCGTTGCACAATTCATAAACTATGAGAGAGTTAAAATAGAACACTTTATGTTCTGTTGGGTCCACAGCGTTGTATATGTCGGTATAAGACATTATAGAAATGAATGCTCCAAACCAGCTGCAATAAGGTAGTATGTTTTTTAATATTTTAAATTACAAGCCTGTTTGTTTATTGCCATTATCAAGTAACTTGTGAAATAACATTAGTAAGATCAGCTGTACATAAATTGTAGCTGTTTTACATTTACATTTGCACTTGTACTCAAGTCTAGTTGGAAGTAATGAATATATTGCATCTGTAGTAAAGATCTTCTGTCATGTCTTGGTGAGTATAAAAGTTCTTGTAGTTATTGAAATGTAAAAATAAGTTTTTGAAAGATATTTCGACAGTTCAGTTTTGACAGTTCTTTATTCTGATGCTATATGTGTGTGCAAAGTTTATACAGCTTACCAGAGGTGTTACGTATTGATGGTCTTAGTTGCTTTTAAACTTAATCTGTTGTCCATGTATGTTTTGTTTACCACTTCACTGTGTCTTCTCATGTTCTGTCATGTCAGTAAAGTTTTCTAGATATAGCATATATCTTTAAAATTTGTGTGTGTGTGTGTGTGTGTGTGTGTGTGTGTGTGTGTGTGTGTGTGTGTGTGTGTGTGTGTTCATTTAGAATTTCATGTGGGTATTTCCTTATGAATATAAATTTCCAGTTCAAGAATTCATAGTAAGTTCTTTTGGTATTTTATGTAATATTACAGTTTCAATTTTCTCCTCTTGGGGGTGTTGAGTTTTCAGAGACAAATAAAAGCTTGATGGATTACTGTCACTGTTTCTAGTTTCTTTAAGATATATCAGACACTAATGTGCCAGTAAAATTTTAAATAATGGCATAAATGACTGGTCTTCTGAGACTGAAAATTTTCCAGGTGGCTGATGAGTATCAAACCTTCTGTAATTTAAGAAATTCTTTGCACATTGTCACATGTAGCATAATTGATCTTGTGTAAAAGGAAATTTATTTTGCAAGTACCAGTAATGCTTCTAAAATCACCATTAACGATATTTTCTCTTGACCTGCTAGAAGTATAGAGAGTTGTGACATCACACTCATCGAAAGCACCGTGTTGTTACGAAATACTGTGTGGTCTTCATCCTAAAGCCTTTGACACATTGTGCTGTCAGTAGATGTTTGTATGTGCACTGTGTCTTGTTGTTATAAATTGCACATTTCTTTGAAACTAAAGTTTTATTTTGGTGTTACTTTCTCGTTTGTTTTATTGCTGCAGTATTATTCTGCAGTAGCAAGCTAAAGTAAAATTCTTTGTTAAAGTGTCAGTTCTTAACAGTCAAAATAACAAAAATAGAACTAAAAACTAAAACGGTGAAATATTCCTGGATATTTTTTAAAAAATTCCCCTGTTTTCCTGTGTTTCGTGGTTGTCCTGGGTGGTATATATGCTGTCCTTGTTTTATTTCCACCCCAAGTCAGACTGTAATTTTCTGTTACAGAATTTTCTGCCATATTTTGAATGGTAAAGATGGTTGCACAACAGTTGTAAAGATTGTCAACCAGACATGTGACTAACATTTCATGTAAAATTTCCATATGAACGGAACATTCTTTTTTGCTTAAGAAACATGACTCTAGCATAATATTAACTATTTTTATCTGTTTTATTGTTTATCCCAAAGTTAACTCAAAAGTACCAACATTTTTGTAATCTTAATATGCTACTGCACTTCCCTGTACATTTTCTTACACAATTTATTGACACTGTCATTCCAAACGAAGGCAGCCACCTGTGTGAGTTTTGAGTATTACACATGCGACGTCACTGTCAGTACAGAATTGTGCCAACTACAGTGCACTTTGCAGGACTTCGTCTGTGGAGCAGACAGAGGACTTGAGCGAGTGGCTGGCAGTGGCAGCCAGAACGGGTGACGTGGGTGAATTGCGGCGGCTGCTGGCCGCAGGAGCACCCGTCGACGCGAGGGACGGCGCTGGGTGCACCGCCCTGCACCTGGCAGCGATGGACGCGAATCCGGAGACGGTCAAGTGTCTGCTGAGTGCAGGGGCTGACATCAATGCGAAGGACTCGAGTCTGCAGACGCCTCTGCACGCGGCCGCGTACCGGGGTAACTTGAAAGCGATGTGGGTGCTGCTGACGTCGTCGGCACAAGTAGACGTTCGGGACCGTTGGGGGAAAACGCCGCTGCACTGGGCTGCTGCCACGAAGCGGGTAGAAGCAGTAAGGGCTCTGTTGCTCGCCGGAGCGAGCAAGAAGGTGAAGGACAACGAAGACATTACACCTGCGGACACTGCTACCTCGTCCACTAGAGAGCTGTTCAGGATGTACTAAATCTGACGTAACTAAGCCCTCTACTTCTGTACCTCTTAAATGTTACAATAAATGTGTAATTTATTACTGTTTTTTCCTGTTGTATCACAGGAATCTTTGTAATAAAATATTTCACAGAATGTCTGCTTCATTTGCTGCCATCCCTTGAATATCATCTAATTGGCTTAGATACACCCAAGACGATTAGGTTTAGCATGAATTGATGTTTGGTGTCACATATTTATTCCAGTTGAACAAATCTAATTAAATAGCTTTGTAATACTGAGGCAATTAAACATATAATACTGCAACTCCACATCTTTAACCAGTTTGATGTCAGCTTCATGCAACATGTATCTGGGTTCATCAAAGTGTCTAATCCTTCAGATATATTTCGTAGCTGCTTAAGATGTCTTGTGGTAGAGTAACTGCTTTTGCAAGCATTTATGCATAATAAAGTAAGCTGTTCCAATTAAAGTGTCATAAATAACATTGCCTCTGTTGAAGGAAAAAAAAAGCACAGCAACTGAAGGGCTTGAGTAATGCAGTTGCACCCATGTCAGCCTGCTTGTGCTGGTGTCCGTATCTGCAGTGTTAAAATATGGCACTTGTTATGTAATCTCTCGGATAGAATTACAAACTGGAAAAATGATTTGGGTTTGTTGTAGTTTTTTTTTAAATGTAACTTGTAACGTAGGTCTTGTTCTTTTTCACTTCAGCTGCTATTTGTGTAGTGACGGTTTTGTTGAGTCTGCCTAGTGCTGTTGGTGAGCGGGGTGGACTCGACCCTTGTGGGGCCAATTGAGGCAGCCAGTTGGTATTACATCAAGCCTGGGCCTACAAGGCCAGTTCGGATTGGATGATGGTTTTGTGTGTGTGTGTGTGTGTGTGTGTGTGTGTGTGTGTGTGTGTGTGTGTGTTGTTTGGGGAAAGAGACTGAACAGTGAGGTCATCGGTCTCATCAGATTAGGGAAGGATGGAGAAGGGAGTCAGCCATGCCCTTTTGAAGGAACCATCCCGGCATTTGCCTGGAGTGATTTAGGGAAATCATGGTAACAACTTTGTTTGAAGTTCTGGGTTGATGTGCAGCATCATGAGGTCTCCTTAAGATATGTTTATATCGCTAAACTTTTTTGATCAACTGTCGACACCGTGTGACACATTCGGCTGCATGTGTACCACTCTTCCACCTGTGTATATAACTTAAGGACAAAAGTAATGTGTCGCAACCAAGTAACGTAGCTCAATGGAACTTGGATCATACATAGTGATGAAAAATATTATTTAAAGGCAAGAAAACATTTTATTAGCTTTGTAATTACACCCTGGATACGAAAAAACAAAACACATTTACTGTAAGAAAAAAAACACACAGAAGTTACACACAAGCCAAGAATAAAGATATTGACAGCACATAAATATAGACGTCAAGGAATTTTTTCTTTTCTTTTAACACTTCCTCCAAAAGAAAAAATCATGAAATTATTGCTTTGTCTCTTGCATGCCAAGTTCTGAACGTAGAAAATTAAATCGAACTCGTTCAAGAGGTTTCGTCAAAATATCTGCCAACTGATTGTGTCCATCAATGTATTCCAAGAAAATCTCACCGTTCAGATATCTTTCATGAACATAGAAATGTCGGACCTGTATATGTTTAGAATGTCGATGATATTCTTGATTTTTTGCCAACTTCAATGCACTAGCATTGTCAATGTAAAGAACTGGAGGCTGCTCCGACATTTCCACTAATTCTGATAGCAGACGACGTAACCAAACTAACTCTTTTGCTCCTTCACTAGCTGCAATTATTTCCGCCTCGGTTGTGGATGTGGCCACTACTTTCTGCAACTGACTTGTCCATGACACTGCACCACCTGAGTACTTTGCAAGAATTCCAGTTGTTGAGCGCCTTGTCCGGTTATCACCTGAGAAATCTGCATCAGCGTAAATCTTTAACTCTTCTTTTTTATTATATACAATTCCAAAATTTAAGGTCCCTTTCAAATACCGGAAAATGCGCTTTACTCTATTCCAGTCTTCAGTGGTTGGTTTCTCCATAGCTCGAGCAGCTTTATTGACTGCAAAAGTGATGTCTGGACGAGTTACTGTTGAAAGGTACATGAGACAACCAATTGCTTCACGGTAGGGTACAGATGACGAAACTTCTTCGTTTTGATTATTGTCCTCACGTCCAATAGGAGTCGAGATTGTATTGCATTCTGCCATTTGAAATCTTTGCAGAATTTCTTCTGTGTATTTCTCTTGACTTATCATTATTGCTCCATCTTCATATTGCTTTATTTTTATGCCAAGAAAATTGTCAAGACTGCCAGTTGTTATTTCGAATTCATGTTGTAAAACATCCATAAAAACAGCAATTTCTTTCTTGTTACTGCCGACAATCGGGCCATCATCAACGTAGATTGCCACATAAAGGCTATTTCCATTCTGTCTACGATAAAATAGGCATGGGTCTGCATCACTGTTTGAAAAACCAGCTTTCTTCATGAACTCAACAAAACATTTGTTCCAGCAACGTGGCGCTTGCTTCAACCCATAAAGACCTTTTTTTAAGAAACATACTCGGCCTGTACCATCTTCGAAACCTTCTGGTTGTTCCATATATACTTCATCTTCAAGTATTCCATTCAAAAAAGCTGTCTTTACATCGAATTGTTCTAGCAGCATTTTCTTTGAAGCAGCTACAGCCAACAGAGTTCGTATGGTGTCGTAACGTGCCACAGGGCTAAAGGCGCCGTCATAATCAATTCCTGCTTTCTGAATACAGCCTTTTGCAACCAATCTGGCTTTAAAGCGAGTACCTCCATTGACTGCGACCTTTCGCCGTAGAACCCAGCGGTTTTGCAATACTTTGGCATTCTTCGGACGGTCAACCAGCACCCAGGTATTGTTTTCCTTAAGTGATTGAAGTTCTTCACTAATAGCTTGCATCCATTCTTCCTTCTCGTTTGACTGCAATATTTCTGAAAAACAGTTTGGATCTTTGTATCCAAGTGCATCAACTTTTGTTGCCATACAAAATTCACCACTTTCCATCCAGGTTGGTTTTCTTCGTTGTCTTTTATTCTTCTGTTTCTCTTCGTTAGAAGATTCAGCAGCTTCTGCTTTTAGAAATTCTGTTAATTCTTTATTTTCTTCAGATTCACTCGACTATTGACTCTCTCTAGAATCGAGAGTTTGGCTTCCTCCAGAAGTGTACAGCCTAGGAGATTTACATTGGTCATCTTCGTATCCAGGGTGTAATTACAAAGCTAATAAAATGTTTTCTTGCCTTTAAATAATATTTTTCATCAGGTTATGGGCCCAGTACACGTGTAAAGGCAAACAACACAGTTTAATTAAAACAATATTTGAAATGAGCGTATGTCTGTATAGAAACATGACTGCTAGCAGCGATTATAAGGTCAGCATTGATAAGCTTGAAGGACCTGACGACTGGGCCCATAACCGGATGAAAAATATTATTTAAAGGCAAGAAAACATTTTATTAGCTTTGTAATTACACCCTGGATACGAAAAAACAAAACACATTTACTGTAAGAAAAAAACACACAGAAGTTACACACAAGCCAAGAATAAAGATATTGACAGCAGAGTCGTGGAGCAGCACATAAATATAGACGTCAAGGAATTTTTTCTTTTCTTTTAACACATAGAAAGAACAGCCACGGTGTAATACAGAAGATAACACACAGAAATATGCAACGGAATGAACGGAAACGACACTGTTATTCAAATACATAAATTTCACTGAAATCGCCGCGATTCTTGGCAGTACACCGCACATTACAAAATGGGGGACATGGTTGTTAATGGGGTGTTTGATCACAAAGGATGGCAATGCGTGCTCCGGTAGTTGCTCCCATGCTGGCCACAGTATTGGTTTGGCGTTCTGGTGGTAGGCCTTTTCATTCCTCAAAAAGCACAGATGACAGCTACTGGATGGTCATTGGTGGACGTGGGCGTGCTGCGGTATGTCTCTGTAGAGTATGTGTAGGCCGGTCCATTCACACAACACACTCTCATTCCACAAACTCTACCACCTGCACTGTTTGACGTGGTTGCGCATTGTCATTCATAAAAATGAAGCCAGTGCTGAGTACGCCCCTCAAAAGATGCACCTGGGCAAGGGGTACAGTGTCGCAGGTACATTGACTGATGACTGTACCGTGATCAAAGATTCGGAGGCTGGTACACCCGTGATGCAACTTACGTGTCCACACACATCACCACCACCTGGGCCACGAAAATGATCACGTACGATGAGGTTCTTAGATGCATTGTGTGTTCCCATTTCTCGCCACATGAGGGAGTGTCCAAAATGACTGCTCGTACTGAATCTTCTTTCATCCGAGAACAGCAGGTGACCCCCACTGCTAACTGGCCCAGTCCTTATGCTCTTGACAACCACTGCAAATGGTGCCATCAATGTGCGGGTGTCAACGGAAGACAAAGTACTGTCTGTTGGGCAGAGACCAACCCCACGGAGATGCCGTGCCACTGTGAAGCGTGAGAGGGTGTGCCTTACAATCCTATAAAATGTGGTTGCAATTACATCCATTGTTTGCTGTGGATCCCTCCTTGCTTGTCGAATAATCTGATGTAGCTGGCCGTGGTCGAGCACTTCCTGTCCTTCGCACAGCAGTGGCTGTGGTTCGGAATGCTATCTGTGCACATGAAACAGTGGTGTGAACAGTACCAAACTCCTGGGTTACACTCATCCCTCTTCATTCTCATAAGTTTCTCAATCTCACTTCTCCTGTGAAGTCATCCAAATGTTCTCACTGTTCTCTGTTTCAGATTGCTTGCACCCTCAGTGACTCCAAAGTAGTGTTACTATAATTGCCTCGGAAAGTGTTGTGCTGACTGTGTAAGGGGCGATTAATTCATTAACAACAGTAATTGTGCTAATGTTATTTTTCTTCTACTCATTGCATTCTATTACAACAGCAATAATTCGAATTTCTTGCTACAAATAGGTACCAAATTTGAAGGTGAAGTCTCTATAATGCGCATTCACAAACCCACATTACTTTCGTGTTAATGTTTATACCTTACCAGCTGATCAGTATGAGTTGCACACGCTTTTCAGTTGTTCGTACTGGAAGACAAACAATAAAATATCTACCCTTATCACATCCTATAACCTCGCAGTGGTCACATTACCCCCTCTGCCTGTGAGGTAAGTGGCCAACTTTACTTGGATCACTGCCAAATTAAACAGTGTCGGTTAAAGATAAGCACATCTTAAAATATTAATGTCTATTTTAAGTTCTTGTCTGTAACTGAGCAGCTCTTAGCACTAGTTAACATTTTCAAATTCCACTGTGCTAATTGCTAGGTGCAACCGTGGGCCACACAGATTCTCGAAATGGGCCGCAGTTTGACAACCACTGGCTTATGGCAGCGGCTGCTGGCAACGAGGGTGCAGAATTTCTCACTCGAGATATTATCACCTACAGGACATTTATGATCAATCGTACATCGGCTGCAATGAGGACTGACCACGTCTGCTAAATTTTATAAATATAAATCTGTATGTGCTCATATTAGATGTATGTGTAAATTGTGTGAAGATGACACAATGCATGTATTTGTTCATGGTCATGGAATTGATACAAAGTTTGATTTTGTTGTTTATATGACTGTGTATCATAGTGTATAGGAAGTGTACATCGGGAACCAGGGGTTCAAGGATGCAACAGTTTTGTTTCCAGAATGAGATTTTCACTCTGGAGCGGTGTGTGCGCCGATATGAAACTTCCTGGCAGATTAAAACTGTGTGCCAGACAGAGACTCGAAGTCGGGACTATTGCATTTCGTGGCCAAGTGCTCTACCAACTAAGCTACCAAAGCAAGACTCACGACCCATCCTCACAACTTCAATTCTGCCAATATCTCGTCTCCTACCTTCCAAACTTCACAGAAGCCTGCAGTCAGAAATGCACAAAATACATCAAAAATCATTTTCTGAGTCAGTATTTCACATACTAGCTCTGTAAAGGCACTAACTTTACAGGCTGCTGACTTTACAGAAGGAATGGAATCACAACTTAGCTACACTATGTGATCAAAACTATCCGGACAGCTGGCTGAAAATGAAAGTTCTTGGCGCCCTCCATAGGTAAAGCTGGAATTCAGTATGATGTTGGCCCATCCTTAGCCTTGATGACAGCTTCCACTCTCACAGGCATATGTCCAATCAGGTGCTGGAAGGTTTCGTGGAGAATTGCAGCCCATTCTTCACGGAGTGCTAGGCTGAGGAGAGGTATCGATGTAGGTCGGTTGGCCTGGCAAGAAGTCGGCATTTCAAAACATCTCAAAAATGTTCTATAGGATTCAGGTCAGGACTCTGTGCAGGCTAGTCTGTTACAGGGATGTTACTGTTGTGTAACCACTCTGCCAAGGGCTGCGCATTATGAAATCGTGTTGAAAGGTGCAATCGCCATCCCCGAAGTGGGAAGCAAGAAGGTGCTTAAAACATCAGTGTAGGTCTGTGCTGTGATAGTGTCATGCAAAACAAGGGGTGCAAGCCCCCTCCTTGAAATACACGACCACACCATACCACCACCATGATTAGTCCCTCCACACAATGTTTTTCCACTGTTCAATTGACCAATGTTTATGCCCCTTACACCAAGGAAAGTGTTGTTTGCCATTTACCGGTGTGATGTGTGTCTTACGAGCAGCACTTGACTATGAAATCCAAGTTTTCTCATTGCCTGTCCAACTGTCATAGTACTCACACTGGACTCTGATGCAGTTTGGAATTCCTGAGTGATAGTCTGGATAGATGTCTGCCCATTACACAGTACAACCCATAAACTGTCGGCGGTCTCTGTCAGTCAGCAGATGAGGTCTGCCTGTACGCTTTTGTGCTGTACGTGTCTCTTCACGTCTCCACTTCACTATCACATCGGAAATAGTGGACCTAGGGATGTTTAGGAGTGTTGAAATCTCACATACAGACGTATGACATGTGACATCCAATCACCTGACCACGTCCGAAGTCTGTGAGTTCTGCGGAGCGCCCCATTGTACTCTCTCACAATGTCTAATGACTACTGAGGTTGCTGATATGGAGTGACTGGCAGTAGGTGGCAGCACAATGCACCTAATATGAAAAACGTGTATTTTTGGGGGTGTCCAGATACTTTTGGTCACATAGTGTAAATTATAGGCATTAATTCTTTGGAAGCAGAATCTAAGCTAATGTAATGTAAACTAACAATTGTGAAGGTATAATGTAAATGGATAGATGAAAAATCTACTCTCAAGCAGTGGCAGGGGAAAACACACACACACAAACACACACACACACACACACACACACACACACACACACACACACAGTTTAACTTGGAATGTGAGGGCAACCTTCTTATTGTCAAGGTTCCAGATGACCACACCTGTCAACCGCAAGGGAGGGCTGCTGTATTGTGCAGCAAGCACATCATAACTCCTTTACACCTGCGCATCTCACCTGAAAACAATGTACTCCCTTCATCTTTCTGTGTCATTACACACAACTGGTCAGAGACTAGCAGTAGCCGTTCTAGGCAATTATTTCCATTAAAACCACAACACAAACAGCTGATTATGGAGTGGTGCTACAAGTGGGAAGTGGAGATTGTTGATGAATGGAGTCATGTTGTGTTTAGTGATGAATTGCAGTTCTCCACTAACCCAGGTTTGCTGCAGAATCCTCGGACATATTCTCAGTTTGAATATAATGAATTTTCTTGAGCACAAGAAACTTATGTCCACAAATCAGCACGGTTTTTGAAAGCATTGTTCGTGCAAAACTCAACTTGCCCATTTCTCACAAGGTATACTGTGAACTACAGATGAAGGCAACAGGCAGATTACATAATTCTATATTTCCAGAAAGCATATGACATGGTACCCCATCACATACTGTTAAATAAGGTACAAACATATGGAGTAGGTTGCCAGGTATGTGACTGGCTTGAAGACTTCTTATATTACAGAACCCAGTATGTTGTCGTCCATTGCGAGTGTCTGTCATAAACAAAGGTATCGTCAGGAGTGCCACAGGGAAGTGTGATAGGACTGCTGTTGTTCTCTGTATACATAAATGATTTGGTGGAGAGGGTTGGCAGAAATGTATCGTTTGCTGATGATGCTGTGGTGTACGGTGAGGTGTCAAAGTTGAGTGTGTGTAGGAGGATACAAGATGATTTAGACAAAATTTCTAGATAGGGTGATGAATGCCAGTGAGCTCTAAATACAGGAAAATATTAGTTAATGTGGATTAGTGGGAAAAACAAACTGTAATGTTCAGGTACAGCATTAGTAGCGTCCTGCTTGGTGCAGTCGCACTGTTTAAATATCTGGGTGTAACGTTGCAAAGCAATATGAAATGCAACAAGCATGTGAGGATTGTTGTGGGAAAGGCAAATGATGGACTTTGGTTTATTGTGAGAATTCTAAGGAAGTGAGGTTCATCTGTTAAGGAGGCCGCATTGAGGATGCTAGTGTGGCCTATTCTTGAGTATTGCTTAAGTGTTTGGGATCTGTACCAGGTCAGATTCGAGGAAGACTTCAAAGCAATTCAGAGGCGGGCTGCTAGATTTGTTACTGGTTGGTTCAAATGGGAATGCCTGGAGGGAAGGCAAACTTCTTTTTGAGGAACACTGTCGAAAAAGTGGGGAACTAGGATTTGATGCTGACTGCAGAATGAATCTATTGTCAACAACATAGGAGGGCGGTTTGAAAAGTTCTCGGAATCACCACGAGAGGCCAGCACTAGTGCAATGAGTTGTTCAGTGTTGCCTGTAAACATGTGCCACGTCAGTGGTCTTGGAAGAGGGTTGTGACGGTGACGTGAATCTGTTGTTGTTCCCATGTAGTGATTTGCAAAGATGGAAAAAAATTGAGATTCGAGCAGCGGTTAAATACTTCATAAAGAAAGGTATGAAAGCAAATGACATTCATGCTGTATTTCAGAATACACTGGGGGACTCTGTTCCTTTATATTCAAATGTTGTCAAATGGACAAATGAGTTTAAATTTGCTCGGGAGAGCTTAGATGATGATCCGCGCAGTGGTCAGCCAAGATGTGTCACTACTCCAGAAATCATTGCCAAAGCGCAAAAAATTGTCATGGAGGCTCACCGACTGAAAGTGCGTGCAATTGCTCACGCTTGCCAGATGTCATATGAAAGGGTATATCACATTTTAACTCAAGAATTAGAAATGAAAAAAAATTATCTGCAAGGTGGGTGCCACGACTCTTGATGCTGGATCAAAAGCGCATGAGAATGGACAAAACGCAACAATGTTTGGCCCTTTTTAGGAGAAACGAACAAGATTTTTGTGCCCCTTTGTGACGACAGATGAAACGTGGTTGCACTACTGTACCACAGAGACAAAACCACAGTCCAAGTAATGGAAACATGCTGGTTCTCTGCCACCAAAGAAAGCAAACACAATTCTTTTTGTGGGAAAGCTCATGGCATCAGTGTTCTGGGATGTAGATTATCTCCCCACTTGGCAAATAATTACTGGAGAATACTATGCTAATCTCCTGGACAAATTGCAACAAAAGATACGCGAAGAAACGCCAGGTTTAGCAAGCAGGAAGTCCTCTTCGATCAAGATAATGCACGCCCGCACACATGTGCCGTCGCCATGCCAAAATTACGCGAACTAAGGTATGAATTGTTGACACACCCACTTTATTCCCGTGGTGTGGCTCCTTTAGACTTCCATCTCTTCCCAAAACTGAAAATTTTTCTCGGTGGACGAAGATACACTTCAAATGAAGAATTGATAGCTGGAGTTAACAACTATTTTGCAGACCTGGAGGAAACTCATTTTCGAGATGGGATCAAGGAACTGGAACATCGTTGGACCAAGTGCATTAATCTGCAAGGAGACTACATTGAAAAATAAAACAAGTAAGTAATAGATTTCAGATATCAGTCGTCCTTTTTAAATTTTATTGGCATATTTAGATTTCAGCTAGAAACCAGCCATTCTCAATGAACTATCATTTTTGATCAATGCATGTAAAGCCTGTTGGTTGGGCTTCATCCACAGTTCATTGAGTATTCAATGATAGTGCACTGAGAATGGCTAGTTTCTAGCTGAAACCTAGATCTGCCAATAAAATTTAAAAAGGATGACTGATAGCTGAAATCTATTATTTACAAATCAATATAACGCCGCATGCAACAGCCTTCTGAATGGAAGGTAACCTGATGAAATAAAACCGTTTCAGTGATGTAAGTACTTTTTTCTGTTCCGTTCCAAGAACTTTTCAAACCACCCTCATACATTGTGCATAAGAACCACAGGGATGAGATATGAGAAAATAGGGCTCATACAGAGGCAAATAGATAGTCGTTTTTCCGTCATTCTGTTTGCAAGTGGAACAGGAAAGGAAATGATTAGTAGTGGTATAGGGTACCCTCTGCCACGCACTGTAAGGTGGATTGCAGAGTATCGATGTAGGTGTAATGACCACTGTCAGTGAGTATGATGGCAACCGGGAGAGAGTTCTTCCAACGTTTTGGAGAGGCACAGCAGAGTTCAGAGTTCCTTGTGGTATCATGGTGTGGAGAGCCGTCAGGTATGGCTGGTAGCTACTGAGGGAAATCTGATGGTGCAGTGGTATGTCGCAGACATCCTGCATCCTCACTCGTTACATCTCCCGTATTGTCTGCAAGAGGACAATGCCTATTCAAATGTGGCGCAAGTCTCCTTGAATCATCTGTGTTGTGTCAACATAATTTCATGGCCAGTAGGATCCCCAGGTCTGATCCCAATGGAACATTTGTAGGACTAGCTTGGATATCAACTCCATCCCAGTGCCAGTGTCTGGGATACTTTCCTAAAATGTGATTCCAGCAATTCGATTGCAATGCCCTTTAAGCAGAAATTTTTTAAAGTTTTGTTTAACAATGTGCAATACTCTTCCCATGTCTTTGACACTAGTAAAATATCATCTACATTCTTGAAGACTTAGAGATTTTTAAACATATTTCTCGAAATGATAGCCTCATTCTCAATGAGCAGCTGCAGTTGTGTAATAAAAATTTCTTCAACTATATAAAGCTGGTACTTGACATTTAATTTCGGGCCGCCTCGTGCAATTCACCGAATTTTTTTCCCCCCTTCTAAGTCATCTCATTATTTTTCATTTATTAAAAGGTTTATTGGCTGTATTTCATGTTATATCGTTATCTACAGGCTGTGTCATTCAGTCCATTCTGTATTTTCCACAATGAAGTTTTTATGCTTCAAACTGTACTTCTAAGATCCGATGTAGACAACATGTTACTTTATCTGTCACTGTTAAATAAAATATTGCCTTTTACATTATGTACTGAACTATATTCGTTATGATTTTCGCCTGTCTACATTCGAATGTTAAGTACGGTAGCCAAGTTGTACACGCAGCTACTAGATGGTGCTCTCACTGCAATGTCATGTTCGCCTGCCGCACTTGTTAACGTGAGCACCTCAGTCCGTTGCAACCTGTGGCTGTACAGGTATGAGCAGCCCTTACAGGCTCGCCTTCACACATTCCTTTTAAATGTTTTGTGACTAAAGCCCTTCTGGCCTGTTATTTATTTTATACGAGACATGTAAGTACTGTCTTTGTCTTGTATTGTTAGTCAGTACTTACACTTTTTTATATAAAAAACCTTTTTCTTTCCGTAAATTTGTAATTATGTTATAGACCACTTTAAATGCGTAAATTCTGATGAAGGCACTCTTAGAAGTGTTGAAACCTGGTTAAGACTAAAAAATTGTGATCGCGGGCTCATTTGTTTCAGTTTTAATCTACATAAATCATTAACTACTGTAATAAATCCTCACCTAACACTTCACCCAGTGCTTATATGAACACTGACACTGAGATGTTTATCGCAAAACGCAGCACTCGAAACTGACAAAACTTTATGTCAAATAAAAATACGGTATACTTCCTTGAGTTCTCCTTCAGGCTTACCTACAAGGACTTGGCAGACTCATGGTGACAATTACTGAACTACACGAAAAAAACTGTAAATTAGTTACAAACTACAGCGTGCACACACATTATTCAACATGTAAGTCTCACTACATGTTTTCGGATTTAGGATATGACATTTTCGATATACCTGCCACCATTGGCGATAATGTGTTACAGATGAATATCGAAATTCTGCTTGACCCGCTGAAGTGTTGGAACATTGATACTACTGATGACCTCCTGAATGACTGTTTTCAGCTCAGAAATGGTTTTGGGTTTATTGCTGTATGCCTTATAGCCTACAAAAAGGATTCACGTGTTCATATCTGGAGAATATGGTGTCCAATCGAGGCCCATGCCAGTGGCCTCTGGGTACACCAGAGCCAGAATGCTGTCCCCAAAATGCTCCTCCAGGACATCAAATACTCTCCTCTTTTAATGAGGTTGGGCTCTGTCTTGCATGAACCACATCTCGTTGAAATCAGGGTCAATTTGGGTAATGGGGATGAAATCATCTTCCAAGACTTTCACATACCATTTGGTAGTGACCATGTCATCAAAGAATATCGCAACAATTATTCCATGACTGGACACTGCACCTGTTGAAGGTGAAGAGACTTCTTGATCACGAAATGCGGATTCTCAGTCCCGCAAATGTGCCAGTTTTACTTATTGATGAACCCACGCAAATGAAAGTGGGCTTCATTACTAAACCAAACCACATACGGCAAACCGTGCAGTTTGAACATCCTAACTCAAACTGTTCAGAAGTTATGAAGATTTCATTTCGTATAGTTCAATAATTGTCACCCTGTAAATCCATAGAACTAATTATCACCCCTGTTCAAATTTATTTGTCAGTACAGATGGGTCTGCCTTTCTCTGTTTCTGAATGACTATTAAGTGTTCGTGCATTTAATATGAACGACACCCCTGCTATGGTTTTTCTTACTACTACTGAGGGTTTATTATACACACTTAAACTTCTTTCTATTTTCCACTATACTATTTTCCTCTTCCTGTACTGCATGTCTTAAACTAAAAGATGGAATACAATTTACTTTTTATTAGGTATTGGCACACATATTCGCCAATTACTTCTCATGTGTCAGAGAATACACTATTGTTCTTTAACATGATAATCACGCCTTTGTTCTTGAGTTAACAGGTTGGATGTGTAAGCTTTAACCCGTATATGTTCATCCAATTAATCAAAGTCCATTACTTTTTCCTCTTTGCTCACTACTTTATCGAATAATACCTTTTGCTTACTTTCTGGATGATTGACATTAAACAGTAGTATGTAATTATAATCTTCATTCTTCCAGTACAATACTTCAGCCTCAAAGCGTAGTTTCTCCTTACATGTTAGTAACCATCAATATCTAGCAGAATTTGCAAAAATTTACATTTGGTGCCACTGAACAAAGTTTGCATGACCTTAAAGTTATTTATATCTAGGGGTAACCTTATTTCTTATTTAATTAACATTCCTTTGCTTCCCATTATTGCAACAAAATAGACTCCAGTCAGTGGTAATATGGGGCAAGGATTCTTATTTTTAATTGTCTCTAAGAAATCCTGGGATACCAGAGATACCTCACTCCTGAGTCAATGTAAATGTCTACCTTCTCCCACCACATGTTTCTTACCACTTTAGGTCTAGTTTGTTCTTCATTCTTACAGAATATTTATATCACCAGCATGTCTTTGTATTTTAGACCTGCTTTCTTCAACACTCTGAACATCTCTTGCCAGATAACATTATCAAATGCCTTTTCCAGGTCTACAACGGCAATATAAGTTGCTTTATTTTCTGTATTTGCTTTTAAATTAGAAGACTCAGTGCCAGAATTACTTCTCTTGTCCCTAATCCCCTCCTGAATCCAAACTGTTCGTCACTCAGTATATCCTCCATCTTCTCTTCGGTTCTCCTCAGAATTATCGTTATAAGAATTTTTTATGCGTGCAATACTAGATTTAGGGTTCCGTACAGTTAGCATTTCATACCTGCTGCCTGCTTCGGTATAGGAACCATTATGCATCTCTGGAAGCTGTTGATATCTCTGATGTTATATATGGACCTAATCAGTTTCAGCAGCATCATCTTCATTCTGTCACCTACATTCTTAATTAGTTTCGCAGGAATGTCATCAATATCCGTTGATTTTTGTTCCGTAGAGCTTTCTCAAATTCTGCTTGCAAAATGTTGTTTCCGTTGTCATGTTCATCTACTTCCTCTTCTTTTCCTATTACATCCTCTGATAAAGGCATTCCATCATACAATTCCTCGATGTATTCTTTCCATCTCTTCTTCATATAGCATTTTTCGCTCTTTGTCTTTTACTGTACATGAGTTTGTTTGTTTTGCTGTGATGCTCTCTACAGAGGTAGAACTTTATTTCTTCAGTGTCTCCTTTGGTGGGTTTCTAATACTGGGAAGGGAAGCGCAGCCGCCGCTACGACCTCTGCCATTACGTCTAGAGGAGCTGATTGCAGCGTCGGTATGCAATATAGTTGACACTGGGTTTCTTTCGGCTGCCGGTCTGGTCCAGCACCAGTACTGCAGGTAACGGGGATTTTCCAGAGTTCGCAAAGTGAGCACATATGTCCCAGTCTTGAGGACCTTAATTATTCTCAGAAGCATTCCTTTTCTCAAACTGGACTAGCCGGCTGCTGTGGCCGAGCAGTTCTAGACACTTCAGTCTGGAACTGCGCTGCTGCTACGGTCGCAGGTTCGAATCCTGCCTCGGGCATGGATGTGCGTGCTGTCCTTAGGTGAGTTACCAGGTGTACCGGTATGAAATGAGCGTTTTTTTGTGAAAAATGAAACACTAATTTTGAATTGAAAGGTAAAAACATTTTATTCAAAGTACTGACCATTGCTTTCTATACATTTTGAGCACCTTTCTGGCAATTTGTGGACACCACGCCAATAGAAATGTTCATCTTTTGAAGCAAACCAATCAGACACCCAATTTTCGACTTCTTCATAGGAATCGAAGTGTTCCTCAACCAATCCATGTCCTATTGATGAAAACAAATGGTAGTTGGAAGGGAAGTCTGGTGAATATGGCGGGTAGTGTAGCAGCTCCCAGCCAAGTGTTTTGATTGTATCCTGAACCAGTTTTGCTTTGTGTGCAGATGCATTGTCATGTAGAAAAATTACGTTGCCATGTCTTGTGGCCCATTCTGGTCCTTTTTCGATCAATGCATAGTTTAAATTGATCGTTTGTTGTCTGTAACGATTAGTATTCACAGTTTCACTGGGTTTTAGAAGCTCATGATACATGACACCTTTCTGATCCCACCAAACACAGAGCATTGTCTTCTTGCCGAATCGATCTGGTTTTGCAGTTGATGTTGATGGTTGTCCCGGATTAACCCATGATTTTTCCCGTTTAGGATTCTTAAAATAAATCTATTTTTCATCGCCAGTAACAATTCGATGCAAAATTGATTTTCTTTCATGTCTTTGAAGCAAAATTTGACAAATAGTTTTTCGGTTTTCAATCTCTCTCTCATTCAATTCATGCGGCACCCATTTTCCACACTTTTGGATCTTTCCCATAGCTTTCATACGGTCAGAAATTGTTTGTTGTGCAACATTTAGCATTGATGCCATTTGCTTCTGACTCAAAGTATCATCTTCATCTAATATATTGCTTGCAATTCGGCGTCTTCGAACTTTTTTGGTGGTCTTCCACGTTCTTCATTTCTTACATCAAAATCATTATTTCTGAACCGTTGAAACCATCTTTTGCATGTTGCTTCTGATAGAGCACGATCGCCATATGCCTCTACAAGCATTCGATGCGACTCTGCAGCACTTTTCTTCAAATGAAAACAAAAAATTAATGCTTTCCGCAAATCTTCGCTTCCTGGTACAAAATTCGACATTGTTAACACGATGAAAACATATGATGATGTTTGTTCCATGACTTGGTGTATACTTAATATCTTTGACAGATGTCATACCAACTAAACAAAAAAAATATTTAAGTTCGTTCACAACAAATTTTCCCTATCTACACATTTGTATCTTAACCATGGAGGTAGAATCATAGAGTAAATATCTCTTACTCTCTGGGTAGAATAAGGGGAGATGGCATTGTACATTGTTTTGAAGCCAGTGGACGAGGCCTGCCGCCATCTTGGATCCCCCAAAACATTAGCAGACGAGTGTTTACAATTGCTTCTTATTCGCCATTTCTGTCGTGTGCACGCGATATTTGTTTAATATAGTAAATGTTACACAGTTCTAGTGAACAACACAGCATAAGGAACGCAACTTCAAATGTTTTTCTTGTCTTAAATGCGTATTCGATACAGTAATACGACGCATCTGGCCTCAGTACTGTAATTCTTTTTTGTTTATACACTTCGAATAACCGAGAAGAGAAGTATGTGCTACGAAAAGCGTGCTTTCGTAATCCATTTCTATTCACTTTCATTGTGTTTGTGTCGATTATTGATAAAGCCAGAACGCCAAAAGCAATGATTGATAGCTTAGAGGCACCGATTTGTATTCGTCGCATTTTCAAGTCAAATGCAAATTTTAAATGTTCAAGTTTGCAAGAAACTTACATTATTTCCTTTGGTGTCCCATAGACATATACATGGATGGTATAAACAAGCCAGCTGTCATGTCAACAACGTGAAAGATTCGTTAAATTACGAAGGAAAAGAACTGAATTTAAGATTGTCAGGCCCATTGTAGTTTAAACGTCTGCTTTGTTTTTAATTTGTACCTACCAAGTGACATTCACTGTGGCGAACAACAGCAATTTACAGGGTAATACGACAGCACAGTGATTAATGTAATGATCTAAATAGCCTGAAACTTTGCTTTAACAAATATGTAACCCTTTAAGTACTTATAATTTAACCACTGTAACAGGCGTTCCACACATCTTACTCAAGATTTAATTAACTACATGTAGTTATGGAATTTAAAACATTAGTCCCCATTTCCAGAATATTTCATGCCAGGACTTTTCAGTTACTAGGGAGTAACCAAACAATGAAAACCAAGTGTATTGCTCACCTCCTTCCAATTAATTTTAAATTCCATTTTGAGGGTTTTAGAGTACACAGAGTTACAGCAAATAAGTCAGTAACAATATTAATATCCCTTGCAATTACTTTTATTTATTCATTCTTTCATCCATCCATCACCCAGATAACATTTAGTACATTGGACATTTTCAATACAGCACATTAGTGAACTCAAGTATGAAAGATAATTTATTTTTTCTCTATACTGAGTGGACAAATGCTGACATGGCAAAACATACATAAGCAGTTAAGAATTTACTTTTTACAGACTAAACTGAAATGAGACAAATTTGATGAATGCAATACAATATGAAGAAGAAAAGCAATCTTTTACACAATATTGCTCTAAGAGATAATTCTCCAGTTTTAAATTCTCATTTCAATTGCATAACATTCTGTGCCAACATGCTGCCAATTTTAATCACTTGTACTTGGCAAAGTTACACAGTTCTTTGATTAACATTTTCAATTCTAAGTAAAAAGTGTTTTGGGTGACGCAACTGGTAGTCTACAAAATCTGACTCACTGATAAATTTTGAAAGTGTTTTCCAAAAATATTAGTCAAAGTCAACCCATCTGGGCATAGACACACAAATCTAGGATAACACACAGTATTATAAATATTAAAACATATGTGGGTACCATTATTTATGGTATATTAACAACATGCAGAAAAAAATGCTCCATTGAGAGAGAACTTTCAAATTCATTGGCTCTTAAAAAGCACCAGCTTTGTGTATGCTGATCTCAACTTTTTTTGCATGCAGTGCATCTGTTGCACATTGTGCAGAGTGTTTCTGCCATGTCAGCATATACCTTTTGGCAATCGTCTTGATAAGCAGCAGTAAATGAGTGTCTAAAGGGTGCTGATCCTTCACGTGTTCTGTCAAGTCAGTGAATATTGGTCTGTACAGAAATGTTGTGAGTATTTCTGACACACACTTAGTACATAGGTGCTTCTTTGGAACTTCCCAATCTCCAGCAGTGTATTTTCTGAATGTCTTTTCTGCAGAAAGGCAAATGTTAACAACATCATTTGATGGTGAAATTAAACCACCTCTACTCTTCATATGTATAAGGGAATATAAAGTATGACTGCCATCACCTCGCAACACAGATAAGCATTGTTCACACTGAAGTGTACTTTCTAAGTGGCGAACGACAAGCCCCGCAATGTACACTACAATATGGGCAGCCACTTCAGAGAGAAACACACCAGCTTCAACATAGTCATGGTCATGAGTCATTAAATAGCTGTCCATGTCTACTAACTGTGAGCGAGTTGAGGTGAGATTTGTGTGTTCTTCAATACTCTGGCTGCAGTAAGTCAGAATAGAGATATCTTCAAGTGCTACACAATTGCCTTTCTCAGACCCGCGAATCTCATTGTGTACTAATAGCCTTTTGTAGGCAGACATGAACTGACGTGCAGTTGGGTTATTGTTCCACCCACCATGACTACGAATGGCACTGAAGAACATTTCTAAATTGTCTTGAGAGCACTTGTAAATTGGTAGGAATTTCAGCAAAGGCGCAGAAGATTGAGGCTCAACTAGTTTTGCATACAAGTGTAAAACACTGTGTATACAAATAATAAAGCCAACAAATCCCATCTTCCTGTTGGAGTCCACAAGTTTTGTGTTATGAGGCACTGGAGACACTGAAAGTGTTTTGATGCATTTCTCTGCATCCAACAAAAATCCTTCCACAACTCTAAAGTTATAAACTGTCAGAGGCTTCTTCCACTAATTCTGGATTAGGCTCCTCGAATTCAGCACATCGAAAAAGTTATTGAATATGCAGATAAATTTTGTAGTTGCAGATGCATCGCCAAAGCCAGGGATCTTCATATCACAACAATGTGGAGGATTTAGCATAAATGCCACTTCACAAGTGGTACCTTCAACAATAATTGTTGTCTTTAAATTATCAAGGACAAGACTGCATCCCAAGTATTTGGCCATGGATAAATTTGTGGCACAACCATCACAAGACAGAGACACCACCTGAACACCACTGGCACTGGCAAGGCTAATGCATTGTTGAATTATTTGAGCTTTCTGCTCCCCCATTATCCCACAAGTCAAAATGTACCCCACTGGTAGCTTCCAAGAGACATTAATAGCGCACAACGTCAGTACAAATGCCTCTTTAGCTACAGGTAAGGTATCCATGGCTATAGAGGACGCCATATCAACAAAGCCATAGTACTGACTACCATCAAACTCAATGTGTTGCCTAATTGCAATCTCATCAACCAATAGGCTGCAGAGAATACTCTTACCTAATCCTGATGCTATCTAATTATGGCAAAAGCTTCGGAAGTAAATCCAGGTGTCCCACCCACACACTGGTATCACCTTGATAATGTTCTAGGATGTGGTAGACATGTATTAAAAATATTTCTGACATACTTATATGCTCTTGGAGAGTAAAAGTGTAAGGTTAATGCAAATGATTGCAGTTCGGGTCTGTATGTTCTAGGCACACTCTGACAGTTAGCTTTTTCAGTTTGCCATTGCAACAACTCCTTCTGCATTCCAGGAATACTTTCCAGGACAGTAAGGCCACTTTCATCAATAAAATTGTTTTTCCTAAGTTCATTAATAACACTGTTCAAAGATGTTACTTTCTTTTTTAGACATCGTTTTGACTGCTGAAGAACTTTTATTTTTTTTCTTGTATTCTTCATTTTTTGATGACAAAAAACTCACATCCCTCTTGAGTTTTTTTACCACAACTGATGCTTCATCATGTCTACCACTCGAACACTTTGTGGTCTCAGCAGCAAGTAAAGACACTTAAGATTCAGTTGCATTTTTGGTGGCTAGATCTGCAGTGCTTTTTGTAGCCATCTGCCTTTCTGTTGGTGATGGTCTCTTCCTCTCTTTCTAAAAAAAAAAAAAAAAAATGAAAACAAAAAACTTAGCTAAAACATTGCAACTGAAATGTGTTGCATGTAAAAAAACCAAATTTGCCTCACAGCACTCTAGAAACTCCAAAGTTAAATGTAAAATGTCACATTCTCATAGAAACTTATTAAAGGAACATAATAATCATCTTGTGCACAAACAGATTTCGTGCACTATAGGAATAATGAAGGGACATGCATATATGGTAGAGAAGACACTGAACACTGGTGCTTAAAGTTCATTAATCAGCTAGGGACAGAGCACGTTTTTGAAATTTCTGCTACAGAAAGAAAGTTAAATATAATTGCGAAAATGGAAATGATTGTGCAGTAGAAGTCAAGGAAGTGATTGCAGTGTCAAAGTGCTAAACTGACACAGTTTGAAGTTATTTGGCCTGCCAGTTTAAATGCAATTAAATATAAGTTTTTGTTTAACACCTACAACAGCAGAAATAAGATCTGTAATCTTGCCAAAAAACAGTCAAACAACAAAATATGACAATAATGGACAGTAAATGTTGATTTAATTTACACACACACACACACACACACACACACACACACACACACACACACACACACAGAGAGAGAGAGAGAGAGAGAGAGAGAGAGAGAGAGAGAGAGAGAGAGAGAGAGTTAGCTAATGGACATTAGTAAATGAAATGGCATTAATGTAAATGAACTTCCCCCTTCAAATATCTGTAACGTGTAATACAATAACAAAGTGAAATTAACATATCTATGAACAAATACTACACTATTATTACATACAGTTAATCCCGGCTGGCCGCAGTGGTCTCGCGGTTAAGGCGCTACAGTCTGGAACCGCGCGACTGCTACGGTCGCAGGTTCGAATCCTGCCTCGGGCATGGATGTGTGTGGCGTCCTTAGGTTAGTTAGGTTTAAGTAGTTCTAAGTTCTAGGGGACTGATGACCTCAGGTGTTAAGTCCCATAGTGCTCAGAGCCATTTGAACCATTTGAAAATACAGAGTGGTTGAACGAGAAGCCTTTAGCATTCGTAGAGAACTGCGGACAAACTGAGGATCTGTGGAACGTACATGAAAGTAGTTATAGAAATAATGCAGTGAAAATGGACGTTATACGAAATCTCGCTTCAAGATATGAAATCGATGAGAATGATGTGAGGAAGAAGATTAAAAATCTGAGAAGTGCGTTTCGTCGCGAACACACGCATGTGACGAATAAAAAAGCGTCTCAGAGGGTAATACGGAAATAAAATGTTTCGCATATGAATCGTTAAAATTCGTCTTAGATGTGACAGAACCACGTGCAGGATTGGACAGCTCAGTTGTAAGTATCTCGATTTCAATAACTACTCATATTTCTTAACTGAGTGCTATGGTATATCAATCCACGGCAACAAAATTATCAATAAGTATATTCGTACAATTGGTGCAATGAATGGGCTACATGTAGTACCTTCTACCAAAGGCTTTCGATTAAGAATGTAATCGCTAGATGTAAACAGAAATTTCAATATACATTTTGCTACAGTGGAAGAAAGAAACTAAATAGTTCATCTAGATAATTCTGTTTATTTACGTAAATGAATATACATTGTAGTACAAACATAATTCATATAAATGATAATTATTTGATAATTATTCTAGAGAAGCTGCACGGTCGTCAATGGTACCTGTCCTTTCGAGAACAGTTACTATCTTCGTATATACACTCCTGGAAACTGAAATAAGAACACCGTGAATTCATTGTCCCAGGAAGGGGAAACTTTATTGACACATTCCTGGGGTCAGATACATCACATGATCACACTGACAGAACCACAGGCACATAGACACAGGCAACAGAGCATGCACAATGTGGCACTAGTACAGTGTATATCCACCTTTCGCAGCAATGCAGGCTGCTATTTTCCCATGGAGACGATCGTAGAGATGCTGGATGTAGTCCTGTGAAACGGCTTGCCATGCCATTTCCACCTGGCGCCTCAGTTGGACCAGCGTTCGTGCTGGACGTGCAGACCGCGTGAGACGACGCTTCATCCAGTCCCAAACATGCTCAATGGGGGACAGATCCGGAGATCTTGCTGGCCAGGGTAGTTGACTTACACCTTCTAGAGCACGTTGGGTGGCACGGGATACATGCGGACGTGCATTGTCCTGTTGGAACAGCAAGTTCCCTTGCCGGTCTAGGAATGGTAGAACGATGGGTTCGATGACGGTTTGGATGTACCGTGCACTATTCAGTGTCCCCTCGACGATCACCAGTGGTGTACGGCCAGTGTAGGAGATCCCTCCCCACACCATGATGTCGGGTGTTGGCCCTGTGTGCCTCGGTCGTATGCAGTCCTGATTGTGGCGCTCACCTGCACGGCGCCAAACACGCATACGACCATCATTGGCACCAAGGCAGAAGCGACTCTCATCGCTGAAGACGACACGTCTCCATTCGTCCCTCCATTCACGCCTGTCGCGACACCACTGGAGGCGGGCTGCACGATGTTGGGGCGTGAGCGGAAGACGGCCTAACGGTGTGCGGGACCGTAGCCCAGCTTCATGGAGACGGTTGCGAATGGTCCTCGCCAATACCCCAGGAGCAACAGTGTCCCTAATTTGCTGGGAAGTGGCGGTGCGGTCCCCTACGGCACTGCGTAGGATCCTACGGTCTTGGCGTGCATCCGTGCGTCGCTGCGGTCCGGTCCCAGGTCGACGGGCACGTGCACCTTCCGCCGACCACTGGCGACAACATCGATGTACTGTGGAGACCTCACGCCCCACGTGTTGAGCAATTCGGCGGTACGTCCACCCGGCCTCCCGCATGCCCACTATACACCCTCGCTCAAAGTACGTCAACTGCACATACGGTTCACGTTCACGCTGTCACGGCATGCTACCAGTGTTAAAGACTGCGATGGAGCTCCGTATGCCACGGCAAACTGGCTGACACTGACGGCGGCGGTGCACAAATGCTGCGCAGCTAGCGCCATTCGACGGCCAACACCGCGGTTCCTGGTGTGTCCGCTGTGCCGTGCGTGTGATCATTGCTTGTACAGCCCTCTCGCAGTGTCCGGAGCAAGTATGGTGGGTCTGACACACCGGTGTCAATGTGTTCTTTTTTCCATTTCCAGGAGTGTAGTTAAAGTCTACCCAGCCATTGACTTTCGTCTGTGCATCCGCACAGGCTGCCCAAACTCTTACGGGAATCGTCACCTTAATTGGCGCGAGTAATGAGTGGATGGGCAAATATCTATTAGGAACATTACATATGTAGATTGTGGACAGTTGGGAATGTGGGTCTCACGAGGAGCGTGCAAGGGATAAGTCCCTGCAGTCGCGCTATTCATCTGTGTCCTCGGTGGCTCAGATGGATAGAGTGTCTGCCTTGTAAGCAGGAGATCCTGGGTTCGAGTCCCGATCGGGTCACACACTTTCAGCTGTCCTCATCGAGGTACATCAACAACACCTGTCGGCAGCTGATGGTTTCAATTAATTATCATTTATTGTAGAGAAGCTGCACAGTCATCAATGATATCTGTTCTTTCGATAACAGTTACTATCTTCATATATAATTAATATACATTGGTGCGCCGCTGAAGTGGCCGAGCGGTTCTAGGCGCTACAGTCTGGAACCGTGCGACCGCTACGGTCGCAGGTTCGAATCCTGTCTCGGGCATGGATGTGTGTGATGTCCTTACGTTAGTTAGGTTTAAGTAGTTCTAAGTTCTAGGAGACTGATGACCACAGATGTTATGTCCCATAGTGGTCAGAGCCATTTGAACCATTTGAACTGCCTGTGCATCACACCGGAAGGTCTTCGAGGTACCTTTGATAAATTCATTAAGCCTGTATAGTTGCGAGTAGCTTCTCTCCACTCTCCAAGAGTAATTGCACCATTATCTACCTCTTCTGTGTCCAAACTATCTGGAGGTGAATAAATAATTCTGGACGTTGCACTTTGCCTTAAAAATCTATGGAGATACGTACAAGCTTTTGAAGCTGTTTCAGCATTCTCGACTTTAGGTAACAATGGCTTCGTAAACACTGTAAATCAGAGGACATTGTTCCGAAAGTGTTTCCGACAATACGTCGTGCGCGAGAAAGTCGGTAATTAAATATTCTTTCCTTCGATCTTGGTAACTGTCCAGCATGCGGTTTCATTACATTTGTGGTCAATGGAAATGCCTCGTCCGCCACTAAAACATATGGTATCAAATTTTCTTCCTGGAAGAGATTCTGGGAGAGGAATGTTTAATTTATTTTCCGTTAACCCTTTATGAAACGAAGTGTTCTTAAAAACTCTTCCATCTCATTGGCAGCCCTGACTGCCAACATGTACATATTGAATGCAATAATTTGCGTATGAAATCGCCATAAGGACGGTGCTAAATGTTTTTCTGTAGTTAATATATTCACTTCCAGTATTGGCAGGACATATAATTTGCACATGTTTGCCTTCTGTGGGTCCTACACAGCGGGGGTAGTTCCACTTCACTTCGAAATTTCTGGCGACATTCTTTCATTCTTCAGTATCCTTTAGAATCTGAAAAGTAAAACATTATCATTAGTTTCTTCATTTTCTTCAAAAAGACGACACAGAAACAAAATACGAAGATGCAAGTCAGCCTTCTGAAGACGATGTGCCTCAAACACCAACTAAGTCTGCCGAGGAAACACAGAGAAAGAGAATTGTTAAAGCCAAAACAGCTCAAGAAATGGAGAGAGATGCTCGAATCGAGGAAGCTTATCGGATTGTAAAAACTGTTGGCAACAGAGATGAATGGAGTGTGTATGGACAGTTCATCGCCAGTGAATGAGAAAATTTTCTCCCACAACACAAACGTATGTGAATCACATCATTGGAGATGTGCTGTTCAGATCAGCGTTGGGGGAGTATGAGATGCGAACTCCCAGAATCACTTCATTAGCGGTTGTCATATTGGAAAACAGTGCAGAAATAAGCTGTTCACAAGCTAACTACGAAATTATATACGATGACAATGGTACTGGTGAGACTGAAGGATTCGCTGAAGTACCAGGCACATTAGAAAAGCTCTGTCAATTTATGCAATTTAAAAATACGTGAAATACAGTAGAGCGTCGAATATCCGAAGTAATTGTGGGACATGGGTGTTCGGAAAACTGGTTTGTTCGGATAATCGAACTCTACATGTTTATGTGCCAAAAAGAAGTTGGTTCAAATGGCTCTGAGCACTATGTGACTGAACATCTATGATCATCAGTCCCCTAGAACTTAGAACTACTTAAACCTAACTAACCTAAGGACAGCACACAACACCCAGTCATCACGAGACAGAGAAAATCCCTGACCCCGCCAGGAATCGAACCCGGGAACCCGGGCGTAGGAAGCGAGAACGCTACCGCACGACCACGAGCTGCGGACACAAAAAGAAATACGGTACAGTAAATTTATTCATAAAAACAGGCATCTCTTTTAGTATTACAAAGTAACATACAAAGGCAACTTCAGTAGGAATATATAGAATGTGGCACAGTTTATTAACCAAAAATATGTACATATTACATACGCAGTTTACATGAACAATACACACAGTATACAAAATTAAAATTGGATAAAATGGTTGCAGATTCACCTTCTTGTAACCTTTTAATAATCTCGTTCTTGTCCCTCATAGAAAGGACAACACGTTTACGTTGAAGCATTTTGTATCGTCAAGTTCACTTCTTCACGGAGCAGCACACAAGCGGTCGCAACAGGGAACAGTAGGTGACTGTTTGCACCGTGAGAAGCACTTCTCGGGAGCGCGCAGTCCTTGAAACTGCGCGGAGCGGCACGCCTCAACTCTAAAGATGGCGCAGCTGTTGCTGTGAACAGCTTTGACACTGCCGCTACTTCTACTGCCAGTGCCGAGCCGACAGAAGTGTGCTGATTGTTGAAACACAGCGACTGGCGGCTCGGCCGGTCAGCAGCGCCTCGTGAAGGCCCCATTAGAAGCAATGTTCCGCCAGCGGTGGCGCAGTACGCCGACTACTGTGGGAAACTTGGTTTGGGAGTGAGGGGGATGATGGACGGTAGGGTGGGAGAGTAACAGGTGCGAGCGACTACACAGTTCGGTTAAGCGGCCGTTCGGTTGACCGACGTTCGGATAACCGATGCTTTACTGTACTTTGTACCAGTTATTTAATTTCGATTATAACTTACTTAAAAATAAAAATAAAAAGTTATTTAAACTGAGTATTGAACGTTGTGTATCAACTTTTACTACAATGTAGACTTTCACGACCGGAAATGTCATGTCCATTATAATTATCCGGGCTGTTATGCCGTGGTCGGTTGATGAATTCTGTGGTGATTCCCAATGTTTCGTCTCCGACTGCGGGAGACATCTTCATGGGCGTCTGTAGCTCGATGGAAGGTCCAACACACCCACTGGCTCGCTACTGACTGCGGCTGAATTCCGTGTCCGCGCGCTCCAGCGTCGAGGCGTGACGTCACGTGTTTTGGAAACGTCAGTGCAATTGGCCGCTGTCCGCTGCCGTCGATCGCCGTCGCCATCCCCCAGTGGTGGACGGGTGGTACACGTCTTCTTCAACACCGGCATTAATTTCAAGCCCTCCTCCTTTCGATTGAAATTATTAAGGTGTTTGGCGATTTCGATTGCCTCCCTGTAGAGTCCTTCGTAATATCCGCTTGTGGCCGCTAGTACTTGCGTCTCCTCGAAACGAATATGGTGGTTCCCTGGCTGGAAAGCATGCTCCGCAACAGCTGATCGTTCCGTTTCTCCTCTTCTGCAATTGCCCTTGTGCTCTTCCAAACGTTTTGAAACAGTTCTTTTCGTGGTACCCATATAAACATTTCCGCAGCTGCATGGGATCCTATATACTACAGCTTTTTCCAATGTTTTGCGAGCGTCCTTGGCAGGCTTAAGGTATTCCTGTATCTTCGTGGTGGGCTTGTAAATTACGGTAATATTCCGCTTCGTCAAGATCCTCCCTATTCTTTCCGTTACATTTTTAACAAACGGCAGGAAAACCAGTAGCCTGTACGTCACTATGATTTCTGTGTGGCTGCCTTAGCGCACGCGTACAGCGGCCAATTGGACTGGTGTTTTCAAAACAGGTGACGTCACGCCTCGGCGCGCACACGGAATTTAGCGGTAGTCAGTAGCGAGCCAGTAGGTGTGTTGGACCTTCCACCGAGCTACAGACCGCCTTGAAGATGTCCTCCGCAGACGGGGACGAAACGTTGGGAATTAGAATTTATCAACCGACCACGGCATAATAGCCCGGATAATTATAATTGACATTAACTTTTGCGTAATTCTTCAACACTGATGAAATAGCTTCACATATTTCACTGTATGGGAAATAGATGAATATGATACTTCGAATAAGTACATAAGTAACTTGTATGAATCCCCAGTTGCTAAAAATCGTAATGCGATGGCCAGTCGAATTCTTGGTGAAATACTGTCGTGGCAATTGGTTCTTTCTTTAGAATAAGAGGTGTAGTTAACTGTAATAAATAACTCAAGTCTTCATTGCACATTCTCTTAAAATTACTAAACAATGCACCATCTATTGCTGGATCTCCTAGTGTACTCGTTCGTGGGCCTTATTTAAATGTTCTTCTCTTTCAACATAGTTTCCTTCTCCGTCTATTTTCATGTCCATTGTTACCTACATGTGCGATGACCAAGTAAGCAGCCATCGCAATCACTTTATCACCCATTCTCCTGCAAGACCAACTCAGTGTGACACAAATTCTGTTGCTTTGATATAAATTAACCTTCCGCGTGCAACACAGGCCGCAAGGTGTTGCCTTTCGTAGCACACTACAAGACCCCACATTTCCGTAGCATGCCACAACGTTTAAGAGGGGACGTTGATGAAATGGACCATGTAAGTAGGCTGTTTAGGTTTTTTTATTGGTAACGCCACCTCTGTATGAAAATCACTGGCTGTGCTGTGTGCAGTCTGTGGCTGCTTTGCATTGTTGTAATACTCGCCATTGTAGTGTTGGGCAGCGGCAGCTGGATGTGAGCAGCGCGTAGCGTTGCGCAGTTGGAGGTGAGCCGCCAGCAGTGGTGGATGTGGGGAGAGAGATGGCGGAGTTTTGAAATTTGTCATGAACTGCTATATTTATATATGATGATATCAAGGTAAATACATTGTTTGTTCTCTATTAATATCTTTCATTTGCTAACTATCCCTATCAGTAGCTAGTGCCTTCCATAGTTTGAATCTTTTATTTAGCTGGCAGTAGTGGGCCATTCTTTTGTAGGGAATTTTGAAAGTCAGATTGCGTTGCGCTAACAAAATATTGTGTGTCAGTTTAAGCACAGTCATGTATAATTGTTCAAAGGGGACGTTTCATGTCGACCCTTAGCCTAGGATACCTCACTGGAATCTTCTGATTTTTTCTTGTAGTTTGTGTAATTAGTGTAGCTATTGTGGCCGGCCGAAGTGGCCGTGCGGTTAAAGGCGCTGCAGTCTGGAACCGCAAGACCGCTACGGTCGCAGGTTCGAATCCTGCCTCGGGCCTGGATGTTTGTGATGTCCTTAGGTTAGTTAGGTTTAACTAGTTCTAAGTTCTAGGGGACTAATGACCTCAGCAGTTGAGTCCCATAGTGCTCAGAGCCATTTGAACCATTTTTTGTAGCTATTGTTTATTGCTAGCGCGTAATTGTAGAGAAAATCTCCTTTGTAGTTGCAGTCTTTCATTGTTGTACAGTAAAACAGTTGTGGCATGCATGTAGATTTGCACCAAGTATTTCGCAGCTGCAATTAACTAGATATTATTTTCAGTGCTATGTTAATGTGTTCTCTTATTTTTGATCTTCAAATTGTGTTTTTCTGTGTTGTAGTGTGAAATACTGTGACAATAATGGCGTGTGAAAAACGTAATACTAGGCTCCAAAGTAAACTGAGAAATGACAGTGAAAATGAAAGCAGTGTGTTAGCGCCACCGAGTAATGAATTAACTGATGTTCAAAGTAGTAATTTGGTAATTGTGCATAGGGAAATGGAGCGGGCTGCAAACAATGGTGTAGACATTGAAACAGGTCGTGAACAGGGAAGCATTATCGATCGATCGGTCGGCAACAGCTCGCCTCAGGAATCCGAAATGACAGGACACAATTTCGCAAATACTGTAGATTCAGGTTTTGGGTTCTCACCGTTTTCTCAAATGAGTCAAGACACATTTTCCGCTTGTCAAAATGTGAATGTTGCCGGTGCAAATTCACTGCCGAAAAGCACTGAGGAACATGTTTCAGACACCAATGCATTGTTATTACAATTAATACAACAAATGGGACAAACACAGCAAAAGCTTCAGAAGTTAGACACAATGGAACAAAATCAGAGACAAACACAGCAAAAGCTTCAAAAGTTAGACACAATGGAACAACATCAGAGACAAACACAGCAACAGTTAGACGCAATGGAACAAAATCTTCACACCACGCTTGAACAAACACGTGAAGATTTAACTACTGAGTTACATAACATTGAATCGAAATGTCAAAAAGTCTGTAATGACGTAAAAACACAAATTTGTGAGCATTTTCAACCCATTTTTTCACGGCATGAAAATGTATTACAGAATCACGAAGCAGCCATAAAAGAACTGCAAACTATTGTTCATGAAAATCATGAGACCTTGCAAGCTAAATTTGACTCAGTTGCATCTACCGATTCGGTTACGCAACTTGCAGAAACCCAGGAAAACTTGAAGGATACAGTAGATTCGATTTCAACACAAATGGACACTCTGAAACTTGGTTCAGAAAAACACACTGAGGAAATGTGTTCACTATCGGAGAAAGTAGCCGAACTTTCGGATCAGGTCACTAATTTATCTACGAGGGTAGATGATAATCTGAATGACACAAAACCGGCAGTCTTTAATGACACAGAAGAGAGCGAACAAATTAGGAAACTGAAACAAAATCTGAATCAAATTAATATGCAACACCAAAGAGAAATCCGGGAAGTACAAGATCAGCTGACACAAGTAATACAAACATTACATATTTCAGAGGACACTCACGCTCCAACACGGGAAGAGGGACACAGAAATACGGAACAGCCACAAAATAATAACACAGGGCATTTCGGAAGTTATGAAAGAAATTGGCAATGTGCACCGAATTTTGAGATGGAACGGCCGACACGACCTAACAATGACCGATATGCGACTCGCCGACATGATGATTTTGGCTATAAGCTGTTCATTACTACACGTAAATTCAAAACATTTAAGAATTCTGGCTACGACATTCATCCACAAGCATGGCTCCATCAATTCTCGCATTGTTTTCCTCCCAACCGGTCGTTAGAACACAGATTAGAATTTATGTGTGGCTACTTGGAGAATGAACCAGCTGTAAGAATGTGATCGGTAATTCACGATTGCCACAGTGAAGGAGAGTTTTACCATGCCTTCCTCTCAACATATTGGTCTCAAGCCACACAAGACCGAGTAAAAGATAGCATCATAATGATGAAACGTTTCGAACAATCTGAATTTTCCAGTCATATGAAATATTTTGAAGACATGTTGCATAAGAATCAGTATCTTTCAAACCCATACAGCCCCTCAGAACTCATCCGCATTTGCTTACTCATATTGCCTGAACATTTACGACATATTATTTTAGCAGGACGTTGCAAAGAAGACATTGAGGCTTTTCAGGGACTGTTACAAGAACTGGAAATTGACACAGACAGTTGCGGGATGCGAAAACAGGAAAACAATCACTACAGGTCACATCCGTCACAATTCCGTGACGACAGAAACAATAACTGGACACGACAGGTCTATTCTTACAACGCAAATCGTGACCAAAATAGACACCACCCGTACGACAACCGTTGACAGAGTAGTAATAATTACAGGGAAAGATCACCTCTCCGCAGTAGTGACTATCACAGAAACAATCAGAGAAACAGACAATATGGGAACCAAAATAATTATTATTACGGGAGACAGAATAACTTTAGACGCAACGGTCCAGCGCGCAGTTACGATTCAGGGAGAAATTCTCCACCACTTAACCGACAAGAAAGAAACTACAGGAACTACCGACATGACGACAGACGATGTGATCGTAACAACAGACCTGAATTGTATCAGAACTGGCGGGACTTAAACAGGGCAGGGCCCTCTCGTCACGGTGAATTTGTAAAAGTTAGGTCTCCAAATCCCAATAACGACGCGCGCCAACAAAGAGACAATAGGCAATGACTCACACCGCTGGCAGCAACAAAACGTACTTATGAAACTGATGACGCAGCTGCCGTAGCTAGTAATTACGTAAAAATGGAAGACATTAGGGACCTCTTACTCCAGGAACACGACGTAAAACTTAACAACATTGCATATCCTGTGATTCACATTACTGTAAATGACGTAAAATTTACGGCAGTACTTGACTCTGGCAGTCCCATCTCAGTAATTAGTGAAACAGCCTTTAGCAAATGCAACAAATCGAACGATTGCCCCACACTTCCGTTACGTAAGAGTAAATTACAAGGTGCAATCTTTGGAAAAAGTGTAGATGTACGCCAACAAACCAACTTAGAATTCTTTTGTCAAAGCCACAGCTTCTCTACGAACTTTCTTATTGTTCCATTATTGTCGACGGAAATTATATTGGGAGTAGACTTTTTGAATGAATTCAAAGCAATCTTAAACTTTCACGATGCTGAAATAAGTTTAGAGAAGGAAGGTAAGTCAATAGCTTTGAAATTTGAAGATTGGCTCTCAAACCGTGACGAAGAAATCAATCGGCTTTACCTTCTGTTGGACAACAGTTCGGAATTTTCTACGGAACTAGACACTAACAATCACTCTGCAAGTACTGACAGGGATGATATCGACGGCGCATTTGACACTAATAAGTTAATTCAGAATAAAATTCAAACAATTGAGAATTGTAATGACACTGATAGGCAGGACCTTTTTGAGATTTTACAAGCACATTCCACAGTTTTTACTCACAAAACAGGAACAATCAAGGGATTTCAATACCAATTTCGTGTTCGTGAGCATACTAAATTTTGTGTTAGACCATATGTAATTCCAGCACATTATAGGGACCGTGTTAGAACAGAAATACAATCTATGCTTGACGAGGGCATTATTGAGCCTGCAGTAAGCTCATACAACAATCCATTACATGTTGTTGAGAAGAAAAATGGATCGATCAGGCTTGTCTTAGATTCGAGACAAATCAATACGATCATTATTCCTGAAACAGACAGGCCGCAAACGTTGGAAGAACTTCTTCAAAATTTTAATGGTGTAAAAGTGTTGTCTTCCATTGATCTCAGATCCAGCTTTTATCAGATCGAACTTCATCCAGAATGTAGAAAATACACAGCTTTCCTTTGTTTCGGCGTTTGTTATCAGTTTCGGAAACTTCCCTTTGATTTGAACATTTCTTCAGCAGCATTCATTCGCGGGCTAAATTCCATATTACCTGAGTTCTTAAAACGTCACATCACCTTATATGTGGACGATATTCTAATAGCAGAAGCTTCATGGGAACTACATAATCGCATCCTCAACAGTTTGTTACGTATTTTTGCAGAATCTGGAATTACAGTTAACTTGGAAAAGTCTGAATTCGGTAGGACAAAGGTGAAATTTTTGGGACATATTATTTCTTCTGAAGGCATTCAGCCGGATCCTGAAAAGTTAGAAGCAATCAGAGCCATTCCAGTTCCATCCACAAAAAGACAAGTCCGCAGCATTCAGCAGCATTCATTCGCGGGCTAAATTCCATATTACCTGAGTTCTTAAAACGTCACATCACCTTATATGTGGACGATATTCTAATAGCAGAAGCTTCATGGGAACTACATAATCGCATCCTCAACAGTTTGTTACGTATTTTTGCAGAATCTGGAATTACAGTTAACTTGGAAAAGTCTGAATTCGGTAGGACAAAGGTGAAATTTTTGGGACATATTATTTCTTCTGAAGGCATTCAGCCGGATCCTGAAAAGTTAGAAGCAATCAGAGCCATTCCAGTTCCATCCACAAAAAGACAAGTCCGCAGTTTTCTGGGTCTTGTAAATTTTTACCGTCGTTTTCTGAATATGCAAATTCTTGTTACACCAAAACTTTGTTCTCTCACTGGAAAAAATACTATTTGGAACTGGGACGAACAAGCACAATTGGAATTCAATTCTTTGAAAGAAGCGTTACTTCACGCGCCAATCTTAGCTCATCCAGATCTGTCACAAGATTTCTGCCTTAGCACGGATTCTTCTAAAGTCGGTCTTGGTTCCCATTTATTTCAAGAAGCCATAGAAAATGACACTACCATTCAGAAAACCATTGCTTTTGCTAGCCGAGTGCTAACAAAATCTGAAAAAAATTATTCCGTTACTGAATTAGAAGCTTTAGCTATCGTTTGGGCATTTAACAAATTCCGTTTCTTTCTTTCTGGTAAGCACGTAAAAGTATACAGTGATCATCGTGCATTACAATTTCTTATGTCTTCAAAATTAAATCATGACAGGTTAAAACGTTGGGCATTGTTTCTGCAAGAATTCCGCTTCACAATAGTCTACATTCCCGGCAAGGAGAACATTGTTGCGGACGCACTGTCACGCGCACCGGCTGGGCTTGAGAAAAGTACCACAGAAGGCAACCTCGAGAAAAATTTCAGAATTCTTTACATTCAGAAAGTCGCCTTTGAAAACTTCATCACCACATCTTTAAAGGACATTGCTCATGAACAAGATAAAGATCCGATTTGGAAAGACATCAAGAGCAAATGGCATGAAAAGACACACACACAGATTCGGCATTATTATCTGGTTAGAAACAACATACTGTTCAAACGCTGCACTGTTGATGACAAGCTATGGGTACTTTGCATTCCTGACGATTTTGTTAATAAGCTTATTTGGTACATTCATTTCAGCTACGCACATTTTGGTCCACGAAAATGTTATCATATTCTTCGAACGACTTGTTATTTTAACAATATGGAAAAAAGAATTCGAAGAGTCTTGTCTATTTGTAAACTTTGTCAAAAGGCGAAACCATCTACTGTCTCACATCGTGCTCCATTGTTTCCTATTATTCCTTCTAAGTTAAAAGAATTTCCTGCTGTTGATCTCTTGGGACCGCTTGTCAGAACATCCAATGGATTTTCGTACGTTCTAGTCGCTGTTGAACTTACTTCAAAATTTGTTTCTTTCACTCCGTTACGTAAAGCCACTGGACGATCTGTATCCAACGCCTTTGTTAAAAATTTCTTACGTGAAGTTGGCCACGTTGCTGAAGTCATTTCAGATAACAGACCGCAATTTAGATCTGCTGTTTGGTCACGCACGCTTCGGAATCATAAAATCAAACCTGTTTTTATTTCATTGTACTCACCACATTGCAACCCGTCTGAACGGATTATGAAAGAAATCAATAAGCTTTGCAGACTTTATTGTCACAGAAAGCATCAGCATTGGGACAGATATCTACAATTATTTCAAAATGTGCTGAATGAAATGCCTCATGATTCCACTGCTTTACCACCTACTCTTGTACTGAAGAATGAAGAACCACCGAACAGAATCAGAGAGCTTGTTCCTTTCCCGAATACACGTAAACTTCGACACAAAGACATAATTGATTTGGCTCTTAAAAATATAAAATCTGCAGCAGACAAAAGGAGAGAACTACACGGTAAAGCAAATGCAAAGAAATTATATATTGGTCAGAAAGTTCTCATTAAAGCTCATTCATTGTCACATAAGAAGAAACACTTGAGTCACAAATTCTTTCTAGTTTACAATGGACCTTACAGAATCCGACGTATACCACATGATAATTGCGTTGAAGTTGAAACTCTGCGTACTAGGAAGAGTAAAGGTTTACACCACATTTCACATGTAAAACCGTTTATTGAAAGATAATCTGCTTTTTAACTTTGTCATTGCCATAAAACTTTTCACTTTACATTACTAGTATGCTTGTCAGACTTAGAATCTGTTAACATGCAACAATGTTTGAAGTTAAATATCCAGTCAAGAACCAAGAGAACTTGTTGAAACAGAAATGACGAATGCATTGTTATAGTGAACAGACGTCACAGTGTTATTGTGTGTGTACATTCTTGCTTGTTAGTTGCACGATTATGGAACGACTATAAGGCTTACATGCTTAGAACATTTACCAGTACTGCTAATGAGATTTTAATGCAACATTTTGGTTTACTTGAAAATATATTCTGGATTTAAAGTACTTTCAGTGAGATACCAGATGGCACAGTGGTTAGTTTATGTGACAGCTACACGGTTTTATCACGACGCTACTAATGAGTAACAATTTACAATGTTGCTTTTGCGGTGTATCTGTTTTATATCTGCACAGTTTTCTGTTTTATTCTGGAAAGTAAAACAGGTTTTAGTAGTAACTTTTGTGGTATAGCTACAATGAGACTGCCTTTTCCGTAGCACAACAATACGTTATAGCACAGTACTTTCCTCATCACGGCAACAAGTGTAATAACTAAGACATTTATACGCAAAGCATTTCACTTTTGTGTATTATGAGGTAAGTACATTGACTTCTGCAGAACTTAGCTTTCGGAGGACGATAACTACGACACTTCCACACAGATTATGTTGCAACAAGACGCACATTTAGCGCTACAGTACACATATTCGAGTGATTAATTTTGTACTTAAAACATTTATTTTTAAAGATTTTTGAATTACAAAGAAAGTTTTCCATGATACATTTCATTCCATTGCTGTAATCTGTAACACGGAGGGTATAATTACATTAATCCTCAGGGGAGTACACGCTTACTTTGTGTACCATGTCTGTGGCAACCACAAGGAACCCTAGCTAATATGGTATTTGCTTATACAACTTTACACATCGGTACCATATTTCTCTAACACACAAATTACACAGCTATCTGATTATTTGACAGAGAAACAAACATTCTTTTTACTACATCAGTGACAGATGTTTACGCAATTACACAGTTGGATAACTTCACACTTATGAAATTGTATTTTGTCTGTACTTTGTGAACTGCTCATATTTTTCGGAACCATTGTGATACTACGAGAGCTTTGAATGATGTATTTGGTATGAGATCATGATTTTTAAAGTACGTTTGAGGTAGATGACACTATTGAAATGAGCAGAGAATTTTTTTTAGGTTTTGAAATTATTGCAGAAAGCTACGACGTTTTTGAGATTTGACTGAGGTGTTATGATGTTATTATTACGACGACGATGTGTACTATGCTGTTGAGATATGTTTATGATCAATAAGATGATGCTACCGTATATGAGGAATAAGAAGTATGTTGGAAACCAAGAATCGTACTTTAAGAGTTATGAAATGTGCGTAAATGCGTGACTGTATCACAATGCTGACGAATATTTTATTTGGACACTTATATATATAGGATTTTCTTTCTACAGATTTGCAACGCTAATTCTTGACCTGTGAAATATTTTTATGTGAGACTGTCACTGTAGCGGAAACTGCTGTCGTAAATATTTCTGTAAGAAAGTTAAGTAACCACCTGCACGTGCGTCGTCGGCACACCGCTGTGTCAGACACCTGGAGAACAAGCCATTAGGGTGCGCCTTTCCGGAAGCACAGGTAGAAAAAAAAAGGGGAGGCCATTATCCTCGCTATTGACATTTCCTTGTTGAAAGCATACTGTGGAGCTCGTAATTTATGATATTTACTGAAATGCCTAATGAAATGACGAGAAATATTTTTACATCTGCACACCTGATTACGACAAGCGTCTTTCTACGAGAGTTGAGAGAATTTCTACTAACTTATGAAATGTCACATGACTATTGAATGATATTTGTATGCTTTGGTTTGCGTAATTGCTTATTTCATTTGATACCTGTTTTCCAGCTGTGTTACAGCATTAGTTTTATAAAATAAACTTAGATGCATTTGCTAATGTGAACACTTTCTGTCAACAGATCTATTAAATAATTACTTTATGATCCACATTCTTCGAAAGAGGAGCTCTTGGAAAGGAAAGAACAATAAGAAGGGACTAGTAACAGTGACTGCACACACAATTTTCTTTTCAAGTACTTGGTAATTTCTTTTGTTAAATAATTTGTGGTGCACCACTTTAATTACATAGACATTAAGATGTGATTCTACATTTCCCTTATCTGCATTGTTATCTTTAGTGTACTATTTTTTCTGCTTGAGCTATGTCATGTTTAGATATAAGCTGCTGTTTGCCAGGCATAGTGCTACTGAACCTTAATTTGTGTTACTCCGCTAAGCCAGATTTATTTTTTTGTTTGCTGCGCATTGCCTCATATTAGTTGTAATGTTGAATTGCTTGGTAATTTAGATTTACTGTAGCTTGCTTTGCGATTTTCCATTTTTTTATTGCTGTTTATATTAATTGTTTTAGGTGCTGCTGCATTGCCTCGTCCCTTAGTTTAGCATCTGAGCTCAGTAGATTTAAGTTAGCTTAAGAGGGGGTAGACTATATAAGAAACTGACTATGGAGAATAGGTAAAGAATGCATTGCGAAGTTATATGAAAAAGATTTGGGCCCAAATGAGTATTGTACAATCAGAAATAATTATTTTGAAAGAAATATGAACAGAATACAGAAAGCAGGCTTAGATAGGACTTTTCGGAATAATGATGAACAAAGGGAGATCTCCATGCAAAATACTGCAGTAAAACAAACCCTGTCCTTTCCCTTTTGTGTTATCCCACTCTGTGTTTGTGTACCCTTGTGTATTTGTTTTCTTCCTGTCTGTGTGTAGTTTCACATAATTTTTTCTTCTTTTAATATTAAGCTACATTCACTATGATGAGGAATACTGTTATCCTCGAATATAATTGGCATTAATAATATGTTATTTACTTTGTAAAGATGTTAGACATTATTAATTCTGTTCTGTTTAATGCTCATGTGTGAAGTTGATGTTTCAAAAGTTATTGTGATCTTTTATGTATGTACTCATGTCATAATTCCACTGATGTATATGTTTATTTCTATTCTGTTGTAAAGCCTGTACTACAAATGTTATCTGTATTGTTATGTTCTTTAATGATCTATTTTGTGCCTTTGTTATTGTATTCTTATGTTATAAAATTGTAATTGTCACCAGTTCATGATATTATTAACTTGTTAGTTACATTTCACTGCACACGTTTCTGTTGGTCATAGTATATGGACAATATGTGAGAAGTTGGGACTGTTAGTGTTTGCACGTGTGTTAATAATTCAGCAAGGGACTGGATAACAGCATTGTTGGTTCTAAGGACAGTTCCGAAAACTTTGTGAGTGCACAAGTGGTGGTTTATGGACTTGCTATATTATCCGCAAGACTCTTCAATGGTGATTGTGCACCTGCACAGTCACAACAGATGGCTGCTGGCTATCTCTACAAGGACTACAGTGGGTCTACATCTTTGATGATCCATCAATACCATTATTTCTACAAGGACTGCAGTGGGTCTGCACCTCTGGTGGCCCACCACTACCGTAATCTCTACCAGGACTACAGTGGGTCTGCTCTGTGATGACCTACCTACCAATACTCTTCAAAATTTCGACTGACTCTGCTGTGGGTTTGCTCTGTTGTGGCCCATTACCTGTATGCATGTCAAGAGTCAGCACTGTCTTTCCGTTGGAAGGACAACACTACTTCTTCAAGACTGCATGGAAATCCGCTACTTCTGTGTGCATTTTCTTTTACTGCTCAGACTTTGAGAAAAACACTGCAATTTTACTGTGACGAATGATGAGGACTGTCTTTATGGACTGTGAGAAAATTTCAGCTTTTGACCAACATTGTATCAATAAGTGTGTGCCTTTGATATCTTTGTTATTGTAATTATGAAATTTTTTTTCAAATCTGTATTGGCCACTGCCCAATCCAATTTGTAAAATTTTTTGTGGGGAGCATGGGGGCTATGTAAGTAGGCTGTTTAGGTTTTTTTATTGGTAACGCCACCTCTGTATGAAAATCACTGGCTGTGCTGTGTGCAGTCTGCGGCTGCTTTGCATTGTTGTAATACTCGCCATTGTAGTGTTGGGCAGCGGCAGCTGGATGTGAACAGCGCGTAGCATTGCGCAGTTGGAGGTGAGCCGCCAGCAGTGGTGGATGTGGGGAGAGAGATGGCGGAGTTTTGAAATTTGTCATGAACTGCTATATTTATATATGATGATATCAAGGTAAATACATTGTTTGTTCTCTATTAATATCTTTCATTTGCTAACTATCCCTATCAGTAGTTAGTGCCTTCCATAGTTTGAATCTTTTATTTAGCTGGCAGTAGTGGCGCTCGCTGTATTGCAGTAGCTTGAGTAGCGAAGATTTTTGTGAGGTAAGTGATTTGTGAAACGTATAGGTTAATGTTAGTCAGGGCCATTCTTTTGTAGGGAATTTTGAAAGTCAGATTGCGTTGCGCTAACAAAATATTGTGTGTCAGTTTAAGCACAGTCATGTATAATTGTTCAAAGGGGACGTTTCAACCAAAAATGTCAATTTTCGATTTATTTTTTATTTGTTAGTATAACCCATGGACAATAAGTTCCCAAAGTTTCAGTGTTGAAATCGCATCCGAAATGCCTGAAAATTAATTGAAACTGTGTCGCGGCCTCCCTGCCACGCCAAGCTCAGAGGGATAACAACCCCAAAAAATTCACAAGTAGAGGCTTCCAAATTGTATCCTGGATCTTGGCAAGCCCACTTACAGGTTTCTGGACGATCCTGTACTTCTCAGAAAGTGTGTTCATGGCAAAACCCAAAATCCAAATGAGTCTCTAAATTCGCTCATATGAAAACGATGCCCTAAAAACACTTTTGCATCTGCTACAGTTGTCAGAATTGCAACTTATGATGCAGTTATTATTAAGGATGAGAACGTCGGGAGGGTGACGGTATCAGAAAGAATGGGCTTCAAGATAGGAAATTTTACTCGACGTCCTGAGAAAAATAGATTTACAGCACGTCTCTGCAGCTGAAACGTCAGTTGAAGACCTGGTAGAGGAAAGAAGACAGACAAGACACCAGAAGAGAAGCCTTGAAGGGAAAGACGACCCAGAGTACAAATGTGGTGCCTTCTGAAGAAGTGACATAAGGAAAAAAGTTAGGTTGAACTTTAAATTGCGTTTCCTGAAAAGTTTATTTTTTAAAGTTTATGTACCGTTTCCTCAGATTCTATGACTGCTAGAATTATGAAATTTTGTACACATATTTCTGTAAACTTAATAAATGTTGTGTCAAGAAATTTTGAAATTCTGATTACAAGCTGAGATTTTGGGGCAAAGTGCTTGGAATTTTGCATGAATTTGAAATTATACTTGTGGAATTATACTTAAAAATTATGAAAATTCTCGTATTTGACCTATTCCAAAGACCTCATGAGAGAAGCATACAACATATAAAGAGATAAAAAAGAGTAATTTTTGTATCTCTTAAACACTTTCCGAGAAAAAGGTACATACATTATTTTTTGAAAATAAAACTTCAAATTTAATTGAAAAAAGTTGAATATATAGAATCAAAGGATTTTTATATGTAAGTGTGTTACTTTTATGTAAAGTGTGGTACAAAATTTCTTTGCCATATCTCCAAAACTGTGGATTTGGTGCATTTTTGAAATAGTGTGTGATTTTCATCAACGTCCCCCCTTAAGATGTTGCCCCAGCGTAAACGAACCTTTATAACCGTTAGCTGTGTGACCTTCACTGTTGTCTTCTGTTGCCTTACGGACTGGTATAAACGCATTTTCGGTGGCCTAACAGTTCTGTCATTCGCCCGTTATGGTCTCTGAAAGCTGCTTCCACTTACTTACGGTATCACCTTTCTTGGAACAATCACAACTTTCATCTTGAGAATATTAAACGCTTTAATGGCTTACAATACGACACGTTTGTAATTTCCTTACACAGTATGGCTGACGTCAGAGATCTTTAAATTCTCACGTCGTTGCAAGATGTACATTTCTTAGAACACTCATCTCGAGCATATTCAACGTTTTAATGGCGTATGATAAAACCCATGTTCTTAAATTCCTCACACAGTATCGCAGACACGAGAGCTCTTGAAATACATTGTTGCCGATGCTGCTGCCGTGTCTACAAGGCAGGAACACATGTCGTCGTACCAACAACACCTAACACCTAGGTAAGACTTAGCAAAGAACCCTTCCATCCTGCATGGTTAAACACATATCCAATGGAATTGGCAAACCCTACGGTTTCTGGCCTTTCAGATTTTTGCTCGAATGTTGTGTGCCTTTGCAGGCTCAGACAAACCTCAGATTGTTCATGATGTTACTATGTTGTTCTTGGTCTCACATATGCACCCAGTTTCTCTGTACAGAACTGGTCTGTAATGTAAGAATTGTTAAAGATTATCTCCTCTTCATTATTGCTTTAATTTTTGTAAATATTTTTAAGTTTATAACTATGCATTAACACGGGCGCCGACTTCCCAAAATTTCTGTGGGTGCATATCAATGACAGAATGTAGTATATGTTTTCTGGAAAGTTTCGATGGTCTTTTCTTTTTTTTCGATGGTTACCTTTCATTTGTAATCTTTTATGAACACTGCCTGTGTCATAAAGATCTGTGCTGTGATAAAGTAAAATATACCGGTACTATAAGCATACATTGAGACTGCCCTAGCTTAGTCGGTAAAACAGCTGACATAAAAGCAACAGAATTGAGAACGAACTCGGGTCCAGTTGTACTTGGATGAACCTGCAGACCCAGAATCCTAACTTACGCGATATGAGCCCGCAAAAATAAAAATCCTGACCCGCTAACATAAAACGTATAACCTATCATTAACTAACGCAGTTCTCATTACAGCAGGTAGGAATTTAATGGAGTGCATTGTAAAATCCCACGCAATATAAAGAAAGACATCATTCGTGTACTATATTTGAAGTATTAAAAATTAGTAATACCGATAAATGTTATTAAAAATTAAACACATCATAGTGACTGACAGTCAGTATTAATAAGCATAGGCCAACAGGTCTATCTTTTGTTTAATTGATTTGTACTTACAAAACCTCACTGTACTCACCTTGATCTCTAGTGAAATTGCACAACGCGGTGCACTTTCTGTGACGGAAGGTATTGATTATTTAACTGGTATCAACAGATCACTTTGGGTACTGTAGGTGCTGAGTTCACTAACTCTGTTTGGATCACATAATTTCACAGATAGTTCTTTATAAGTATGAGCTTCAAATATAAGCAGGTATAGTTTTGTACTTTTATCTTGAACGCTACAGAACACTTTGTCGTAATAAACCGAAGGAAATGTGTTTTTCCATCCTTCGTAGTATGACCTGCCTGACGGTTTCTCGACACTTCTCGCTGATATACTACAGGAACTGGCAGAAGACACATTCTAGCATTCCTTATTTTTTTGCTGAACTTGCTTTTCACCATTGTCGGTGTTAGTGATGATGACGACAAACTTACGACCAATTGATCCATAGCAACAAGGAAACTGTTCGAACTCGAAAGTATTCGTAGAAGCAATACGCAATGTTGTGTTTCAGCTTTCCACACGCGTCCAGTAATCACGCAACGTTTGAAAATTGCTGAAACTTTTGTTCGACGAAGAGCTTTTGCTCCACGCATCCCGTCGGTAGACCCTCTTCTTTGAACTAGCTATTAAAGCTGCAACACACCTTCAGTCTACAGTATAAGCTCCCGCTCCCTTCAAAGCCATTGTCTGAACAAACAAAACGATAACAATCCAGATTACAGGAAAACAATTTCACGGAAATCTTAAACCACACCAATATTACGTTAAAAAAAGATACTGAGGTAGCCGGTAACAATCGGCTTCCTCGTATCTCTGATCATTATTGCTCGATATTTTCAAGCAGATATTGTAACACATTGACTGTCACGTGAGTTAAATACGGTATAACTCACAGGAAGTGTTCTCTTTGGGCCGCGTGAAGTAAATACAACTCACGGACATTTTTCCATTTAAAGCTCCGTGGTGCAGTTGTAACTAGGGTGACCATATTTTCTTCGGACAAAAGTGGGACTTTAACACATTTTCTTGGCCAAAAAGTGGGACAATTTTTATTTCTCGTTAAATATCACTTTTAATGTTGACGTTTCTTCTTCCTCTGCAAATATAGCCTTCACTGATATTTGTGTGTGTGTGTGTGTGTGTACAAAACCAAACAACGAATGGAAAGACTGGAAAGAAGTACATTTCAAGTTTTCAGAAATTTACTTGTTAAGAAATGTAGCATTTATAACACGGAATGTAGAAAGACATACAGTAACAATCACTGCTAAAAAAGTTCCTAGTGAACACAAGGAATTTATGGTTTTGTGGATTCCACACTGCAATCATATTTCTTTGAAGATGAAATTTCATTCAACAACTCAGGTTTGCCTAATAGGTATGAACAGAAGTTAGTGCAACTCTATTTACTGAAGTTTAAACAGGTCAGTAAAATACACTTAACGCTCCTCACCGTAAATCTATTCCTCTCATCTGTCCACTGTGACGATAGTAAGATGAAAGCTCTTTCAACATTTGCATTGTGGGCAGGGAGTGCAAAGAAGTACTGCGCTATATTAAGCGATTCTCTGAACTGTTCATTACACTGGCAAGATCTGAAAAACCTACACCATTTTTCATGTGCCAACAACTGATTCCATTGTTCACTGTCTGTTTCCACATGTTGTTTTACAAATAACTGTATATGAACTATTTCATCAAATAAGAGGCTGTCATTTACTAGAATGCCCTTTTCATTTAGTCACATTAAAGTATTTTCAACTGCTGACCATTCTGATGATTCTGTGAGCATCATCCATGAGAATACAGAAAACTCAGCTATTCCCTGTAACCATGAGGATGAATAGTTTACTGAAGCATCATAAAATGTTGATACTGCTATGTCAAATTTCTTAACAGACTGGTCATCACAATCATTCAGCAGTTTTTTTACACTTAGTGGTACAAAATGGTCATGTTTCCTTGAATTTAGACTTGTAAAAGCTTTATTTAAGACTGCTAATACTTCACATATGGAATTATTCTGTTTCCCAATGCTCAGAATGGATTGTTGGAAAACACTCATTTGTGAATGTACAAAAACTAAATAACTTTCATTTATAGGATCACTGAAAAAACTCGTTAAGATTGCAGGGCGCTTTGAGTTAGACTGTGACAAAAAGTAAGATTTCAAAGGTTCATACATTTTCAAGATCCTTTCTATGGCTAGCAACAATGAAAGCCACCTTGTTTTGGAAAAGGAAAGTAAATTTTTGTAAGTGACACCAACAAATTCACAGAATTCAGTGAGTTCTGCAACATAAACAGAAAAAAATATGAAAATGGTTGTACAACTTCATGACAATGCAGTCAATGTCAACAGGTAAAACATCACAAGCACTTTGAAGTACATTATGAATAACATGTGCTGGACAACCTATGCCAACAATGTAAGAATTTTTTAATTTTTCTTTCAGATGTGTGAAAACATTATTACCCTCTTTCTTCATTAACCCCCCAAAATTACAGTTAGTATTGTCTGCACCAAATGCAACACACTTTGAAATGATACTGAATGACTGTATAACATGAGAAAGATAATTGGAAATTGTTTCGGACTTTTCGTTCTGCAATTCATCAAGATCAAGCAATTTCGTCTCCAGTGCAGACTATCACAGGAAAAATTTTCTGATGCCCATGGTTGCTAGCATCAGTAGATATTGAAAAGTATTTTGCACTGTTTACAGCAGCTATTACCTGTTTCTGGGAATGCGGAGCTATAACATTGTTGATAATTGCTTCACACTTTGTTCTTCCACACGAAACATTTTCTGCAACCTTAAAATCAGGAAACATTTTTTTGTTAAGTTGAACAGTGCAGTCATTAGAACGATAGCTTTGGTGGTTTTTAACAACATCGAATGACAGGGTTCCTTCTGTTGCAGCTACGTTTTTCTGTTCCTGTGTATTTGAAGTTACAAAATATCTCGTCATTTTTTGCGAGGAACCTGCCGATCGAAGATTCTTCCTGTGTTTCCCTGATTCCGTATGATGCTTGAGATGTGCAGCACCACCATGAGACACGGATGCAGCACAGTTACATACGTTATATTCTGCTGAACATTCATTGTCTGTAGCAGTGAAGCAAGGAAATTTCCTCTGAAGCTCTTCCGAAAACTCTGATTTTCGTTTCGGCATCGCCACGACGTGCTAGCGCTTCACGAAACTGAAACTGAGTGCTGACAACAATGGCAAGCAAAAGCAAAGAAAATAAGAGTAGTCAACAATTATAGTGCTTAAGCTGTACATTATCAGGGGGTACCAACGTACGGAATGTCAGTTTAATTGATAGTTTATAACATCGACACTCAAATATTTCAACCACTTTGTAAATGTCTGAAAACAATCCTTGAAAATCGGGACAAATTGCTTGTTTTAAAAAAAAAGTCGGGACAAATTTTTGAGCCTCAAAAAACGGGACAATTCCGATTAATCGGGACGTATGGTCACCCTAGTTGTAACTCACAGGAGTGTGCTCTGACTCGGTGTTATAGTATGTTATGGCCCCAGTAACAAATCATGTTGGTGGCCTACGGTTTCCAAGAGCTCAAGAGTAGTCCTTGACATTTGAATTCGTGAGTTATATATAACTCACATGGCTCAGTCGTATTGGACTTTTCTTCTTTTTATTATTTATTTTAAAATATCACTAAAACAGTAGTGTGATGTTACAAAATAGAAGTGATGTTGCTATTCAATGGAAAGTTGGAAATTGAGATTTAACTAACTGTTTTATCAATCACAATTGGCGTAAGAATCATGGATTGACCATTGTCATAAAATATTGCATTATGAGATGTGAATAGTTTTTACTTGCGGTTTCACGTGGCTTGAGGCAGTCACAACTAGCGTGCTATTGATTAAGAAGTTGCGTTATCGTCTTTCTAATTACTTCATGATCGTAGATACGATCATACCCGGTTGTGAAGTTATTGTTATGACAAAAAAAATTTCCTAAGGGACCAGAAAGTTCTTAAGGGCGCAAAAACAACTGTAACATCACACAAAAGAGAAATTCAATATTAAAGCTGATGCAAGAAGACGATAAAACAGTTTTCTTTTTATCAATGTAACACGCACATTGGACTGCTGATCTTGGAGTCTGTAATATTAGCAAAATGCATAATTAAAATGAAAATAATACTGAGGAGATAACAGAAATGAGCACTGCTAAATGATTCAGTATTCCCAGAACAAATATTTATTATAACTAAAACATATATCGTACCTTAAGCTTAATACTACAATGACGGTAGATTTTTATGTCCATATCATGTCCATTGAGCGCTCTTTTATATAGCCATTGTCCTCTTGAGTCGCTCGTGCTTCGTCACGGTAAGTTACAACAGTTCTTCTTCCTACACTTCACTCAAAACTTAGACGGAACACGTTTTTATTTATTTAGTAAAAATAATTAGATCAGACCGCTACAAATCTGCGTCCGTCTTACTCGAGAAAAACAGTAAAAGTCTTTTTAGCGCTCGAGGCTTCATTTGTTCTCCAGCGAACAAAATAGTGAAGGATCGCATATACATCCGTACTTTTCTGTTTATATTGCCGCCCAAAGACGACGAATTACATTATCTAGAAAATTCCACCGTCGCCATGCGACGCCTTATTATATATTAATCATTCTTTATAAACAAGTATTTGCCTTCTGGCTGAATTTGCTGTTTTAATTAAGCCAAAAATAGCGAATATCACATTGCCTCCCATGAGGAGAGAGGGAATGCCGAAGGATTACCTCGATCCTCATGTCCTCATGAGATATTCGTGATTTTTGGTGTGACATTTACATAACGTTACTGGCGTACAAAGTACATAAATTGAAATCACATTTTTAAACATATATCAGATATTTATCATTTTTCAAAATAAAGTTTTTCATTCTTTGTTCATCAGTCACTTCATTCCATAATACCAAGACTAACATTTATGTGCATTTTTAAGTTTGGTCCATATTTGCTTATAACAATAAGTGAACGTTCATTTCGCTCTTCAGGGGATAGAATTCAGAAATTACTTTCTCTTGAGCTTAACAACTAATACATGAGTACAGTGAGTGCTTATTTTCACTAAACTAGAGTGGACAATGTTCGAGCATCTGTTGACTCATTGTGGTTCAATTACAGTTTAATAACGTAGCACTACACTTCGTGATGCTTTCACTTTCTGTGTTAGCTGTCTACGGCGTTCATCATGCAGTACATCTGTCCTTTCCGCTGTGGTGCCAGGAATTCAAGTGGCTTCCCGGGTTTTTATTTACAATATGAAACAGAAGAAGTGGAAAATTATTAGTATAACTTACAACCTATTGGATACATTTGTTAAGGATCGGGACTGGTCTGGAGTTTAGTGTCTTCCTATAGTGCACATTCATTTTCTTTGTCCATCAAGAGACAGGGTTATAATTCATTCTAGCAGTGTTCAGGAGTGCCGGTATTAATGGCTTTAAGGCCTGAGTAATCTATCAATCTACTTCTCACTCATCTTAACTTCAACTCAAGAAAATTGCTTAATTTACGTATGAAAATGTAGTCACACAAGTGTACAAATGTCTTTCCTCCAGTATGTACGATGGAAGTCATGGCGGTTAGCAGTTTAAAGTTTGGATTGTTTCGTCACCCACACGTCAGCCACTCACAGCGGCTGCACAGTGTTGCGTGAGCTCCAATACTCAGTATCCGTTCGCGCTAAGGCTGTAACAGAGCTGCTGGTCGTAGATTGCTCCTTTTTTTTGTGAACTTCGTATCACACGAGTGCATCGATACAAACACCTCGCGCGCGTTTTCCATCGGAGGAGCTGGACACTGACGCTGCCTCCATACTTCTCTGTCAGGACGTATGGTCACCCTAGTTGTAACTCACAGGAGTGTGCTCTGACTCGGTGTTATAGTATGTTATGGCCCCAGTAACAAATCATGTTGGTGGCCTACGGTTTCCAAGAGCTCAAGAGTAGTCCTTGACATTTGAATTCGTGAGTTATATATAACTCACATGGCTCAGTCGTATTGGACTTTTCTTCTTTTTATTATTTATTTTAAAATATCACTAAAACAGTAGATTGCAAATCACATACAGTTTCATTTACATTCTTCAACTCTAATTGCAACAACCATGAAACTGAAAAATTTGGGTCATTACATTTTGTTTCTCTAACAAAGAAAATGTGATTCACAAGTCTTATATTTCCATGTAGTTTGTTTGCATTTCTTGACAGCTTGCTCTCGTCCAAATTCATTCATTATTTTTTCGTAGCACACTGTACACCTACGTGTGGCTGCTCCCATGTACAAATTACATGTACAAATTATTTTGTCGAGTGGTGTATTCTAAAATTTCATCAGTTAAAAAATATTTGAAGAAATCGTATTGTTTCTTGCTTTTAAGAGTTAGTGCAACAGAAGCATTTACACCAGAACTGGAATGAATAAATGTAAAGTTTTTCATATTTTTATACGTAACTGGCCCCCAGACAATCTCATTAGAATTCGATCTGTGTGTGTCATCTTCATCTTCAGAACTTTCTGATATTACACTTACTTCAATTGAACCTGAATCAACTGCAGTAGTTGTGGCGCTAACACGGTTAGAGGTGCTTTGTTGCCTGGCTTTTACAGCTGTGAAGTCTGGTTCTTTGACTGAATGTACACCTAAAATTCTTCTTCCTACCTTCACTGATGTGACTTCATCATCAGAACTTCCGGTTTCGCATCTGGTCTCCTCTAGTAAAAATTCGTCTGAGCTATCACCAAATAAAGACACAGCATCTCCATCAATTATGTCCATAACTTAATGTAAAATGTGCTGTACATGCCTTTTTTCATCTGAATCTCCATCACTTATGTCCATAACTTAATGTAAAAGGTGCTGTACATGCCTTTTTTCATCTTCATAACTTCTATGAGACATTTTCTTCTGCCAAAATATCACTTTGTTACGGAGCAAACAACACTGAATAAAGACTGTAGCAACAATACAGGAAGGCAATAATGGAACTGTACACAAATAGTGCTGTGGAATGAAAAACTGACAGGAGTACAAACCTAAAATTATTAGTGACATAGCAAATAACACACCTGGTACCTTTACTCTGGAGCCGTGTGAATCATATGTAACTCACACAAAAAAATTTAAAAAAAGGTACTAAAATGCTACATTCTCACTTTAATTGTTCTTAACAAATTTACTTGGAGCAGACTGAAGCAGGATGTTGAAAAAAAGTAAATGGCCCCAAGAGGTCGGTAACCCAACTATACCATGGCAGTCAGTGTGTTAAAACCGTTATTGGCGAGTGGAGTGTGTGAATTGTACGGAAACATGAAAGCAAGCTGAAAAGACGGGATTCCATTCACAGTGTTGAGCGACTGTTATACTGTGGAGTGCCTTTGATATGGCCAGAGAAAGGCAAGTAACGGGTGAAAGTGTTGCTTGTTTGCTTTTGCACAAAGACATCTAAAACCAACAGATATGTTTTAGAAGTCAGAAATTTTAACTTCCATTACTTAAAAGCTCATCACTTTTTCATAAGGGCAAGTGGGAAATGTTTATTTTGTTTTGTTTTTATCAAGATTATGTACGTGGGTGCTCGAGGTAGTCGGCAGGTCTGTGCATTAACCTCTTTGGCGCAACGACATTTGATTCTAACAAGCTATTGCACCTGACACCTCATGCCCATTGAACCCCCCTCCCTCCCGTCCCGATTTTGATGCATGTTCGTCCGCACCCTCTGATATCTTGGCGTTTTATCCTTTACATCTACAGTGTGTTCGGAAATACCCGTTACAAACTTCTAGGATTTATACAGGGGAGTGAGTATATAATATTTTGAATAGCAACTCATCCAACGATGCTATAGAACGTCGAAGTTAAACACACCAGCGCCTGTAAATGTATGTATCTACACTCATGCTCATAAAGTAAGGATAGTTCTGATACACGGTGAAACAACGCTCTGGTGGGCGGTTTGCGGGTTTAAATCACCTCGGGGTCTGACCGTGCGGTGCATTTGACCTGCGGTCGTCGCACGGTGGCGCTGGCAGCAGTCCACAAATGCAGAGGTGTGTCGGTGCTGTCAGAGTACGGTGCAGCGAGTAAGTGTGCAGACGTTTTCAGACGTGCTAATGGTGACTGTGTGTTGAAAATGGGTCAACAAACGCATATTGATGTCGTTATGAGAGGTAGAATACTAGGGCGACTGGAGGCTGGTCAAACAGCAGGTCGTAGCATGGGCCCTCCGTGTGCCACAAAGTGTGATCTCGAGATTACGGCAAGGATTCCAGCAGACAGGAAACGTGTCCAGGCGCTACAGTGCGGGACGTCCACAGAGTACAACACCACAAGAGGACCGATATCTCACCATCAGTGCCCGCAGACGAACACGGAGTACTGCAGGTAGCCTCGCTCGGGACCTTACCGCAGCCACTGGAACAGTTGTCTCCAGACACACAGTCTACAGACGACTGAACAGACACTGTTTATTCTCCCAGAGACCTGCAAGGTGCGTTCCACTGACCCCTGGTCACAGGAGAGCCCGTAAAGCCTGGTTTCAGGAACACAGTACATGGTCATTGGAACAGTGGTCCCAGGTTATGTTCATGGACGAGTCCAGGTATAGTCTGAACAGTGATTCTCGCCGGGAACCAGATGCCAACCCCTTAATGTCCTTGAAAGGACCTGTATGGAGGTCGTGGTTTGATGGTGTGGGGTGGGATTGTGATTGGTGCATGTACACCCCTGCATGTCTTTGACAGAGGAACTGTAACAAGTCAGGTGTATCGGGACATCATTTTCAGGGGTGCAGTGGGTCCCACCTTCCTCTTGATGAATGATAACACACATCCCCACGGAGCTGCCATCGTGGAGGAGTACCTTGAAACAGAAGATATCAGGCGAATGGAGTGGCCTGCCTGTTCTCCAGACCTAAACCCCATCGAGCACGTCTGGGATGCTCTCGGTCGACGTATCGCTGCACGTCTTCAAACTCCTACGACACTTCAGGAGCTCCGACAGGCACTGGTGCAAGAATGGGAGGCTATACCCCAGCAGCTGCTCGACCACCTGATCCACAGTATGCCAACTCATTGTGCAGCTTGTGTACGTGTGCATGGTGGTTATATCCCATATTGATGTTGAGGAACATGCGCAGGAAACATTGGCGTTTTGTAGCACATGTGTTTCGGGACGGTTTTCTCAACTTATCACCAACACCCTGGACTTACAGATGTGTGTGGTGTGTGATCCCTATGTGCCTATGCTATTAGCGCCAGTTTTGTGTAGTGCCACGTTGTATGGCACCACATTCTGAAATTATCCTTAATTTATGAGGATGAGTGTAAATGGTGATTCCGTGGTGACGTTACGTACTTCCAAGGATGATGGAGAAGTATATAGGATGTAAGGATCCATGTAACGTAAATAAAGGAATCGTAAGTTACAAGCGAAAATCGTTCTGATATCTATGACAGTAGAATACATGTACCGGTACTGTTGCTTTCAGAGGTGGTAGTATGGACAAAAACAAGGAAAAAATGTGTAGTAAACATGGGCTCTAAAATGTATACCTGGGGAGCTATGAGCACTTATTCGTGTTCGCTAGCGTGAAACAAATCTCTTCTATTGAACAAGTGCTCATAGCACATAATGTATGCGTCTTAGAGCCCATGTTTCTATGGGACATTTTATCTTTTTCTTTCTTTCTGCTCCATACAACCAATTGTGAAAGTTGCATAAACTGCGTTCTTATCAGCAACAGGTACATGTATTCCACTGCTAGAGGCATCAGAAAGCTTTTCACTTATCACTCCCGAGTCGTTCGTTTCCAGTACAGAGAGGTTACCTCAAATTGATACGTTTATCCTTATCCATCATCCTATAAAGTTAGCAACATCATCACGGAATCACCCTGTATATACATACATTTAAAGACGGCGGCGCCCATAACTTTGACGCTCTGTAGTGTCTTTGGATGGCGTTTCCGGATATGGGTTCCTGTTCAGAATATCATGTGCTCATTCTCCTCTACAAAATCTAGAAGTGTGTAAAAGGGAATTTCCGAACACCTGTATATGTGATGTCTTACTTAGACTATGTGCTCAAAAGTATCCGAGCACCCCCAAAAACATACGTTTTTGATATTAGATGCATTGTGCTGCCACCTACTGCCAGGTACTCCATATCAGCGACCTCAGAAGTGAATAGACATCGTGAGAGAGCAGAATGGGGTGCTCCACGCAGCTCATGGACTTGGAACCTGGTCAGGTGATTGGGTGTCACTTGTGTCGTACGTCTGTACGCGAGATTTTCACACTCCTAAACATCGCTAGGTCCACTCTTTCCGATGTGATAGTTAAGTGGAAACGCGAAGAGACACGTACAGCACAAAAGCATACAAGCCGACCTCGTCTGTTGACTGACAGAGACCACCGACAGTTGAAGAGGTTCGTAATGTGTAATAGGCGGACATCTGTCCAGACCATCATACAGGTATTCCAAACTGCATCAGGACCCACTCCAAGTACTGTGACAGTTAGGCGGGAGGTGAGAAAACTTGGATTTCATGGTCGAGCGGCTGCTCCTAAGCCACACATCACGCCGGTAAATGCCAAACAACGCCTCGCTTCGTGTAAGGAGCGTAAACAAGGACGGCTCAACAGTGGAAAAACGTTGTGTGGAGTGACGAATCACGGTACGCAATGTGGCGATCCAATGGAAGGGTGTGGCTATGGCGAATGCCCGGTGAACGTCATCTGCCAGCGTGTGTAGTGGCGACAGTAAAATTCGGAGGCTTTGGTGTCGTGGTGTGGTCGTGTTTTTCATGGAGGGGGCTTGCACCCCTTGCTGTTTTGCGTGGCACTATCACAGCACAGGCCTACATTGATGTTTTAAGCACCTTCTTGCTTCCCACTGTTGAAGAGCACTTCGGGGATGCCGATTGTATCTTTCAACACGATCGAACACCTGCTCATAATGCACGGCCTGTGGTGGAGTGGTTACACGACAATTAAATTCCTGTAATGGACTGACCTGCATAGAGTCCTGACCTGAATCCTAGAGAACACCTTTGGGATGTTTTGGAATGCCGACTTCGTGCCAGGCCTCACCGACCGTCATTGATACCTCTCCTCGGTGCAGCACTCCATGAAGAATGGGCTGCCATTGCCCAAGAAACCTTCCAGCACCTGACTGAACGTAAGCCTGCGAGAGTGGAAGCAACATCAAGGCTAATGGTGGGCCAACACCATACTGAATTCCGTCATTACCGATGGAGGGCGCCACGAACTTGTAAGTCATTTTCAGCCAGGTGTCCGGATACTATTGATCACATAGTGTATCAAATCGACTGTGGCTGATCCGTCTGTTCTTTAGTTATAGGCTTAAAATGTCAGCATTCTCTTAACGACGTTTGTAAATGTGTGCACAATAGAACAGTTTTAGATAGTGATTGTTTTGTAAATTTTGTCGGAAGCTGGATCCATAGATATTGTAAAAAGGGAAGCATGTGCGCGTATGCGAGTATGTTCCACATCTCCTCCTAAACCGCACGTACCGCTTTCTGTCAGGCAACAATCGCTGTGAGGGTTAGGACCATCTGCCTATAACAGTTCAAGAGACATGACGTTGTATGCCATGAGATGCGTGAAGAACTGTCGCATCATGCATGACGTTTAAGTATATTGCTTCTCTACTACTATTCTTGTTGGCAAAAAATTTCGCAGACATTATCCACATATACCGATAAAACCCCTACGAAAGTATACCATGGTACCACAAACAGTTCAGCAGATATAACGTCATAAACATTGAGATGCGTGGAAAAATGCTGGACATTTGCCTTGTTGCGGTCCATACTAGCACCTCCGAAAGTTGCCTACTTTACAATGTTAACAACAACAGCACCAGTACACGCATTCCGCTGTCAGAGGTATCGGAACGTTTGTCACTTATAACTTTCGACTCGTTCGTTCTCGGTAATGAGTCTGTATATACATTCATTTACAGGGGCCAGCGCCTATAACCTCGACGCTCTGTAGCGTCGTTGGACGACGTTTCCGGACATGGGTTGTGTAAAACCTGACCTACGAAGACGTCTCCACAACCTCTAGAAATGTGTAACATGAATTATGAAACGCCCTGAATGAGGTTTTCACTCTGCAGCGGAATGTGCGCTGATATGAAACTTCCTGGTAGATCAAAACTGTGTGCCGGACCGAGACTCGAACTCGGGACCTTTGCCTTTCACGGGCAAGTGCTCTACCAACTGAGCTACCCAAGCACGACTCACGCCCCGTCCTCACAGCTTTACTTCTGCCAGTATCTCGTCTCCTACCTTCCAAACTTTACAGAAGCTGTCCTGCGAACCTGCAGAACTAGCACTCCTGAAAGAAAGGATACTGCGGAGACATGGCTTAGCCAAGGCTGGGGGATGTTTCCAGAATGAGATTTTCTGTCTGTAGCGGAGTGTGCGCTGATATGAAACTTCCTGGCAGATCAAAACTGCGAGGACGGGGCGTGAGTCGTGCTTGGGTAGCTCAGTTGGTAGAGCACTTGCCCACGAAAGGCAAAGGTCCCGAGTTCGAGTCTCGGTCCGGCACAGAGTTTTGATCTGCCAGGAAGTTTCATGAAACACCCTGTAGACAAATAATCTGGTGGACAAGGCAGGCAGCAATCTGCGACTGTTTGCTGATGATGCAGTGGTGTACGGGAAGATGCCGTTGTTGAGTTACTGTTGGGTGATACATGACGAACTTGACTAAATTTCTAGTTGATTTGATGTCTGGAAACGTGCTCTAGAGAAATACTTAAATGCAGATGTATAGGGAAAACAATCATGCAATGAAACTTCCTGGCGGATTAAAACTGTGTGGCGGACCGAGACTCGAACTCGGGACCTTTGCCTCTCGCGGGCAAGTGCTCTACCGACTGAGCTACCCAAGCACGACTCACGACCCATCCTCACAGCTTTAATTCCGCCAGTAGAGCACTTGCCCGCGAGAGGCAAAGGTCCCGAGTTCGAGTCTCGGTCCGGCACACAGTTTTAATCTGCCAGGAAGTTTCATATCAGCGCACACTCCGCTGCAGAGTGAAAATGTCATTCTGCAATCATGCAATGTTCGAATACGGCATTAGTAATGAGCTGCTCGACCCAATCACGCTGGTTAAATATGAAACGAAAAGAGTGCGTCAGAACTGTAGGAGAGAGGGAGAATGGTCGACTTCCGTTTATTGGGAGAATTTCGGGAAAATGTAGTGCATTTGCTGCGTATAGAACGCAAGTGCGACATGTTCTTGAGTACTGCTCGAGTTTTTGGGCCTGCACCAGGTCGGATTAAAGGAAGATATCGAAGTAAGTCAGAAGCAGACTGCTAGATTTCTTACCCACAGGTTGAATCAACAGTCGATTATTATGGAGATGATTCTCAAACTCGGATGACAATCCATGGAGGCAAGTCAATGTTCGGCGAAACGCTATAGAGAAAAATCTTGGGAACTGGCGGTTGCGGCCGACTGCTGAACTATTCTACTGCCGCCAACGTGCGTAAGAAATGCGAAGACAAGGTAGGATAAATCAGAGCTCGTACGGAATCCGATAGACAGTCGTTTTTCCCTCGCTCTATTTGCGAGTGGAACAGAAAAGGGAATGACTAGTAGTGGTATAGGGTACCCTCCGCCATGCACCGTACCGAGGCTTGCGGAGTATGTATGTACATGTAGACCCATAAATGTTAAAACATCAATCATACAAAACCCAATTTGCGCTTTTTCTCACATGACATCATCGAAGCCATGTACCAGCCTCATGAGGAGGCTGCACTATTTCTTGTCTTTCGAACACAATTTGACTCACGAAGAGAACACCGGGAATGCCATGACCCGAATCCCCAGAAACTTCGCGCTCAATGGAAAAGCAGTCAAAATAAGGGAACATGTGACTCAGCTTACCTGTAGATAACTGACGAAATGACGGTGAAAATTTTAGAGGTACACTATGTGATCAAAAGTATCCGGACACGCCCAAAAACATACGTTTTTTTCATATTAGATGCGTTGTGCTGCCACCTGCTACCAGATACTCAATATCAGCGACCTCAGTAGTCATTAGACATCGTGAGAGAGCAGAATGGGGCGCCCCGCAGATCTCACGGACTTGGAATGTGGTCAGGTGATTGGGTGTCACTTGTGTCATACGTCTGTACGCGAGGTTTCCACACTCCTAAACCTCCCTAGCTCCACTGTTCCTGATGTGATAGTGAAGTGGGAACGTGAAGGGACACGTACAGCACAAAAGCGTACAGGCCGACATCGTCTGTTGACTGACAGAGACTGCCGACAATTGAAGAGGGTCGTAATGCGTAATAGGCAGACATCTATCCAGACCATGACACAGGAATTCCAAACTGCATCAGGATCCACTGCAAGTACTATGACAGTTAGGCGGGAGGTGAGAAAACTTGGATTTCATGGTCGAGCGGCTGCTCATAAGCCATACAACACGCCGGTAAATGCCAAACGACGCCTCGCTTGGTGTAAGGACCGTAAACAGTGGACGATTGAACAGTGGAAAAACGTTGTGTGGAGTGACGAATCACGGTACACAATGTGACGGTCCGATGGCAGGGTGTGGGTGCCAGTGAACGTCATCTGCCAGCATGTGTAGCACCAGTAGTAAAATTCGGAGGCGGTGGTGTCATGGTGTAGTCGTGTTTTTCATGGAGGGAGCTTGCACCCCTTGTTGTTTTGCGTGGCACTATCACAGCATAGGCCTACATTGATGTTATAAGCACCTTCTTGCTTCCAACTGTTGAAGAGCAATTCGGGGATGGAGATTGCAACTTTCAACACCATCGAGCACCTGTTCATAATGCACGGCCTTTGGCGGAGTGGTTACCGGACAATAACATCCCTGTAGAGGACTGGCCTGCGCAGAGTCCTAACCTGAATCCTACAGAATACCTTTGGGGTGTTTTGGAACACCGACTTCGTGCCAGGCCTCTCCGACTGACATCGATACCTCTCCTCAGTGCAGCTTCCCCAAGAAACCTTCCACCACCTGACTCAGCGTAAGCCTGCGAGAGTGGAAGCTGTCATGAAGGCTAAGGGTGGGCCAACACCGTATTGAATTCCGTCATTACCGATGGAGGGCGAAGTCATTTTCAGCCAGGTGTCGGGATACTTTTGATCACATAGTGTATTTTCAGGCACTTTACGCCCGTTTTAGCGAGTAAATAGTTCAATCGAAGCAGTGGCACAGTGGCTAGCGTCGAGGTTTCACAGTTTTGCTCCAGTTATTAACCATTGTTATTTTATTTATTTTTGTTTTTCATTTTGTTACCCATGTCTGTAAATGATTACTACACGAATGTTTTCCAATGTATACCGAAACAACGTTGTCCTAATTCGTCTGTTAATTGTGTGTGTGGTGGACGAATATTTTTAAAAAATGTAAAAGTTATTTGGAATCGTACGCCGGGTGCCGCGAAATTATTGCCAGTGCATGAAATAAACCGCAATGTTTACAACGTTTCTTTCTCGAGAGAGAACCATACGAAGAAATGTGGCTGTGGCAAACCTGCCTTCACGCGATGTTGGGAACTTCTATGTTTAGCATTTTTCTATATTCGGTATCATGCAAGGGAACGCATCAAATTTTTCTGAAGAATAAAGATAAGAATAAAATGTACGAATTACGAACTAATATAGGAAAGAAATATAAGAATATGAGAGTTCTCATATAGTAATCTCTGAAGATAACATACACATATATTATACAATTAATGTTGCACTTATTGTGAAATCCAGTTACAATTCTACTGTTACGAAAACGCCCTTGCATCGCCTAACTTGATAAGAAACATTCGTGTGGTAACCTTCTACAGACATGGATAGATAAATGAAAATAATTTTAAAAAAATAAATAAAAGTAATAATCTCGTTTCGAACACGGGACGCAAAAGAGAAGCAACGACGCTATACTCCATTCATCATAAAAATAAACCTGATGTAAACAAACACAAAGTCGGTGATTGGTCAGAAGCCGTAGCACACGTACACTGGTGTTGTTACGCTCTGGGAAGTAGATCCTACTTGTGTATTAGATATCTCATTCCTAACTTACGTCACATGAAACTTTAAGGTATTCTAATGTATTAACAGCCATCAACGTCTTTGTTAATGACGCGTTAGCTACGTAGTATTTATTTCAAAAATCGTGTACTGTCACAGTCTCTGTACTATTGTGCTGTGATTGTCGCGCTGTTACCAACACGCAGTACAAAAACAGCTGAGGCTGCTTCCTGCTCCGTAGTGAATCACGCGTGTGGGATACGCTGAGGCTGCTTTCTACGGTTAGAAAGTGCAGAGAAATAAGTTGTTCTCAATATTTTTCATAAATTTACAGAATAAAAATCGGCTTTGAAGTTTTCTGAGGTTAATACAGTCGGCATACTAATAAACCATGTTTGTATAGCGGAATCGATAGTGTAGTAGCATGATAATGTGGTGCAGTTCGTGGGTCGCTGGTTCAAGTCTGACCTTGGTCACCTGCGCTTTTTTTTTGTTAAATTTGAAATACTTAAATCTTGTAACAGTAAAATTAATCATCATTTTTTATGAGTAATGCACGTCTTCTTGTTTCTGATTACATATTGCACGGAAAATTCCCTTTTTCATTTCAAATATAAATTCTTAGTTATCGATATTTTATGAAAGATTGTTAATAAAGGTTACTTTAATTAAGAAAACATAACAATTTGATTCTGGGGAGAAAAATGAAAAACCAGATACTATGTGTTTGGACTATGTCCATTTTTTTGTTTTTTGTTTTGTTTGTTTGGCCTTTGAGTGTGTACTCAATTTAGCCATCGGCAACACATAGTGACAATGTACACATAATTGAATAAACAAACACAGAAATGCATATTTACAAGAATAAAAAGCTTAACTGTTACAGTTGTGTACATAATGTTTTATAAATTGAATTGAATTTAACTGGAAAATAATTAAAAGTGTCTTGGCTTACAATTCACACCAATTCTGAAATATCTTCACCAGCAAGACATATTTATAATTCATGTACACCATTAAAACCTACAGAATGTAACCAGTACTCTTGATGAAGTTAACTGTCACTTTATATAGACGAACGTCTTTAGTACACAAAAGAGAAGAAGCTGATTGAGGAAGATGGTAGCCCATACTCAGCAATGTCTTCAGAAAGACCAACCGTTCATGGTCAAATTTGGGGCACATAAATAAGATGTGGTTGACATCAGCTTCCCACTCAGGATCACACTCACATGCTGGTGAACTGTAAACGTTGATCCGATGTAGACGTTGTGGGAAAGAGGCACGATTGAAGCGGAGTCTTATGATGGTAGAAATCGTGGATCGGTCCAGATGTGTCCTCACGAATCACAGCTGTGAAGGAATCGGAGGTTGTAGCACTGCGTAATAACCGCCTTTTGTGTGTTGAGAAACGGTCCACATTTCCTGCCATTGTTGTCTTGTGTGATCCTTGACTTCACGTAAGTAGTCTGTATAAGGAAGGTGCTGATCCAGGACGGTGGATAACGTTGCCGCTTGTTTGGCTAATGCATAGAGGATACCAGAGTGGGAAGGTACCCACAACAAATGGATTGTCCGGCCCGTGCGTGTGCTGCGAATATATTCAGATATCACATCCAAGATATAACTGTTGGTTGTTTTGTTCCATCGACTGTACTGAATGTTTTTAAGAACGCTTTGCGAGTCACATACTATCAATATCTTGGGGAAGGAAGTGCTAGAGACAAATTTAAGTGCTCCCAAAACTGCCACTGTCACCGCCGTAGTCCACCTTTTTATATCACAGATGTAGCCTCACACGAACCAGAGCTGTAAGTGTCGTAGGAACATGAAATACAATCTTTCCACAGCATCGAACACACCATATAAATGCTGCATTTTTACATTTGCCACCGTACCATTCCAACATGAAACCAAGGGTACTCATCTGGAGCCAAGTTAAGGGATTTGTAACGAGAAATAACAAAACTGTTAAGCTGACTGGAGTACCGGTAGTAACGCACGCAGTTTTCCACATGCCACTACCGAACGCTGGCGGGTTATAGAACAACACGTCTTAAAATAAGAGAAGAAGATGCGCTACCTGGGTGGCTTCGTGGATTCTACTGTCGATCAGTTCGTTATCAACGAAGTCGATGATAGTTCCAGGACCGAAATGCATTTCTCTGATTCAGAAAAAGAAAGAGCTAAGCGATTACCGGACGACCGACTGTAACTAATACCTTCAGTGGCTTCAGTATTCAACAATACGGCGAAATCCCTGCAGTATGCTTTTGCATCACATATAAGGTGCGACAATAAGTAATGAGACTGATGTGCCACTGATGGTAACATTTCTGGAACTCATCTTCTGTAGTATCCTCCAAGACCCTAGTCACAGCTTTTTGGACGCCTTGTGTTGTTTGAAAATGGTGTCCGTTGACCGCCGTTTTGACTATCGGAAATAGAAAAAAGTCGCACAGAGCGATATCTGGTGAATAAGGTGGCTCTGTGGTAGTACTGAAATTTGTTTTGAGGTTTAAAATTGCTGCACTGACAGAGCAGTATGGGACTGCGCATTATTGTGATGCAGAATCCAATTATTACTAGACGAACCATATCTCGATTGATGTTCAGTTCTTCTGCAATCATTTTCACGGATAATCTTCGATCAGATCGTACGAGTACACGCGCCCTGGCCAAGGTGTCATCCGTCCGTGGGGTTGATGGTCGTCCACTGCGGTCTTCATCTTCAACATTCGTTCTGCCTTCACTAAACATTTTATACCAACGAAAAACTTGAACTCTTGATATAACCTCCTCTCCAAGAGTCTTCTGAAGCTTACCATAAGTTGTCGTAGCATTTTCACCCAATTTAACGCAAAAAGAAATGGTATACTGTTGGGCAATATTATGCCATTCCATTTCCGTGATGAGAGACACAAACACGTGTTAACTTATTACAGCACAACTCACGACTGAGCAGCTGCATCGATGTGCCGCTTGGACTAGAAGCAACTTATAGAGCAAGGTCACAGATATTGTGCCCATGCAAGCCTGCAGGGTTGCCACATCTTGCAAAGAAAATCAGTCTCATTACTTTATTGTCGCACCTCGTAGAGCTCGCCCAGAAAAATTACCCTGTGTTTGAGTTAGGAACTTTCATCACTCTTGTTTGTAATTAGAATGCTGTGTTAGATGAGAACGAGGGCATTTGATGCATTCTGCCTGGTCACCTAAAAAGCGTGCGGTAGTGCCGGAGTTTCGCCGAATATTATTTCATTCTTTTCAAAAATTAAATGACATTCAAGAGGGAACTTAAGACTTACATATTAGGGACGGTATAGCCACCATTGTTGTGCCCCTCTCATCTCTTTCTTTCTCCTCTCCATCATAGCTTCGAATTTTACCACTCTATTTCTCTTCGTCTAACCTGTCTACCTCTTCTATATCTCTTTCACCCCATTCTATCGTCTTACGACTCTGCTTGATGAGAATAACTCACAATCTGCAAGAATATAACGAGAAAACTCCCAACTAGCAATAGGACTGACATTCATAAAAGAAAACTATGTTTACTTTCATATAAATAGTCACTACTATTATTATTATTATTATTCTTGATTGTTATAATTATTTTTTGATTGTTATAATTATCATTGTACTACGTTTATAATCTCTATTTTTTTTCTTTAACATAAATACTGTATAACATGTTATATGTCCTTAATGTTCTGTAGAAACTGAAATTTGTTGAATCTGAGTATGCCTGGTTAGGTGTAAGAGAGGGCCTGAAGGCCCTAATCTTGCCAGGTAAAATAAATGCATAAATAAATAAATATATTGTCTCACTTTTCACACCGTTGCAGGTTAGTTGGACCGCTGGCTGACCAGTGCTGTCCGAGTTAAATGCGTCGGTAGAGCTGTTGTCTCGCGTTATCACTCAGTTTATGTGCGTGTAACACAGCAGAAAATGTATCCTTATGGTCGTACTTGTCACAGCTTGGCTGCACGTAAAACGAAATCCAACGAGATTTAACAAACGCGGAAGAATACATCACGTAATGTTTACATCAGTTTATTCTTATGATGAACTGAGTGTAGTTCTACTGCAAGCGACTTCTTGCTGTAGAGAGTACACTCGTTCTCTTACTGTGCAACAGAAGCGGGCGTAGTTCACCATACACTTAAATGACTGTTCAGCTTACGTATGTTGGGCAGATGAATAAATTCTCTGTCACTTTACGCGCTGGATGACGGTCGAACTGTATATGGCTGATTTTCATTTTTTGTTCAAAAGCCAGCTGTTAGAGCTATTCAATTCTGCGAGGCCTACTACTGTCTGTGGTATCAGTGTAATCATAGGGTCTAGAAGAAACCTTTTTAGTTGATACCACTTCGGCCACTTGCGGGTCAATGATGATGAAGGGCCCCCTGCGTGATAGGCGGAAACGCTACCGCTACGCTACTGTTTTTAATCTCATATTGTTCGTTTTCGTTCGTTACATCTGCTCGTGGCGGACGTCGCAAGACACCCGTTTCAGTTCGTTGTTTGACCCATTAACTCAGTTTTCTTATTACAGAGAGCTGCTAACCGTCTGACCGAACACGCTGAGTTACCGTGCCGGCATCCCTAAGGAGGCGGACGTCTAGAAGAGGACAAGTTTCCACGAACCTGTCGCTTAGCGCTGGGCGAGGACCTTTCCAATACACGTGTTAACACGTATTAGTGAGTGCCGGATTAGCCACGGAGCAGGATTTAGCCAGTAATCGTTGTGTCGGAGCTAACTTCGATGGCCAGCAACAGCTTCTTAGTGACATTTACTTCATGCAACATACCCCTTGCACGCAACCAACGCCACACAGCGCAACAATTAGAAATGTAAAAGCGGGGGAGTGTTGACGCTGACAACAGCGATTCAAAAAGGGCAGACGATACAAGTCTCGAGAGGTACACATGGCGTGACCATATTTTCTTCGGACAAAAGTGGGACTTTCATACATTTTCTTGGCCAAAAAGTGGGACAATTTTTATTTCTCGTTAATTATCACTTTTAATGCTAACATTTCTTCTTACTCTGCAAATATAGCCTTCACTGATATTTGTGTGTGTGTGTGTGTGTGTGTGTGTGTGTGTGTGTGTGTGTGTGTGTGTGTGTGTACAAAACCAAACAACGAATGGAAAGACTGGAAAGAAGTACATTTCAAGTTTTCAGAAATTTACTTATTAAGAAATGTAGCATTTATAACACAGAATGTAGAAAGACATACAGTAACAATCACTGCTAAAAAAGTTCTTAGTGAACACAAGGAATTTATTGTTTTGTGGGTTCCACACTGCAATCATATTTCTTCGAAGATGAAATTTCATTCAGCAACTCAGGTTCGCCTAATAGGTATGAGCAGAAGTCAGCGCAACTGTATTTACTGAAATTTAAACAGGTCAGTAAAATACACTTAACGCTCCTCACCGTAAATCTATTCCTCTCATCTGTCCACTGTGACGATAGTAAGCTGAAAACTCTTTCAATATTTGCATTGTGGGCAGGGAGTGCAAAGAAGTACTGCGCTATATTAAGCGATTCTCTGAACTGTTCATTACACTGGCAAGATCTGAAAAACCTACACCATTTTTTTATGTGCCATCAACTCATTCCATTGTTCACTGTCTGTTTCCACTTGTTGTTTTACAAATGACTGTATATGAACTATTTCATCAAATAAGAGGCTGTCATTTACTAGAATGCCCTTTTCATTTAGCCACATTAAAGTATTTTCAACTGCTGACCATTGTGGTGGTTCTGTCAGCATCATCCATGAGAATACAGAAAACTCAGCTATTCCCTGTAACCATGAGGATACATAGGCTACTGAAGCATCATAAAACGTTGATACTGCTATGTCAAATTTCTTAACAGACTGGTCATCACAATCATTTAGCAGTTTTTTTACACTTAGTGGTACAAAATGTCCATGTTTCCTTGTATTTAGACTTGTCAAAGCTTTATTTAAGACTGCCAATACTTCACATATGGAATTATTCTGTTTCTCAATGCTCAAAATGGATTGTTGGAAAACACTCATTTGTGAATGTACAAAAAGTAAATAACATTCATTTATAGGATCACTGAAAAAACTCTTTAAGATTGCAGGGCACTTTGAATTAGACTGTGACAAAAAGTAAGATTTCAAAGGTTCATACATTTTCAAGATCCTTTTGTCTTGGAAAAGGAAAGTAAATTTTTGTAGGTGACACCAACAAATTCACAGAATTCAGTGAGTTCTGCAACACGAATAGAAAACATATGAAAATGGTTGCAGAACTTCATGACAGTGGAGTCAATGTCAAGAGGTAAATAATCACAAGCACTTTGAAGTGTGTTATGAACCACATGTGCTGGACAACCTATGCCAACAATGTTAGATTTTTTAAATTTTTCTTTCAGATGTGTGAAAACATTATTACCCTCTTTCTTCATTAACCCCCCAAAATTACAGTTAGTATTGTCTGCACCAAATGTAACACACTTTGAGATGATACTGAATGACTGTATAACATGAGAAAGATAATTGGAAATTGTTTCGGACTTTTCGTTCTGCAATTCATCAAGATCAAGCAATTTCGCCTGCAGTCCACCCTCACTTACAGAAAAATACTGAACTATGAGAGGAAAAATTTTCTGATGCCCATGGTTGCTAGCATCAGTAGATATTGAAAAGTATTTTGCACTGTTTACAGCAGCTATTACCTTTTTCTGGGAATGCGGAGCTATAACATTGTTGATAATTGCTTCACGCTTTCTTCTTCCACGTGAAAATTTTCCTGCAATCTTGATTAGTTGAACACTGCAGACATTAGAACGATAGCTTTGGTGGTGTTTTTACAACATGGAATGACAGGGTTCCTTCTGCTGCAGCTACGTTTTCCTGTTCCAGTGTATTTGAAGTTACAAAATATCTCGTCATTTTTTGCGAGGAACCTGACGATCGAAGATTCTTCCTGTGTTTCCCTGATTCCGTATGATGCTTGAGATGTGCAGCACCACCATGAGACACGGATACAGCACAGTTACATGCGTTACATTTTGCTGAACATTCATTGTCTGTAGCAGTGAAGCAAGGAAATTTCCTCTGAAGCTCTTCCGAAAACTCTGCTTTTCGTTTCGGCATCGCCACGACGTGCTAGCACTTCACGAAACTGATACTGAGTGCTGACAACAATGGCAAGCAAAAGCAAAGAAAATAAGAGTAGTCAACAATTATAGTGCTTAAGCTGTACATTATCAGGGGGTACCAACGTACGGAATGTCAGTTTAATTGATAGTTTATAACATCGACACTCAAATATTTCAACCACTTTGTAAATGTCTGAAAACAATCCTTGAAAATCGGGACAAATTGCTTGTTTTAAAAAAAAAGTTGGGACAAATTTTTGAGCCTCAAAAAACGGGACAATCCCTATTAATCGGGACGTATGCTCACCCTAGGTACACACACCTAACAATCGGTGCTTGGAGGCCAATCGTCAGCTTATTTTACAAAGCAGAAGATCATTAAGTGGGTGACATCGATTTTATAGAGTGATTCCAAAATTGCTGACTGGAAAAAGAGAACCACTGAGGCATAAGGTAAGATCCTTGTTTGTTCATATACAGTGTGGTCCATTGATAGTGACCGGGCCAAATATATCACGAAATAAGCATCAAACGAAAAAACTACAAAGAACGAAATTCGTCCGGCTTGAAAGGGGAAAGCAGATGGCGCTATGGTTGGCCCGCTAGATGGCGCTGCCATAGGTCAAACGGATATCAACTGCGTTATTTTTTAAAATAGGAACCCCTATTTTTATTACAAATTCATGTAGTACGTAAAAAAATACGAATGTTTTAGTACGACCACTTTTTTCGCTTTGTGATAGATGGCGCTGTAATAGCCACAACCGTATAAGTACGTCGTATCACGTAACATTCCGCCAGTGCGAACGGTATTTGCTTCGTGATACAATACTCCTGATAAAATGGACGTTTACGAATTGCGGACACGGTCGATATCGTGTTGATGTATGGCTATTGCGATCAAAATGCCCAACGGGCGTGTGCTATGTATGCTGCTCGGTATCCTGGACGACATCATTTAAGTGTCCGGACCGTTCGCCGGATAGTTACGTTATTTAAGGAAACAGGAGATGTTCAGCCACATGTGAAACGTCAACCACGACCTGCAACAAATGGTGATGCGCAAGTAGGTGTTTTAGTTGCTGTCGCGGCTAATCCGCACATCAGTAGCAGACAAATTACGCGAGAATCGGGAATGTCAAAAACGTCGGTGTTGAGAATCCTACATTAACATCGATTGGACCCGTACTATATTTCTATGCACCAGGAATTGCATGGCGACGACTTTGAACGCCGTGTACAGTTCTGCCACGGGGCACAAGAGAAATTACGGGACGATTTTTTGCACGCGTTCTATTCAGCGACGAAACGTCATTCACCAACAGCGGTAAAGTAAACCGGCATAATATGCACTATTGGGCAACCAGCGACCTTGGTGGGTTAATGTATGGTGCGGCATTATGGGAGGAAGGATAATTGGCCCCCATTTTGTCGATGGCAATCTAAATGGTGCATTGTATGCTGATTTCCTACGTAATGTAATACCGATGTTAGTACAAGATGTTTCACTGCTTGACAGAATGGCGATGTACTTCCAACCTGATGGATGTCTGGCACATAGCTCGCGTGCGGTTGAAGCGGTAATGAATAGCATATTTCATGAGAGGTGGATTGGTCGTCGAAGCACCATACCGTGGCCCGCACGTTCACCGGGTCTGACGTCCCCGGATTTCTTTCTGTGGGGAAAGTTGAAGGATATTTGCTATCGTGATGTACCGACAACGCCTGACAACATGCGTCAGCGCATTGTCAATGCATATGTGCGAACATTACGGAAGGCTAACTACTCGCTGTTGAGAGGAATGTCTTTACACGTATTGCCAAATTCATTGATGTTGACGGACGTCATTTTGAGCATTTATTGCGTTAATGTCGTATTTACAGGTAATCACGCTGTAACAGCAAGCGTTCTCAGAAATGATAGGTACACGAAGGTACATGTATCACATTGGAACAACCGAAATAAAATGTTCAAACGTACCTACATTCTGTATTTTAATTTAAAAAACCTACCTGTTACCAACTGTTCGTCTAAAATTGTGAGCCATACGTTTGTGACTATTACAGCGCCATCTATCACAAAGCGAAAAAAGTGGTCCAATCAAAGCATTCAAATTTTTTTACGTACTACACGAATATGCAATAAAAATGGGGGTTCCTATTTAAAAATTGCAGTTGATATCTGACCTACCTAGCGAGCCAACCATGGCGCCATCTGGTTTCGCCCTTATTTCGTGAAGTATTTGGCCCGGTCACGATCAGTGAGCACCCTGTATACCCCGAAGTTTAAATTAAAAAAAAAAAAAAAAAGGATATTGGTTCCCGGTATGTAACCATGTAGGAATCAGCTCTTTGTGTTTCAGATCATCACAAAACACTATAGTCTTTATTTGGATGATTTCGAATACAGTAGACATTTATTTAGCGCTTAGTACTCGTTCACCCTTAGTATCGGTATATTCAGCGTTATCGACTTGAAGTCATATTTTAAAGAGGAAAACATAACACTGGAGAAATAACAACCTTGCAATGGATTTTGCGGCAAAATTTGAGCGATAATTTTGATAGTGCGCAGGTTTGCCCATCTGTGATGAACATTTATGGTAAGGCATTAGGACATTGCAAAACCCCACTCCACTGTATCCTTTTAATGGTAAAGCGTGAAGCACGAACACAGGTAATTGGTGAAACAGTTATTTTAATAACGGGTTAATAATTTTCAATTTACAAATCCGTAGCGTTGAAGAATGGTGTAGCTCTTGAGTCTGTACTTCACATTAATATTGTCAGCTTTACAGTTCAGAGGAAGTGTTCCCTCTAAAAATTTTTCGAAGGATGGTGATTTGACGTCCACCCAGCTACGCAAGACATTGGCAGCGAAAGTCATTCAATATTGGACATGGCTTTGCTGCATATTAGCCGGTTCTCTTCGAATGATACATTCAGTGGTTTCTACAGCATTGTGAATTTACACATATAGTAAAATTGTAACTTGTAGATGTCTGTACGAAGGAAATACTTAAGAAAACTGATTATGACGGTATGAGAATTTCACTCTACAGCGGAGTGTGCGCTGATATGAAACTTCCTGGCAGATTTAAACTGTGTGCCGGACCGAGACTCGAACTCGGGCACACAGTTTTAATTTGCCAGGAAGTTTGAATATGACGGTGTTTTTTATATCAGCTATCGAAGAGAAAAAAATTATTTTTAGAACTTTTGTGTATATATCTGTACACTCACCACGCAAAAACTAATGCACGGAATTTGATGCGAATTTCAGTTGTATTATTGCAGGCAAAAACTTAAAATGTAATACAGCTTTCATTTTGACACGCCTGGTAGAATCAAAGTTATCGCAGTTCTGCCGTAAAAGCATGTGCTGTTACACACCATAGGACATTGTCGCTTGTAGGAAACGATCAAATGTGCCGGCACGACGGCAAAGCTTTGTGAGCCGCTGCAATCGTGGCCGAAACGTTAGTTTTCTCCAGCAGCAGTAGTTTTTACATTATGACGCGGTACCAAACCCAGAAAACTTTTATGCCGACTGACTCTGGCCGCGGAGGCCTACGCAAATATGTCGAAAAACAGCTTAAGATGCAAAAAAATCATATATAGAGGCCCATACCAGTCAATAATAAAGACTAAAACATAGGAGATAAAAGATAATGTAAACTCACCCGTGTAATTTGTAGCTGTTAGTTGCCAGAAACTGGAAAGCTTGCATAATGACTTAGCAGTCTTCACTGACAAGAGATCTTTGCTGATTTCTTTCGTGCGAAAGAAATGGAAAATTAATTTACCGCCAAGGTCAAGTTCATGTTCCAACAACATCCTAAATCGCATGTTCCAAAAACAATTTCGCCAGCGCTGATTAAACACTCATAAAATATACCACACATAGATTGAGATGGAAGACAGTTTCTTTCCACGAAATACTTCAACTTGGAAAAGTGTGTTGAAAACGCTTTCGGACGAATAAGTCAAATAAGAAGGGCTATTTATTGATCCGTAGTCCTTCATGCCGATGAAAGTTGAAACTTTTGTGTCAGACGGATTTTTATTCACAAGGCTTGAGCACAATTCACACAGCTGCTCTGTTTGTTAAGCTTTTTGGCAATGTAACCTCCAGTCCCCTATCACCGTTTTGTCCTTAATTTTGTCCTCCGTTTCTTTAGCACACAGACGCATTAAACTCGGGTCACAGTTTGCGGCTGCAGGAACGGCCATCCTAACAGGGCATACACGCACTCTAACTTGTGTACTTGGCAGAAAATCTACAGTTGATGGGTGGTGTCACAACTTATTTCAAAATGACGTTCCAGAGGGTCTTGGCTGATTTTTCCTGTCATTATGTGTTGTGGGTTGCCAAGACAGCCAAGCCACTATGAGGAAGCCGAAAGGCACGCGTTTAAGCTCACGCAGGCTGGCGTGAGGTCTGGAACAGGTAAAGTAATTGAGACTAGCAAATAAAGTACGTAGCTGCTGGAATACTTAACTTTAATCCGCAATTGGTGAACATCGCTCTTGACGGTACATGTTTTACAGCATCAATAGTAACTGCTAATAGCGTCTTGCTAGGTCGTAGCAAACGACGTAGCTGAAGGCTATGCTAACTATCGTCTCGGCAAATGAGAGCGTAGTTTGTCAGTGAACCATCGCTAGCAAAGTCTGCTGTACAACTGGGGCGAGTGCTAGGAAGTCTCTGTAGACCTGCCGTGTGGCGGCGCTCGGTCTGCAATCACTGACAGTGGCGACACGCGGGTCTGACGTATACTACCGGACCGCGGCCGATTTAAAGGCTACCACCTAGCAAGTGTGGTGTCTGGCGGTGACACCACATTATGTACCTAAAATCTGTGGACCATGAATACGGAAAAACTCCTAGTGTATGCTTCAGTGTGACAGAGATTCCATTGTTCTGTTTGAGAAAATGTGTTGTTTCCTGAGCAGATGGTTTCGTAAAAGTCTGTTAATATTTTGTATGAAGGGGAATGTTTCTAAAGTGAGTTATTTGGCATTCTAGAGTTGAGCTCATCTGAAACATTACGGTATTCATATCACTCGTTAATATTACCGTATTTTCTCTGCCGCTAAAATGGTTCCAATGGCTCTGAGCACTATGGAACTTAACTTCTGAGGTCATCAGTCCCCTAGAACTTAGAACTACTTAAACCTAACTAACCTAAGGACAACACACACATCCATGCCCGAGGCAGGATCGAACCTGCGACCGTAGTGGTCACGCGGTTCCAGACTGTAGGGCCTAGAACCGCTCGGCCACCCCGGCCGGCTCTGCCGCTAAAATTCTCGGTATAGTTTTGCGGAAATACCCTACAAACACACATGAAAATATTACTCTACTGTCACTTTTAATTAACAAATTCCTTAACATCACGAAACAACTAAATATAAGAACAATTCTAAATGTCTAACGAGTGCACTGTTAGAATGTACTTCAGCCAGCCACAAGCGACCGTTGCGCGATCTGTCGGTGGGCGCAGCAACTACCTTACCAAGGATACAAAAAAAAAAAAAAAAAAACAAAAAAAAAAACAGAAGTAACGGCACTTCTCCTTCTAAGTGCTAGCGTATATTCATCGACATTCCTTATGAAATCTAATAGCAGCTCTCCGTTGCATTTGAATTTTCCCCGCAGTACCAGATTCCACTCATTTCCTTTACGTGTGCTGTTCCTAGTCTTCTTCAAACCGAACCCTTCTCCATAGTTACGGAATCGAATGCCTGTATTTGATACCTACAGGATGTGACCTCAGTACCAGTTGTCACGATGTGTAGTAGGTTATTAGAAGATATTTCATTTGTTAAATACACACATTAAAAAGAGTTTTGCGTGACCTCGGTTCCGAGAGTTCCGGAACCTGTTGGAATAGAGATCAAATTAAACATCATTTCCGCCCTTTTCATTGCTCGTGAACATTGTATGTTGAACCACCACACAGGGAGAGCTTCAGAGGTGGTGTTCCAGACTGCTGTAAACACCGGTACTTCTAATACCCAGTAGCACGTCATTTTGCTTTGATTTATGCCTGTATTTGTCGTGGTATACTATCCACAAGTTCATCAAGGCACTGTTGGTCCAGATTGTCCCACTCCTCAACGGCGATAGGAGTAGATCCCTCAGAGTGGTTGGTGGGTCACGTCGTCCATAAACAGCCCTTTTCAATCTATCCCAGGCATGTACGATACGAAGTTCATATCTGGAGAACACGCTTGCCACTCCAGTCGATTCGAATGTTACAAGATGTGCACTATGGGGCCGGGAATTGTCGTCCATGAAGACGAATGCCACGCCAATATGCTGCCGATATGGTTCCACTGTCGGAGGATGGCATTCACGTATCGTACAGGTGTAACGGCGCCTTCAAATGGTTCAAATGTCTCTGAGCACTATGCGACTTAACTTCTGAGGTCATCAGTCGCCTAGGACTTAGAACTAATTAAACCTAACTAACCTAAGGACATCACACACAACCATGCCCGAGGCAGGATTCGAACCTGCGACCGGAGCGGTCGCTCGGCTCCAGACTGTAGCACCTAGAACCGCACGGCCACTCCGGCCGGCAACGGCGCCTTCCATGACCGCCAGCAGCAAACGTCGACCCTACATAATACCATTCCAAAACAGCAGGGAACCTCCACCTTGCTGCACTCGCTGGACAGTGTGTCTACAGCGTTCAGCCTGACCGAGTTGTCTCCAAACATGTCTTCAACAATTGTCTGGTTGAAAGTATATGTGACACTCGTCGGTGAAGAGAACGTGACGCCAATCCTGAGCGAGCCATTCTACATGTTGTTGAGCCCATCTGTAGCAAGCTGCACAGTGTTGTGGGTGCAAAGATGGACCTCACCATGGACGTCGGGAGTGAAGTTGCGCATCATGCAGCCTACTGGGCACAGTCTGAGTCGTAAGATGTCCTGTGGCTGCACAAACAGCGTTATTCAACATGGTGGCGTTGCTGTCAGGGTTCCTCCGAGTCATAATCCGTAGGTAGTGGTCCTCCACTGCAGTAGTAGCCCTTGGACGGCCTGAGCGAGGCATGTCATCGACAGCTCCTGTCTCTCTGTGTCTCCTCTGCCTCCGAACATCGCTTTGGTTCACTCAAAGACGCCTGGACACTTCCTTTGTTGAGAGCCCTTCCTGGCACAAAGTAACAATACGGACGCGGTCGAACCGCGGTATTGACCGTCTAGGCACGGTTGAACCACAGACAACACGAGCCCTGTACCTCCTTCCTGGTGGAATGACTGGAACTGTTCAGCTGTCGGACCCCCTCCGTCTAATAGGCGCTGCTCATGCAAGGTTGTTAACATCTTTATGCTGGTTAGTGACATCTCTGAACAGTCAAAGGGACTCTGTCTGTGATACAGTATCTACAGTGAACGTCTATCTTCAGGCGATCAACTTTATTAGATGTCATTAGTTTGTTATTTATAGTACTGTATAGCTATATTAAAGATAAACACTAAACAGTCTAAGATTTCTAGTGTTTCTGGCATTGTGTCAGAACTTATTACCGAGCGGGGTGGCGCAGTGGTTAGACACTGGACTCGCACTCGGGAGGAAGACGGTTCAATCCCGCGTCCGGCCATCCTGATTTAGGTTTCCCGTGATTTCCCTAAATCACTCCAGGCAAATGCCGGGATGGTTCCTCTGAAAGGGCACGGCCGACTTCCTTCCCCATCCTTCCCTAATCCGATGAGACCGATGACCACGCTGTCTGGTCTCCTCCCCCAAAACAACCAACCAACCACCAGAACTTATTCTTTGCAACAATTCAAAATAATTTAAATGGTATTAACCAAAAAATATTTTCTCGATACTTCAGTGTTGTAAGAGTCAGCATCCCTGAATATGAACTGTTGAGTGTCTGAACCACTGATTACTGATTGTTCGTGAAACCGCACTGAATAATACAAGTCTCCTTCTCGTCAAGACGAGCCATACATTACATGAAAACTACTATACCATGTAAGAATGCCTGTGTAGCAGCAATACGGTTATCGCAGGTCGTCGTTAGCCGTTGTTACTGTGTACACTGAGGTGACAAAGTCACGGGACACCATTTAATACCATGTCGACCAGCTTAGTGCAGCAACTCGACGTGATATGGACTCACCAAGTCACTGTAAGTCCTCTGCAGAAATATCGAGCCATGTTGCCTGTATAGCCTGTAGTGGCACGTAAAGTGCCCTCTGCCACACACCGTTGGGTGCCTTGCGGAGTATGAATGTAGATGTAGATGTAGCTGTTCATAATCGCGGAAGTGTTGGTAGCGCAAGATTTTGTGCACGAACTGATCTCTCGATTAAGTCCCATAAATGAGCTATGAAATTCGTGTTGGGCAATCTGGATGGCCAAATCATTCGCTCCAGTTGTCCAGAATGATCTTGGAACCAATCGCGAATAATTGTGGCTCTCTGATAGGGACATAGGGTGCATTGTCATCCACAGAACTTGTAAGGCGTATGCTTCGCCGGCGATGGGCGAGGCATGACAGAATCTCTGACCAGAGAGTAGTTTATCGTTAGTTGTTGCTTGTCGCTAGTCTGCGCTTGTCTGCGCAAGTCGACGGGTGTAGTCTGCGTGAGTCGGCGGGAGTCGGCATGCGTCGGCTGTGTGCTCAGCTCGCGACTCTGGTCAGGACTCTGCAGGATGAGTATTGTTGTAGAACGTAAAGAAGCAGCCTTGCACATATTTAATAATGTATGTTAATTGTAATTTAATTTGTTCCAAGAAATGCCCCAATAATAATTTTTATAATATAAAGCAACTCTTTTAAAGAAAAGCATTCATTTCAATTTAAAGAATTTCCAATGCACAGTATTACAGTTCTGAACATTTAAAGTAACTTTGAAATCTCCTGAGCACCAGACTGACTGACTGTGCAGCGTTTTTGAGACATTACTTCGTTTTAAATAACTGCTATTAATTTTATCCGCAAGGTCATTAATGTACAACATGAACAGCATGGCTCGCAAGACACTTCCCTGCGGCACTCCTGAAGTTACTGCTATATCTAACGATGATTCTCCATCCAAAGCAACATGCTCTAACGTGTCTACCAAGATATGCTCAAGCCAGTCCCAAATTCCTCTTGATATGTCATACGATTGTACTTGGCGTGGTACTGAGTCAAATGTTGTTCGAAAATATACATGTACTACAGAGACTATAAAATTAGCTCTATTTTGAAAGTGGCGCCTATGTAGTTGAATTGTAGTTTGTGGTATTTTGTAGGCTGATGGGCTGTGTGGCAGTTTTGCTGCTGGCTCTGCTGACGCCCTCGCTGTTGGCTGCTGAGGGAAAACAACTGCGATGTTCAAACGGAAAGACGAGCAGAGGCATCGAGCGCAACCGCGAATAAGAAGAGAAAAGAGGTGCCATTTAAACAATGTCATTATTTACTACGTTACAAAACTCTGCAAATACGGATATACATGCAGCGATTTCCTTTGATACTAAACAGTATCCATAGAGACACTTCCAATAAAAAGTAAAAATACACACAGAGTACCCAAGTTATAAACACGACGCTGCATTATTTTTAACCATTTTATACGAAAATCACAATGAAGCTGTTTTTGAACGTATAAACTCTTTTAATCTTAATAATTTTTTCCATAAAGCGGGGCCACAGTCATATTTCTTTAAAGTCAGTACCGCTATTGGACTGTTGTTTATTTGCAGTGTTACATTTACACGATCATGATTTAGGCTTCAAAGTCCCATTATCAAGTGTTTTAAGTGCTATACGGTGCCTAAGATGGCATACTGTCGTATTTAAAACACACTATTAGACACATTGTCTAAGAGTCAATTTTTCTGGTAAAGCCTACTGCTTTGTTTTATCATTGAGTATACCATCGTAGGCACTGTATAACACTTAAAACACTCCATAATGGCACATTGAAGCCGAAATCATGATCGTGTAAATGGAAATGTCGTGTGGCTAGGGCCTCCCGTCGGGTAGACGGTTCGCCTGGTGCAGGTCTTTCGATTTGACGCCACTTCGGCGACCTGCGTGTCAATGGGGATGAAATGATGATGATTGGGACAACACAACACCCAGTCCCTGAGCGGAGAAAATTTCCGACCCAGCCGGGAATCGAACCTGGGCCCTTAGGATTGACAGTCTGTCACGCTGACCACTCAGCGTGTAAATGTAACACTGCAAATAAACAACAGTGGGTATTGACTTTAATGAAACTTCTAATCTTCCTTCTGAACTGTTCTCCTCTTAGTTAATCCAGCAGTTTGTGAAAATAACGAAAACGTGAAGTCGGAATTGCGACTTCACCGCCATAGTCTTCAGTACCACTGGTACCACATCACGGTATTACCGTAACAGCCACGCTAATAAAATTATAGGCGGTATTTCCATATGAATACGACACCAGAATCGAAACCTTCTGCCTAAAGCCAAGTAACCTGTGATATGTAAGTATGCAAATGTGGAAACATGTGTAACAGCTATCGAATGCGAAATGTTTTCAGACTCCTCTAGCCTCTCAAGTGACCTTATTATCTGTCCGATCATGCAGCTGTACTATATACACACATCAAAAAACAGTTTTTGCATCACCCCGGTTCCGAGAGCTCCGGAACCTGTACAGAAAATTGGAACAGAGATCGACGTTAACATCATTTCCGCCCTTTTTATTGCTCATGAAAACCACACATTGCATGTTGTACCACCATACAGCGAGACCTTCAGAGGTGGTGGTCCACTTTGCTGTACACACCGGTACCTCTAATACCCAGTAGCACGTCCTCTTGCATTGATGCATGCCTGTATTCGTCGTGGCATACTGTTCACAAGTTCATCAGGGCACTGTTGGTCCAGATCGTCCCATCCCTCAGAGTGGTTGGTGGGTCACGTGGTCCATAAACAGCCTTTTTCAATCTATCCCAGGCATGTTAGATAGGGTTCATGTCTGGAGGACATGCTGGTCACTCTAGTCGAGCGACGTCGTTGTCCTGAAGGAATGCATTCACAAGATGTGCACGATGGGGTCGTGAATTGTCGTCCATGAAGACGAATGCCTCGCCAATAAGCTGCCGACATGGTTGTCGGAGGATGGCATTCACGTATCGTACAGCCGTTATGGCGCCTTCCGTGACCACCAGCGGCGTACATTGGCCCCAGATAATTCCACCCCAAAACAGAAGGGAACCTCCACCTCGCTGCGTTCGCTGGACAGTGTCTCTAAGGCGTTCAGCCCGACTAGGTTGCCTCCAGACACGTCTCCGACGATTGCCTGGTTGAAAGCATATGCGACACTCATCAGTGAAGACAACGTGATGCCAATCCTGAGCGGTCCATTCGGCAGGCTGTTGGGTCCATCTGTACCGCGCTGCTCGGTGTCGTGATTGCAAAAATGGACCTCGCCTTGGACGTCGGGAGTGAAGTTGCTCATCATGTAGCCTATTGCGCACCGTTTGAGACGTAACAAGACGTCCTGTGGCTGCACGGAAAGCATTATTCAACATGGGTGGCGTTGCTGTCAGGGTTCCTCCGAGCTATAATCCATAGGTAGCGGTCACCCACTGCAGTAGTAGCCCTTGGGCGGCCTGAGCGAGGCATGTCATCGACAGCTCCTGTCTCTCTGTATCTCCTCCACTTCCGTAGTACATCGCTTTGGTTCACTCCGAGACTCTTGGACACTTCTCTTGTTGAGAGCCTTTCCTGGCCCAAAGTAACAATGCGGACGCGATTGAACAGCGGTATTGACCGTCTAGGCACGGTTGAACTACAGACAACACGAGCCGTCACCTCCTTCCTGGTGGAATGATTGGAACTGATCGGCTGTCGGACCCCCTCCGTCTAAATAGACGGTGCTCGTGCATGGTTGTTTACATCTTTGGATGGGTTTAGTAACATCTCTGAACAGTCAAAGGAACTCTGTCTGTGATACAATATCCACAGTCAACGTCTCTCTTCAGGAGTTCTAGGAAACAGGTGTTGCAAAACTTTTTTTTATGTATGTATTTTCTCCAGTTCCTCATCTGGATCTATAGAGATATGGAGCACAGCGAATATGTGGCATATTTCTTCGTTAAAACTTATTTCGACTCCCTGTGAGATACTCTTTCAGTTTCTCCCTTCTGTTTCAAATGGTTCTTCAATTTGTCAGTCTCAAACATACTGACTTTATTTAAATATTTTTTTGTATGTGTAAATAAATATGATATTTCTATCCAACCGCGTTCAACTCTTTTTTTTGCTTTTTTCACTTTAGTTGGTGTGGTATCTGAAATTACCATTCAAGCGTTTACTAGACAGCAACTGCATCTTCGGTCATATTTTGCAAGGCTACAATATTAACTGAAGGTACAGGATAAGATGTGTAAAACACGGGCTATCAAGCACTGAAACTAAGCTTAGATGTGTCGTTGTTGTTGTTATGGTCTTCACTTTGATGCAGCTCTCCACGTTAGTCTATCCTCTGCGTTTCTCTTCATCTGCATAACTACTGCAGTTGACACCTATTTGAACTGCTTTCTGTGTTGTGTTCAAACCTCGGTCTCCCTCTAAAACTTTATCGCCCCTCCCTATCATCCCCCTGCTGTTCTCTACTAGCAAATTCATGATTCCTTGATTCCTCATAATATGTTCTATAAACTGTTTCCTTCTTTCATCAACTTGTGTGACATACATTTATTTTCCTCACAATTCAGTTCATTTGTTATGTGTTCTGCCCACCTAATCTTCAGTGGCACCGTATTTCAAAAATTTCTATTTTCTTCTTGTCTTAATTGTTTATTGCTCAACTACTACACTGTTAAACTTTGGACAAATACCTTCAGAAAAGAAATCCCAAAATTCAAATTTGCTTTTGATATTAAGAAACTTTAATTCTTCAGAAATTATTTTCTTTCTATTGCATTTCTGCATTTTATATTGCCTCTGCTTCTTTCATCATCAGTTTTTCTGCTGACAAATAGCAAAAGTCGTACATTACGTTTGGTATCTCTTTTTCTTATCCAGTGCTCGTTATCCAGACTTTGAAGGCCCAAGGTATGTATATCGGCCGCCGTGTCATTCGCTGCGTTGCCACGCCATGCAGATGCGATGTGGAGGTGCATGTGGTCAGCACACCGCCTTCCCGACCATTTTGCACACTTCCCAGAGGGTGAAGCCGCTACTACTCGGTCGAGTAGCTCCTCGGTTGGCGTCACGAGCCTGAGCGCACCCTGTACCGGTCCTCTCACTGAGGCCAAGTTCTTGGTAGCACCGGGAATCGAACCCGGGTCCTCCGATGGCAGCCATCTGTGCTGACCACTCAGCTGCGGAAGTGGACTATCTTCACCATCGCCTGATTCAATTCGACTACAAATCGCAATCTTTCTTTTCTTGTATATAACCTCTTTTCAGAAACCATTCATTCCACTCAACTGGTCTTCCAAATACTTTGCTGTGTCTGACAGACTTGCAAACCCATTAGAAAACTTCAAAGTTTTTATTTCTTCTCACTGACCCTGAATACCCTTTCGTAATTTCTCCTTAGTTTCCTTCACAGCTTGCGCAATGGCCAATAATTGTGGTATGAGTCCACATCTACTCCTGGAAAAGTTTTACGTTTTGAAGTCTGGTTTGCAATTTTGGAATTCTGTGTTACACAACTATGTAACCAGCCTGTAATCCTCCGGTGTTCTCAAGTTTCTTCCACATATGCAACCTTCTTTCATAATAGTTAAACCGAGTTTCTGAAATAATTAATTTATCCTCTGTTGGAAACTCTACCATGTAACTTCCCCTTTTATTTCTCTTCTCCAGTCCATGTTCTACTATTTCTCCTTCTCTTTCTTTCCCTGATATCGAATTCCAGTCCTCCATCACAATAACGTTTTCTTCTTCTCTAACTTTATCAAAAATTTCTTTTACCTCACCAGTCTCTTCATCGCCTATGGAGCTAGGAGGAATATAATCTTGTACTATTGTAATGGGTGTGGACTGCATCTCTATCTCGCCCATGATGATGTGTTGACTATACTGTTCATAGTAGCTTCTTATTTCTTATTCATTATTAGACCCACTTCTTCATTACCCCTATTTGATTTTATAGCTATGGCCCATTCTTCCTGTCACATTATTTCACTAATTCCTACTGTATCTAACTTAATGCCATTAAATTCCTTTTTTGAAATTCTCTAAAAACCTTACTACTCTGTTAATGCATTTAACTCCGGCCAATTGAACGCCAGTTTTATATTATCTGGTGATGGCAGGAGATCTGAAGGGGGGACTGTCAAGGGCATATTGGCTTATGTTGCCAGATTAGTCAATCGTCTGGACTGTTGTTCCTGCAGCTATTGAAAAGGCTGCTGCTCCACTCCAGTAACCACAATTTTGTCAGGTATCTTAACAGATACACCTTCATTGTGGTACAACATGGCTATCCGTAATGTTGAGATGTGGCAAGGTTCTTGGTTCAACTGAGAGAGGGGTGCGGATTTAAGAATGTGAATATAAGAGATATATCAATACACTGAAGAAATGTGATACGTACAAATAGTTGAAATATCTTGTAGAAACAAGCAATTTTATCTGGAGTCACATGCAATCTAATCAAAAAATAATTAGTATGTAGGTGAGCAGGAGAATAGATGACCTGCTACATATCACCTAAATGTAAATTTTATGCAGCTTCATCAAAATTTAATTCCATAACAGTGAGAATTCCGTAGAAGTTTTAAATGGTACTAAGGTCAGCAAAAATAGTTGGTTAAAGTTCGTCGCTCCTGCTATCGCGCAGAACGGATCTGAAGACAGCCCCAAACTATGTACACATATACAAGGCAGGATTCTGCATGAACTCCACTCATATTGAAGTTACATATGAATGTAATTGTTACACATGTATACAAATTTTCGTTGATAAGATGGAACTTGTTTTATCTTCTGTTGATGTAAGAATCATAATAAAATAAACGTCAGGAATAAAATTAGTATACTCGATTCTCTGTGAGAGGTAGTCGGAGACTCGTGGGTATTTCGTGGTCCCATCACTCTCCAGTCTTTTTATATCGTATACAACAGTTCTCTTTGCGCAGTTTTCCACAGTATTCGGTTACTTTGTAATGAAGGTTGCAAACTCCATAGGAAGCAGACGCTTCTGACGGTTCACTGACAGTTCCCCATGGCAATAGAACCTGCAGTGTATGATTTTAAACTGAATCATCAAATATCCACACCAATAATCGGAAATGAAGTTTTCCAGAGAGTCAGCGGGTTTTCTTTATTGTTTTATCTCTCATTTTATTACATTTGCTGACAATGACTGGTTTTACTCTGACAATGACAAGTTTCAGACCAGTTTCTGATGTAATGAAAGAAGAAAGCTGAATCATTTGTCAGACATTGCTCTGCAAGTCGATAAGTAAGTTTTATTTCACAAAATCATCCGTGTACCTTCCTTGCGCTTGAAGTGTGAGGATATATTTTTATTGAACTACTAGCTAATGCCGCCGAACTTCGATCCGCCTCTGAAAATCTTTATATGTTATAGCTGACCCGCAAACGTTGTTTTGCCATATAAGAATAATGTATACGTGTAACACAATGTATACGTGTAACACAATAACCGTTGTTGGCGGGAGCTCGTGACACAAACAATAGTAATAGCCGAAAACTGTGTAGGGAGTGAGAAAAGGCTTAGGGGGAAGTCCGGCAGTATCGGCCACTGTTAGTTCTGGCGATTCTACGGCAGATCCCCGCGGATTTAACAACTGCAGCCGATACACGGCTCGCCCATGAGCACACAAACATGGTGGCAATTTCGTGTCGAAACGTGTTCGCCAGCATTATGAAATAAGGCCAAGCACACACGCATCGATTTTTATCGTACGCAAAAATATTGTACGCTTAAATTCTTTTAGAGGAACAAAGGAGAGCATAGGAACTTCTTTGTTCCACTAAAAGAATTTCATCGTACGATATACTTCCGTACGATAAAAATCGATGCTTGTGCGCTAGGCCCAAATGTCGGTTTGGCGAATGACGCGTGCTACCTAGTTAAGCTTCTCGGTCTAGTTACGTCGATGCAAAGAGGCGTATTCGAGTCGTTGCTTTTGGTACGTTTTCTTCAATTGCCTATCTATAGAACAGAGAAAGAATGTAACTGGTAGACACCTGGCGAGGATAACTGATCAAGTGATAATTGATCAATTATCGACTGGGGTTGAAAACTACTAAATTACTAAAATCGCTATTAAAAAACAGGGGTTGGTGGTAGAAGGGCGAAAATTTAGGATTGCGTATATTTTGTAATGCCACATCATAAAAAAAAGTAAAAAGTTCTGTCCAAAAACTAAGAAAACAATTTTTTGAGGTGGACCACCCTTATCACTTAGGGGTATGAAAAATAGATTACGACAGATTCTAAGACGTACCGAATATACATGTAAAATTTCATTGGAATCGATCGAGCAGTTGATCAAGTGATAATTGATCAGTTATCGATTGGGGTTGAAAATTATTAAATTACTAAAATCGCTATTAAAAAATAGGGGTTGGTGGTAAAAAGGTAAAAATTTAGAGTTGTGTGTAATTTTTAAGGCCACATCATAAAAGTAAAAAAGTTCTGTCCAAAAAATAAGAAAATAATTTTTGGGGTGGACCACCCTTATCACTTAGGGGTATGAAAAATAGATTACGAACGGTTCTCAGACGTACCGAATATACATGTAAAATTTCATCAGAATCGATCGAGCCGTTTCGGAGGAGTATGGCAACTAACAGTGTGACGCTAGGAATTTTTTATATATATAAGGATATATACCAATACACCATTGGTATCAAACAATCATCTGTTTAACCTTAGGGTGTTTTAAGGCCACCATTTGTTTATTGTTGATTTCCTTCACCAGCTGTTGTATTGTTCGTTTACACTCTTTTAGAGATGAGCAAGTAACGTAAAGGACCGCTTTGCAAGCTTTCTTCATGTTGCATCATCACTCTATTTTTGTACAGAGTTTTATCTTCATAATTATGTGCTATTGTATAACCATTTCAAACTGGTGGTGTTGATATCTGAGTTAACTGAATAATTCTCTTTTATTTCAGCTGAGCTGAAGTTCCCAGAGTGGACGTCGTGTCGTGTTAATCCCTGGGAACAGAGTAACAAATTTGAAGGCGATATAATTGTAAAAAATCACACCGAACTGAAACAGGCTCTCAGGGATCCGGAAAGGCTGTGGCCAAACAAGACGGTTCCGTATCGGTTTGGGCACCTGTACTTCTGTAAGAGAGTTAAATTATGGTTAACCATTTTCTACTATGTGTATAAATTTGGAGAGGTCATACTGTACCACATGTCTCACGGCTTATATGAACAGAATACAATGAATGGTGACTGTAAGGGCATTGAATTGGCATGCACACGTAAATTGCTTAATATATAGCCACAAGTAAATTTTAAAATTATCTCGCGAGAGCTCGCACAAAGTGGGCAGTAAAGTAATTTGGTCAGCGGAGAGCATTAAGAAAAATTGGTATTTATTGGCCGGCCCATGTGACCGAGCGGTTCTAGGCGCTTCAGACCGGAACCACGCGGCTGCTACGGTCACAAGTTCGAATCCTGCCTCGGGTATGGATGTGTGTGATGTCCTTAGGTTAGTTAAGTAGTTCTAGGGGACTGGTGACCTCAGTGCTTAGAGCCATTTCAACCATTTTTTTGGTATTGTCTGAGGCTTACAAAAGAGGAGCATACCGCAGATGATATGGTAATGTGGGGTGATAAAGAGGTAGATGTACAGTTACAGCTTGATGCGTGGAAGGAAATAATGAAAAGGTATGGATTAAAAATAAATAAAGATAAGAGTGAAGTAATGGTATTTGGAAGAGAGAAAGGAATCAACAGAAATATTACCTTGAATGGAGAACACCCCAAAGGGGTAGAAAGTTTTACTTACTTAGGGAGTCAAATATCTAGGGATGGAAGAATAACGAACGGAATTAATAGGAGTTTACAGAAGGGGGGCAATTTCTATCAAACAATAAAACACCTGATTTGGAATAATGAAGTTTCAGAAAGAGCAAGACTCCTTATGTATAAGAATTATTACATCCCTATTGTCACCTATGGTGGAGAAACATGGTCAATGACAGAAAGGGACTGGAGCAGACTGGAAGCAGGGGAAATGAAATTTCTCAGAGCAGTTAAGGGAAAAACAAGAATGGACAGAGTATGGAATGTAGAGATTAGAAAGGACCTCAAACAAGAAAGTATGAGAGAAGAAAATGAAAGAAAGAGATTAAGATGGTATGGGCATGCTAAGAGGATGCATGGGCAGAGACTTCCCAAAATTATGGAAGAACTAAAGATGGATGGGAAAAGACCTAGAGGGCGCCCAAGAACACGGTGGAAAATGGGAGTGAGAATATCTGTAGAAAGGAGAGGTGTGACATGGCAGCAAGTGGAGGAAGGAAACTGGTGGGAGGACCGAGCCACGTGGAGAGGACTCGTCAGCACCCAGACCTGGCAGTAGCTGGAGCGGGATTCGGATATAGATAGACTGAATTAAGATTGTGACCGCCTTTTTCGAAAGCGTGGAAGCAGTTCAAAATCGCATTCGATACCAAGGAAACGTAACCTTACAAACATATTGCCACGCATGCTTGTGATTTTTGTAATGTCACCATCGGTGAGTCCGTGATCTCCTTATAGGAAGGACTTTCTCATGATCCTGTAGATTTATATACAATATCAGAAGAGCATGTAAAATGATTGTCCCTTGTAAAGTCAACTCTTAATATTTAGAACGGTAGTTTCAGATAGGCTATGTGGGCAAGTGGAAGTTGAAAGAAACGAAGGAGTTGAGTGCTAGTCACCCTAGGCAACGAATATCACACCTTTCAAGACGTTGTAGTACTTTTTATTTGGATTCCGTAACAAACTCTTAAGTGCCCTGCAGTCGACTATATTATCCTCTTTTGTGATCAGATTCTGATGTGTGCATATCGATATAAAACGAACATCCGTAGCAATTAACTATTTATGAACAGCTACTACGTGAGCGGAGATGTACACTAACAAGGGAACCTCCCCATCGCACCCCCCTCAGATTTAGTTATAAGTTGGCACAGTGGATAGACCTTGAAAAACTGAACACAGATCAATCGAGAAAACACGAAGAAGTTGTGTGGAACTATGGAAATAATTAGAAAACTATACAAACTGAGTAGTCCGTGCGAAGATAGCCAACAGAAGGACATTGGGTGTCAAGGAGAGCCGTGGTCCCGTGGTTAGCGAGAGCAGCTACGGAACTAGAGGTACTAGGTTCAAGTCTTCCCTCCAGTGGAAAGTTTAATTCTTTATTTTCAGTTTATGTGACAAACTCTTATGTTTTCGTCATTTTTTTGGGAGTGATTATCACATCCACAAGAAAACCTAAATCGGGCAAGGTAGAAGAATCTTTTTACCCATTCGCTAAGTGTACAAGGTAGGTGGGTCGACAACATATTCTACATCTACATCTACATCTATACTCCGCGAGCCACCTTACGGTGTGTGGCGGAGGGTACTTATTGTACCACTATCTGATCCCCCCTTCCCTGTTCCATTCACGAATTGTGCGTGGGAAGAACGACTGCTTGTAAGTCTCCGTATTTGCTCTAATTTCTCGGATCTTTTCGTTGTGATCATTACGCGAGATATATGTGGGCGGTAGTAATTGTTGCCCATCTCTTCCCGGAATGTGCTCTCTCGTAATTTCGATAATAAACCTCTCCGTATTGCGTAACGCCTTTCTTGAAGTGTCCGCCACTGGAGCTTGTTCAGCAGCTCCGTAACGCTCTCGCGCTGACTAACTGTCCCCATGACGAATCGCGCTGCTTTTCGCTGGATCATGTCTATCTCTTCTATTAATCCAACCTGGTAAGGGTCCCATACTGATGAGCAATACTCAAGAATCGGACGAACAAGCGTTTTGTAAGCTACTTCTTTCGTCGATGAGTCACATTTTCTTAGAATTCTTCCTATGAATCTCAACCTGGCGCCTGCTTTTCCCACTATTTGTTTTATGTGATCATTCCACTTCAGATCGCTCCGGATAGTAACTCCTAAGTATTTTACGGTCGTTACCGCTTCCAATGATTTACCACCTATGGCATAATCGTACTGGAATGGATTTCTGCCCCTATGTATGCGCATTATATTACATTTATCTACGTTTAGGGAAAGCTGCCAGCTGTCGCACCATGCATTAATCCTCTGCAGGTCCTCCTGGAGTACGTACGAGTCTTCTGATGTTGCTACTTTCTTGTAGACAACCGTGTCATCTGCAAATAGCCTCACGGAGCTACCGATGTTGTCAACTAAGTCATTTATGTATATTGTAAACAATAAAGGTCCTATCACGCTTCCCTGCGGTACTCCCGAAATTACCTCTACATCTACATTCCTGTCATGAGATGCACATGCCGTCACCAGTGTCGTATAGAATATATCAGACGTGTTTTCCCGTGGAGGAATCGGTTGACCTATGACCTTACGATCAAATGTTTTCGGTTCCCATTGGAGAGGCATGTCGTTTCGTCTACTAATCGCACGGTTTTGCGGTGCGGTCGTAAAACACAGACAATAAACTTATTGCAGTAAACAGAGACGTCAATGAACGAACGGACAGATCATAACTTTGCGAAAATAAAGAAAGTAAAATTTTGGGTCGAGGGAAGACTTGAACCTTTTTTTTTTGTAACCATATATATTTATTTAAATATATTAACAACGATACATTAAAAAAAAGACATTTTATTCTATTAATCTATTACGTTCCTAGTGATGGTTAATATTACTGTCATTTTATATGTTTTCGTTTTTATATTTTCCTTTTTCGTTTTTGTCTTATTGTTTGTTCCTTAAACCCTTTTACATGGCCATTTGTCGTCTTTTTTTTTTTTTTTTTTTTTTTTTTTTTTTTTTTTTTTTTTTGAGGGGGTAGACATTGGACAGGCATAACAGTTTGTATTTGGCATCGATGCATTGATTTTGAGTTTATGTTTCTGTATGTGATGCACTTGTGATGACACAGGCACATTGTGTATTCTGGTTTGATCTCTTCCTCTAGTTACACTGTTAAGTGGGACAGTATGAAGGAAACGTCACCATGATAGGTGGAGCAGAAGTGGAAGAAACTTTTTTTTTTTACATATACTACAGAATATACCTAAATTGAAGAAGAGAGAAAATTTTGTCATATTACATAAGAGAAGCAGAAAGGATTGAGTAATCAATAGAATTTTATAGGCACAAAGTAAAGGGAATCAAAAATATCTAATAATAATAATGAGTAGTTGGCACTTTCCACTAAGCAGCACTTTGTGTCACTGATTTCACTAAGAAGAAACACTTTATACTACTATACTTCACTATTTGATGCGAGAAGGGAAAGCACTTTATCTTTTGTGTTGCACTTGTTCACTATCACTGCACGCGTTTGTCTTGTGGTGAGTGTGTGGTGAGGTGAGGTGGCTGGTGGCGGTGCTGAGGGTCACAGGCTGGGGAGGACTCTGGCGATTGCTGTCTGCAGTGGAATCTGCAGGAAGTTTTTGAAGTTCTCGTGGTATCGCCTGTGCTGCTGGGCCGTCTTGTTCTCCTCCCAGAGGTCCATCAGGAAGGCCAGCTGGTCGGTCTGCCTCCGCGCTACGATAGCGTGTGCCGTCATGGCGAGGATCCAGAGAGTCGCCAGTCGCTTGGGCCGTGGAAATGGGTTGCAGTCTGGGGCGGTGATTGCTTCCACTGTGATGCTTCCCGGCGCCGTTCTCTTGATGTGGGCCACCATCTGCTGGCACGCTTCCCAGCTGTTGGTGGCATTCCCGCAGGTGAATCGGTCCTCGAGGGTGTCGGTCATGCCACATACGTCACACTTGTCACTTGCGACGAGTTTTATCTCCGCCAGTCTTTGGTTGGTTGGTACCGTTCTGTTAATTATTTTGTACCATGTCTCCTTCGCATGTTTAGGCAACACGTTTTCCGAGACGTACCCCCATATTTGTTTCCAATTGTATTGCAGGAGTTTTTGTTCAATTTTGTTTTTTGCCGGCTTCCCCCTGAGGGCCCAGTATATTCTCTTGGCTGTTCTGTGGCTGGGGTTCGCCACGGTGTCCAGAACGTAACTTTTGTTGGCGTAGTGCAGCCTGACGTGTCGCATTCTGCAGGGAATGTGTCTCGTGTCGACCGGTGCTTCTTGTGATGCGGGCTTGTATCTTCCAATCATCTTGGCTGTGACGCTGTCAGGGTTTTTGTCCTGGATGGCGAGCGTTCGTTTCAGTAGAAGGGCTGCACATTTGGTCTTTGTATCAACTAGACCTAGTCCTCCTTCTTTTGTTGGCAGCGAGCATGTTGCTTGCGCCACTTTGAATATATTTCGAACCCAGGACCTCTCGTTCCGCAGCTGCTCACGCTAACCACGGGACCACGGCGCTCCTGAGCTCATATCCTCCTCGATGTTACATGGACTACTCAGTTTGTATATTTTACTAATTTTTTTCACGGTTCCACACAACTTCTTCGTGTTTTCTCGATTGATCTGTGTTCAGTTTTTCAAGGCCTATCCACTGTGCCAACTTATAACTAAATCTGAGGGGGGTGCGATGGGGAGGTTCCCTTGTAAGATGACAAAAGCCATGGGGTAGCAATATGCACATATGCAGATGGCGGTAGTATCACGTACACAAGGTATAAATGGACAGTGCGTTGGCGAAGCTGTCCTTTGTACTCAGGTGATTCATGTGAAACGTTTTTCGAAGTGGTTATGGCCGGCCGGCCGCGGTGGCCGAGCGGTTCTAGGCTCTTCAGTCCCAAACCGCGTTGCTGCCTCGGTCGCAGGTTCGAATCCTGCCTCGGGCATGGATGTGTGTGATGTCCTTAGGTTAGTTAGGTTTAAGTAGTTCTAAGTCTAGGGGGACTGATGACCTCAGATGTTAAGTGGCACAGTGCTCAGAGCCATTTGATTACGGCTGCACGACGGGGATTAGCACACGTTGAACGAGGCAGGGCGTTTGGAGCCAGATGCACGGGATATTCCATTTGGAAAATCGTTTGGGAATTCAATATTCCGAGATCCACAGTGCCGAGAGTGTGACAAGAGGACCGAATGTCAGGCGTTGCTTCTCACCACGGACAATAGCTCTGAGCACTATGGGACTTAACATCTGAGGTCATCAGTCCCGTAGAACTTAGAACTACTTAAACCTAACTACCCTAAGGACATCACACACATCCATGCTCGACGCAGGATTCGAACCTGTCACGGTAGCGGTCGCGCTGTTCTAGACTGAAGCGCCTAGAACCGCTCGCCACATCGGCCGGCTCATGGAAAATGTAGTGGCAGATGGCCTTCACTTAACTACCGAGAGCAGCGCTCCTTGTGTAGAGTTATATGAGCTAACAGACAAGCAACACTGTGTGATATAATCGCAAAAGTCAGTGTGTGGCGTACGACGGACATTAGAATAGTGCGGCGAAATTTGGCGTTATTGGGCTATGGCAGCAGACGACCGACGCGAGATTCTTTGCAAACAGCACGACATCGCCTGTAGCGTCTGTCTCGGGCCTGTAACCGTTTTGGTTGGACTCTAGACTACTGGAAAAACTGGAGAGTCCAGTTGATGAGAGCTGATGGTAGGGTTTTAGTGTGGCGCAGACCCCACGAAGCCATGGAGCCACATTGTCGACAAGGCACTGTGCGAGCTGGTGATGGCTCCATAATGGTGTGGGCTGTGTTTATATGGAATGGACTGGGCCGTCTGGTCCAACTGAACCAGTCATTGACTGGAAATGGTTATGTTCAGATACTTGGAGAGCATTTGCAGCCATTCGTTGACCTCATGTTCCCAAACAACGGAGGAATTTTTGTGGATGACAATGCGCCATGTCAGAACATTCTCGACAGTTCGAGTCACCACTGTCGATACCCAGATAGCCAGACTTGGATCCCGCCAAACGTTTATGGGGCATAATCGAGAGGTCAGGTCGGCCACAAGGCCTTCCGATACTTTCGCAATTATGGACAGTTACAGACGGAGCGTGACTCAATATTCCTGCAGGGGACTTGCAACGACTTGTTGAGTCCATGCCACGTTGAGATGCTGCGCGACGCCGTACTTAAGGACACGAGGAGGTGTCCCGTGACTGCTTCCACCTCAGTGTAATGAACGTTGGATCTATTCTGTTATAGATCGTCCACGGCCTTTTTATTCTTTGCCTTTAGTCTACGGTTAGTTCTCGATCAGGTCGGTCTTGCTTTAGACGAAGATAAGTGAACCGTGATTTTCACCATCAAAATCTTTCTCTTAAAGAATTTACTTTATTTACTAGCGATTCATCAAAAACATTAACACATTTAATCACACTGGGTGAGCGTGGAAGTAGTTGCCAGGGAATAACTGATGGAAATTTCTTTTAACAAATGTGAATTTCATTCGTAAAAGCTTTTTCAAAAACAGATTTAAAAGTATAAGCAGAGAAGCACCCTCGAAATATCAAGTTACAATTTTATTTAGAGGCAAAAGAACAATATTAACAATAGGAGCCTTCGGGCTGAGAAGCTTGTCTGCTCCCTTTCAACAGGGCCGTAGTCATGACCGCTGACAACAACCTCTGAAAGACTACACTGGTGCAAACCTGCAACCCACCAGATTACTTTAAACTAAAAAATTCTAACAACTCACACAAACACGTAAACTATGCACCCCGTAAGATGGATGGAAGTGGTACAACACTCAAATTATTTGCCACCGAAAGTGCAATTTGTTTTTTTTTTAAAGGACTCATACGGTAGAAGGTTGGCAACCTTATAACCTAAAATGACTATTTAAATAAAGCCCATAAAATGCAGACTTACATAAAATGTACAACGTGCTCTACATTACACATATACCACCCCGCAAGATGCTAGGCATATTCCAAAGAATTCGGCCTTTAAGCAATAAATTCGTCAACACCGAATCCGACAAACATGACAGAGGCAGAATGAGATTTTCATTCTGCAGCGGAGTGTGCACTGATATGAAACTTCCTGGCAGATTAAAACTGTGCGCCAGACCGAGACTCGAACTCGGAACCTTTGCCTTTCGCGAGAAAGTGCTCTACCAACTTTTTTTTCCCCCGTCCTGACAGCTTTACTTCTGCCACTACCTCGTCTCCTACCTTCCAAACTTTACAGAAGCTCTCCTGCGAAACTAGCACAACTAGCACTCCTAAAAGAAAGGATATTGCGGAGACATGGCTTAGCCACAGCCTGGGGGGATGTTTCCAGAATGATATTTTCACTCTGCAGCGGAGTGTGCACTGATATGAAACTTCCAGGCAGATTAAAACTGTGTGCCGGACCGAGACTCGAACTCGGGACCTTTGGAAGGTAGGAGGCGAGGTGCTGGCAGAAGTAAAGCTGTGAGGACGAGGTGTGAGTCGTGCTTGGGTAGCTCAGTTGGTAGAGCACTTGCCCGCCAAAGGCAAAGGTGCTGAGTTTGAGACTCGGTCTGGCACACAGTTTTAATCTGCCAGGAAGTTTCATTACAGAGGCAGCTATTAAAGTATGGTAGACCGACGGACAGACAGACACACACTAACTGCCTAACAAATGCGAACGAGAGACAGACCAGCAACTGGTGACGCGAGACTGACCCAGCCTCACCCAGACTGACTATCCTGGCGAGCTCATAGCGCCCCTTAAATGCACGTGAACAGGCAACTTTTCCCGTTTCCCATCAGAGGGAGATACCAAAGCTGTACAGTTGCTGAAATCTCAGAAGCGAGGTGATGCAAAACTTTTTTTATGTGTGTAGTAATGTAGATAGGACATATTACGACAGAATAAAGCGTTTCGGCGGTCCGAGAAGAGCAGTGCACTACTTATGAAACAAGACTGTGAGTACTAAAATGCAGTCATGTTTTAACAAGCCTCACACATGATGAACGCGTAGCCCATAATCAGAGAGATGTGACATCAGACAAATGCCACTGGGTGGATAACTTGCAAAGCACCGGTGTCAGCAAGCAAGCGTTACAAAAAATGGCTCTGACCATTATGGGACTTAACTTCTTAGGTCATCAGTCCCCTAGAACTTAGAACTACTTAAACCTAACTAACCTAAGGACAACACACACATCCATGCCCGAGGCAGGATTCGAACCTGCGACCGTAGCAGTCGCACGGTTCCGGACTGCGCGCCTAGAACCGCGAGACCACCGCGGCCGGCGCAAGCGTTACAGTCTTGCGCTGTGTAACACCATAGAAAATGGCATAATAACGTCTTGGTGAAATAAATGACTTGGTGTTACCTAGAGACAACTGACAGTACCTCACTATGCAAATCAGACACGAAGCCATACCACCTATAAAGCCACAGTGGTCAAAATTCTCCAGAAGAAATAGTCAGAGTGTTACGCGCCTCGATTGACTGCGCATATGCTTTCGAGTAAGTAATTGTTGAAGTGGTGTCTCAACGTGAAGTCCATGTTTCATGTCAGAATGAGACTTCAAAATGGTTCAAATGGCTCTGAGCACTATGGGACTTAACTGCTGTGGTCATCAGTCCCCTAGAACTTAGAGCTACCTAAACCTAACTAACCTAAGGACATCACACACATCCATGCCCGATGCAGGATTCGAACCTGAGACCGCAGCGGTCGCGCAGTTCCAGACTGTAGCGCCTAGAACCGCTCGGCCACTTCGGCCGGCTGAATGAGACTCTGTAGTGTTTCCTTTCCTCGGGGTTCTGCCGAGAAAATATAAAATAGAAAATCTGATTGGGTTTTGAATTTTGATGGAATAAGTTACGGATAAGGCGGACTTCGTATTACTGATTGAGATCGTGCTGTAATTTGACCGTGCATGGCAGACCGGGTCGGCAACACTACAAAAAGCGACTGTACGGAAATAGCATCAGAAACTAATTGAAATTTACCTTATAATCTCGTTAGATACGCATTATTAATTACAATGTAGTCTTTATGTCTGTCCTCGTAATTTCTCATGTAGGACGACCCGTCTTTCACTTTTCTCCGTCTGTTGAGAACTTCTTCAAGTTGCCACTGTCATGATCAGTTTACAAATTTGATGATAACCACCTCGAATCACTATTGAAACAACCTCGCTTTGTAATACAATTTTAATTTCCACCCAAAAGCACATTCAACACATCGCCGAAAAATACACGTGTTTCGTATGAAGACAAGAGAGAGAGTGTCATCAATCAGTTGTTAAAAAACAAACACCTACGCAAAAGTAAAAAAAAAAGATCAAAATTATGTATAAAAATCGGCCGCTGGCGCAGCGCTCTTCCGCATGCGCTATCGTAAATCATATCTTTGTATTGGCGGAGGCGCGGTAGTCAAAGTACCGTAACAACTCGGTAAGCCAACCGTGCCGAGTTTGAGCTAAGCGTGATTAGATCAGGCACACCTGTGGCGTTAACTGCTAGGGACCACTCTGATATGCTACCTCAGGTGGCTTCTGACTCAGTTCGGTGAAGGAACAGGCAGTCGAGAAGCGATATAACCGGCCGGCCGGAGTGGCCGAGCGGTTCTAGGCGCTACAGTCTGGAACCGCGTGACCGCTAAGGTCGCAGGTTCGAATCCTACCTCGGGCATGGATGTGTGTGATGTCCTTAGGTTAGTTAGGTTTAAGTAGTTCTAAGTTCTAGGGGACTGATGACCTAAGAAGTTAAGTCCCATAATGGTCAGAGCCATTTGAACCAAGCGATATAACCGAAATGTCTCGGTGGTTCCATTAAGCAATCACAGTTGATCACAAGGGCGAATGCGTGGTTGCGCACAAGTGGTGAGAGCAATGTGGACATTGGTCCGTGGACCAGTAGCACAAGTCTCACAGAGTGATGAGTCGCAGAGCACAAACTGTCTGTGACACGGATCATGGACGAGGATGACGACCATTTGTTGTCTATCCGATGACATATGCGGTTGGATAGAAAGTTTTCTAACAGACAGGAAGCAGTGTGTCGTCCTGAACGGGGTGACTTCAACAGAAACAAGCGTAACTTCAGGTGTGCCGCAGGGCAGCGTAATAAGTCCTCTGCTTTTTACGATTTTTATAAACGATCTGGTCGATGGTATTGACACTGGATTAGACTGTTTGCCGATGATGCTGTAGTGTACAGGAAAGTAGTATCCCACGAAAGTTGTGAACAAATCAATGAGGATTTGCAGAAAATAAATGTGTGGTGTAATGACTGTCAGTTATCTCTGAATATTAGTAAGTGTAACCTACTGTGTATAACAAGGCGAAAATCCCCATTAATCTACGAGTGCAAACTGAATGCCCAGTCCTTGGAAGGAAGCGATAACGTCCGTCAAGTATCTGGGTGTGACTATTCGAAATGATCTCAAATGGAATGATCACATTACACGTTCAACGGGTAAGGCGAACTCCAGATTGCGGTAGAATCCTGAAGCGATGCACTCCTTCAACAAAGGAAATAGCTTACAATACAGTCCAGTCTTAGTGTTCGTCTGTGTGGGGCCCCTACCAGTTGGGTCTGATTCAAGAGACTGAGAAGGTCCGAAGAAGACGGCAAGATTCGTGATTGGTACATTTAGCCATCGCGCGATCGTTACAAATCTCATGGAAAGTTTGAAGTGGGACACACTCGTAGATAGACAGAAGGGGCTGCTCACTAAATTCCGAAATCCGAGCTTCACCGAGGATCGTAGAGCATGTATTATTACCACCAACTTTCAAATAGCGCAATGACCACCATTCAAAGATAAGGGAAATTAGAGCTCGTACTGAGGCGTTCAGACAGTCTTTTTTTCCCTCGCGCGATCCGCGAGTGGAGCAGAGGAGGGGGGGGGGGGGGGAATATGACTTTGGCGCGAATTGTGCCCTCCGCGTTACACCCCTTGGTGGCTAGCGAAGTATATATGTAGATGTAGCGAAAAGGAAATTCTGATGTAGTCCGATTTCCCAAAATTAGTTTGTCTATGTATGGAAACGTTTTGGACGAGAGTGTGCTTCTCACATTGTGATAATACAGGGTGTTTCAAAATGAATATACAGGTTTTAAGACTCTGTAGTATTTATTACATTCAGCTTAAAATTGTAAATAACACATCAAATGAAAGAGCAACTCAAACAGTTTTGTCTGTATACCTGTGCGCAAAGGGAAGAGTACAGAAGGGCAAAGAGTGCATGAAGAGCTTGCTGACCGAGTGAGAGTCTTTCACGCTTACCCCAAGAATCAGTTCGGAATGCTAATCGTCCATTAGCAGTTCCAGTGATTTCTGTGTGGAGACTTTTAAGCAAACGCTTACAATTACATCCTTATCGTTTGCTGTTGTTAAGAGATCTAAGGCCTACAGACTACGATTTACGTGCCAACTTTGCAAACGGAATGTTGCTACATGACGAATAAGATTTTCTGCATCGTGTGGCCTCCAGTGATGAATCGACATTTCACCTAAGTGGAAATGCGCACATCTGCGGGTCAGCAGATCCCCCCGAGATGGCCGGCCGGAGTGGCTGAGAGGTTCTAGGCGTTACAGTCTGGAACCGCGCGACTGCTACGGTTGCAGGTTCGAATCCTGCCTCGGGCATGGGTGTGTGTTATGTCCTCAGGTTAGTTAGGTTTAAGTAGTTCTAAGTTCTAGGGGACTGATGACCTCAGCAGTTAAGTACCTTAGTGCTCAGACCCATTTTTGAACCCCCAAGATTGTATAGTTTCACAAGACTCCCCTAAATTGAATTTTTTTGGTGCCATATCCAGGCAGAATGTTTATGGTCCTTTCTTTTTCGGAGAAGTAATTGTAACTGGTATTTGTTATCTCTAAACGCTGGAACTATGGCTCTTTCCTCAGTTGGAAGAAGCTTCAACAGTACTTTACTCGGCAGCGAGATGGTGCGCCACCTCACTGCAACTCAGCTTGCAAGTGGTGAAGCGACGTTGTATCCGACCCCTTGATTGGCCGCAAGTGGCCGGATCACACAGCTTGTTTTGCACGACTTCCATTTTCACACACGATCTTACACCATACGATTTTTCTCTTTGGGAGTTAATCGACATCTACATGATTACTCTGCAATTCACATTTAAGTGCTTGGCAGAGGGTTCATCGAACCACAATCATACTATCTCTCTACCATTCCTCTCCCGAACAGCGCGCGGGAAAAACGAACACCTAAACCTTTCTGTTCGAGCTCTGATTCCCCTTATTTTATTTTGACGATCATTCCTACCTATGTAGGTTGGGCTCGACAAAATATTTTCGCATTCGGAAGAGAAAGTTGGTAACTGAAATTTCGTAAATAGATGTCGCCGCGGCGAAAAACGTCTTTGCTTTAATGACTTCCATCCCAACTCGCGTATCATATCTGCCACACTCTCTTCCCTATTACGTCATAATACAAAACGAGCTGCCTTTTTTTGCACCCTTTCGATGTCCTCCGTCAATCGCACCTGGCGAGGATCCCACACCGCGCAGCAATATTCTAACAGAGGACGAACGAGTGTAGTGTAAGCTGTCTCTTTAGTGGACTTGTTGCATCTTCCGAGTGTCCTGCCAATGAAACGCAACCTTTGCCTCGCCTTCCCCACAATATTATCTATGTGGTCTTTCCAACTGAAGTTGTTCGTAATTTTAACACCCAGCTACTTAGTTGAATTGACAGCCTCGAGAATTGTACTATTTATCGAGTAATCGAATTCCGACGGATTTCTTTTGGAACTCGTGTGGATCACCTCACACTTTTCGTTATTTAGCTTCAACTGCCGCCTGCCACACCGTACAGCAATCTTTTCTAAATCGCTTTGCAACTGATACTGGTCTTCGGATGACCTTACTAGCCGGTAAATTACAGCATCATCTGCGAACAACCTAAGAGAACTGCTCAGATTGTCACCCAGGTCATTTATATAGATCAGGAACAGCAGAGGTCCCAGGACGCTTCCCTGGGATGGACCATGTGTATGTGTCTCGGTTACTAACTGACTGAACCGTGGTGCGGCTCGCGTTGGTGCTGTTTGTAGGTTTCCGCCCTCTGTTGGAGGCCAGCCGGTATCGTTCAGTTGGCACGGTTGCGGTTCTCGTGTTGACTGGCGCCACTCGGTTTTGCAAGCGTTGCCTATCCGGCAGTGGCAGCAGCGGTGGTTATCGATTTGTAGTAACTGTAGTCCTATCTTTGGGGAGGCATCGTTGCTTTTCCGGGTCGTGTGAGTGAGGCAGTTCGGCTGGGGACTCAGGAGGAGCGAGGTTCGCGCAGCGCGAGAACACGCCGGGACCGCTGGCGGCACGCGTGGACTGCTGGATGGAAGGGCTGCGGTCGCGAGGCTGCACGACCTCGTCGTAAACCGGATCCAGCGACCTTTAAGATGAGTGCATTTCAATCCAAGTAGAGAAACCATTGTGACATACCGCGATTCTCCAGTGACTCGGGTTTGTGTCGCTGCTCGTAGTGTTGCCGAGGAGAAGAGCAGCGAGTGGAGTGCTTGGGGAAGGCGGATATGATTAGCTCTCCGCGATTTCTTGTTACCGTTTACTGCGTTCAACTTGTTACAATTTGTTAAGCTCAACCAGCGGTAATTTTCCTTGCCTGGTGGCCGCTAACGCCCCAGTTACCTGCCCTGGGGCAGCTCTCCGCGATTTCTTATTACCGTTTACTGCGTTCAACTTGTTACAATTTGTTAAGCTCAACCAGCGGTAATTTTCCTTGCCTGGTGGCCGCTACGCCCCAGTTACCTGCCCTGGGGGTTAGTGTATGTAACGGCAGTGTACGTTTCCTCGCCTTCCAGCTGCCGTCCGGTAAGGCGTGTAGTTTTGACAGCTTTCTTTATCGTAGGCCGTTTGGTGATTCTTCTTCTCTGGTGGTAGTGATTCCTTTCTCGTTCTGGGCGCTCTAAGCACAGTATTCTGGGGACGTAATGCACACCGCCGGTTCAGGCTTTGGCGTATTGTTCCATCGTTGCATTTGGTTTATCGGACGTCAGGTAGCTTCAGCAAGATTATCATTAGCCATTCGTTAGACTGCAACTGGTCTGAGTTACCTTCTTGTGAAGTGAGTGCAACTCTTGGCTGCCTATCTCATCGCTCGCGAAAGTGTTTGTTGTCGGACCTTCTCAGAGGTCAGTTCCTGGAGCACCGTCTGTGGCCCCTTGGTCCTTGTAGACGTGTGTTCTAAAAGGAAGTCTGATGGCCAGTAATTCACTGTAATCATCCTTCTGCTGTGTTTGTGGCGACTTACCTTTAATGTTTCAATACCTGTGAGTTGTAAATTGCAGCGAGTTCTTAAGCAATTCTTAATTTATTGCCATTCTTGGCGTGTAAGGCCTTCAGCTGTGATTGTGGTCACTTGCCTTAAAATTCTAATTTGGTATTTGTATTTACGCAGTAAGTATTTGAAATGTTATTTACTGCCATTCCTGGGATCTTATGCCTTCTGATGTGGTTTTGGTTACTTGCCTTGAATATTTCAATACCTGTAATTTGTAAGTTGCAGCGAGTTTTAAACAATTCTTAATTTATTACCATTCCTGGCGTGTAAGGCCTTCTGCCCAGATCACAGGGGCTTGGTTTTAAAACATTATCTACTGTATCTGTATTTAATGGTGATTTGCTAAACTGTAACTCACTGAAAACACTATTATTTACTCAGTTGTTTATTCCTTCATTAACAATGTGTGGTATTTTTGTAGTGGCGTGGCAAGACAGCCAAGCCACTCGGAGGTAGCCGAAAGGCACGCGTTAAGCTCACGCAGATTGGCGTGAGGTCTGGAACAAGGTAAAGTAATTGTCCTATAAAGAAAAGAACGTAGTTCTTGGAATACTTAACTTTAATCCACAATTGGAGAACATCGCTCTTGTTTAGGCATTATTACACTGAATATTAACTGGTAATGGCGCCTTGCCAGGTCGTAGCAAATGACGTAGCTGAAGGCTATGCTAACTATCGTCTCGGCAAATGAGAGCGTAGTTTGTCAGTGTAGCATTGCTAGCAAAGTCGGCTGTACAACTGGGACGAGTGCTAGGAAGTCTCTCTAGACCTGCCGTGTGGTGGCGCTCGGTCTGCAATCACTGACAGTGGCGACACGCGGGTCCGGCGTATACTAATGGACCGCGGCCGATTTAAAGGCTACCACCTAGCAAGTGTGGTGTCTGGCGGCGACACCACAATTTTTTATTTATTGTTGATCTTGGAATTACTCGTTAAAATAAATTGTGTATAACAATAAAAGGCAACCAGCAGGAACTGATTAAGGCCCCATCCACAATCGTAACCGAATCCTGGCTTCCCTTGACTACCAGGTTACACTGATCCACACGAACTTGGAAACAGCCATGTTGTAACAATTTCTGCAGACACACTGATCAAGATTTGGGAAGAACTCGCCTATCGACTCGATGAGCGACAAATGGCGCTCACGTCGAACACTTGCCAGAAAAACTGTCTGAGGTGCTCTTTCATATGATGTATTGTTAACAATATTAGACTACTGGCCATTAAAACTGCTACACCGCGACGATGACGTGCTAGAGACGCGAAATTTAACCGACAGGATGAAGATGCTGTGATATGCAAATGATCAGCTTTTCAGAGCATTCACACAATGTTGGCGCCGGTGGCGACACCTACAATGTGCTCACATGAGGAAAGTTTCCAACCGATTTCTCATACACAAACAGCAGATGACCGGCGTTGCCTGGTGAAACGTTGTTGTGATGCCTCGTGTAAGGAGGAGGAATGCGCACCATCACGTTTCCGACTTTGATAAAGGTCGGATTAGAGCCTATCGCGATTGCGGTTCATCGGATCGCGCGACATTGCTTCTCGCGTCGGTCGAGATACAACGACTGTTAGCAGAATATGGAATCGGTGGATTCAGGAGGGTAATACGGAACGCCGTGCTGGATCCCAACGGCCTCGTATCACTAGCAGTCGAGATGACAGGCATCTTATCCGCACGGCTGTAACGGATCGTGCAGCCACGTCTCGATCCCTGAATCAACAGATGGGGACGTTTGCAAGATGACAACCATCTGCACGAACAGTTCGACGACGTTTGCAGCAGCACGGACTATCAGCTCGGAGACCGTGGCTGCGGTTACACTTAACGCTGCATCACAGACAGGAGCGCCTGCGATGGTGTACTCGACGACGAACCTGGGTGCACGAATGGCAAAACGTCATTTTTTCGGATGAATCCAGGTTCTGTTTACAGCATCACGATGGTCGCATCCGTGTTTGGCGACATCGCGGTGAATGCACATTTGAACGGTGTATTCGTCGTCGCCATACAGGCATATCACCCGGCGTGATGGAATGGGATGCCATTGGTTACACGTCTCGTTCACCTCTTGTTCGCATTGACGGCACTTTGAACAGTGGACGCTACATTTCAGATGTGTTACGATCCGTGGCTCTACCCTTCATTCGATACCTGCGAAACCCTACATTTCAGCAGGATAATGCACGACCGCATGTTACATGTCCTATACGGGCCTTTCCGGACACACAAAATGTTCGACTGCTGCCCTGGCCAGCACATTCTCGAGATCTCTCAGCAACTGAAAACGTCTGGTCAGTGGTGGCCGAGCAACTGGCTCGTCACAATACACCAGTCAGTACTCCTGGTGAACTGTGGCATCGTGTTGAAGTTGCATGGGCAGCTGTACCTGTACATGCCATCCGAGCTCTGTTTGACTCAATGCCCAGGCGTATCATGGCCGTTATTATGGCCAGAGGTGGTTGTTCTGGGTACTGATTTATCTGGATCTCTGCACCCAAATTGCGTGAAAATGGAATCACATATCAGTTCTAGTATAATATATTGGTCCAATGAATACCCATTTATCATCTACATTTCTTCTTGGTGTAGCAGTTTTAATGGCTAGTAGTCTAAGTCGAATGTAGTAAATGCTATAAAGCCTTAAAACCCATACATTCGTTTTGAAACATCCTATATTTTGTAATTAAAATTTTTTCCTCTAAGATTGTTCGAGGTTGTCTTAATGGTGGAGTGACCACTGCCACACAGAAGAAAACAGGGTGGATCTGTTGGACTAGATCCTACCTGACTGCCATGGATTAGCAGATGCTCTGCTGCTTGGTAGCTAAAGTCATACAAAACCCTAACAATGACTCTGTATCATGGTTCAGACAATACGGATACAACTTGAACACCTCCTGCATCACATTTTATTGGAGGTTATTTTCGTTAAACGCACAGTAGTTGTGAGAAAGAAGGTGTTACACGCTGTTATACCCCGCATCATAGAGGCTGGGTGATAGGGACGTGTGAAGGGGATGAAGTCTGCACATGCGTGGCGGCAGAGACTGGCCAAACAAGGTCCGTGTTGCCGACCTGTGTAGCTGCGGACAGCAATCAGGCGCAGTTGCATTCGGTAAATCAGTTCAAATCTATGAGTACTCCGTCTTCAGGCCACGAGTGGCCTCCCGGGACCATCCGACCGCCGTGTCATCCTTAGAGGAGGCTGCAGATAGGAGGGGCGTGGGGTCGGCACACCGCTCTCCCGGTCGTTATGATGGTATTCTTGACCGGAGCCGCTACTACTCGGACGAGTAGCTCCTCAATTGCCATCACGAGGCTGAGTGTACCCCGAAAAATGGCAACAGCGCATGGTGGCCTGGATGGTCACCCATCCAAGTGCCGACCACGCCCGACAGTGCCTAACTTCGGTGATCTCATGGGAACCGGTGTATCAACTGCGGCAAGGCCGTTGCCTTCAAATCTATGAGGGAATAACATATTTTAAAACCGATTTCGATCAGTTATCTACATGAGAGAAATCTTACTTCACGTCTTGAGGTTGGGTCCACCGCTCCACAGCAATTGTCTGTGTGTCGTCGGTAGGAGAGAACAGCTGATGCAGTCTAACGACAAGACCATCGATAATGGTTGCAGAAATTACCATTTGTTGCGATTTGGACTATATTATAAATAAAAATGTGGTACACAACAAAATATACTTCAAACGTAAACCGAACTCATTATTGATATTTGACAATTGCTTCTACTCGATGTAATTTTTTAAATGTATATAACGCGCGTATGTGGGTGTATTTCACTGCAGTTCAATGTAAATCACTATGCACAAAAAAGAGTTACTAGTAACAAAGACTAGTGCAAAGGACTATCGTAAAAATTGGCAGTGTGTCATATTTTACGGTGTAAAAAGAGGCACTATGATTTTAAATTAATTCGTTCGACATTACAATGGGAGAACGCATTTTTGATCCATTGAACAAGCAAACAATTAACCATCTTCCGTGAATAACTGGGCGGAATGCTCGCGATAACGTCGAAAAGCTGCGATATCTCGACGGGTAACCCTACCTTTCATTTTAAGGCGTTTTCCAATTCGTGCCTTGAAAATGACAGCGGTTTACTTGTCGAAATATTGCAGTTTTCGACGAATTTATTCGGCCGCATTCTCGTGAGTAACTAGAGCATACAACACGGTGTGTAAACCTTAACTTCTCGCTGGACGATGTGTTGAACATTATAGAGTGAATACTTGATGGGCTACATATTCCTAATCAATAAAAGCTAGGAAGTTCTCATGTACAGCATGTTGTTCTCAAAGTAACCTCTGGCGTGCCACAGGGAAGTGTTATGGGACCATTGCTTTTCACAATATACATAAATGACCTAGTAGATAGTGTCGGAAGTTCCATGCGGCTTTTCGCGGATGATGCTGTAGTATACAGAGAAGTTGTAGCATTAGAAAATTGTAGCGAAATGCAGGAAGATCTGCAGCGGATAGGCACTTGGTGCAGGGAGTGGCAACTGACCTTTAACATAGACAAATGTAATGTATTGCGAATACATAGAAAGAAGGATCCTTTATTGTATGATTATATGATAGCAGAACAAACACTGGTAGCAGTTACTTCTGTAAAATATCTGGGAGTATGCGTACGGAACGATTTGAAGTGAAATGATCATATAAAATTAATTGTTGGTAAGGCGGGTGCCAGATTGAGATTCATTGGAAGAGTCGTTAGAGAATGTAGTCCATCAACAAAGGAGGTGGCTTACAAAACACTCGTTCGACCTACACTTGAGTACTGCTCATCGGTGTGGGATCTGTACTAGCTCGGGTTGATAGAGGAGATAGAAAAGATCCAAAGAAGAGCGGCGCGTTTCGTCACAGGGTTATTTGGTAGGCGTGATAGCGTTACGGAGATGTTTAGCAAACTCAAGTGGCAGACTCTGCAAGAGAGGCGCTTTGCATCGCGGTGTAGCTTGCTGTCCAGGTTTCAAGAGGGTGCGTTTCTGGATGAGGTATCGAATATATTGCTTCCCCCTACTTATACCTCCCGAGTAGATCACGAATGTAAAATTAGAGAGATTCGAGCGCGCACGGAGGCTTTCCGGCAGTCGTTCTTCCCGCGAACCATACGCGACTGGAACAGGAAAGGGAGGTAATGACAGTGGCACGTAAAGTGCCCTCCGCCACACACCGTTGGGTAGCTTGCGGAGTATAAATTTAGATGTACTATGTATCCAGTTGGGATGTTGACAAAAACATTTTTAACCTATGAGTCTTTAAAAGCAAGAAAAATGATTACTTCACTTTGTTTCAAAGTCTACATTGTAATACCATCTGCTATCCGAGTCCATGTCCGAACCATTTGATTGTAAATTTAGGATGACAGGTTCAAGGCTTCCGTCCTTCTTTACCTCCCTGTTGGTCCTCGTCCCGCGCACACTGTACTTAGAGCTCAAGGGTGCCGCTGTCTATTGCTTCATGTACAAGCGTTTCAATGTCTGTTATCTTGAATGTTTTATTTCTTTTCCCCACATGGCTTGTAACCCGTGCACAAATTAATTTTAACCCATTATACTGACAGTGGTGTGTGGGTAAATGCAAAACTGTGTGACCACAACCACCTGCAAGAAAGTAAAATTTGTACATTCTTTCATGTGACTTTTATAAATTAACGAGCTGCAGGCCTATGCTGCCTGGAATATTTTTATTTTTGAACCAGAGCAGAATATCCCATTTCTGGGTACTCGTACCTGGTCTTCTCCCTGTAACAGCTGAATGATAATTGCCATGGTAATACAAGGACCGACAAGATATGGCAAGAATTGTTCAGTGAGCTGCTTGTTGAAAATGGCACTGTTCGTTTCCGAGTGGTAGTCACTATTGATTTTCTTACACGTGAATACAAGCTTACTCTCAGGAACCAAATCAGAAGCGTCAGCATGCACAATAAGTATCCGAGAACCTTTTCCTATGGGAACTTTAAAACCGTCAGTACCATCACTCGTTTCCCAGCAGGTATTCATGGAATGAATTTCACCCATAGTGATTTCTGTTTAACTCCGTGACTGTTCCTTTACAGGGTCTAGAAAAATTTCCGCTACCAGTCACAATAAAAGGTTATTTTCACAAGCTGCGACATCGTCGCGAAAAGACAGTGACCCGTATATGTAATAAGTTTCCTTTAATTTACGTCTATGGTCACAAACTTTTTGTTAACAGATTACCGGTTTCGGTCTTTAGTGACCATCATCAGATCTGCAGCAAAAATGGGAAAAACATAAACACACGCTCGCATACTGTATACAGCGGTGGTGCTCTTAATTTGTTAGAGGAGCTTGAAATTTATAAAGCAAAAAATAGTGAACCAACTAAGCTGCTTAACTGGCAGAGCGACTTTGTACCCAATGCCTACTTTACTTTATTAGACAATGATTTACTCTAATTACTGCACTCCTCTGTTGTATATAATTTGTTGATAAGTTCCACTAGTACTGAGTGCTTCACATATTTACTTCGTTTTCATACGTTTTATGCATGACTCTAGTACGTTCTCGTTCCTTCTCTATTCATGTCATAGACCGCATTAATCAGCTAATGTGGGTCATCCACTGTTACGGAATTCTGTTATTCTCTTCTTGCAACGGAGTACCGCGTGGTACGAGGGGTCCTCTGCCGGTCACGTTCCTCCAACCACTTTCCGCGTGTGTGGAGTTCTGGCGTTAGCGCTAGCAGAGGGGGCTGATTATGTGCTGCACTGTGTTTTCTTTCATTTGTGGCTCCTTTAGCGATTTGTTTTATGGTTGTTTAACACTACCCGGTGCACTATCAATGGTGTTTAATATTTATGTCATTATCTAGAATATTGGCACTAGAGCACATGTCAACCATTGTTTCTTAACTCTTCCTCTTTTTAACAATATTACTCAGGCGATCTTCATAGGCCGCACCACCCGCTCCTTCTGCCTCCATGATTCCTACCTCACCATTTATGGCCGTCCTATCCACCTCACTCCTACCTTCAAATACCTTGGCCTCACCCTAGACCGCCACCTCACCTGGACTCCCTATCTCGTCAGCATCCAACACAAAGCTCACAACCGACTCCACCTCCTGAAACTCCTGTCCGGCCAGACGTGGGGTCTGCATCCGTCCACCATCCTTCACACCCACAAATCCTTGATCCACCCCATTCTCTGTTACGCCAGTGTAGCTCGGATTTCTGCACCTCCCAGGTTCTATAAAGCCCTCCAAATCCTCGAACGCCATGCGCTCCGCCTCGCCTTCCGCATCCGCCTTCCGTCCCCCACGCGCATCCTCTACGACCTCATCCCCTTCCCCCACCTTCTCCTTTTCCTCGAACACATCCACACACTATATATTGTCCACCGCCTCGATCCCCCTCAGCCCCTGGTTTCTTCTTTCCTCTCCACCCCCAACCCATTGCCGCGCCTTTACCGTTGTGTCCCAGCCTCTCTCCATCTCCACACCCTCCATCTCCTTTCCCAACACAACTTCCACCGTCTACCGCTCCCGGATGATGAGCTTCGCCCTGACATCTACCCTTCCTACCAACTCTAACCCCATTTTCCTCCTGCCTCCTCCTCAGGGCTCCCTCTCCTCCCCCTTCCTTCCCCTGAGCGGCTTACCCCTCCTACCCCCCTCCCTCTCTCGTGCCTCCTTTCAGCGCCTCTGCGTTCCCTCCTGCCCTGTCTTCCCTCTTCGTCTCCCGCCCCACGTGTCTCCTGCCTCTCCGTGTACCCGCTGACACCCCTACTCTCTTCATCCTGCTGCCCCCCTGCTGCCCCTTTCTCTCCCCTCCTTTTCCATCCTCTCCGACCTTTCCCTCAGTAGGTCCCACCTAGCAGTTTTGTTCTTCATCGTGTGTGCTCCAAGTGGGTTTTAAGTGTGTTGTTCTGGAGTGTTTTTAATACTGTGGCCGACTTTTAACCTGTGCATGTGCATTCATTGTCTTCTCTGTGTTTTAAGAATCGATCGGCAACTGCGTTTTTTTACTTTCTGGTGACTTTTTTAATTCTCCCCCATGAATGTCCCCATGTCAGTGTATTTTTACCTCAATTTTCTCCTCTGTTTTATGTTCCCCTTTTTTATCATGTTACGTATGTAACATTTTATTCTTGTTTTGGTTGTCGTGTAGCTCGGCTAAAGAGCGGCGGATTGTGCTGCTGACAGCCCTCCCCTGCCCATATGGGGCAGGGGAATCAAATCACAATAAAGAAAAAAAAGCAATATTACTTTTGTCGTGTTCTTCTTTTTATTGCTTTTTATTACTGTAATGCCTTTTATACATTATTAGCTTATTACAGACTTCAACTATTGTATCTCCCTTTATTTTCACTGTTTCAATTAATTATTGAAAACTAGTGTATGCCGACATTAACGACATCTGGTGAACTTACAACACAAACATCTTGTGGCTATTGTACGGCAGCTTGTTTTGAACAGTAGTACTTCTGACATGACTTCTGCATGTGATGTGATTTATATGTATTTGACGATGCTGGTGCTGATTCCGCATTTAACATTTGACGATGTCACTATGGCTGCAGTGCATTAGGACTTTATTTTTATGAAACAGGTATGCCTCTATATATTAAAACGCACATATGTAAATTTTGTCACTACTACTTTTCATTATGGTCTATGTATTGTTCTTAACCTGTATACAGTTTGCGAGTGTATTTATGTTTTTCCCAGTTTTGCTGCAGATCTGATCATGGTCATTAAAGACCGAAACCGGTAATCTGTTAACAAAAAGTTTGTGACCATGGACGTAAATTAAAGGAAACTTATTAAAAGATTATTTATTTGTCACACGACCGGTTTCGGGCTTGTGCCCATCTTCAGGTGTTTATACATTCATGTACATGTTTATATTGCTGGAGATCACTATAAATACAAAAAAAATATTTGCTGGTGACTAAACAGATACAAGTGGAACAATTGTAAGTGACAAGGCAGCATTTGTCGAAAATATATCTGCACTTACATAAAGATGAAGCATCATTATTATAGTTATGCTGTGGTGACAGTTTTTCCACCTATTTGCACACTTATTATCATTTTCACGTCCATATTTCAGTTTTATAAAGTTTAGCTGCACTCGTGAAATACACTGTGTTTACATACAAACATGTGGACTATGGTCAAAGAACTGAGACGTAGCAGGTGTAAAGATGTTGCTCATACAGAAACATGTAAGTTATGGTCAAAGAACTTAGCCACAGGAAGAGCAAGGGTGTTGCACATATAGAAACTTAAACAGCTATTATAAACTGCGAAGTTTTTGATAGACATTTTGAAATTTTTTGATCCATTCATGGAATGATAATGATTCATCCACGTTTCAACAGTGTAATACACTGTAGAACTACCTCCCCTTGTTGTATCGTGCACTCTCATAAGGGACGTTCTTCGTGCTGCTTCTATGTAACTTCCTTCACTTAAAAGCTCTCTTCGTAACATATTTGAAACCAATGCCTTTTCAAATTCACTACATTGACGAAGCGCTACCCATTGAAACCAGTTTGGTCAGCCATAGTTGCAATAAATTTTCTGATGTCGGGTATTCCCTATTTATTTACATTTCAAACATGGAACGCTTTAAAATATCGTAGTCAAAACCATCCATTCATTTGTGTTACAGGTTTCTTGCAGTTTCGGTGCTTTCCAGGCGACACGAAAAAAAAAATTTCCAGAGGTTTCTACAGCTCCAACACTTTTGTTTAGTGCTCTCTGTACAGCTATCTTACCGACCCAAGCTTCTGCAGTTCGTTCTTGAGTCTTCAAATTGTCAACAACAGAAGTCTCGCTTTCAGATTCACATTTTAAAAAAGTTATAAATGCGGGACATAAACCTTCTCGACTGCTTGTGAAGCAACTGCTCTACATCTACATGATTACTCTGCAATTCACAATTAAGTGCCTGATAGAGGGTTCATCGAACCAACTTCAAACTATTTCCCTACCGTTCCACTGTCGGACAGCGCGAGGAAAACACAAATACTTTAATCTTCACGTGAGAGCTCTAATTTCTCTTATTTTTCATGATGGTCGTTCTTCCTTATGAAGGTGGACGCCAAAAAAGTATTTTCACAATCGGAAGAAGAAGCTGGCTACTGAAATTCCATGAGATTGTTTTGATGGCTGCCTCCCCAACTCGCGTCTAATAACTGTGGTCGTCTCTCCCCTATTTCGCGACAGCACAAAACGAACTGCCCGTCTTTGAACTTTTCGATCGGTCCTGTCTGCTGTGGATCCCACACCGCACAGCAGTACTCCAGAAGAGGGCGGAAAAGCGTGGTGTAAGCAGCCTCTTTAGTAGACCCTCTGCATTTTCTAAGTGTTCTGCCAATAAACCACAGTCTTTGGTTTGCTTTCCACACAATGTTATCCACCTGATTGTTGCAATTGAAGTTATTTGTAATTGTACACCCTAAGTATTCAGTTGAATTTACAGCCTTTAGATTTGTGTGTTTTATCCTTAATTTGAGGAAGAAATTTCTGAGGATGTACGCCTGGAGTACAGCATTGTATGGTAGTGAAACATGGACTGTGGGAAAACCGGAACAGAAGAGAATCGAAGCATTTGAGATGTGGTGCTATAGACGAATGTTGAAAATTTGGTGGACTGATAAGGTAAGGAATGAGGAGGTTCTACACAGAATCGGAGAGGAAAGGAATATGTGGAAAACACTGATAAGGAGAAGGGACAGGATGATAGGACATCTGCTAAGACATGAGGGAATGACTTCCATGGTACTAGAGGGAGCTGTAGAGGCCAAAAACTGTAGAGGAAGACAGAGATTGGAATACATCAAGCAAATAATTGAGGACGTAGGTTGCAAGTGCTACTCTGAGATGAAGAGGTTAGCACAGGAAAGGAATTCGTGGCGGGCCGCATCAAACCAGTCAGTAGACTGATCAAAAAAAAAAAAAAAAAAAAAAAAAAAAAGAAAAAGAAAAAAAAAAAAAAAACCTGTAAACCGAAATTTAGCGTATTCCTTTTAGTAGTCATGTGAATGACTTAAAATTTTCATTATTTAGTCAATTGCCACTTTTCTCACCGCACAGATATTTTGTCTAAATCGTTTTGTGACTTGTTTTAATCATTTGATGACTTTATGAGACAGTAAATGACAGCATCATCTGCAAACAGTCTAAGAGGAAAGTTCAGATTGTCTCCTTGTAAGGTGGCTATAATTTCGCACCTTACAAGAACTCATCCACATACTTCGCCATGATCTACAAACACAGTTACGTATCATCTGACAGGTTGTACATTGTATATATCATTATATAAAGGAGACTGACATTGTCACGTACGTCTTGTAAATAATTGTTAACGCTTATTGCATGAAAGGTGACGGAGTGTCTTTATTAGCAGAACAGCAAAATGAATGATTACTAGTAGAGGTTGGAACACCAGTGGAAATGAAACGACAGGCAGAACTCAAGCTCTGGGTGGAAGGCCCACACAGGTGTTGGTCCTGCTCAAACACTGGAAGTACACTCCTGGAAATTGAAATAAGAACACCGTGAATTCATTGTCCCAGGAAGGGGAAACTTTATTGACACATTCCTGGGGTCAGATACATCACATGATCACATTGACAGAACCACAGGCACAAAGACACAGGCAACAGAGCATGCACAATGTCGGCACTAGTACAGTGTATATCCACCTTTCGCAGCAATGCAGGCTGCTATTCTCCCATGGAGACGATCGTAGAGATGCTGGATGTAGTCCCGTGGAACGGCTTGCCATCCCATTTCCACCTGGCGCCTCAGTTGGACCAGCGTTCGTGTTGGACGTGCAGACCGCGTGAGACGACGCTTCATCCAGTCCCAAACATGCTCAATGGGGGATAGATCCGGAGATCTTGCTGGCCAGGGTAGTTGACTTACACCTCCTAGAGCACGTTGGGTGGCACGGGATACATGCGGACGTGCATAGTCCTGTTGGAACAGCACGTTCCCTTGCCGGTCTAGGAATGGTAGCACGATGGGTTCGATGACGGTTTGGATGTACCGTGCACTATTCAGTGTCCCCTCGACGATCACCAGTGGTGTACGGCCAGTGTAGGAGATCGCTCCCCACACCATGATGCCGGGTGTTGGCCCTGTGTGCCTCGGTCGTATGCAGTCCTGATTGTGGCGCTCACCTGCACGGCGCCAAACACGCATACGACCATCATTGGCACCAAGGCAGAAGCGACTCTCATCGCTGAAGACGACACGTTTCCATTCGTCCCTCCATTCACGCCTGTCGCGACACCACTGGAGGCAGGCTGCACGATGTTGGGGCGTGAGCGGAAGACGGCCTAACGGTGTGCGGGACCGTAGCCCAGCTTCATGGAGACGGTTGCGAATGGTCCTCGCCGATACCCCAGGAGCAACAGTGTCCCTAATTTGCTGGGAAGTGGCGGTGCGGTCCCCTACGGCACTGCGTAGGATCCTACGGTCTTGGCGTGCATCCGTGCGTCGCTGCGGTCCGGTCCCAGGTCGACGGGCACGTGCACCTTCCGCCGACCACTGGCGACAACATCGATGTACTGTGGAGACCTCACGCCCCACGTGTTGAGCAATTCGGCGGTACGTCCACCCGGCCTTCCGCATGCCCACTATACGCCCTCGCTCAAAGTCCGTCAACTGCACATACGGTTCACGTCCACGCTGTCGCGGCATGCTACCAGTGTTAAAGACTGCGATGGAGCTCCGTATGCCACGGCAAACTGGCTGACACTGACGGCGGCGGTGCACAAATGCTGCGCAGCTAGCGCCATTCGACGGCCAACACCGCGGTTCCTGGTGTGTCCGCTGTGCCGTGCGTGTGATCATTGCTTGTACAGCCCTCTCGCAGTGTCCGGAGCAAGTATGGTGGGTCTGACACACCGGTGTCAATGTGTTCTTTTTTCCATTTCCAGGAGTGTAGCTAGGCGGACGTCATGGCACCTGAGCTCTGGAGCACAATAGGGTGACGGCCGGCCGCTAATGTAGTAGGGGCTGGAAGGATAATCGGATAATACTTCCGAACGCTGAAAATCTTGGACTTAGGTGAGAGGAACGAAGAAGCGGCACCTCGGAAACCACGCAGTCTGGGTTATTTGCAAGGATTTTTACGCAGAAGTGTACCATTGTACGAGTATGGGTTTTTCCTCACAAACTTTCCACGCTGGACGACAAGAGACTAAAATATGGTTGGTTGGCGTTCGGTAGAATCCGTAGAGAGGGAGAATATTCCGAGGCTTCGGGAATATGATTCGTTTTCGGAATTACGGTGGTGGGGAGCCGAGCCTCGCTGGGAGGCCAGCGGTGGAGAGACGAGGTCTTCCGTTGTGAGCGCCCGTGTGGGACGGTCGCCCTGTATCAGCTTTGTTGGAACAGACGGACTTGCTGTCTTTGCTCTCAGGAGAGTTTATAGTCAGAACAGTTAGGCGCTGTACTGTTGCGAACATATATGATTCTGGACTTCCCCTCCGGGTTGGAAGTCGTCGTTGAGTACGCAGCGTTCAGCAATTGAGAGCACTTCTTCTGCCCACACTTACGTTGAGACGTTATCTGAACTCCGTCCTTGTGGCTGGGAGTTCGCGTTTCTCGTCTGCAGAACCGAGAACCATCACTTCGACGCACCAGACGCAGTACGTACGGTGATATCGCAAATTGCTTCGGTTTATTAGGGCTATAACAGATAAACAGCTGCAATCACGTTAGTTTATTTCCACTGAGGTTCCACACTACCATAGATCATCTTTGAATATATATATATATATATATATATATATATATATATATATATATATATATATATATATATATATATATACAAACAGAAACAACGTTTATCGTTTAGTAGGATTAGTGCCATCATCATTCATTTATGCTTGGGTTGTAATTTATAGAATTAAGAGATCTTAAGATCTGCTTCAGGGGGTAGTCAGACAGGGCCAGATCTTCATTTTAGCCTTATTACACTACTCGCCATTAAAATTGCTACACCAAGAATAAATGCAGATTATAAATGGGTATTCATTGGACAAATATATTACACTAGAACTGACATGTGATTACATTTTCAACCAGTTTGGGTGCAACCCAGAACAACCACCTCTGGCCGTAATAACGGCCTTGATACGCCTGGACATTGAGTCAAACAGAGCTCGGATGGCGTGTACAGGTACAGCTGCCCATGCAGCTTCAACACGATACCACAGTTCATCGAGAGTAGTGACTGGTGTATTGTGACGAGCCAGTTGCTCGGTCACCATTCACCTGACGTTTTCAATTGATGAGAGATCTGGAAAAAATGTGCTGGCCAGGGCAGCAGTCGAACATTTTCTGTATCCAGAAAGGCCCGTACAGGACCTGCAACTTGCGGTCGTGCATTATCCTGCTGAAATGTAGGGTTTCGCAGAGATCGAATAACGGGTAGAGCTACGGGTCGTAACACATCTGAAATGTAACGTCCACTGCTCAGAGTGCCGTCAATGCGAGCAAGAGGTGAACGAGACGTGTAACCAATGGCACCCCATACCATCACGCCGGGTGATACGCCAGTATGGCGATGGCGAATACACACTTCCAATGTACATTCACCGCGATGTCACCAAACACGGATGCGACCATAGTGATGCTGTAAACAGAACCTGGATTCATCCAAAAAAATGACGTTTTGCCATTCGTGCACCCAGGTTCGGTCGTCGAGTACATCATCGCAGGCGCTCCTGTCTGTGATGCAACGTCAAGGGTAACCGCAGCCACGGTCTCCGAGCTGATAGTCAGTGCTGCTGCGAACTGTTCGTGCAGATGGTTGTTGTCTTGCAAACGTCCCCATCTGTTGACTCAGGGATCGAGACGTGGCTGCACGATCCGTTACAGTCATACGGATAAGATGCCTGTCATCTCGACTGCTAGTGATACGAGGCCGTTGGGATCCAGCACGGCATTCCGTATTACCCTCCTGAACCCACTGATTCCATATTCTGCTAACAGTCATTGGATCTCGACCAACGGGAGCAGCAATGTCGCGATACGATAAACCAAGATCGCGATAGGCTACAATCCGACCTTTATCAAAGACGGAAACGTGGTGGTACCCATTTCTCCTCCTTACACGAGGCATCACAAAAACGTTTCACCGGGCAACGCCGGTCAACTGCTGTTTGTGTATGAGAAATCTGTTGGAAACGTTCCTCATGTCAGCACGTTGTAGGTGTCACCACCGGCGCCAATCTTGTGTGACTGCTCTGAAAAGCTAATCATTTGCATATCACAACATCTTCTTCCTGTCGGTTAAATTTCGCGTCTGTAGCACGTCATCTTCGTGGTGTAGTAATTTTGATGGCCAGTAGTGTATTTTCCGTTGCGCACATTCATTTTACACCCGCCTGGAGTAGCATCTTGGATCCTACATCATTTGTGAGATCAGGAGCAGCAGAAGGCTTACAACGCTTCCTTGGAAACTCGACTTGTCACTTCTGTTTTACTCGACGATTTTCCATCGATTACTGCATACTGTGATCTTACTGACAGGAAACCTCCCAGTCACACAACTAAGGCGATACTCTATAGGCGCTCAATTTAATTAAAGTTGCTTGTGAGGAACTTCACGTTTCTTGCCTTCACTTGACTTATTCATTTTGGAACATTGTAACGTTCACAGATACAGGATCGCAGGTATACTGTTACAAGAAAGTAACATCGACATCTGAATGAATAATTCAGTCGCTGTGTGAATGGAACTGCACTCTTGCGAAATACGGCAACAGCGTTGCATGTGGGAGAGAAATTCTCGCAGTATAGTTTGTAACTCGTGGCTAGCCGCTCATGGAGAGAATGGACCTTATTGGCTGCTAGCAGTTACGGGTGAGGGATGCGCAGAACGGCTGAAAACAGGTCCGCCTTTCTACATAACGCGAACATTAGTTACACGAACAGTAATAGTTGCTCACAGAGCATATACATAGCCCAGTCACATTAATGTGACCACAGCCCATATTCGGTGTCAATGTGCAGTAACCAGTCACAGATGTCAGCACTAACAGTGGAGAGTGCGTAAAATTTGTTGGAGAGAGAGGGGGTGGTTTGTGAATGTCGTAATGCTGAAACGGAGCGATTTATCTCAAGTCGAAAATGGCATGATCATTGGCTTTTGGGCAAAGGGTGGAAGCATTTCTGAAATGGCAAAGCTTGTAAATTGTTTGCATGCTGCTGTTGTTAATGTACACTACACATAGAAAAATGGTGGTGAGGCAACTGTGGTGCGCCATGGGCCATAGACAACAAAAAAATGGCTCTGAGCACTATGGGACTTCACGGCTGAGGTCATCAGTCCCCTGGAACTTAGAACTACTTAAACCTAACTAGCCTAAGGACATCACACACATCCATGTCCGAGGCAGGATTCGAACCTGCGACGATAGCGGTCTCGCGGTTCCAGACTGAAGCGCCTAGAAGCGCTCGGCCACACCGGCCGGCTTACCGTACTCCCCTGGCCACTAAACTCCCCAGATTTAAACTCACTCTAGACTCTGTGGGACCACCTCGATTGGGCTGTGCGTACCGTGGATGCTCGACCGAGAAACCCAGAGCAGCTGAGCATGGTACTATAGCCGGCACGGCTGCACATCTCTGTCAGTACCTTTGGAACCTCACTGCCCGTTCTAACAACCCTACCACAACAAAGGTCAAAATTTAATAACGATTGTGGTGTTGCTCACGCTGCTAAATACTGCATTTTCGGGCAACAACAGTCATATTATGTGGCAGGTGCCATTAGAGCACAGTTAATAAAGTCATTTCATGAAATAATGGATAAACCAGGCACTCATCTTTTCGTGTTTCCCACGCTGGTCTCGTTGTAAAATCACGGCTCAATCCTCGAAAATCTAGGTGGTGATGATTCCAAGCTCGGATGCAAAAAGGCCTAGGTTTTATTTTGCTATATTCAGAAGTTTTATAGATGCGCTTCACAAACCATTATTGAAGATTAGACTTTTGCAGGACAATGGTGATGTAAAAAAAGTAATCAGCACTCCGAATTTAAGTTGCACTTCTTTTTATTACTTTCGTTGCACGTAACACACAAAACATCACATTGTAAAACATACTTGAAAACATCTTCCTCACAGCCACTGTTAAAGTTCACATTTTATATACTGACTACAATTAGCGTCTTTCCAAGATGACGTCCAAGACTTGACTTTTTCAAGGTCCGACTCTCTAACTAACTAATAATCGTAGACTTTCAAGGCCGGAAATATCATGCCCATTATAATTATCCGGGCTGTTATGCCGTGGTCGGTTGATGAATTCTGTGTCGATTCCCAACGTTTCGTATCCGACTGCGGGAGACATCTTCAAGGGGGTCCGTAGCTCAGTGGAAGGTCCAACACACCCACTGGCTCGCCAGTGGGTGTGTTGGACTTTCCACTGAGCTACGGACCCCCTTGAAGATGTCTCCCGCAGTCGGAGACGAAACGTTCGAGCCAGTGGGTGTGATGGACCTTCCACTGAGCTACGGACCCCCTTGAAGATGTCTCCCGCAGTCGGAGTCGAAACGTTGGAAATCGACACAGAATTCATTAACCGACCACGGCATAACAGCCTGGATAATTATAATGGACATAACTAATAATCGCTTAGGCGCCCAAAAATCAGAGTTACAAGCACGTCAAAGATCATAGTGACAAAAGAAAGAATACACATTAGAATAATATCATTGCAATATAAACATATCGATGTATCAAAATACCTCTACATTAATGAAATCAAATCTGAATGTTGTCTCAGAAATATGTCAACTACTTTACAGAAACACAGTAGAATATTGCTGGTATCGAGAGGTTGAGTTGAGGTGCCGTAATGGTTACGTAATTGAAGTACCATTCCACCGTCTTGCAGTGGTCCAAGCGCCGGCCGGTGTGGCCGTGCGGTTCTAGGAGCTTCAGTCTGGAACCGCGTGACCGCTACGGACGCAGGTTCGAATCCTGCCTCGGGCACGGATGTGTGTGATGTCCTTAGGTTAGTTAGGTTTAAGTAGTTCTAAGTTCTAGGGGACTGATGACCCCAGCAGTTAAGTCCCATAGTGCTCAGAGCCATTTGAACCATTTTTGCAGTGGTTCAAGCTGCAGAAGGTGGCTATTCAGGCCTCTGAATGTGGTTGGACATTCGAATACGACCACCAATCTGTCTTAACAAAAACCATGGTTCATCTGAGCAGACGACGTTTCTATTGGTTCACCGTTCAGTCTCGACGTTGCCGTATCTACTGACATTGCAACTGGCGACGTCCTTGTCTCAGTAAGGAAACAGGTTAGAGTCGCCTACTGCGAAGCCTCACGCTCAACAACCTGCACTGAAGGAGGCGCTCCCTCCGAAAAATACTTGCCCGGACCAACGCTGCGCTCTTTCGTCAGATCTGCCGCAGCTGTCGCCTACCCTGATCTACAGAGCGCGACAGCCTCCTACTTCCACGTACTGTGATGGCGCGTGGACGTCGACTGCTTGTGGATGTTCGCCACAACAGCACACAAACAGCCGTGCAGTTTCGCCGTTTTCAAGTCGCTCGTTCCCAGTCACTGGGCCATAACAATCTCCCCTTTGTCAAAGTCGCTAGTGTCAATGGGTTTCTCCACTTGTGCCCTGTGTCGCCGCTAGAGTGATCCCTCATTCACTCTGCTCACACACTTTCCTTACCACGTCACGTGACCATAGGGTCACCAGTCGGCATGCACCAACGCGTGGGCAGTGGTCATAATAATTTTCCTCATCAGTGCATCACAAAACACATCCTTATTGACTCTCAGTTTGTTTTGTGGAATATGTTAGTACCTGAGCGACTGGAACAGGTCTCAGACAAATGAAGGACTCTCCGAAAGGGCAAGAAGATGAAAATTGTGCAGAAGGAATTACTACAGAAAAGGAAATTAGCAATTAATGGTGGTATTACCTCAGGAAGATTCCTTTGGCAGAGATTCCAATGTGTTTCTTAGAAAGGTTTACAAATCAATCTTTATTAATCAGGTAATATCCAGCATTGCAAATCATAAATATTTGCTCGTTAACATAGGTAACGTACATTAGAATATTAAATTTTTGAATAATTTTTAATTTGCAAATTTTGTTAAGTAAATATATTAGTGAAATATGTAATTGATTTAAGCACTTTCTCTGTTCAGATGAGAATGAACTGAAGAGAATAAATGATACAATCAAAGAGTTCAATACTTTCACCTGTGTGCATCTTCGTCCTGCCACGGATAAAGACAAGGATTACATTCTGATAACTGGCCACAGTGAAGGTTGCTGCACAAAGATTGGAAGAGTGGGTGGAAAACAGCTGCTGTATTTGGAGCCTCCGGTTTGTGTTTTCAAGAAAGGCTGTATACACCACGAAATCATACACGCCATAGGTTTCGGCCATGAGCATAATGCACCTTCACGTGACAAATATATTCGAATTAATTGGAGCAATGTCAAAGACGGTAAGAACAATGGAAGGCTTCCAATTTATTGCACTTATTATTTTAATTTTGCATTTTGTCACATAAATATTCACTAGGGTATTTCCTGTATGAACGCCTGGACAAAATAACACATTGTACAACAGAATGATGTAGTCATAGTAAAGAGAAACAGTAGTCCTCCTAGCGAACAGTGCATATAAGTTCTGAATGATGATCAATGCAGTTTTGTAGCAAGGAGAAACGCTGGAGTAGAATAACGGGCAAGTAATTTATTTTTCCAATATGAACCACAATGATTTGATAAATTTGAAGTCTGTGAATAATGGTTTACAGGCAACATGAATTACTGTTTGTGCAATCCAGCACAACATATTTCCAGAAATATGAGTAGCCCTATTTTAAGACAGCTGTTGGACAAAATGTCTGCTTCATTGGGTAATCTGTTCAAATACTCGCTGCATCCTTCAGTGCGTCATTAGAACTGTCCAAAACTGTTCTACGGTTATCCAACTTATGAGTCAATCACCACCACTGTTAGCAGTTGAAAGAAGTGAGTCCACAGTTTTCCTTGGTACAGTCAGGGTGTGAACCCGACGCGCAACCAGAAAAGGTATAAAAGTAGCTTCGTCAGACTTGCCTGATAGTACAAGTTTTGGTTTGATTGAACCTTAGAGGCCCCTTTCTACATTCAAAAAGCTTGTAAAAAGTCCTACAATTTCACCTTTGTTTATGCAGCTTCTGTGCTACTGTTTTTGTTGATCTGTGTCCCAAAGACAAATATTAAGATTTTTTTCGCTTTTGAGACAGTGATATTATCAAATATATCATTGATCCGCAATCCCTGGTTGTATCTAGCAATATTTTCAACTTTCCTCCTCTCACAGTTCTTAGAAGCCGACATTTTCTCGCGAAACTAGTACGCCAGCCTCCGTCACACAAGCACAGACCAGACAGGTTTCGAGTCCTGCACCTCTTGCAAACTCAAATTCAACCATCGAAGATTTGTGGATGGCATCTGATACTCAAGCCTCAAAGGCCTTGGACCATCATAACGTTACCGTTTTGCCGCTGCCAAGCTGATGGCGGTGATATTTATTCGCTTGGGAACCATACAAGATGTGCTTTGGTGGGAAGTCGGAATTTCGCCCTACTGCGCCAGGAAATGCGATGTTACCTTGCTGCAAGTCTGTAACAGCTCCATTTCAGACTTTCAGATGTTAACATCATTCGCCTAGCGTTATTATGGGCGGCGTTTCCATTTTTGGTTCAGAACTGCTCTTAACCCTTCCAGACCTGAATTATTTCTCGAGGAAAGAAAATTTTTGTTTACGTGGTAATACTCTTACGTTATTGTTCAATGACTTTAGATGCAATATTTTTACAGAAGTTCTTGTTTTCTAAACATATTTGGTACCGTACAACTAGCTTCAATTTATGTACTAAAATGACTGATTACGAAATATTCTGTATTGTAATAAATAGCAACAAGATCATTCAAGAATTACCATGCAGAATAACAATACCAAATTCAATCATACAGTGGGATGTAGCGAACCACTCACATCCGTGTATTCTGGGAGTCACGAACTGCTGCACACTGGGACATTAACTTGCTGGTATTTTCACAGTGATGCCCAACAGTTGGCAGCAAGTTAGCATGATGAAAAGGTTGCACAGTCACAAATATGTATCTCAGGTTTCCAATGGGAAAAAAATACTTCTTTTGGAACTAAGACACTGTAAAAGTTAATGTACACAATTGTAGCCAGAGAGCTGAAAGTGTTAAATTATCTGTTTTTTTTCCTAGACTGTCTCTTTCCCTCCCCCCCCACCCCACCCCCCTCCTCACTCTCTTTGCCTCTGTCTCGTTAGTGAAATATTTAAGAGAAGGAAATACACTCCTGGAAATTGAAATAAGAACACCGTGAATTCATTGTCCCAGGAAGGGGAAACTTTATTGCCACATTCCTGGGGTCAGATACATCACATGATCACACTGACAGAACCACAGGCACATAGACACAGGCAACAGAGCATGCACAATGTCGGCACTAGTACAGTGTATATCCACCTTTCGCAGCAATGCAGGCTGCTATTCTCCCATGGAGACGATCGTAGAGATGCTGGATGTAGTCCTGTGGAACGGCTTGCCATGCCATTTCCACCTGGCGCCTCAGTTGGACCAGCGTTCGTGCTGGACGTGCAGACCGCGTGAGACGACGCTTCATCCAGTCCCAAACATGCTCAATGGGGGCAGATCCGGAGATCTTGCTGGCCAGGGTAGTTGACTTACACCTTCTAGAGCACGTTGGGTGGCACGGGATACATGCGGACGTGCATTGTCCTGTTGGAACAGCAAGTTCCCTTGCCGGTCTAGGAATGGTAGAACGATGGGTTCGATGACGGTTTGGATGTACCGTGCACTATTCAGTGTCCCCTCGACGATCACCAGTGGTGTACGGCCAGTGTAGGAGATCGCTCCCCACACCATGATGCCGGGTGTTGGCCCTGTGTGCCTCGGTCGTATGCAGTCCTGATTGTGGCGCTCACCTGCACGGCGCCAAACACGCATACGACCATCATTGGCACCAAGGCAGAAGCGACTCTCATCGCTGAAGACGACACGTCTCCATTCGTCCCTCCATTCACGCCTGTCGCGACACCACTGGAGGCGGGCTGCACGATGTTGGGGCGTGAGCGGAAGACGGCCTAACGGTGTGCGGGACCGTAGCCCAGCTTCATGGAGACGGTTGGGAATGGTCCTCGCCGATACCCCAGGAGCAACAGTGTCCCTAATTTGCTGGAAAGAGGCGGTGCGGTCCCCTACGGCACTGCGTAGGATCCTACGGTCTTGGCGTGCATCCGTGCGTCGCTGCGGTCCGGTCCCAGGTCGACGGGCACGTGCACCTTCCGCCGACCACTGGCGACAACATTGATGTACTGTGGAGACCTCACGCCCCACGTGTTGAGCAATTCGGCGGTACGTCCACCCGGCCACCCGCATGCCCACTATACGCCCTCGCTCAAAGTCCGTCAACTGCACATACGGTTCACGTCCACGCTGTCGCGGCATGCTACCAGTGTTAAAGACTGCGATGGAGCTCCGTATGCCACGGCAAACTGGCTGACACTGACGGCGGCGGTGCACAAATGCTGCGCAGCTAGCGCCATTCGACGGCGAACACCGTGGTTCCTGGTGTGTCCGCTGTGCCGTGCGTGTGATCATTGCTTGTACAGCCCTCTCGCAGTGTCCGGAGCAAGTATGGTGGGTCTGACACACCGGTGTCAATGTGTTCTTTTTTCCATTTCCAGGAGTGTATTTAAGAGCAGGTGCAAACATTCCGTCTACATGTCGGAGCACCGTTCTAGTATGAAATGTTCAATCTCTGCATTGGGCAGAATGTTAAAGCGGCCTGACGGCCTTACCCAGACGTTCTTTGATATGCTACAGCCAAGAGCCTCTCAAACAATGTGACGCAAGCAGTGATATCTCCACTTTCCACTCGTTGTTCCATAAGACTCGATGTGGCGTCTGCTCGTCTGAGAAGTATCCAAAAATGACATCGCTCTCTCACTTCCGTCTGGTCTTGAAGAATCGTGTGATCAGGACGTCAGACAGTCATTAATGATTCCTCTATGCAGTGTAAAGACACACAATAGTGTGGCATGAATATTTTTTGTGCTGCGGTAGCATCTCTTGTTAGGCAGAGAAGGTATACATAACAGGGGAGAGCCCTCCATTCTCAACCTTGACCTTTCAAACCTTTTGGCTCATGTAAGTAGAGCAGAACGACGTCGATTCCATGAAAAGCAGTTCGTTACTCTTCTACAGGGTTATTACAAATGATTGAAGCGATTTCACAGCTCTACAATAACTTCATTATTTGAGATATTTTCACAATGCTTTGCACACACATACAAAAACTCAAAAAGTTTTTTTAGGCATTCACAAATGTTCGATATGTGCCCCTTTAGTGATTCGGCAGACATCAAGCCGATAATAAAGTTCCTCCCACACTCGGCGCAGCATGTCCCCATCAATGAGTTCGGAAGCATCGTTGATGCGAGCTCACAGTTCTGGCACGTTTCTTGGTAGAGGAGGTTTAAACACTGAATCTTTCACATAACCCCACAGAAGGAAATCGCATAGGGTTAAGTCGGGAGAGCGTGGAGGCCATGACACCAATTGCTGATCATGATCTCCACCACGACCGATCCATCGGTTTTCCAATCTCCTGTTTAAGAATGCCGAACATCATGATGGAAGTGCGGTGGAGCACCATCCTGTTGAAAGATGAAGTCGGCGCTGTCGGTCTCCAGTTGTGGCATGAGCCAATTTTCCAGCATGTCCAGATACACGTGTCCTGTAACGTTTTTTTCGCAGAAGAAAAAGGGGCCGTAAACTTTAAACCTTGAGATTGCACAAAACACGTTAACTTTTGGTGAATTGCGAATTTGCTGCACGAATGCGTGAGGATTCTCTACCGCCCAGATTCGCACATTGTGTCTGTTCACTTCACCCTTAAGAATAAATGTTGCATCACTAAAAGCAAGTTTCGCACTGAACGCATCCTCTTCCATGAGCTGTTGCAACCGCGCCGAAAATTCAAAGCATTTGACTTTGTCATCGGGTGTCAGGGCTTGTAGCAATTGTAAACGGTAAGGCTTCTGCTTTAGCCTTTTCCGTAAGATTTTCCAAACCGTCGGCTGTGGTACGTTTAGCTCCCTGCTCGCTTTATTCGTCGACTTCCGCGGCCTACGCGTGAAACTTGCCCGCACGCGTTCAACCGTTTCTTCGCTCACTGCAGGCTTACCCGTTGATTTCCCCTTACAGAGGCATCCAGAAGCTTTAAACTGCGCATACCATCGCCGAATGGAGTTAGCAGTTGGTGGATCTTTGTTCGTCCTGAAGTGTCGTTGGACTGTTATGACTGACTGATGTGAGTGCATTTCAAGCACGACATACGCTTTCTCGGCTCCTGTCGCCATTTTGTCTCACTGTGCTCTCGGGCGCTCTGGCGGCAGAAACTTGAAGTGCGGTTTCAGCCGAACAAAACTTTATGAGTTTTTCTACGTATCTGTAGTGTGTCGTGACCATATGTCAATGAATGGAGCTACAGTGAATTTATGAAATCGCTTCAATCATTTGTAATAGCCCTTTATATTTCAGTGCGTTACCTTTTGGCAACAGTTTCAGCGGCCAACTACTACAAATCGATATACTCTGATCATCCAGAACATTCTGGCCACCTACATATAGCCAGTATGTCCACCTATGGCATGGATAACAGCGACAACGTGTCGTGGCATGGAAGCAATGAGGACTTGATAGGCCGCTGGGTTGAGTTGGTACCAAATCTGCACACACAGGTCACCAAATTCCTGTAAATTCTGAGGAGTGGGGCAATGAACTCTGACGCAGCGTTCAATCACATCGCAGATGTGTCCGATTGGGTTCAGATTTGGTGGGTTGGGGGGGCAGCACATAACTGGAACTCGCCACTGTGTGTCACGAACCACTCCATCACAATCCTGACCGTGTGGCATGGCGAATTAGCTTGTTGAAAAATGTCACTGCCATTGGGAAACATGATCATCACCAAAGGATGTATGTGGTCTGCAACCAGTGTGTGATACTTCTCGCCCATCATGGTACCTGGCACGAGCTCCACTGGACCCACGGATGCTCAAGTGAATGTTCCCCAGAGCATAATGGAACTGCTGCTAGCTTGCCTCTCTCATGCAGTGCAGGTCTCAAGGACCTGTTTCCCTGTAAGATGACAAAATGGTTCAAATGGCTCTGAGCACTATGGGGCTTAACTGCTGAGGTCATCAGTCCCCTAGAACTTACCCTAGAACTTAGAACTGCTTAAACCTAACTAACCTAAGGACATCGCACACATCCATGCCCGAGGTAGGATTCGAACCTGCGACTGTAGCGGTCACGCGGTTCCGGACTGTAGCGCCTAGAACCGCTCGGCCACCCCAGCCAGCTGTAAGATGACAGATTCGCGCTCTCCCAAGAGCATGATGAGGAAGATTTCAGGATTCATCAGACTGTGCAACTCTCTGGCACTGCGACAACGTCCAGTGCCAATGGTCACGTGCCCATTTCAGTTACAGTTGGTGATGTCATGGTGTTAACATTGGCACAGGTCGTCGGATGTGGCGACCCATCACTAGGAATGTTTGGTGCAGTTTGTGTTCAGACACACTTGTACCCTGCCCAACACTGAAGCCTGATGTTAGTTCCGACACACTGACATGAAGGGTGGCCACGCAATCCCATGGCGTCTGGATGTGGGGCCACCTTGGTTTCGCCACGTGTTGAAGACACTCACCACAGCACTCCTCGAACACCTGACAAGACGTGCAGTTTCCAAAATGCTCATGGCAAGCCTTCGGGCCACCACAATCTGCTCTCCATCAAACTCAGATATTTATTTTATTTATTTATTTATTGTTCCGTGGGATCAAATTAAGGAGAAGCCTCCATGGTCATGCAAGGAGTCAATACATGAAATTTTAACATGATAGTAGAAACAGAGAAAATGAAATATAAGAAACATATGCAGGCGACAAGTCATACATTTAAATAAAGAAAATCAACAATGTAACACTGGAATTTGCTTAATTTTTCAGCTCTTCCAGGAGCTCCTCGACAGAATAGAGGGAGTGAGCCACGAGGAAACTCTTCAGTTTAGACTTAAAAGAGTTTGGGCTACTGCTAAGATTTTTGAGTTTTTGTGGTATTGAAAATGGATGCAGCAGAATACTGCACTCCTTTCTGTACAAGAGTCAAGGAAGTGCATTCCACATGCAGATTTGATTTCTGCCTAATGTTAACTGAGTGAAATCTGCTAACTCTTGGGAATAAGCTAATACTGCTAACAAGAAACGACATTAAAGAAATTATATACTGTGAGAACAACGTCAGAATACCCAGACTATTGAATAGGGGTCGACAAGAGGTTCTCCAACTTACACCACATATAGCTCGAACAGCCCGTTCTTGAGCCAAAAATACCCTTTTTGAATCAGAAGAATTACCCCAAAAAATAATAGCGTACGACATAAGCATATGAAAATATGCGAAGTAGACTACTTTTCGTGTTGAACTGTCACTTATTTCAGATACTGTTCTAATGGTAAATAAAGCAGCATTTAGTTTCTGAACAAGATCCTGAACATGGGCTTTCCACAACAGCTTACTATCTATCCGAACGCCAAGGAACTTGAACTGTTCTGTTTCGCTTATAATATGCTCGTTCTGTCTGATCAAAATATCGGTTCTTGTTGAATTGTGAGTCACAAACTGTAAAAACTGAGTCTTACTGTGATTTAGCATCAAATTATTTTCCAGAAGCCACGAACTTGTTTCACGAACTACATTATTTGGTACTATTTCAGTATTACACACAAGATCCTTCACTACCGAGCTGGTGTCATCAGCAAACAGAAATATTTTTGAATCACCTGTAATACTAGAAGGCATATCATTTTTATAAATAAGAAACAGCAGTGGCCCCAGCACCGACCCTTGGGGAACGCCCCACTTAACAGTGCCCCATTGGGACTGAACGTCACTACCACTCTCAACAGATCGCGTGCCTTCTCCATTCTACACATGGACGGCACGCTCACTGATACTACGCACTGTGCGTGTGTCTGGCTGGCAGTCTTTCCTCGCCGGGTGACACTGCTATCGCCTGGACGGGTTTATATCTATAGTGGGCTGGCGGTTATAATATTCTAGCTGATCAGTATAAATAGTGTTGACAAGTTAGACAATTTCGCGTTGCCATCGATTTCTCTAAACTTTTCATTCCATCTTTGGATGGCTAGCTCTCTTGAAAGATCTTGCATTGCGATTTCTGAAAAACTCTCTTGCAGGCCTACAGTTTATTGATTTTCTTCATACCCGATTTTTCTCGCTATTGTGTGGCAGGAATGTTCTAACAAGGGGACCCTCCATACTGTAAACCACGGATTTTGATGCGCTTCAAATATGTTATAGAGTCACCTTGAGTATCTGGCTATCCAGTGTTTCAGCGATGGGCCTTGGTTTTTGAGAAAATAGATTTTGAAGGTCATTGAGCGCTTTCTATATACGTAACTTCAGAAATATTTCGAGTATATTAGCGTAGAGCAGTGGTGAAGGTTCACAGTCACCGCGCTGCAGGTACGTGTTCGAATCCTGCTCTTGTACTTTTTTTTTCCAAATTCGACCGAATTTTTCGATTTTATTTCAAAGAATATCAACACAGTGTAAGGTGTGCGGAATTATAAAGACATATTCAGTTATTAATTTTTTCTGTCATACAATATTACAAAATCTTATTTTTCATCGCCCACATTGCTTGATGTGCCAGAACAATATTCTGAGTGATACTTATCACACAAACAACCGAAGCACAAATTTTCGCAGCACCACGCGCATTTTATGAAAGCAGCCGTCTTGCAGGCGCACGGTTTCTTCATGAACGACACCGGGAAACACAATTCTTTTGCATTCAATAAAGATTTCTCTTTCATGCACTAATTTCGATGCGAACCATGCGTATCTAACCATGCTTTCAAAATTAGGTGCGCTGAAATCATGTAGGATTAGCGAAAGTAATTTATCGAATCTTCCCTAGAAGCGATCTCCCTACTGTCTTTCATCAAGTCGGGAGCATTCTGAATAATTTCCGTGAAGATTTCCACCTGTCGGTAAAAATCAGCCTCGCAGGGCTGGCAATAAGGAGTGCACTTTGGTGGGACCACGTACTCGCTTTCCTTTCATCAGTGAATAGATGATCGTATAAAGTTGAATCGGTTTGTGCTCCCCACCAATCGATAATGTACAAAAAAATTTCTATCGCACGTACGGAAGAATTACAGAACGCAAAAACTCTTCGTACACCAGTTTCGTGAACTTCCCGAATTTCGTACAGGACACGACTACATGTCTGTATTTCCCAGTTAAGTCGTCTACTCGTTTTTGAACGTTAGGACAAAATTTCCCGGACGGTTCTTACATATACAAAAAAACATATGGGAGCAGGATTCGAACACGGTACCTCCAGATCGGTAGCCGTGAACCTTTAACGCTGCGCTACATTGACTTGCTCGGAATATATGTAATGTTACGAGTATACAAAGCGCGCAGTGAACTTCAAAATTGATTTTGTCAAAAACCAAGGCCCGTCGCTAAAAAACCGGATAGCCAGGTGCTCAGGGTAAGTGCCTCTACTTCAAGCGCATCAAAATCCGTGATTTACAGTATGGAGGGTCCCCTTGTAAGAGTCCAAGATCTTTTACAGTTACATCACACTTTTGCCTGTCCATATTTGGGGCCATACGGTGGATTACTGATGCTGTCATTGTCGTGACTCGTGTTGCTGTATTGGCCTACAGGGACATGACAAAAATATGAAGGATGCTGCTGAGGGTGCTGCTAGTTTCATTCATCATATTCGTGATTATGTTTATGCCTCAATACAAAATTATGTTGACTTTTGTTCTTGAGAGTTCATCCAGAACTTCTGTTAATTTATTGGAAAAAGTCTTCACACTGTCATGGGGTGATTGACACACGCGCGCACACACACACACACACACACACACACACACACACACACACAAACACACACACACACACACATACATACACACACAAAAAATGGTTACTTTTTCTGTAATGTTATGCCCTGTTAATTCAATAGTTATTTCAAAGTGTCTGTGTTCACTTACACTACATATGTCACGTCTTGAATTAAACTGTGTTCCTTCTCTGGCATAAATGCATGACCCTCCATCCACTGAAGTAGTTCTACTGTAAGAGACTGTCATTTGGCACAACGATAATACGATATGTTGGGTTTCTGTATCTCTACACCAGTGCTCAGTGACACGAGCTACTGTGCACTTCGCCGGCCGCGGTGGTCTCGCGGTTCTAGGCGCGCAGTCAGGAACCGTGCGACTGCTACGGTCGCAGGTTCGAATCCTGCTCCGGGCATGGATGTGTGTGATGTCCTTAGATTAGTTAGGTTTAAGTAGTTCTAAGTTCTAGGGGACTGATGACCACAGCAGTTGAGTCCCATAGTGCTCAGAGCCATTTACTGTGCACTTTCAAGATTGGTGCTCAAATTGATGTGTTTTATTGTTTTATTGCTTGTATGTTTTGTTGTTGTTGTTGTTGTAGTCTTCAGTCCTGAGACTGGTTTGATGCAGCTCTCCATGCTACTCTATCCTGTGCAAGCTTCTTCATCTCCCAGTACCTGCTGCAACTTACATCCTTCTCAATCTGTTTAATGTATTCATCTTTTGGCCTCCACGATTTTTACCCTCCACGCTGTCCTCCAATACTAAATTGGTGATCCCTTGATGCCTCAGAACATGTCCTACCAACCGATCCCTTCTTCTAGTCAAGTTGTGCCTCAAACACCTCTTCTCCCCAATTCTATTCAATACCTCCTCATTAGTTATGTGATCTACCCACCTAATCTTCAGCAATCTTCTGTAGCACCACATTTCGAAAGCTTCTATTCTCTTCTTGTCCAAACTAGTTATCGTCCATGTTTCACTTCCATACATGGCTACACTCCATACAAATACTTTCAGAAACGACTTCCTGACACTTAAATCTATACTCGATGTTAACAAATTTCTCTTCTTCAGAGACGCTTTCCTTGCCATTGCCAGTCTACATTTTATATCCTCTCTACTTCGACCATCATCAGTTATTTTGCACCCCAAATAGCGAAACTCATCTACTACTTTAAGAGTCTCATTTCTTAATCTAATTCCCTCAGCATCACCCGACTTAATTCGACTATGTTTTGATGAAGGATTATTAAAAATCTGTGAAGTGTCCCATGATACTTTTCCAATAGTTTCTTTCTATTTATGACATGTATTGCGTGTGTCCTATTTGATATGTTAGAATCTATCTTGGGAGTGATTATTCACATTTATAATGAGTTTTGCATTGGATGGGCGATGCAGTTGCTGAACTTACTGTTCCCACTCCCTAATAATGGCCTATGTCTCCCCTTACGATAACTGGTGGAGCATTCAGAGCGTGGATGGTCTTATAGGTGTTAGCTGTTAGCCATCAGATCACCAGGAGTGAGTGGGTGTGTGCATCATGCTGGTGCACAGTGTACCCTTTGTGTACAGAGATTTTCTGCACTACATACTACCAAGCTATTTACTTTGAACATCACTGTTTGTAGTCTAGGTTCTATAGATCAGTAAAATTCGCACAACTCCCCAATGATGTATCAGTTTTAAAAATGCTTGCAGCCAATTTCTCTCTTACGGCAGTTTTATCTCTAGTCTCATAATCTAAAAATGTACGAGAGTGAATCAAATGAAAACTTTAAATATTTTTTTAAATATTATTTACTGTGCAGAAGTGGTACAAAACTGTATCACTTTTCAACATAATCTCCCCCACGCTCAATTCAAGTACTCCAGCGCTTACAAAGTGTATAAATCCTTTAGAAAAGAAATTCTTTCGGTGAATTGCGCAACCACTCATGCACCGCGTGGCGTACCTCTTCATCACAACGGAACTTCTTTCCTCCCATTGCGTCTGTGAGTGGCCAAACATATGGAAATCACTCGTGGCAAGGTCTGGTGAGTATGGTGGACGAGGAAGACACTCAAAATGCAAGTCTGCGATTGTTGCAACTGTTGTACGGGCAGTGTGGGGCCTCGGATTGTCATGTTGCAAAAGGACACCTGCTGACAGCAATCAACGTCGCTTTGATTTGATTGCAGACCGCAGATGATTTTTCAGGAGATCTGTGTATGATGCAGTGGTGACAGTGGTCCCTCTAGCCGTGTAATGCTCCAAAATGACGCCTTTTTCGTCCCAAAAGAGAGTCAGCATAACCTTCCCTGCTGATGGTTCTGTTCGAAACTTCTTTGGTTTCGGTGATGAGGAATGGCGCCATTCCTTGCTCGCTCTCTTCGTTTCCGGTTGGTGGAAGTGAACCCAGGTTTCGTCCCCAGTAACGATTCTTTGCAAGGCAGCCATCACCTTCTCGTTCAAAGCGCCGAAGAAGTTCTTCACAAACATCGACATGTCGTTCCCTCATTTCAGGAGTCAGCTGCCGTGGCACCCATCTTGCAGACACTTTGTGGAACTGGAACACATCGTGCACAGTGTGGTGTGCTGACCCGTGACTAATCTGTAAACATGCTGCAGTGTCATTCAGTGTCACTCGGCGGTTTTCCTTCACTATGGCTTCAACTGCTGCAATGTTCTGTCGAGTCACAGCTCTTTGTGCCTGAACTGGACGAGGAGCATCTTCCACTGAAGTCGCACCATTTGCGAACTTCCTACTCCACTTGTAGACTTGCTGCTGTGACAAACATGCATCATTGTACTGAACCTTAATTCGTCGATGAATTTCGGTAGGTTTCACACCTTCACTGCGCAAAAACCGAATAACAGAACGGTGTTCTTCCCTGGTGCAAGTCGCAATTTTTTTTTAAAAGAGGTGGAGCCCCTCCACGTCCACACCGGCATGATGGCCAACACAAAAGGTCTACTGCCATCTCTGCATAAGGGTTAGTATTCACTAAAGTGAGGTGTCGCAGGATGTGGGTACTGCGATGTCTGCGTACGTCTGGTTAGGATTAACCATTAATACGCGCTCATCTGGAGAAAGATTGGTCGAAATCTGACGAAGGGTAGCGGTTTGAAGGGCAGAGGAAAAAAAGTGCCAAAGCAAGAGCCAAGGGAAAAAAACCTCTGCGAAAGTTAGGTCGGGCGGCAAGAGCAGTAGCGGTTGTCTTGCTGCCTGCGATAGGTTGTGTAAGGATAGGCTTTGTTAGTAGTGGGTATCATGCATGTCGATACCTTGACGTTGTGCGTTTGTGCTGCTCGGCGGCTGGCGCTGGGTGCTGGTACAGAGTCCTCGTTCAGCGTCCTGCAGCCTGCAACAGTTAGGTTTGTTATCGATCTTGTGTCCGATAGGTCATATACCGGAGGCACAGTGTGAGGGAGTGTTGGCAGATTGTTCGTGCGTCTGTGGGCGAGCTCGTCTGTGTCCCTGCTGTGGCCTGTTGGTCGGCTCTAATAGCAGCTGGTAGTTGCCAGGCAGTGTTGCTGATATGCAGGGGCTTACCGGCGTTTGTCGCTGTTTGCGTATGTTAGTTTACCATAGGTGGCTATGCCCTAGCTAGCAGTGTCTTTGGTCGCTTGTGTTTCCACCTGTGGTTGTGATCGTAGTTTCCCAGAGTGAGGATGAAAGGATTGTTCGAGTGTCTCGAGTTCCTGTATAGTCGTGTGGCGTGTTTCTTGAATACTTCCTTGAGGGTATCAAGGCGGTATTCATGGTGAAGATCCACGGTGCGTGTGTAGCGTGGAGCATTGCTGATGATTCGTAGCACCTTGTTCTGTATGATCTACAGGCGGCGCAGTCGTGTGGGAGCTGCATATCCCCAGACGGGAGCTGCGTACGTCATCAGAGGTCTAATCAGTGTCATGTATAAGGACCTCGACACCCTCCTATTCAGTGTGCTTGCCCTGTTGAGCATTGGGTAGAGCTGTTTGAGCCTCGCGTGCGCTCGGTTGGCAACGTATTCTATGTGGTCCCCCCATGTAAGTTTCCGGTCCAGCCAGACACCAAGGTATCTGACTTTCTCTCGGAAACGTATTGGGCGTGTATGTAGTGTTATCGGTCTACAGTGTTGGTGTATGCGCAGTAGTTTCGGTCTGCGTGTGAACAGAACTGCTTCGCACTTGTCGACGTTTACTTTAATACGCCATCGCTCCAGCCAAGGCTCAGCTGTTCTGAGTGCTGTCTGTATTCGTGAGTTGATGTTCGACGGTTTCCAGTCGCAAGTGGGGCGGCTATCTTTATACTGATATTGCGACGCTAGGTGTGCATCTGCACTATGCTGCCACCTACAGGACATTCTGCACGCTGTTTGTAGCACGCTTACCAACTTACAGGATAACGGCGCGAAATTTCGATTTGTTATTACAAATTTAAGGTTTTCATTTGACTCACCCTCGTACATCTGTGTGTGTATAGAAAAGTAGCACATGCTGCTTTGAAGAGGCATAAAACACTGTGTTAGGTGCAACAGATCCAAGGCCATTTCACTTAAATGTACCCAGAGAGGTGGCACAGTGGTTAGTACACTGGACTCACATTCAGAAGGACGACAGTTAAAATCTGCATCCGGCCATCTTGATTTAGGTTTTCCGTGATTTCCCCAAATCGCTCCAGGGAAACGCCGGGATCGTTCCTTTGAAAGGGCGTGGACGACTTCGATACCCTAATCTGATGGGACCGGTGACCTCGCTGTTTGGTCCCTTCCAAGATGTGACACTCAGCGTGCGGTATTGACCACCTCGTGGAAAAAAGAAGTTAATAGCAGCTGTGGTGCCGTCCCATGGCCACACAGCATGAACTCAGCTAGCCACAGAGTGTACCAGTCCGAACGGCACAGTCTGCGATAAATCCTTCCACTACTGAAAAGGTGTTACGGGGGTGGTGTAGCAGCTAAAGCACTATGCTGGCATTCACTAGATGTGGGTGTGTACCTTCCTTTCAGCTTCAACATTTATGTGATCTCTCTACATCAGCATAACACTATCAGGATGGATCTTGCGCATACAGCCAGTTACGTTCCTCCTGTCTGTGCAGCCCAGCACACCTCGAATAACCTATGTAACGAAACTTCCTGGCAGATTAAAACAGTGTGCCGGACCAAGACTCGAACTCGGGACCTTTCCCTTTCGCGGGCAACTGCTCTACCGTCTCAGTTATTCAAGCACGACTCACGCCCCGTCCTCACAGCTTTACTTCTGCCAGTACCTCGAATCCTACCTTCCAAACTTTACAGAAGCTCTCCTGCGACTCTCCGCTGCAGAGTGAAAATCTCATTCTGGAAACATCCCCTAGGCTGTGGCTAAGGAATGTCTCCCCAATATCCTTTCTTTCAGGAGTGCTAGTTCTGCAAGGTTCGCAGGAGAGCTTCTGTAAAGTTTGGTAGGTAGGAGACGAGGCACTGGCAGAACTAAGACTGTGAGGACGGGGCGTGAGTCGTGCTTGGGTAGCTCAGATGGCAGAGCATTTGCCCGTGAAAGGCAAAGGTCCCGAGTTCGAGTCTCGGTCCGGCACACAGTTTTAATCTGCCGGAAAGTTTCGTATCAGCGCACATTCCGCTGCAGAGTGAAAATCTCATTCTGGGAACCTATCTAACGTTAAACGCAATCTTCCATCCTTCCTTCTCCCAGAGGTCAGCAGTGTCTTGTGGCAGTAGTGTTAGGGTTGCAGTCGTTCAAACTCCAGTGTTACATTCTCCTTCCGCCGCATTAACTCCACAGACACCACCAGGTACTCGTCCATCGATCCGTCTGTGGTCGTTCTTCTCAGAAATATATGTACAAATTTGCCTTCACCGCTTCAGTCTACACTACTGGCCATTAAAATTGCCACACCAAGAAGATGACGTGCTACAGACGTGAGATGTAACTGACAGGAAGAACATGCTGTGATATCAAAATGATTAGCTTTTCAGAGCATTCACACAAGGTTGGAGCCGGTGGCGACACCTACAACGTGCTGACATGAGGAACGTTTCCAACAGATTTCTCATACACAAACACCAGTTGACCGGCGTTGCCTGGTGAAACGTTGTTGTGATGCCTCGTGTAAGGAGGAGAAATGCGTACCATCACGTTTCCGACTTTGATGAAGGTCGGATTGTAGCCTATCGCGATTGCGGTTTATCGTATCGCGACATTGCTGCTCGCGTTGGTCGATATCTGATGACTGTTAGCAGAATATGGAATCGGTGGGTTCAGGAGGGTAATACGGAATGCCGTGCTGGATCCCAACGGCCTCGTATCACTAGCAGTCGAGATGACAGGCACCTTATCCGCATGGCTGTAACGGATCGTGCAGCCACGTGTCGATCCATGAGTCAACAGATGGGGACGTTTGCAAGACAACAACCATCTGCACGAACAGTTCGACGACGTTTGCAGCAGCACGGACTATCAGCTCGGAGACCGTGGCTGCGGTTACACTTAACGCTGCATCACAGACAGGAGCGTCTGCGATGGTCCACTCGACGACGAACCTGGGTGCACGAATGGCAAAACGTCATTTTTTCGGACGAATCCAGTTTCTGTTTACAGCATCATGATGGTCGCATCCGTGTTTGGCGACATCGCGGTGAACGTACATTTGAACCGTGTATTTGTCGTCGCCATACTGGCGTATCACCCGGCGAGATGGTATGGGCTGCCATTGGTTACACGTCTCGGTCACCTCTTGCTCGCATTGACGGCACTTTGAACAGTCGACGTTACATTTCAGATGTGTTACGACCCGTTGGCTTTACCCTTCATTCGATCCCTGCGAAACCCTACATTTCAGCAGGATAATGCATGACCGCATGTTGCAGGTCCTGTACGGGCCTTTCTGGATACAGAAAATGTTCGACTGCTGCCCTGGCCAGCACATTCTCCTGATCTCTCACCAATTGAGAACGTCTGGTCAATGGAGGCCGAGCAACTGGCTCGTCACAATACACCAGTCACTACTATGAACTGCGGCATTGTGTTGAAGCTGCATGGGCAGCTGTACCAGTACACGTCATCCGAGCTCTGTTTGACTCAATGCCCAGGCGTATCAAGGCCGTTATTGCGGCCAGAGGTGGTTGTTCTGGGTGCTGATTTCTCAGGATCTATGCACCCAAATTGCGTGAAAATGTAATCACACGTCAGTTCTAGTATAATATATTGGTCCAATGAATACCCGTTTATCATCTGCATTTCTTCTTGGTGTAGCAATTTTAATGGTAGGTAGTGTACGATAACGGGATACCAGAGTTGACGGCAGAAGTTCAGTCGTTTCCATAGTAAATTATCGCCTTCAGACTGATGTTTTCACGTAACCGCAAAGATCTTTACCCATATGACGGTGGGCGACACGCTACTGGCAGGATCCTCCTTTTGGTCTAAAATCCTCTGTGGCAGTATCGAGTGAGGGTAAGCAGGCAATGTAGGAGGTGATAACGTAAGCAAGGCACCAATCAAATGTGAAATTTGTTATGAACTACGCATATGTTTTTTTTTTCAGGTCAAAAAGAGTATTTTACAAAGCTAAAACCGGAAGACGTAACAGATTATGGAGTTGAATACGACTACTACAGCATTATGCACGCCAGCAGGAAAGCATTTTCTAAAAACAACAGAAGTACAATTGAGACAATAGTGAGTATTTTAGACATATATTCTGACAAAACAACGAAGTGTATTTCGCTACTATATAATAGATTTATTGTATTGATCTTATTTTAACAAGTTAGCCAAGAAATGTATTGGTCAACTCACTCGTTTGATTATACAAGGTGGTCCATTGATAGTGACCGGGCCAAATATCTCACGAAATAAGAGTCAAACGAAAAAACTACAAGGAACGAAACTTGTCTAGCTTGAAGGGGGAAACCAGATGGCGCTATGGTTGGCCCGCTAGATGGCGCTGCCATAGGTCAAACGGATATCAACTGCGTCTTTTTAATTAGGAACCCCCATTTTTTATTACATATTCGTGTAGTACGTAAAGAAATATGAATGCTTTAGTTGGACCACTTTTTCCGCTTTGTGATAGATGGCGCTGTAATAGTCACAAACGTATGGCTCACAATTTTAGACGAACAGTTGGTAACAGGTAGGTTTTTTAAATTAAAATACAGAACGTAGCTACCGTTGAACATTTTATTTCGGTTGTTCCAATGTGATACATGTACCCATGTGAACTTATCATTTGTGAGAACACATGCTGTTACAGCGTGATTACCTGTAAATACCACATTAATGCAATAAATACTCAAAATGATGTCCGTCAACGTCAATGAATTTCGCAATACGTGTAACGACATTCCTCTCAACAGTGAGTAGTTCGCCTTCCGTAATGTTCGCACATGCATTGACAATGCGCTGACGCATGTTGTCAGGCGTTGTCCGTGGATCACGATAGCAAATATCCTTCAACTTTCCCCACAGAAAGAAATTCCGGGACGTCAGATCCGGTGAACGTGTGGGCCACGGTATGGTGCTTCGACGACCAATCCACCTGTCATGAAATATGCTATTCAGTACCACTTCAAACGCACTCGAGCTATGTGCCGGACAGCCATCATGTTGGAAGTACATGGCCATTCTGTCATGCAGTGAAACATCTTGTAGTAACATCGGTAGAACATTACGTAGGAAATCAGCATACATTGCACCATTTAGACTACCATCGATAAAATGGGGGCCAATTATCCTTCCTCCCATAATGCCGCACAATACATAACCTGCTAAGGATGTTCCACTTGTCGCAACCATCGTCGATTTTCCGTTGCCCAATAGTGCGTATTATACCGGTTTACGTTACCGCTGTTGGTGAATGACGCTTCGTCGCTAAATAGAACGTGTCCAAGAAATCTGTCATCGTCCGTAATTTCTCTTGTGCCCAGTGGCAGAACTGTACACGACGTTCAAATTCGTCGCCATGCAATTCCTGGTGCATAGAAATATGGTACGAGTGCAATCGATGTTGATGTAGTATTCTCAACACCGACGTTTTCGAGATTCCCGATTCTCGCGCAATTTGTCTGCTACTGATGTATGGATTAGCCGCGACAGCAGCTAAAACACCTACTTGGGCATCATCATTTGTTGCAGGTCGTGGTTGACGTTTCACATATGGTTGAACACTTCCTGTTTCCTTAAATAACGTAACTATCCGGCGAACGGTCCAGACACTTGGATGATGTCGTCAAGGATACCGAGCAGCATACATAGCACACGCCCGTTGGGCATTTTGATCACAATAGCCATACATCAACACAATATCGACCTTTTCCGCAATTGGTAAACGGTCCATTTTAATACGGGTAATGTATCACGAAGCAAATACCGTCCGCACTGGCGGAATGTTACGTGATACCACGTACTTATACGTTTGTGACTATCACAGCGCCACCTATCACAAAGCGAAAAAAGTTGTCCAACTGAAACGTTCATATTTCTTTATGTACTACACGAATATGTAATAAAAATGGGGGTTCCTATTTAAAAAAAAACGCAGTTGGTATCCGTTTGTCCTGGCAGCACCATCTAGCGGGCCAACCATAGCGCCATCTGGTTTCCCCCTTCAAGCTAGATGAGTTTCGTTCTTTGTAGTTTTTTCGTTTGATGCTTATTTCGTGAGATATTTGGCCTGGTCACTATAAATGGACCACCCTGTATGCAATCATAACAATTTTTTAAATAAAAAAAGATCCCAAGACTCTGAGATATAAAAGTGCCTCCATTCTTGTAAACGACACTTCAATAGATAAGACTGGTTCTACCTAAATTTCCTCGAACAGGTACCTAAAATAACAGTTTCTTTCCGATACATCTAGGTACTTTGTATAATCCTACTTCCATTAGCCGCACCGTATACCCTCCAAAAGCAAGGAACATTCCTCCCCAGCACCTCATTATCAAATTCCTATTCCAGTAAAAAAAAATAATGAAGAAGTCATTGCTATCTTTGCCCATCGTCATCTTCCTCATGTGACTGCGGACCTTCCAACCAACAAACCCAAAGTTCGTTGCGTATGCTCGAAAGATCGCTCCCATTCTGCAAGCAGTACTATGAGCATCGTTATCACGAGCAGAAATGTCTCATTTCAGTGAAGATCACCATGGAAATTCTCATTATCTTCGAACTAAGAACATGCAATTATAAACGACAGTACTATGCGTATGTGTCAACATTGCAGTGCTCATTTTCGAACGGTAACTTTCTCTATCGCTGACTAACGAGTACCATTGTGCTTCTAAATCACTACAACTGAGGAATGAGTGAAGCTAAAGAAAACTGCTTTGAAAAAAAATTGTTAGTGGAGAGGTCACTTTTCGTACTGTATGTAAGGAAAGGTGAAAAATCATAGCGAAAGTGTTTGACGATTAGAAAATGAAACGGATTTATGATTTTCCCTATTAGAACTGTCCCAATTATTGTGTTTCTATCCACTTGGCAACAATTGTTTATGCAAGAATTATTGTAAGACAATGATAACACCAATTTTCAACATAATAATGTTCTTTTCACTTTTCTATTCATATACATGACAATTTCAGCCCACCTCTCAAAACACTGGATAGTGTGCGGTTCCTATGATGTCTCTACTGTTCTTCAATTTACTCCATCGCACCATAACTTTTATTTCTTATGGGGTATTTTCATTTGTCAAATAACAACTGATGTAAGACCTGTTAATGAGAACTGCGAATACTGTCGCCGATGTCTACTGATTCCCTGACATACAAGGGAAGAGTTGATGTATCGTTCTAACATTTGTTGTTTCGTACAAGTTAGGTAGTTTTTAGCACTTCCAATATTTGAATCGATTCTCTAAATAATGATGCAAAACTTAATTTAAAAGAAGTGTAAAGTTATGTATGAAATTTCTTAAACTTTGTATCTTTCAATATTACAGTGTGAAATCTTCCATGTTACGGGATGAATTTGCTGTCATTGGTCAACGACAGAAATTAAGCAAAGCAGACATAGTTAAAGTTAATAGACACTACAAATGTGCATGATACGGCTGAACTTTCAGAGCAATGCCTTTTGAAGGTTAACCAAAATTCTCATCTTCTGAACCAGTCACACCTTGAATTTGAAGAAAAACACCTGATATCACGTTATACCTCAGTGTGATGAAGATATTGTTTGTTCATCAAATTTTTTTTGTAATTAAACTAGTTTACTTTTGTGCAACGTTTCTAATTACTCTATAATGTATTGCAAGCACAGTAAGGTTTGGAACTTACAAGTTGTTTAACAATGTTTGTCACCAATGTAATACCTGCTTTTGTTCAAATAAAAATAATGAACACATGATGATACTGCACAGCAAAAACAAAAATGAGCAGAAAATTTTCTCCTTGGAAAGTCAATTCAGAGTAAAAAGACTATCCCTGCAAAAATGAATGCATTTCTTAAAATTAACAAAAAGAGATTGCAAAGAATGGTACGGTGTAGGGTGGGCAAACCGGTTGTTTATTCTGACGTTTCATGCCATAAAAACACTACTGACTTTGATCTGCTTTGTAATGATGTGGAATGAGTGGATTTCCAAGCTGTTTACAGATGAACGTTTTTGAAATATGGTTTTATATTACTGTAAGTTAGATTTACTTCGACAACAGAAGTAAGCTGCGTTGTAAAACTACCTATATAGACCACTCAAACTGTACTTTATAGGCTCAGCATGTTCTCCCGGATGTGAACTCTGTAGCCAGATGCTAATAACACTGCCATCTTTGTGTCCACACACGGGAGACTTGGTGTGGCCCACAGACAGTGAGTGGTCACTTGAAAGACTTGCTCCCACAGCTGGGGCCGTCCGCTGTTGATGGTCTGCAGATATTCTGTACGCACAACGTCGGTACACTGAACCACGAGTGGCCCCACACGATGGTAGCAGCGGAACGCAATCGCCATAGCCACAGGTGGCTGCGTGATCTTGTGTACACCGTCTCTGCTGTTCCTCACGCCTGCTAACAAGGAATTGTCTGCAGAAAGCGGTTACAGCATCGGTGATTTCAGCAGTAAATAGAAACATTAAAAAAGGTAGGAAGACTTTTCTGCTTAGCAAAAGTGGCAAAAAGCAGACTTCAGAGTACTTGACGGCTCAACACAAAAGTTTTATCTCACGTACAGATTGTGTTGAGGATCAGTGGGCAAAGTTCAAAACCATCGTACAATATGTGTTAGATGAGTATGTGCCAAGCAAGATCGTAAGAGATGGAAAAGAGCCACCGTGGTACAACAACCGAGTTAGAAAACTGCTGCGGAAGCAAAGGGAACTTCACAGCAAACATAAACATAGCCAAAGCCTTGCAGACAAACAAAAAATACCTGAAGCGAAATGTAGTGTGAGGAGGGCTATGCGAGAGGCGTTCAATTAATTCGAAAGTAAACTTCTGTGTACTGACTTGGCAGAAAATCCTAAGAAATTTTGGTATTATGTCAAAGCGGTAGGTGTATCAAAACAAAATGTCCAGACACTCTGTGACTAAAGTGGTACTGAAACAGAGGATGACAGACTAAAGGCCGAAATACTAAATGTTTTTTTCCAAAGCTGTTTCACACAGGAAGACTGCACTGTAGTTCCTTCTCTAGATTGTCGCACAGATGACAAAATGGTAGACATCGAAATAGATGACAGATGGATCGAAAATCAATTAAAATCGCTCAAAAGAGGAAAGGCCGTTGAACCTGATGGGATACCAGTTCCATTTTACACAGAGTACGTGAAGGAACTTGCCCCCCTTCTTGCAGCGGTGTACCGTAGGTCTCTAGAAGAGCGTAGCGTTCCAAAGGATTGGAAAAGGGCACAGGTCATCCCCGTTTTCAAGAAGGGACGTCGATCAGATGTGCAGAACTATAGACCTGTATATCTAACGTCTATTAGTTGTAGAATTTTGGAACACGTATTATGTTCGAGTATAATGACTTTTACAGAGTCTGTAGGAATCAGCACAGGTTTCGAAAAAGACGATCGTGTGAAACTCAGCTCGTGCTTTTCGTCCCCGAGACTCAGAGGGCCATAGACACGGGTTCCCAGGTAGATGCCGTGTTTCTTGACTTCCGCAAGGCGTTTGATCCAGTTCCCCACAGTCGTTCAATGAACAAAATAAGAGCATATGGACTATCAGACCGATTGTGGATTTGGATTGAAGAGTTCCTAGATAACAGAACGCAGCATGTCATTCTCAATGGAGAGAAGTCTTCCGAAGTAAGAGTGATTTCAGGTGTGCCGCAGGGGAGTGTCGTAGGACAGTTGCTGTTCACAATATACATAAATGACCTGGTGGATAACATCGGAAGTTCACTGAGGCTTTTTGCGGATGATGCTGTAGTATTTCGACAAGTTGTAACAATGGAAAATTGTACTGAAATGTAGAAGGATCTGCAATGAATTGACGCATGGTGCAGGGAATGACAATTGAATCACAATGCAGACAAGTACAATGTGCTGCGAATACATAGAAAGTAAGATCTTTTATCATTTAGCTACAATATAGCAGGTCAGCAACTGAAATCAGTTAATTTCATAAATTATCTGGGAGTATTCATTAGGAGTGATTTCAAATGGAATGACCATATAAAATTAATCGTCGGTAAAGCAGAAGCTAGACTGAGATTCATTGGAAGGCTCCTAAGGAAATTCAGTCCGGAAACAAAGGAAGTAGGTTACAGTACACTTGTTCGCCAACTGCTCGAATACTGCTCACTGGTGTGGGATCCATACCAGATAGGGTTGATAGAAGAGATAGAGAAGATCCAACGGAGAGCAGTGCGCTTCGTTACAGGATCATTTAGTAATCGCGAAAGCGTTACGGACATGATAGATAAACTCCAGTGGAAGACTCTGCAGTAGAGACGCTCAGTAGCTCGGTACGGGCTTTTGTTGAAGTTTCGAGAACATACCCTCACCGAGGAGTCAAGCAGTATATTGCTCCCTCCTACGTATATCTTGCGAAGAGACCATGAGGATAAAATCAGAGAGATTAGAGCCCACACAGAAGCATACCGACAACCTTTCTTTCCACGAACAATACGAGACTGGAATAGAAGGGAGAACCGATAGAGGTACTCAAGGTACTCTCCGCCACAAACCGCCAGGTGGCTTGCGGAGTATGGATGTAGATGTAGATGCAGAATATGTTAAAGTCATGTAAATCATCACATTGATGGAGCATCCATTTCTCATCCACGTGAAGTGCCTTGATTTAGACTCTCTTACAGTTGTTCTACCTCAAATCTACCAGAAAATCGTTGTCAATGGTGAGTGAAACCCTTGAAGTAACTCCTTCGTTCAGTCTGGAGATTTTGAATGTCGTTAACTGACTGGTTAACCTTGTCCATAACCATATTGAGTTTGTTCGAATTGCTGAATCGAATTGTCCCGTAAATCTGAACTTTTTTGCAGTATGGCGTCAGAAATGCCAACAATTTGCTCATGGATATCGATCAGATTAATGTACTTGTTATCTGACTCCTAAGCGTCAGTAGTAGGGAAATTGCGGCGTCAGTACACTTTGTTAGTGCAGGGTGCCTAAATCAGCGGCAAATCAGGGGCAAACTTTATTGATTTATGACCCCCTCCTCTCCCCTTAACATATTGTTCTGTTAACTGATTTATGACTCCCTGGCGATAATCTGTCCTTCTGAGAAAGCCCTCACCCGTAACTCTTCCTGAGACACGGTAATATCTTGTCAAGTTCTCTACCAGGTGACGTTAGTAAAGTTATTATAGTTCATAGTTTTACTCCGCTGGATGTTGTCAAAATAACGAGGGTGGAGAGAGAGAGAGAGAGAGAGAGAGAGAGAGAGAGCACATTGTCAGCAAAGTCTGTGACAGCATTACACTGTTGTATTTCTAATGTAGTTTTTTTTTTTTTTTTTTTTTTTTTGTGGGACATCAGTCTTCTGATTGGTTTGATGCGGCCCACCACGAATTCATCTCTTGTGTCAACCTCTTCATCTCAGAGTAGCACTTGCAACCAACATCCTCAATTATTTGCTCATTGTACTTCAATCTCTGTCTTCCTCTACAGTTTTTGCCCTCTACTGCTCCTTCTAGTACCATGGAAGTCATTCCCTGATGTCTTAACAGGTGTCCTATCATCCTGTCCATTCTCCTTGTCAGTGTTTTCCATATATTCCTCTCCTCTCTGATTCTGCACAGAACCACCTCATTCCTTACCTTATCAGTCAATCTAATTTTCAACATTTGCCTGTAGCACCCCATCTCAAATGCTACGATTCTCTTCTGTTCCGGTTTCCCCACAGTTCATATTTAACTACCATACAATGCTCTGCTGCAGATGTACATTCTCAGAAATTTCTTCCTCAAATTAGTGCCTATGTTTGATAGTAGTAGACTCTCTTGGCCACAAATCCCCTTTTTGTCAGTGCTAGTCTGCTTTTGATGTCCTCCTTGCCCCATCTGTCATTGGTTATTTTGCTGCCCAGCTAGCAGAATTCCTTAACTTTGTCTACTTCCTGACTATCAATCGTGAAGCTAAGGTTCTCACTGTTCTCATTTCTACTACTTCTCATTACTTTCGACTTCCATCGATTTACTCTCAATCCATGTTCTGTACTTATAAGACTGTTCATTCCATTCAGCATATCATGTAATTCTTCACTTTGACTCAGGATAGCAATGACATCAGTGAATCCTTTCACCTTGAATTTAAATTACATATCAGAGGCTTTCTTTTACTTCCATCATTGCTTCTTCGATGTACAGATTGAACAGTAGGGGCGAAGGACTACATCCCTGTCTTACACCATTTTTAATCCAAACACTTCGTTCTTGGTCGTCCACTCTTATTACTCCCTCTTGGCCCTTGTACATCTTGTATATTACACGTCTCTCCCTATAGCTTACCCCTATTTTTCTCAGAATTTCGAACATCTTGCACCATTGTCTTGATTTTTCTTTTGTCTTGTTTCCATTACCAACTGGTATTGCCTCTCTGGTGCCTTTACCTTTTCTGAAACCAAACTGATCGTCATCTAGCACATCCTGAATTTTCTTTTCCATCCTTCTGTATATTATTCTTGTCAGCAACTTGGATGCATGAGCTGTTAAGCTGTTTGTGCGATAATTCTCTCATGTCTCCCAATAATTCTAGAAATTCTGATGGAATGTTATCTATTCCTTCTGCCATATTTGATCTTAAGACTTTCAAAGTTCTCTTAAATTCTGATTCCAATACTGGGTTCCCATGTCTCTCCTAAGTCGACTCCTGTTTCTTCTTGTGTCACATCTGACAAATCGTCCTCCTCATAGAGGCCTTCAATGTACTCTTTTCACCTATCTGCTTTCTCCTCTGTGTTTAACAATGGAATTCTCGTTGCACTCTTAATGTTACCGCAATTGCTTTTTGTGTCACCAAACGTTGTTTTGACTTTCCTGTATGCTGAGTCAGTCCTTCTGACAATCATTTCTTTTGAATTTCCCTGAACATTTTTGTACTTCCTTCTTTCATCGATCAACTGAACTATTTCTTCTGTCACCCATGGTTTCTTCGCAGTTAACTTCTTTGTACATATGTTTTTCTTTCAAATTTCTGTGATGGCCCCTTTTAGAGATGTCCATTTCTTTTCAGCTGTACAGCCTACTGAGCTATTCCTTATTGCTGTATGTATAGCCTTAAAGAACTTTAACTGTATCTCATCATTTCGTAGTACTTCTGTATCCCACTTCTTTGTCTATTGATTCTTCCTGAGAAATGTCTTAAACTTCAGCCTACTCTTCATATCTACTACATTGTGATCTGAGTCTATATCTGCTCCTGGGTACGCCTTACAATCCAGTATCTGATTTCGCAGTCTCTGCTTGACCACAATGTAATCTAACTCAAATCTTTCATATCAGCTAGTCTTTTCCAAGTATACCTCCTCTTCTTGTGATTCTTAAACAGAGTATTCGCTATTACTAGCTGAAACTTGTAACAGAACTCAATTAATCTTTCTCATTCCTTATCCAAAGCCCATATTCTCTCGTAACTTTTTCTTCTACTCTTTCCCCCGCCACTATATTCCAGTCCCCCATGACTATTAGATTTTCGTCGTGAAATTTTTTCAATTACAGGCCACATGTCCTGTGGGTACACGTTATGTGTCTTTAATGCAGTCATTTCCATTACCGTCTGCATCCTCATGCCGTTGATCATTGCTGATTCTTCCACCTTTAAGTGCAGTTTCCACCCCAAGGACAGGAGAGTGCCCTGAACCTCTGTCCACTACTTCGCCATCTTTGGCATAGCCGTTAGCAGAATGAGAGTGACTTCTTATGCTGATTATTAATCAAAATTTTGATTGCTAATCAAAGACACCACCCCTAGACCACAGATGCATAGGAATAAGGCAAAGGAGACGAGAACATGTAGAGGGTGACAGTTACAGACCATCATTCGATATCGTTGAATTATGGGTGTTACGCTTTTGGATTTCTCTGTGCAGTCCGCTTATACTCTGCATGATTGTGAATTTTCTCCTGTCATTTGCCTGCTGTTTTTCTCGTTGTGATAGTCATCTATCCTGTCAGTGATGGGTGGAGAAGAAGACAGCCTTCTACGTAATGGAACAGTGCTGTCGGAACGTGATGGGATTTCGAGAGAATTAGCAGAAATGTGTGACTTGGCGTGGGACATCTCTTCATTGTGGAAATCACATGGATTCAAATGCTACATATCGAAGAACGAAAAATTCGTGAGAATACGGGCAGGACGAGAGGGGTGTTGAGAGGTGAGCTGGATGCCGCTTTTCCTAAGTGTTGTGGGCAAACATATTACAACCTCTCACATTCGTCTCACAAAGTGACTGCAGTGAGAAAACTAGGAGCTAGTACGAAGATTTTTACTGAGAGACTATCAGCAGTAGAAATTCCGACTTTTGTTTTCTCGATAAATAAAAGACAAAATTCTTCTGTGAGTTTGTGTGGCTCTAAATGGATGGAGTGACATCTCAGTAGGTAGACTAAATTTACTTTTACATCTGTATGCTTACTTGGCAAAGCATTGTACGGTGTGTGGTAGAGGTGCCCTGTGCTACTACTACTTTTCTATTCCAGTCGCAAGTAGGGCAAGGGAAAGAGACTGCTTACATGCCTCCCTATGAGCGCTAATTTCGGTAATCTTGTCTTCGCCGTCCTTCGGCGAAAAGTATGCTGGCGGCGGTAGAATCCTTCTGTCGTCAACTTCAAATTTCGGTTCTTAATAGTGTTCATGGAAAAGAATGTCGTCTTTCCTCCAGTGATTCCCGTTTGAGCTATCTGCCGAGTGTAATCCGACAGCTGCAAAATAAAATTGCTCGCCATGGTCAGTTTATTTAATTAGCCTATTAATGTGATATCAATGACGTGCTGCTTGTTAGGTGAAAGTGGGGGCTAGGGTACCACAGATATAATTCGGGAGCTGGAGCAGCAATCAGACGTATTTGTCGTTGTCGCGAGATCTTTTGGTGAAGTTTAAATCTCCCCCTACACAGTGAGGGATGACCGTCGTAATAAAAGCAGCTACACTATGCGTTGAAAAGTATCCGGACGCCCCCAAAAACATACATTTTTCACATTAGGTGCATTGTGCTACCACCTACTGCGAGGTACTCCATATTAGCGACCACAGTAGTCATTAGACATCGAGAGAGAGCAGAATGGGGCGCTCCTAGGAACTCAAAGACTCCGAACGTGGTCAGGTGATTGGGGGTCACTTGTGTCATACGTCTGTACGCGAGATTTCCAAACTCCTAAACATCCCTAGGTCCACTGTTCCCGATGTGATAGTGAAGTGGCAACGTGAAGGGACACTTACAGCAGAAAACCGTACAGACCGACCTCATGTGTTGACTGACAGAGATCGCCGACAGTTGAAGAGGCTCGCAATGTGTAACAGGCAGACATCTATCCAGACCATCACACAGGAATTCCAAACTGCATCAGGATCAAATAGTTCAAATGGCTTTGAGCGCTATGGGACTTAACATCTGAGGTCATCAGTCCCCTAGAACTAAGAACTAATTAAACCTAACTAACCTAAGGACATCACACACATCCATGCCCGAGGCAGGATTCGAACCTGCGACCGCAGGGGTCGCACGGTTTCAGACTGAAGCGCCTAGAACAGTTCGTCCACACCAGCCAGCGCATCAGGATCCACTGCAAGTACTATGACAGTTAAGTGGGAGCTTCGAAAACTTGGATTTCTGGGTCGAGCGGCTGCTCATAAGCCACACATCACGCCAGTAAATGCCAAACGACGCCTCGCTTGGTGTAAGCAGCGTAAACACTCGACGCGTGAACAGTGGAGAAACGTTGTGTAGAGTGACGAATCACGGTACACAATGTGGCGATTCGATGGCAGGGTGTGGGTGTGGCGAATGCCCGGTGAACGTCATCTGCCAGCGTGTGTAGTGCCAACAGTAAAATTCGGAGGCGGTGGTGTTATGGTGTAGTCGTATTTTTCATGGAGTGGGCTTGCACCCCTTGTTGTTTTGCGTGGCACTATCACAGGACAGGCCAACATTGATGTTTTAAGCATCTTCTTGCTTCCCACGTTCGAAGAGAAATTCAGGGACGGCTATTGCATCTTTCAGCACGTCCGAGCACCTGTTCATAAAGCACGGACTGTGGCGGATTGGTTACACGACAATAACATCTCTGTAATGGACTGTCCTGCGCATAGTCCTGACCTGAATCCTTTGGAATGCCGACTTCTTGCCACGTCTCACCGACCGACATCTATACCTCTCCTCTGCACAGCAATTTCTGAAGAACTGGCTGCCAGTCCCCAGCACCTGATTGAACGTATGCCTGCGGGAGTGGAAGCTGTCATCAACTCTAAGGTTGGGAATGTAGTCGAATTAAATCAAATGATGCTGAGCAAAATAGATTAGGAAAAGAGGCACTTAAAGTACTGGTGAGTTTTAGTATTTGGGAGGAAAACAACCGATGATAGTCAAATTAGAGAGGATTTAAAATGTAGACTGGCAATTGCAAGGAAAGTGCTTCTGAAGAAGACAAATTTGTTAAAATCGAGTATAGATTTAAGTAGTTGTATGGAGTGTAGCCATGTATGAAAGTGAAACATGGATGATAAATAGTTTAGACAAGAAGAGAATAGAAGCTTTCGAAATGTGATGCTACAGAAGAATGCTGAATATTAAATGGGTAGATCACGCAACTAATGAGGAGGTACTGAAGAGAAATGGGGAGAAGAGGAATTTGTGGCACAACTTGACTTGAAGAAGGGATCGGTTGGTAGGACACATTGTGAGACATCAAGGGATCATAATTTAGTATTGCAGGGAAGAGCGGAAGGTAAAAATCGTAGAGGGAGACCAGTTCATGAATGCACTAAGCAGATTCAGAACGGTGTAGGTTGCAGTAGCTACTTGGAGATGAAGAAGCTTGCACAGGACAGAGTAGCATGGAGAGCTGCATCAGGCCAGCCTCTGGACTGAAGATTACAACAACAACAACAGTGAAAATGGAGTATATCCCTCTATTTTTCATATCATAATCGCTGCAGTTCTCCCTTTGTCCCCAGCATTACCCAATAGGAACTCAGTATTCTGAGGAGAGATGAAAACTTCCAACTGCATGTTTGGAGATGTTGGTTCTCGCAAACAAACAGGAAGTAGCCAATTGAGAGAGACTGCAACAGGGAGCGAATCCCGAATTTCCCTCTCAACAGAATGTCTTCACTTGTTGTTCCGTTTGGGGTGGTGAGATCAAAGTAGGCCGACATCTGGTCCATGGTCGGTGGTATTTAATACTGTGATCTTTGATTAGGACATTGGGTGGTTTTTAACCTCCGTGGCAAGTCCTGGGCACACACTCCAAACGTCTGCACTTCATTCCATTCCTCACTGCTTACAGCTGTTACATCATGGAAGCGGGGGTGGGGGGCGCAGATGTGAGTTCTACCCAAGTGGGGGAGCCCTGTATCCCACAAACTGATTAAATAAAGAATTCGCATCAATATGTATATTATTGACATTGACTTGAAGTTCGTGTCGTGAGATCCATCCTCTCCAGCACAGACTGGGTCTTCTTCCAGGCATTTTTTCTGGGAGGGGTGGGGAGCGAAGGGCCGAGGGCTGGTAAGTGGGACATCCTCTGGCAGTGGCATTGTCCACTAGCTCAGTCGATCCCTGCATGTCAAGGTGAGCATGTAGATATGAACGTTTTCCAATAAAACATGACCTCCAGTCTGTAGCAGTGTAATTACATAATTGGGACGTGTAGCTGCTGGATGTGATCTTCTCGTGCTAAATAAAGGGATCCAACGCTTGAAAACTGAATTTTAGAAATAAACATTGTATCCTCTGCTATGTGATTGGTATTGACTTCAATTTTCCTATTATGAGATCCTTCCTCTTCAGCACAGCATGAGTCTTTTTCCCACCAATTTTCAGGTGGGGTAGGGGATGGGAGTTGTGTGATTTCCCAGAGAGGATGAGATAATTAACGTATAGAATTAATTAATTAATCAGTTACTTTGATATAAACAGTTTATTGGTATTGGAAAGGTGGTCTCCAGAGGGTTTAGGGAATGGTGAGAAAGGGGGAGGGCTGGGGGTTTTCTCAGATTATCCCCAGAGAGTAATAAATCAGTTAACAGATCATAGGTTAAGGGGAGGGGAGGAGGTCATAAATTAATCAAGTTTGCCACTGGATGTATGCTTATGCCTGGTGTAAGCAACCTGCACTAATAAAACATGCTCACACCGCAATTGCACTACTGCTAGCATCATGGATGAAGTTGAAGCATTAGCATTGTGAGATCTGATTGCACAGCATTTGCAAAGTCTTTGTACCTGTGTAGGTAACTCATTTTTCTTTAGATAAGCTAAAAGGTATAAATTAAAATTCTTTTATACTACACCATACATGATCAGATGAAATGTCATGAGTTAGCTTCTGAGATTTTGTTTTGCGATATGTCATTTATTATGTGGATTTAGATCTTCACAGTTATATTAGTTTCCTCCCTAATTCAGAATACTAGTTTGGGAATTGTTAACATAGTTATTTCATACATACCATATTGCTTTATACATTGCATCAGCTGAGGAATATCCAGTATTAGCCAAACCATTACAACAACATGCTCAATAGCAAGTTGGTGCACCTTTGGAAGCTAACACAATGGCGATTTTGCATGGCGTGCATTCAACAAATCCTTTGTAATTTATGAAGATACATGGCGTCAGATATCTATGCTCATGTCACAATATTCCTGTAAATTACTGCTCAGTGGTCTACATACTGGGAACCAATAGTATCAGAGATGTGTCACACTGGATCCATATCAGGCGAATTTGGCGACAAAGACATCGGCATCAGCATAAATTCACCCACAACCTACTGCAGCACGATTCTGGACTTGTGGCAGATGTCATCACCATCGAGGAAGATGTCAAGCACTAAGAGACACTGTTGGTCTGCAATACTGTACATGTAGCCCACTGATCTCTTGGTAGTAGATAACTTGTTTCTAAGAAGAAAATCTGAATAAATCACAAAATCCTTCAAAATTGTATGATTTATATCGTTTTTCTGTAGGGGAAATAACCCAGAACCTGCAGAAATTATCTACTATCCTACTCTATTTCAACTCATTCACATCATTCTTAAGAGAAACAAGTAAGTAAATGAGCAGAGAAATGGCAAATTTTAGATATAATATATATTATTTTGCTTTAATTACAGTTTTTTATATTTTATCAGTAGTAATTGTGTACATTGAACACCTGTGGGAGGAGAAAACAAAAGGTGCTAGTGTAATGGTGAGTAACAGCAATGATCTTAAAAAATTGAAGGTAAAATTTCAAGTAAACTAAAAATTCCAAATCATTTCCTTCAGTCCATAGTATCTCAATTTAATGTGTCCATCTTCAAAAAATTGGAACTCCCAAATAATTATTAAGTTCAAATATCTGTCTGGTACAAGATACGTAATATCATTATTAACCTCCATACCAATTTTTTCTTGATATCTAGTACTGAAATATTCACATTCAGTAAACTTATACAAACCATTTACTTCTAGCTCACTAATTTTTCTTAAACTAATTAGTATTGCTTGTATTATTGAGCTTCTTGAGTAGGGTCTATATTTTTATATGAAAAGCTTTAGTAAGGAAATTTAAATTTTATAAATGAATAGCATAGAAAACATCAATGAAAAAGCTGTAAGGGTTTATACTGTTGAAGAGATCGAAAAAACGATATGCAATAAACCTGAATTATGTTATTCATTTTTTAATGATGGAAAAGATGATTTCAATGATGATGAAAAAAATGACAGCAGCAGCTGAAGCAGACTTTTGACTACATAATGTCCATATGGTATTGTATTTATTTTATTTATTTATTTATGCATTTATTTTACCTGGCAAGATTAGGGCCTTCAGGCCCTCACTTACACCTAACCAGGCATACTCAGATTCAACAAATTTCAGTGTCTACAGAAAATTAGGACATATAACATGTTATACAGTATTAATGTTAAAGAAAAAAAATAGAGATTATAAAAGTAGTACAATGATAATTATAACAATCAAAAAATAATTATAACAATCAAGAATAATAAAAATAATAATAATAATGATAATAATAATAATAATAATGACTATGTATATGAAAGTAAACATATTTTTCTTATATGAGTGTCAGTCCTATTGCTAGTTGGGAATTTTCTCGTTATATTCTTGCAGCTTGTAAGTTATTCTCATCAAGCAGAGACATAAGACGATGGAATAGGGTGAAAGAGATATAGAAGAGGTAGATAGGTTAGAGGAAGAGAAATAGAATGGTAAAATTCGAAGCTATGATGGAGAGGAGAAAGAAAAAGATGAGGGGGGGGGGGCACAACAATGGTGGCTATACCGTCCCTAATATGTACGTCTTAAGTTCCCTCTTGAATGTTGAGTGGTTTAGGATAAGACGCAGATCACAGGGGAGCGCGTTCCATAGTCGTATGGCTGAGATGGAGAATGACACGGAGAAAGATTTTGTGTTATGTAAAGGTACAGCCAAGATGTTAGATGTATCCGATCTGGTATTGCGGTTGTGGAATGATGATAGGTGTTTAATGTGAGAAGATAAGTATTGGGGGCACCAGTGGCTAAGAAATCGATGAAGTAAGCACATCGTGTGGAGATCGCGTGCCTTATGTGGGTGTATCCAACCTAGCTGGGAGTATGAAGGGCTGATATGATCATACAACCGTATGTTGCATACGTATCTAACACAAGCATTCATCACTAGCTCGAGGCATCTCGAATTTTCATTATTTGTGCCATGTTGAACTACATCACAGTAGTAAAGATTGTACCTATTTTATTTTCCAAAACATATCTTCTATCAGCATGAGGACTCAGTGTTTTTTATTTCCCTAGACTGAATAAATTTCATGTTCAATGCTTCATATAGACTTCATAGTTCTGTACTATTCAATATTATTGAACAAACAATCTTCTAAGCTGAGTTTATTTTTAACAACACAGTTATTGATTGCTTTTGGCTTTTTCTAAACTTTGTCACCAACTTTATAAGCATATTTGTTTGCTCTCAGACCATAAAATTCTTCTACTATTTTTCCATTGCATTCATCTCTCACTTTTCTTAAAACTTTGTTTGACTGAGGAATATTGTATATATTACTTGTTGGATACTCACTAGTAACAATTTTATCAATAGCTGATTTCATATTCTCATAGAAATCTTCAGTCTGTATGTTGTAGATATAATTGTCCCTATCTCCATAGCAATGCTCAGTAATTTAACCATATTTTGGTATCATAACTCTACAGTGAAAATCTACATCAGTTCTTTAGATAAATCAGTTACACTCATACTAATGTGAAATGGTTTATTGAACATAATTTTAGTTTCATTCATGTGAATTGCAGTAAGAGTATCATCAATTATTGTTCTTCCTTCGAGTTTTGGCTTTGGCACAAGTCTTTCACCTTTACCTCCATCTGAAACTAATTCTATATCATATTTTCCATCGTTTTTGCAAATACTGAATTAGTCATCAATTTGTAGAAAACTTTTTCAATATCATTTCTGGCTATCATCCTCTTGTAAGTATTCAAATTTATATATTTTTCAACCAGTCAGAATGTTTAAATTTTAAAACTCTGTGTATTTTTCTTGCCTTTATTCCTAGAGACAGATACTGTTTAAGATTTCTATAGAGAACTACATAATTATTTATATCATTCAGAGTAGACAAGCACTTACTTAATGTAGTAACAGACAGTAATTTATTTTTGGGAGATAATGCTATATACTTATGTAAATCATGCAGTTCTCTAGCATATTCTATATCTACTTCGAATATATACCCTGTTTTAGAAATTTCTGACTCAAGGTTTGGCTTATTCGTGAAATTAGATGAATATTCATATTAAAGATTTGATTTGTGGTCCCTCAAATAGAATTTCAGTTTTAATATTAATGTAAATTTGCTTGACTTTTATAGTGACTTTACTTTTAGTTATTTTTCCAAAGCATCGAAGGAATAATGGCTCTCATAATTAAAACAACGAAAATGTTATTTTGTAACTTACGGTCGCCAGAAAAGGAAACATCATACTTCGATATTTAAAAGCTACAGGTTCCTGGTCTGAAAGGACACATATAATATGAGACCACAAATAAAATGTTAGTTAACCGCTATTATCCTTCGTCAGTTTTCTTCACATTGATTGCTGTACTACACAAATACAATTTGCTTATAACAGAAGCAACTAGGCTCAGTATACTGTTATTTTACATGAAGCATTGATGCTTTTTATGACACTTTATGAACTAAATAATTGTACATCATCTGGTTGATTAAGCCTGAGGTGTTCCTCTCCAAACTCTAATAGACAGAACATAATAATAATAATTGTAAGTTTTTGTCTTTTGTTTCAGAAATAAAATTATCTGAAATATTACCTCTTACGCCTATCACACACACACACACACACACACACACACACACACACACACACACACACACACATATATATATATATATATATATATATATATATATATATAAATTAATTCTTTGCCGCTACTCGGCATATTTATTCCATATAGAATTTTTCTTTTCCCTTAAAAGATTTATTATACAGCCTCCTAAACAGTGACGATGAGTGTCAAACTACACTTGAACTATTTATGCCTAAAGTTTGTTTACAATATTGTTCAAAAACATACATATACCAGTTGTCTTTTACATTTATATGCAATAATCAAATTTAAATCCCTGCTCTGTGCTTCTTGACGCATTTTTATAGTGTCAGTGCGAGCAGAATATGTCAGAGCTGACGTCATGCAATGTTCCTATTTCAGCAGTCTCTGATTGCACAGTATCTCGCTGTATAACAATCTTTCCACAGTACACTGTGCAATGGCTTAATACATTGTTACATGTGTTTAAATACTTGGCTTGTTACGGCAAGATCATCAGTAGAAGAGGAAATAATACACTTTAACATGGAAATAACAAGGTAAATATATAACAGATACTGCAATAAATATAATCCGTTTTTACACACAAAATAAATGTTGCTTATATTTACAATATATATACTGATGTCACCAATTTAATGATTTTTAATTTCTTCGCTGATTGTCCATCATATGCAGTGTTTGCTAAGTGCTCAGACAAATTTAAAATCGTTCTTAGGTTAGTGTTTCTGAAGTTAATAGTTTATTCGACATCATTATTTAGAGAGTCTTTTCTCATAATCCATGAACATTCCATGCTTTACATACAATGATGGTTTTTTTACAATGCTATTTTTTTTGCAGAATAACAGATGCACATAACGAGATTCATCTGGTGCTCTTCATGGTGGCGATTTGTTTGGGAACAAGTGCCATTAAACACTCGTCCTTTGTGTATCTGTGCGGAAGGGTGATAGAATTTCTACGTCGAGTCCTGTGTTTGGATGCTGTGCTAGGCTGGTGGGTTGTCGACGCGTTTCAGAGAACTTTTTGCCCTCCAAATTCCACACTACTTCTCACACCTGTAGTATTCACTCGTTTATATTTGTTTTTGCTACTTCCCATAACCTTACACACGTTTCACTGTACACTGCATTGAACTTCAATGTTTGAATTTACCATAGTTTATGGTGCCTCAGAACATTCTTGTCATCATTTATACGATTTCGTTCGTTCTTTTAAATGTTTTCATTTTAAATATTTCTGTTGTTTTAAGCATTCTACTATACGTTTGTTTATGCAGCAGTTCTATGTTTCTTTTACTCACCATAGGATTTGCTTAGTTAATACTGAAACCTGAAAGAGAAGATTAGGCCCAGCACAAACCTCACAACAACACATGAGCTCAAGTGTTTATCTATGAATCAAAAGCTAAGTTAAAGAAGGAATTAAAATTGCTTTAAATTGAGCTACAAGATACAGATACAGATACAAGATGTGTTTGTGGACTCAAACCTGTTTTCCAGTGTCGTGTAATGATTTCGCTCATCTACATAATTTGTCTGCCTCCTTTGACATTTTCCATTATATTCTGAAACTATGCAGTTTCATTGTGTGTTTTGAAACGTAGTTCATTTTCGGAAATGATTTATGTTTGTGTCAGGTTCATATGTGCTCAATCTTCTATCATTACTGTTACACATAAAATTCCTGAGTGATTGGCATAACATTCATTGTGCAGCATAATAAATTAAATAAATCATTTATCATCTGGAGATCATTTAAATCGTTAGTTTTATTCCTCATCATCTCTTCTTTCTTCTTATCTGCTGACCTGAAATAATATATCTTAGAAGATTTCGTATATTTGTAAGCTGTATACTCGGTGTTGTGCTTAACATTCATGGTTAATAATTCACTTACCTGCGTGTCTCTTAATGAATTTGTGTTTTTTTTGTATGAAACTTACCTAAATCTCTATGATTTTGTTTGTTCTAGGATTTTGTTAGAAATACGACCCTTCATAAAGAAGTGCCCACTTAGCTTTATGTCGCTTCCGTGCCCAAGATATTTGGTGAGTACGCAAAATTGGTACAGTGTGTTAACTGTAACATGGCAGAGTTGCCAGGGGAGTGTGGGGAGAGGAGGAAGCAAGCATTGGCTGGCGAGGGGAGAGGAGCCGGTGGGGGGGGGGGGGGGGACAAGGCACGCCTACCAGTTGCAGTGCTGCCACTACAAATTGCGCGTCATGCTTACACGAAAGCAGACGAAAGACCTGGAAGTAAAACTCGCTTTAAATGTTGTTCGTAAACGAAATTGAAATTGTCATGTACATTAAAATCTATACATATAAAAATGAATGTATGTATGTTTGTCTACTATGCGCTCACAAACCATTCATCCGATTGCAATGAAACTTTGGTGAGTTGTTCTCCGAACGCCCAAAAAGAGTAATGGACAATGTTTCAACAGTTAAGTCAGGGTAGCATATGTAGCGCAATTGATTAGGTAAAGGTTTCTCATGCAACGGACCCGGGTTCGATTCCTAGCTCGCAATATTTTTTCATTTTATTTCATTCCCCGCAATGTTAAACTATTAATTATAAAATTTAAATATACTTAAACAGGTCATATAGTATAACGTAACTGTCAATCTCTACATATAAAAATGAATGTACGTATGTCTGCCCTCTGTACGTTCCCAAACCATTCATCTTATTGCGATGAAATTTTGGTGATTTGTTCTCCGTACGCCCACGAAGGTTCCTAGTCGGAAAAAAAAGAAATAAGACACATTCCTGAGGAGATATGACGTCATAAACAATGAGATGCCACCGCGGGAAAATACCCAGATTTATGCATCCACTATTTGAGAATGAGAGCACTTAGCGACTAGCAACAAACGTTACATACAGTTTCAAACCTTTACGAAAATTTTTCTCGCTGACACCCCCCACAAAATAATGAAAGGAAAAAAGGTTATCTCAGCACATACCGTAAATCTGCCGCAGTAGGCATGACGTTTTAATGTATTATTTCGTTACTATTAACTCTAATCGCAACATATTTCGCATACAGTATCCACATATATCAGTAAATGCGCCGGCAAATTTATGTCTCTTTACGACATATAATTCAGGAGATATCACGTAGTAAACATCGAGATGCGTGAAAAAGTGCCGCGTCAGGCATGACGTTTTGTTCTATTATTTCTTCACTACTAACACTATTCGCAAACGTGTTAAAAAATAGTATATAAAACCACGGGCGAATTCCTAAAAAACATTGTGCCAAAATTTTAAATCAATCGGTCAAAAACTTTCTGAGTGATGGAAGCATGGGGTGAAGCAATTTTTTCTGCTCCCTTTCCCTTTCGCAGCATTCAATCACACGCAATATAATTTTGCGAGCATCGCTGCGTAATACTGGTTTCCTTCTAACCGTAGGCCTACCGGTAGGGGTTGTTGGCGACTCCCGAGATGGGTCAGCAACTGCATCTTCACTCATTTTCATAATTTTTATCATAACTGCACCATAAAAACACGCAGAACAGTACAGCGCAAAACAATAACAAAAACAATAACGAAGCAGACGACAATGGCTACCTTGTAGAACACAGTCAGTTACGTAATGTTGGCAGCAGTCGAAACTGCGTGCCTACCGAAGCCTCCCGACGTTTACCGACTTCTACCGATTCAGGACTAGGGAGAGGTCTGCCATCTAAAAGTTTACACTCTTTAACTGCGGCCACCAAGAATAAATGCAGTATACTTTCATAACTTTTAGCTTAACGGTACTTGCCAAAACGAATTTTTCTACATCCACAGTTGATAAGTACTTTACCCGTAAAATTTTCTGCAATTATTCTTCGAGATTTTCTGGTTTTGTGCGAGGTGTCACTATGATTTTGTTGACTGCACGCGCGTCCAGAACTAAGCGTATATATCCGTTTGGTTTGTTTGTTGTTAATAACGGATTGAAATAAGGAGATGTTGGTGGTTCTATGATATTCCACTTCAGCATTTCCTTGATTCATTCATACATCGCAGGCTGCTTGGACAGAGGACTATTATATATGTTATAGCGAAAGATTTATATATATATATATATATATATATATATATATATATATATATATATATATATTGATCACACCTAGCTTCTTTGTAAATAGATTGATGTAGTTTAGCAATAGTTTGTGCAGTGTTTCTTGTTGTTGCTTGGTAATAGCTATAGTTTCATTTACTTTATCATTAATTAGGGACAGTAGGCCTTCCATCTCACGATCAAATACAGGTTCATTGTTAATACTGTCATCTTGTTCACGTACCAAGTAGATCTTTTATCCCAAACAGTGTTTACTGTGGTTCAGTGTCTGCTTATGCAGACTAATGTCGATGTGAGTGTCGTTGTGCTTCGTAAAACATTTACCTTGTAAGAAGTCAATTATACTCTCCTTCTCTCTACGCCAGTCAGGCAATTTATGACCAGGTTTTCTACAACAAGGAACGGCCATTCTATTGTACCATTTCCTACTTCCATAGTCATAAATATTTGCTTACTTACCCTATTTGATTTGCATCCAACTACAATCAAGAATTGGCATTTTTGAACAGGAAATTCAGGTATTGATCCTGATGCAACCATTTTTTTTATAAAAATTGTGAGATACGGTGCTAATTGCCGCTCCCGCATCAATAAAAATATTTGTCAGTAACCACCTACAATACCTTTAGTCGTTACCAGAACTATCTCTTTTTACTGGTGGTCGGCAGTAAGTATGATCCTCATGTAGCTCGTATGTGGACTTGCATAGTGACTGTACCTTAGTAAAAGTATGTGTGGTCTGTTTACATCGCTAGTTATACTTGTGTTTGTGTACTGTTTTTCGTTCGGTGCGTCAAATATGTCTGTTACTGTATTATCCTCCCCCACGCATTCCTCAGTCGCTGCCTAGGATGAGTTGTAACCTTATTTAGTCTGTCGAATGTGTGGTTGCTGGAGTGACTTCACTCTCCACCTACACAATAGTTGCAGTCGGATATTGCCTGTTAGAGTCACCATTTTGTTGCCTTGGTGTTTGTGGTGTCGTATTTTGATTTGTCATATTATTGTTGCTTGGTTCTCCATGATTCATTAAATTACTGAGTTTTGTGTGAAGTGTAATTGTGATTATTTCCACGTCGATAGTTGTTATTGTTATCGGCTTTTCGTTTCTTGTTTGAATTGCCTCCATTTGAATGTGTGCCATTGTTATTTATGTACGCATTCAGATAAGGCTGCATGTTTTGCAGTGCCACGCAGTTGACATTATTCTGCGCGCGTGGGTTAGTTTGACTAACCTGTGCTGTTTGACTGAGGCGTGCCGTAACTCTTTGCCGTGTTCTCCACGTCTTCATGAATGACATCAGGTGCATCTAAGACCGAAAGAAACTGTTCTGCATCATGATCTGGTACCTGCATTAACTTTTATGTGGAATGGTAATCGTGTTTTTAGTTCACGGGTTACGTCTCGCGAAGACACGGGATCGTGTCCCAGTAGTGAGCCATGTTCAAATAATTTTCAAAGTAACGACAAAGATTACCTCGCCGTGAATCGAACGTATCTGGTTCGAACACCATTTTTCGAAGCCTCTCCTGAACCGAAGCTGACCAGAATTTGTTCAGAAAAGGTCGCTAGAATTGTTCATAATACGTACAACGATAGGCAGCGTAACATGCCCCTACGGCTGTTTCGCCTTATATGAATCTGGTGACGTAACGTAAGTTTTGCTCATGTGTCGATGTATTGGGAATAGCATTTCTAAAAGCTTTGAGAAAAGCAATTGGATGGACTGTTCTTTTTGCATGGATGAAGACTTGGAATTTCCTGTATTTTAATGAACTTTCATCCTGTAACATTTATGCTAATGCATTTCCTATCCCATGATTTGAAATATGCTTGTTCCCCATATACATTGAAGACGGTACTTTATCTGTATTATTGCTATATGACGGCGGTACATGTTCATACACTTGTTGTTGCTGAACGGGCCCACAAGAATCTCTACGATTGGCATTAGAATCATAGCCATTCTGTTCATTTGCATATGAGTTACTATTCGTATGTTTTGTATGCTCGTTAGGTATGTAATCACCTTACTGTTTGTGTGCGTGTCTGTCGGTTTGTGGTGGGAAATGCACAGTATGTGTATCACTCTTCAAAATTTCTTTAACTGTACCGTTGACAACCGCTAGCAAATTTTGTTGTAAACGACTTTCGGAATGCTTATCCTTCTCCTCCAGCCAAGTGTGAATAATCTTTGTTAACTTGATTGACGAGATTGTTGGTTTCTAAGTGCAAACTGTCTCTCAAAGTATTTTGAAATTTAGGTCAGTGACACATGCGTTTACAGAAGCGTGCGCCTCAGCAACACTTACTTCTTGTGTGCCTACTGTATCGTGATTAGAACACGCCCTCTCAACATCAGATACAAATAACATTTGCTGATCCTCATATTTCTTGTTTTGATTAAACAAAGTTCCAGTTTTGGCAGTTGTTGACCCTTTTGCACACTAAGTGTTTTAATCTATGTGTGTAAACTTGTGAGTCAAGTATTTATTTCATCAACTTTGGTGTTTAGTGCAGAGTTACTGTTTTGCAGTGTGAGTTTGGATTGTGTTCAGTTTGCTGAATATGATTTGTAATGGGGCAGTGATGTCTGACGACGGCGCAGGCTATACCATAGGCGTCGCGTCAAACAATAATACGTTGGCCCCCTTCAAAGGCTCTGACGTAGCTTCATTCATTCATGTTATGCACCATCTTTGCTAATTGTCTACGTGTTTCAACCATCCCTGTACAAAAATTCTATTCATAAAATTTTATTTTGATAGCAAAAGTCTGATGTTTAGACATCCCCTGCTACGATAATTCATAAAATTTAATTTTTTTTCCGTCCCAATACCATTTTCTTACTGGCGGCTCGCCATTTTATGAATGATATACATGATGAATGCATTGTTCTAATAAGATGGCTTTGTTTGGCTCGCCATTTTATGAATGACGTATATCATTCATAAAATGGCGAGCCAAACGAAGCCATCTTATTAGAACAATGTTCTAAGTTTTATTGTTATACTCTGTTGTGTTGTGAGTGTACGTTATATGAATTTTGAAATGAAAAGTGCTGCATCAACTTCAAACAAAACAACATTTCCCATAATAAAATCTATATCACATACATGCTCTTGCTAATGTGCTGCCGCAAAGCATTTCTACACCTTACCTTTCCTTGCTCTTCTCTCGTAAATTCTGCTTTTAATTTCCTCGTCAGATAAATTTTACTTTTCTGTTCCAGTGGTTCTCTGAACATCTACAGTACTGTGGCATTAAACAATAAATAAAATAAATATTAGTACACACTTACAATAATCCTTTTACGTACGTCACCAATGGTTTGAGTTGCAATCTCTCAAAGAGAATTTCAGTTTTAATATTACTGAAACTTTGCTTGACTTATATGGTGACTTAAGTGATTTTTGAAAAGTCTCGAAGGAATAATGGGTCTCATAATTAAAACAATGAAAATATTATTTTGTAACTTTTAGTTGCCAGACAAGGAAAGATCAGATTTCGATATTTGATACATACAGGTGGCTGGTCTGAGAGGACACATATTATGACGCGAGACCACTAACAAAATGATAATTAACAGCCATTATGCTTGATCAGTTATCTTCGCGTTTATTGCTGCAAAATATTACCGCAGAAGCACAGATTGTTTCTGACAGAAGCAATTAGGTTCGGTATACTGTCCTTTTAAATGAAACGCCGATACCTTTGATGACTTACTTCATCAACTAAATAATTGTACAGCGTCTGGTGGATTACTCTAAACCGTTCCTCTCAAAACTCTAACAGACAGAACAGAAGAACAGTTTTAAGTTTTTGTCTTTTGTTGTAGGAATAAAATAATCTGAGACATTATCTCCTGCGCCTATCAAATGTACATAAAGTAATTCTTTGCCGCTACTCGGCATAATTATTCAATAGAGAATTTTTCTTTTCCCTTGAAAGATGTGTTACAGACTACCGTTTGTGATAGCACAAGCGTCCCACCGATAACCAGTTTCTTCCCACACTCTTGAGGCAAACTGGGTGTAACTTGCCCAACGGCGGCGTAGATTCGGTTCTTCACAGGGGTAAATTGTTTGGTAGGAGAGGAACACACACACGGTCTTCGATGAACTCCACCACAGAGCTGGGAAGCGATTATCGAGGAGACCTCGAGCTTCCGTGAGGAAATGAGATGGTGAACACTCTGCCTGGTAGTAAACCATCCATCTCGATCATCTTCATTGATATGTGGAATTAAAAAGTTCTCACGCTGATCCAGACACACTCTGCGCCAATGAAAGCAGCCATCTTAAGTTTTGACTATGCTGGCGCTCCTGGTGGCAGAGTGGGGTACTGATGCACTACGTGAATCAAAACTAATGTTGTGTGCTACAAAATGACACATCTACCAATTCTGTAAGTTACCTCAATAAATTTCTATATCATTCCCAAGTTTTAAATTTATTTTTGACTGACGCTGTATCAGTTGGAGATAAAAAATGGATGACCTCATAAAACAACTAACGACAATAAAGATGAGAGGTACAGTCCATGAAAAAACAATTGCGGATACGAATAATGTTGAGGCTAAGGTCCACATCACGTCTAACATAAGTACTTCTAGTACTGCCTAGCTGAGTGGTTCTGCCGTCACCAGTAGCTCAACGTGTTCAGTCAGAGGGTAAGCTGCCTTCTGAAAAAAAAAAAAAAAAAAAAAAAAAAAAAAAAAAAAAAAAAAACACTGAGTGAAGGGATAAACGATGAACTTCAACAGCTAACAGCTGTCATGGGACGTCCCCCCTGGACAAACGCAACGAAGTTTAACGAACATTTGAGATCAGAAAAAAAAAATTTTGTTACATGCTTGCCTCCCATGCAGCAGGCCCAGGTTCGATTCCCAGCAGGGACGGAGGTTTTCTCCGCTTGTGGGCTGGGTGTTGTGTTGCCCTCATCATTATCTCATCCTCATCACCGGCACGCGAGTTCTCCAATGTGGCATCGACTGAAATAAGACTCGCACTCAGCGGCCGAACTTCTGCGGATGGGGCCTCCCGGCCAGCAATGCCGTACGATCGTTTCATTTTTACTTCTAGTTAATATTACATAAAATACAGACCGAAATGAACATGTGTAGGAAATGTCTTATGAGCAGTGCAGAAGATATTGCTAAGGTCCTCCTATTAAGAAAGAGCTCATTATCTTAGGGGATGGGGTTATTTAAGGACACAGAAGCGTTCTTTGCCCTATCGTACAACGTCTAGAAAAACTGATTAATTTCAGCGTACTAAGGTGATTTCAAAAGAGGTTGTAAACTTAATTACAGCTAAAGCAGAACTAATGTTCGAAGTAAAAACATTATTCGTCTTTTAATACTCACGGAAAATGAAGATGCCATTCCTCTGCCTTAAAGCTGTACTTACAGAGGACCGAAGCCAACCTCTTCTCTCTATCTCCATTGATGTTTCAACTCCAGTACAAGTGACCAAAGAAAACTTTCTTTTTAGTCATCTACGCGTTGAACTATGATCCAGTTCATCCCATAATAATGCTGAAGAAGACTTTTTTTTCAAAATATTGACTTTAAAAACATTTTATGTATTTGTACTAAGATGGCATCTGTTGTTACGGACATGTCCGAAAGAACAGACACCATCAGTGTCCTAGCAGCTCGTTAGAATGAAATTACAATGAAATGAACACCATTAGCTGCTTACAGGCGTTGACATATGTCAACTGGGGCAGATGAAAATGTGTGCCCCGCCCAGGACTCGAACGCGGGATGTCCTGCTTATATGGCAGACGCTCTATCCATCTGAGCCGCCCCCCCCCCCATTTTTTTAAATCTAATTTTGGTTTATATTGCTCGTTGACTTTGTTCGTGGCGGACGTCCTATGACACTGGTTCTGGTTGTTCGTTGATCCGTTCACTCAGTTTTTTTATTACAGAGGACAGCTAAACCCTCTGACCGAACACGCTGAGCTACCGTGCCGGCGGCCACCGAGCACACAGAGGATAGCGCGACTACAGGGATTCATCTCTGGCACGCCTCCCGCGAAACCCACATTCTCAACGTACTGCCCCGCACTACGTTCGTAGTGCCCCCGCCCATTATACTCATTACCCGCGGCGCGTTGCCGATTCCCGTAAGACTTCGGGCACTGTTTGTGTATTCGCACAGAAGAAGAAGATGGTCAAGTGACCGGTGAGCCTTAAATATATATTTACTAAGATGATATCTGTTCTTTCGGACATGTACGAATGAGTTCTCGGTGGCTCAGATGGATAGGGCGTCTGCCATGTAAGCAGGAGATCCTGGGTTCGAGTCCCGGTCGGGGCTCACATTTTCATCTCTCCCCGTTGACATATGTCAACGCCTGTAAGCAGCTAAGGTTGTTGCTTTCATTGTAATTTCATTTTATGTATTATTCCTGGGGGCAGCTACCGCATTACAACACATACGAAATGATAAGTTTTGTTCGACACAAAAATTTTCATGTCTATATATTGAGTAGAAGTAGTTGAGATGCGTCCAGAAATGCCCACAAAAGCTTTCCATTCATCGATAGTTTGACTGATTCTTATACCAAATCATAAGTGACGCAGCGTCTATTGCTGAGTATCCTTCAACAAATATTACCTCAGGAAACACATTTTAAGCTCGTCAACGTCATGCCATGTTTCTGCTCTGTTGTCCGCCCATCGAATAACACTCTTACATAGGTGGTAACGGATAAAGGATACCTTCTCGTCTACACTACGTATTCCGGAAACTAGTTTTGAGAGTCCTGAAGAAACACTTTTGGACGGTCAGTCCTATCGAGGAAAAAAAATGTCGCTGGTGGTAGTTGGCGAGTCACTAATTCTAGCATCAGCTTCGTTATTGAAGGTGCTTTTGCTATCGCTAGTACGAAATTAGTGCATGTAGTTCAGATTCAAGTGCACGAGTTGTTTCGTGCGCACGACCTTCAGAATTGTGGCTCTGTACGTACAACACACTCTCATGGAACACTTTTATTTTATTGGCCATGACATCTTCCCCTATTGTTTGCCGATGTTCTGCGTCTTATGTGAAAGTCTGTTGTGCAAAAATTTGCACATCAATTTTCTTCTCGACCATGCGTTTTCGCATTTACTGCAATCTTTGTGAACAGCACTGCACGGGCCGCTACGCTCCCTGACTTCGCTGGCGCCACAAAATTGACAAATCATTTCTCAACGTTAAAGAGTAAAGGATAGGAAGACAGCCAAAATTTCGATATCGGTTTTTATGCATATTTTATGATACATTTTTATATCTAAATTTATGATTTATGATTTAGACGAAACTATATTTATAACTCATAGCAATTAAGGTTAAAATATCTTTTCGGTTACTTTTCCGCACAGTACATTGTATTTAACATTTATTTTTGGAATAGGTAAAAGTAAGGAAAGACAAAAACAGGAAACATTGAAGAAATTAATACTTGCTTTTATTTTCGTGAATTCTGATAGACACTGAATGACGAAGATGTAGATTATGGAACAGTGAAAACTTTATTTAGAAGACTGCGAGGTAAACTTTATTGTGAAATACATAATTACACATCTGAGTCTATTTATGAAATTAATTTTTAAACACATTATGTTTAAAGTAATACACCCAAAAATCTTAAGGTAAACAAAATTAAGAATTTTCGAATTTTCCACAGTAAATTAGAAATTAAGTTGCAGAAAAATTGCTACTACTTTGTGCCAATAAATTCGCAGATTCTAAAAATACAAATCTGTGTCAAAACTAATGTTTCGATTAGAATAGTATTACAATTACAAAACAGCAAATGTGTAGAACGACCGCACACACAAAACCACAAACTATATAAGGACTCAAAGCGCACAAACGAGTCAGTCAACTGTTACCCAGGTTTTGCACACACAACTTATACTTCATTTGTCTGTGTCAATTAAAAATCTTTCGAGGCTTAAGTTCAATTCATGTTTCGTTGATTAAACATGTGATCCAGTGGTCCAGAAATGCCCACAAAAGCTTTCCATACATCGTGAGTTTGACTGATCCTTATCTCGATTCAGAAGTGTTCTCAGTATGCGCATTTTTATGAATATGCTTGGGTAGCTCAGTTGGTAGAGCACTTCCCTGCGAAAGGCAAAGGTCCCGAGTTCGAGTCTCAGTCCGCCACACAGTTTCAATCTGCCAGGAAGTTTAATATAGATGAAGATCTGTCAAGTTGTTCTGGGAGAAAAATAATCACCAAATAAATATACAACAATAGAGTTTCAATCATCTAAATGAAGAAGCTGTACCACATTGATGCTAATGCCAATGATTTATAGCATATAGTATTCAACATTAAGAGGAAAGCTAGATGTTACTACTTCCCCATAGCAATTTAATGTCCAATATCGGTTTTCTATATGCCAGAAGTGCACTAAGACTGACTTAAATTTTATGTAGCCACATTTGGGAAGGACACTTATAATGTGTTTAAACAGCTGGTGTTTTAATATGTTGATGATTAGATATTATGTGTGACAAAAAATATTTATAAGTTCGCGCTTGTGTAATATTGGAAATGTGGACCATGTTAAATTGAAACTATGCTTGGATATCCTTTCTGTTGGTCCCAGACGTCAGGCTCAGGAGTAAACACAGTAAACAAATGTGACTCATCTTTAGTACAGTCGTCTTCCTCTGAAATTAAGTCCAGTTCCCTTACCTTCTTACCATTACATAAGAACACTCCTGGTAGTTCGCTCTCCTTCTGCGAGTGGAGTTGGGAAAGGATTTTGGTGTGTGTGTGTGTGTGTGTGTGTGTGTGAACCTATGAGTTACTGGAAGATATCCAGATATATTATGTGAAGAAGTTACACACATATTAAGGGGTTTTTAAATTTTTTTATAATCTTCATTATGTTACCCCCAGTTTGATTCATTACCATCTAAAATGGCATACGGAAAGTTTGAGCTCAGTGGGATAGTGGTACAATGTGCCTCTGGGCCATCAAATTAGAAATAAATAATTAATATACTGCCTGATGAAGAAACGAAACACGCACAAGAAATGTAAGATGCCAACATAAATTCATACATGTACACACCAAGGGCAGATATGTAAATGATTATAGAGTTGGATTTCCCTGTGACATGTAGAATGGGCACCAGAGTGAATTAGTGTTGTTCGTGTTTAGTGCTGTAAGGCCTAGCATGGTATATAAAGGGCGTGAACAACGTCAGATGTTGAGTAGTGGTCACTGTGAAATAGACGGAGAAGACAGCCTTATCAGCACCTAAGAGTGTTTGTGAGGTGTCTCGTTGTAGGTTTTTATTTGGCCAGTTGCTCGAATCATACAGTATTCAGAATTGTCTGCCATATGGATGCGACAGAGGCCCGTTATTGGACAGTGGCGGCACGTGAAGATTCGCACTAGGGAGAATTCCCCTTCAGATCTGCCTCTAACATCGGAGAACAAGAAAGAACAGTCAGCATTTGTACATAATTTGTACATAACTTGCTTCCGAGAGGCCATCATACACATAATACGAGGTTGGTTTGGAAAGTTCTCGGAATGGAATAGAAAAAAAGTACTTACATAACTGAAACTTCTTTTATTAATCTGCAAGGAAGTTTCAGTTTATAAGTGGTTTCCAAATTTTCGGAGTGGCCATATGGGCACAAGTGATGCTGAACGTTCTGGACGCTCTGTGGAAGTTACGACTCCAGAAATCATTGATAAAATCCATGTTATGGTGATGGATGACAGAAGAGTTAAGATGCGTGAGATTGCTAGCGCTGTGGGCATCTCGAATGAAAGGGTGCATAACATAATATTTTGCATAAACATTTGAACATGAAAAAGCTATCCTTAAGATGGGTTCCGCGATTGCTCACGCTTGACCAAAACCGGAATCGTGTGAAGTGTTGCAAGGATGGTTTGCAGGTGTTCAGGAAGAATCCGCAGGACTTTAAGCGTCGTTTCGTCACTGTGGATGAAACATGGATACGTTACTATACTCCTGAGACCAAACAACAATCTAAACAATGGGTTAACTAGGGAGAATCTGCTCCAAAAAAGGCGAAGACCATTCCTTCGGCCAGAAAGGTTATGGTGACTGTCTTTCGGGATTCGCGAGGGATAATCCTCATCGACTAGCTGGAAAAGGGTAAAACTATTACAGGTGCATATTATTCGTCGTTATTGGACCGTTTGAAAACAGAGCTGCAAGAAAAAAGCCGGCGATTGGACCGCAAAAAATTCCTCTTCCATCACAATAATGCACCAACACACATCTCAGTAGTAGTGGTCGCAAAATTAATGTTAATAGGATTCCAACTCGTTTCGCATCCCCCCTATTCTCCATACTTGGCTCTCTCGGACTACTTTTTGTCCCCAATTTGAAGAAATGGCTGCCGGAACAAAGATTTTATTCAAATGAGGAGGTGATTGCAGCAACTAATAGCTATTTTGCAGACTTGGACAATTCCTATTATTCGGAAGGGATCAAAAAATTAGAACAGGGTTGGACGAAGTTAACTCTAAAAGGAGACTACGTCGAAAAATAAAAAAAGGTTTATGCCAAACACGTAAGTAGATTTTATTTTTGCATGGACTTTATCAATTGATAATGAGTTTTCGTATTTCGTGCAGCTGAAGATAGCTAGTCGATTGAGTCAGGAAGAAATCAGCCCAAGAGTGAAAATAGCGTGTGGTGAGTTTGGCAAGCAAAATAAGCCACCAGAACCAAGTTCTTTGGGACAGGATAAGTTGTTGGTTATGTATGATAACCTATTGATGAGAGAAATATCCTACTTTTGCAAATGGTATAATCACTCAGAGATTTCTACTGTAAGTTGTTCTGTTAATGCTGCTGCTACAGGGAAAACTTGGCCAGGCAGCTGCAAACTCCCTGCAACGAATAACATCATACAGAATCTATGTGGAGCTCTTCGGAATTTACGTTGTGAGTAACACCTTTACCTCTATCTCGTTCAGTGACAGAACGCAACTTCCCCACCTAGCATAACAACCCTTCATCAAGAAAAGAGACGCCGAACTAAGTCACACAATGCAAATTGTTTAGGACATGATTAACGGCACTCCCAGCTCTTGGCTACTGTGCCTAAGTCACCACAACAGCGAGGAATTTATGAAGATTCAAAACAATCAACAACTTACTTTTCTTTGTCCACTGATTACATAAATGTGAAAGGACTCCGCTCTAGAAAACCACCATCTGCAGAAGCTGTAGCCCTAGAAGATAATGTTGATACTGGGCAGTACTGGAAGACAGCCAAGGAACTGCGAAACTCAAATAATTCCGATACATCATTTGAAAAACCGACTGTCTTTGACCTCCCAAGAAAGTACTACATGGACAATTTGAAGAGTTCTTGGATGTGACTTGTGGTTCAACTAACTAAATTAGTAACCTACATGTTTTTGATTAATGTTGTTATTAGTTTATGTTCATTAATGTGAATTCTAATAACGTTGAAGGTTAAATGAAAAAAAAATCTTACCTGTTGAAGTGGCTTCTGCAAGACAGTCTTGGACAAATTCTCCTGAAAAAAAACCTTACTGGCTGTAAATGACAAATTTACTTGAAGCTACTGTGACAAAATGCACTTGTTACGACAGAACGAGAAACTGCGAACTTATCAATTTATTGAGCTGCATTTATGACTTTATTGGGATGAAATGAAATGATTGTACGGCACTGTTGGCCGGGAGGCCCTATTCGGGGGAGTTCGGCCTCCGTATAGCAAATCCTTTTTACGTGAGGCCACTTCGGCGACTTGCGAGTCAATGATGATGATGGACACACAACACCCAGTCCCCTGCTGGGAATCGAACCCCGGGCCCCCTGTGTGGTAGGAAGTAATGCTACCGCTACGCTGCGGAGGCGAACCTTATCGGGATGAACCAATGTTGGGGAAGGTATAATGCAGCAAAAGAAATGAACAGAGTGTATATGTCAGCGATATGTTTATGGCTTGTAGAGATAGGTTAGAGGTCAAATAATTATAGGTTTCTTAGAAATACTTACTTTGTGTGAAGTAGAAAGTGTTCAGTTTTACAGATGGCGGCGCCGAGTTCGCCAGGGACTGTAAAGTTTCTGAGTGTGTGGTCCGTCACACAGGCGGCAGTGGCGGTATATAAGGCGGTGCGACGGCCGGCCGCTGCAGTAGCAGCAGCAGCGATGGATGTGCGAGCACTGTACTTCGTGATATCCGCTCTGCTGACAGTTACGGCGAAAAGGAGTGAGTGAACTTTTAGTAATGATTATATTATGCAGTGAAATGTTCAAAATGGCCAATTCGTTTCCAAGGAATTTTCATAGCTCTTGTTGCCATTGTCAAGGATAATCTATGTGTCTATTTCTGTTCTTTCCTTCTGATTACTTTGTTATAGTCAGCTACTATTTGATCTGCTCTCCCAATTTCTTCATCTCAGACTACTATTTACGTTCAACATCCTCAACTATTTGCTTTATGTAGAAAATAGAACTCACGTGATTATCTTAACGAAAAATAAACGATTTTATTGTTTATCATAGCTGTTTTCTGACGAAATTGTTCCAAAACAAGTGGAATGTATGATGAATGGAGACAAAGTAAGAGTTCGAAGATCATAAATACGGTGTGTTACAACACAAAATACCATATACAGTGTGAGCATTGTCTGGCCCCAGTAGCTGAGTGGTCAGTGCGACAGAATGTCAATCATAAGAGCCCCGGGTTCGATTTCCGGGTGGGTCGGAGATTTTCTCCGCTCAGGGACTAGTTGTGTGTTGTCCTCATCATCATCATTTCTACCCCCCTCGACTTGCAAGTCGCCGAAGTGGTACAAATCGAAAGACTTACACCCGGCGAACGGTCTAACCGACGGGAGGCCCTAGTCACAAGACATTTACATTTTTAGTGTGAGCATTACAACAAGCAACAAACTGCACCGACGGATTCGTGACTGGAAATGGGGAAAAAATGATGCTATGAACGAGGGTGCGGCAATGCTTCGTGGCCAAGTCATATGGTGCTGGCGAATGATAGTTCCTCTGAGCACGTGCCGTGTGTTCCTTGTGTGTTGCAGGGTGTGTGATTAACGCACTGTACTGTAAGCAGCAGAATAGCCCGGTATTTATGACAGGAAGAAGCAAAGATCGTGTTTGTGTATGGCCAAGCAGATGCAAACAGTCGAGAGGCAGCATAGCTATACCAAGAAATTATCTTCACAGACACCAATCCTGTCACACAACAATTCAAGCCCTTTTTCTCGGCTTGTTCCGATGTGAACACCGGACTATTCTGCTGCTTACAGTTGTTATTGTTGTGGTCTTCAGTCCTGAGACTGGTTTGATGCAGCTCTCCGTGCTACTCTATCTTGTGCAAGGTTCTTCATCTCCCAGTACCTACTGCAACCTTCATCCTTCTGAATCTGTTTAGTGTATTCATCTCTTGGTCTCCCTTTACGATTGTTACCCTCCACGCTGGCCTCCAATACTAAATTGGTGATCTCTTGATGCCTCAGAATATGCCCTACCATCCGATCCCTTCTTCTAGTCAAGTTGTGCCACAAACTTCTCTTCTGTCCAATTCTATTGAGTACCTCCTCACTAGTTATGTGATCTACCCATCTAATATTCAGCATTCTTCTGTAGCACCACTTTTCGAAAGCTTCTGTTCTCTTCTTGTCTAAACTATTTATCGTCCATGTTTCACTTCCATACATGGCTACACTCCATACAAATACTTTCAGAAACGACTTCCTAACACATCTATACTCGATGTTAACAAATTTCTCTTCTTCAGAAACGCTTTCCTTGCCATTGCCAGTCTACATTTTATATCCTCTCTACTTCGACCATCATCAGTTATTTTGCTCCCCAAATAGCAAAACTCCTTTACTACTGTAAGTGTCTCATTTTCTAATCTAATTCCCGCAGCATCACCCGATTTAATTCGACTATATTCCATTATCATCGTTTTGCTTTTGCTGATGTTCATCTCATTTCCTCCTTTCAAGACACTGACCATTCCGTTCAGCTGCTCTTCCAAGTCCTTTGCTGTCTCTGACAGAATTATGTCATCTGCGAACCTCCTTTCTTTTGTTTCCTTTACTGCTTGCTCAATACACAGATTGAATAACATTGGGGATAGGATACAACCCTGTCTCACTCCCTTCCCAACCACTGCTTCTCTTTCATGCCCCTCAACTCTTATAACTGGCATCTGGTTTCTGTATAAATTGTAATTGCGTTTCGCTCCCTTTATTTTACCCCTGCCACCTTCAGAATTTGAAAGAGAGTATTCCAGTCAACATTGTCAAAAGCCTTCTCTAAGTCTACAAATGTTAGAAACCTAGGTTTGCCTTTCCTTAACCTATCTTCTAAGATAAGTCGTAGGGTCAGTATTACCTCAAATTTTCCAACATTTCTACGAAATCCAAACTGATCTTCCCCAAGGTCGGCTTTTACCAGTTTTTCCATTCGTCTGCAAAGAATTCGTGTTAGTATTTTGCAGCCGTGGCTTATTTAACTGATAGTTCGGTAATTTTCACATCTGTCAACACCTGCTTTCTTTGGGATTGAAATTATTATATTCCTCGTGAAGTCTGAGGATATTTCGCCTCTCTCACACATTTTGCTCACTAGACGGCAGAGTTTTGTGAGCCCTGGCCGTCCCAAGGCTGTCAGTAGTTCTAATGGAATGTTGTCTACTCCTGGGGCGTTGTTTTGACTTAGGTCTTTCGGTGCTCTGTCAAACTCTTCACGCAGTATCATATCTTCTATATCATCTTCATCTACATTCTCTTCCATTTCTATAATATTGCCCTCAAGAACATCGCCCTTGTATAGACCCTCTATATACTCCGTCTACCTTTCTGCTTTCCCTTCTTTGTTTAGAACTGGGTTTCCATCTGAGCTCTTGATATTCATGCAAGTGGTTCTCTTTTCTCCAAAGGTCTCTTTTTCCTGGAGGTAGTATCTATCTTACCCCTAGTGAGATAAGCCTCTACATCCTTACATTTGTTCTCTAGCCATCCCTGTTTAGCCATTTTGCACTTCCTGTTGATCTCATTTTTGAGACGTTTGTATTCCTTTTTGCCTGCTTCATTTACTACATTTTTATATTGTCCCCTCTCATCAATTAAATTCAATATCTCTTCTGTTACCCAAGGATTTCTATTAGCCCTCGTCTCTTTACCTACGTGATTCTCTGCTACCTTCACTATTTCGCCTCTCAAAGCTACCCAGTCTTCTTCTACTGTATTTCTTTCCCCCATTCTTGTCAATCGTTCCCTAATGCTCTCCCTGAAGCTCTCTACATCCTCTGGTTCTTTCAGTTTATCCAGGTCCCATCTCCTCAAATTCCCACCTTTTTGCAGTTTCTTCAGTTTTAATCTACAGTTCATAACCAATAGATTGTGGTCAGAGTCCACATCTGCCCCTGGAAATGTCTTACAGTTTAAAACCTGGTTCCTGAATCTCTGTCTTACTGTTATATAATCTGTCTGGGACCTTCCAGTATCTCCAGGCTTCTTCCATGTATACAGCCTTCTTTTATGGTTCTTGAACCAAGTGCTACTTGTCTGAGCACATGCCTTACGTTGCAGGCTGTGTGACTGACACAGCAGCTGTTTGCAGTACGCTGTGTCAATCACACAGCCTGCGACGCAAAAGGAACACACGGCATGTGGTCAGACAAACCGTCATTCACCAGCGCCATGTGCCATGGCAACGACGCACTTCTGCACACACGTTCATGTCACAGCTTCTTTCCTAGATTTATAGTCATGAATCTGTCCCAGCAGTTTGTCAGTTTTGTTAACGTTCACCCCCTATATTGCAGTATGCCTTCCTGTACCATTTTTGCACCCAGTGGTTCTATCTATCTACCCTGCAGTTGTTATTAATATCTTAATACGTATCCCACCACACTCTTTTCATTTCAGTCACTGTTTTCTACACACTCCTCACCACGACAATTCTGCACAGAAATATCACACTTTTTATTCTAATTAATTCTCTACACCTTTCTGTAACAGCACCTACCTCCCTAGTACAGACGACTGATACGTGTTTGCGCAGTGGCATTTGACTAGGAGAAATGTCAGTTCGAATCTTGATGGTGGAAAAATTAGGTGGCAACATTTGGCTGATAAGGGGAGGCGAGGTGGTTGCCAAAGGTCTGGGATTATATTCCAAACACCTGCACAGTGTCACATTAACTGATAGCTTGTGACACTGTTGCTGATGATCTGTCCATTGAATAAGGAAGCCGAATTCTGTAGCCCTCTTAGTGCTATTCGAGTGGGGTGGGCTATTTGCTGGCACAAGGTTTCAGCGTCTCTCTTCTATTCGACTTACAACACTCTACTCTACAAACACTCAATACATTTATTCACATGACAGAGATACACACTTAATACTTCACATCACGTTGAAGGAAGACAACGGCAAACATCCTCATCATGAGTGGCAGTGTTGCATTCCAGAATTACTGTGTATACCCACGACACTCAGTCCCTGAACACAGGACTACTTGGACTTTCTGTAACGACGGACCTCAGACGATTCAATTCTCCCCTTTTCCAGCTTCCCCACGGTCTACGACTCATAAAATTCTGGGCTCCAGGTGGGCGTAGCTGAGAAACTTCAGGTCCTGGTCTACTCTGAATAACAGTAGACGTGTTCTGTGGCGGAAATCTCTATTTGTCTGTGTTAGTCTGCTTCTTACATTCTCTTGCTTTATTCGTCATCCTCGAGTTTCTGTGAAAAGCAGGGAAACCTTTCACTTCATCAAATGTGTTCTCGCAAATTTTCATGTTAGGTTTGTCACCACCCTTCTTTCTGCTGTCTCAGATACATATTTATTTATATAGGACTTACCCTCAGTCAGTATTCTAAGCTGATAAAACTGTTCATTCTATTGAAAGAGGTGACATAATTCTTTCTCTCTTTTACAAGTAATGCAAAACTCATTGCTGTCTTTTCACCTCGATTTGAGTCCAACTTATGAATCTTTTCTCTCGTGTCAATTTTTTTTTTTTTGCTTCTCCAAAACACAGGTTGAACATAAGGGAGAGAGGCAGCACCACTGCCTTGTTGTTGCTGTTGTCTTCATTGCAAAGACTGGTTTGTTGCAGCTTTCCACGCTTCTCTATCCTGTGCAAGCGTCTCCATTTCCACATAACTACTGCAGCTCCCATCCATTTGAACCGCCTTATAGTACTTGAGTCTATGTTTCCCTCTACATTTTAACCACACGTCCCATCCCGACCTTATCTCCCTCCATTACCAAATGGACGATACCACTATATCTCAAAACATGTAACATAAAACAGATTCCTTTTTTATTTAAGTTATGGCATAAAGCTCTTCCCCCCCCCCCCCCTCATTTCGAATAAGCCTTATCAGTTATCTGTTCCATCCATCTAATCCTTAGCGTTCTTTCTTAACAACATATTTCAAAAGATTCTATTGTCTTCTTGTCTAAAACAGCTTATCGTCCACATTTCACTTGTGTACACTCCCGATACGTAGATGCCTTAAGAAAATACTTCCTTTGTTACCAGAAGTTCCAGGGCAGGTTCTTTTTTTATTTTGAGTTTGCATTACTAAAAAGGAATAATTGTTGTTTATATGTTACCTGGTATGTGTGTGTCCTTGAAATGACCTTGGCCATGTTGTGCAGACACACTAGATGGCATTGCTGTATTTAGCAACACATTGTTTGGGTTCTTGGTGCATTAGTTACAGTGACACAATGGATGCAGAATGTGAGTAAAGAGTGAACATTAACTTCTACCTTAAGCTTTGGAAAACCTCTAGTGAAATGTGGACAGTGATGAAGCAAGAATATGCAGGCGACGCACTTACAAGAAGGTGGTTTTAGAGTGACCCAAGGGCTGGTCGCCCGTCCACAGAACATATCGACGCAAACGTGGAGCGAGTTAGGCGTTTATTGCAATAAGACCGTCACTTAACTGTGTGTGCGACATTAAAAGTTCTTAATTTAAAACGTGATGTGTGTCATAAGATTTTATGTGAAGATTTAGGAGAACAGAAACTTAATGCGATACTCGTCCCTCACACACTAACAGTGAAACAGAAAGGGCAAAGAGGAAAAATTTCTGCTGAACTACTGGATGGAGCTAGAAGCGATCTCACGCTTCTGTCAAAGATTACTGTTGGCGATGAAAGTTGGTGGTTCCAGTATGACCCTCACACGAAGCGTCAAGGTGCTGAATGGTGGAGTCCTGGATCATCAGCCTCAAAAAAAGTAAAACTATAACCTCGAGAATAAACACAATGTTGATCGCATGGTTGATAGTAATGGATTAATTCACCATGAGCATCTTCTTACAGGTCAGTGAACCAGTCTCCTTACATCGAAGTCTTGAAACGTTTTCGACAAGCAGTTCGACATCGCCTTCCTGATTTGTGGCATTCTCAGGACTGGTTCTCACTGCATGCCATTGCGAGACCCCATACTGCTTTATCTGCCACCGAGCATCTGGCTAGACATTCTGTTATTGGTATCCCCACATCCGCCAGATTCGGCCGGCCTCTCGCCTTGCCATTTTTTCTTGTTTCCGCGAGCGAAAGGCGACTGAAAGGAAAGCTTCATCGAGATATCGCAGACATCCAACTGGCTGTGCCAAATGAGCAGATGAAAAGTTCACTGCTTACTTCTGAGACCTCCTGAAACGTTGGCAACTATGTATACATAGCCTAGGGGACTTCTTCGACAGGAATTAGGATCATTACTTGGTTAGCGCAATTTTCTATTTCAAAATAATACCTTTTCTGGAACTTTACTAGCAAACGGAGTATAATCTACACTGCAGCCATCATGAGCTACTTTCCTTTCCAGATAAAAAAAAACTCATTTACTGCTTCTAGTTTCTTCTTTCCTTATCGAATTTCCTTAGCATCTTCTGATTCAATTCAGCTACATTACATTTTCCTTAGTAGGAAAACAATGTACTCTTTTGATTAAATCTGCACACTTGTCGTTCCTTGTGCTGTGTTAGTAGGAGACACAGCTGTGGCAACAAGAGCAGCAGTGCCAACGTTATGATGTCATCATGTTCCATCCCTCCTCCCCTCCCCTCTCCAACACCAAGCCCCTTTCTTGGAAATAGGCTATTCGAAGAGCTTCTAAGCCAAACTCATGTACTTCGGTCACCCAGTTACAGCTCATTATGTGTATCGTCTTTCTTCGAAATACTCCAACCAGAGACCTCATAGGCCAAAACAAACACAGTTTGCTCCCCTAATCACAGCCCAGTATTGGGCCATTAAAAAGAAACAGCATGTACAACAGCTATTAAAAAGAAACAGCATGTACAAGGAGCTGGCTATCTTGTTCTCTGTAACCTACTTGGCAACAACTATAGTTTGATATTAGTATCAAAGTAAAATAGAGCTTTAAAAATCCGAAAAATTCTATTTGTTATTTAGCAGAATACATAAAGATTTGTTCTATAACAATACAAAACTCATTTTGCTCAGTTACTTGCACTATTGGTATGACTTTCAGGTTAAGCTACAACCAATGTTTAAAACTTGACAGTGGACCCTCAACTTAAGTGGCACAATGTTATTCCACAGTTTAAATTATCTGTAATATTTATCAAAATATGTAAAGATTTTGGCTTTTGATCTTAGGTCTACTTGAGGTAATCTGACAATTTTTAGAAGTTTGTTAGGTAAAATTAGGTAAGGTCTTAGCAAATGGTGTATCAGGGGAAGTATATTACGACAGCATGTTGTTCTTGACTAGAAAAAAGAGATCTAATTGCTGATTGACTGTTACAGCTTTTTATCACTTAGGATCTTAGGTCTACTTCAGATGGAACTTTTTTTAAATGACATATTTGGAAGTTTTTCAGTAATGGATCACTGCACCAAACACAAGTTTAGAGGAGAGTAAGATAATTTATCATGTTCACCCTAGAAAAATATAATTACCATTATTGACTAGCTGATTTAACTTTTTATTGTTTTCGATCATCTGTTCTATATGGGGTTATGTTACACTTGCAATACAGAAATGAACTTAAGCTCATGTGTTTTTTAATTAATACAAAATCTTACCAAGCACCATTTCAGGGGTGGAAGAAGATCATCATGTTCTACATGAGAGGAATATAGTTGCCATTTTGACTGGTTTTATATTTGCTGTACTTAGTGAAAGTACTGACATAGTACTGTTTTTGAACAGGTGCGGCATGTGGTTAGACATTGAGGAAGGGTGCAAGATTTAGAAGCTGGAGCTTTGGTGCCAATGCCGTTTAAAAAGTTCATATATTTTCCTCCTTATTATTAACTCCATATAATACCAAGAGCTAATCTCAAGATAAGATGTATAGCACACTTACTCACTGATGCCACATTTTCTCACAATTTACAACAACAAACTGTACTAATATGACTGGTTTGGAGAGATCTTTAATGTCGTGTATCATGTAAAGGTATATGTTCGTAACACTCAAGTATAAGTAAAGCCCCAAATATGACACAAAAAATTTGTAAACACTTAACATCATGGTGGCTGCTTAGTTTGCCTGAAAGCTGCTTGGTTTGCATGAAAGCCTTGGTGTACTACTATGAGTCTCGGTAGCAGTAATTTCTTTGGTCAAGGTTCCCCACAGAACTAAGTTCGATCTCTGACCCCAGATCAAAATTCAATATTCTCTTGAAAAGTAAAAGAGCATATTATCAAAATATGTGACTACATCTTCAAAGCAATACAAGACACATGTAGCTTTCTTAATGGCACTACAGGTCTAACTTGTCAAGTAAGGAGGCTACACTTGGTGATGGCTGTTGCTTGATTTTTACACCCATTCTTTATAAGATCCAATGGAACGCCAAATTAAGTGAACTATGTCATTTCCACATAAAAATTTTCTGTAATATTCCTCCAAAACTCGTCTTAGTTCAGCTGAAAATGGTGTGCAACCTGCCACAGACAGATGATCAGGACACTACATATGTGATGATCTCAGCCTGCCTCCCGTGTATGGGAATCTGCATAGCTCCTGACTCAGTACTTGTGTATACAACGTACAACACGTTTCTAGCTGAGAGCTTTTAGGAATTTCGGATTTGAATTTCATCTCCATTGTGTCATACATTTGTCTCAATATTTTACTACAAAGATGGCTGCACACATTGTGAAAGGGGCACCCTCTGCTATGCAACATAGGTATGAAACACCCTCTGACACATAACAATGTGACAAAGCACCCTCGATGACAACAAACTGTTACAAAGTGTCCTCCCCCACACAGCACTGGTGTGACTCGCACCTGCCTCACAGCATTAGCACGAACAGCCCTCCCAGTGTCACAATGATACAAAACACTACGCACCACATTGGTAAGAAGCTCCCTCTACCATGTAACAATGGTATGAAACACATTCCACACCATGACATTCGTACAAAGTACCCACTATCATGAAACACTGGTATCATGAACAGTCTGCCACATAACACTAGTAGTAATGGTAGGAAGAACTCTCCCATACGCAACACTGGTATGAGGCATCTTCATCCACAGAATGTTGGTATGAAGCATCTCCTGGCGTATAACATTGGTATGATGCACCCTCTGCCACATAACGTTTGTGCAATGGACCCTCCACTACATCAGATTAGCTTGAATCCCTCCATACCATATTACATAGGTAGCAAGCACCTCCACTGTAGCAGAGTACATAGTATTGTCATATGCTTCATTACAGTTGTATTGTATGCTGTACAGGTATGTGCTCCAGATTTATAGTTCAAATGAGATGTTGGAACGTGATATGTTGTTTGATAGTGGTTACACACTAGGCATTGATGTCACAACACACCTGATGATGATGTGTTTACGACTGAAACTGATTGTGTAGTAAACTAATTAATACATTGTGTTTGGTAACACACAGTTTGCAGTTGGGCCAATCAGTGCAAAGCTCCAGTCACTGCAAATTGGCAGAAACTGTGCGCTGCAAGGCAGCTGCATGGTAGGAATGCAGATCACTACTGTGTGGAGGGCCTGTTATCTTCAGTTGCCCATTGTTTCCATAGTTTTGTGACAAATCGCGCATGCCATTCTTCCAGTGCTCCAACGCACAGTTATTATTAAAGTTGCCATCTGGCCTTTGAACTCTTCTCATAAGACTGTCCACGTCATTCCACAGCACTCATCCTACAAGTCCTCACACTGCTGCTGGCAGCTGCTGTCACAGTCCTGAAACTTTTAATTCATCACTGAGAAACATATCTGTGTCACATAAATTGTTGAGCATCTTCTGGCAATAAGCTGAAACAGTGCCTCCACTTTACCCTCAGCTCGAAGGAAATTCTCTTGCTACGTTAGCTAGAATTTCCTATGAGCAAAATTTTTGGACAAACACCTCAAATTTTTGACATTGACTTAATGCTCTGTACACCCACTCCTGACTATCTTCTCCCCTCACACTGCAATCTTATTCTATTTTCAACGATTCGCTCAAATGTACTGTATATTCCTTCACAGCTCTTGCATCAGATCTACTGTGTGAACAGCTGCTGCTCTTTTGCATTCCAAATGATTGAATTACACCTTTTCCCAGTGACACTCAAACGTTTCATTCCCTATCCTATGTAGTATTAAAACAATCTTGGAACATAATTCTGTTTCTTACTACATCATATTCATTTTTGGCTCTAATACTGTGATTCGTTTTTGCAGAGTTTCCACTTTCGCCTTGTTGCCCAGTCACCATAGACCAAAATAAGGGGGGGACAGAGGAGAAAATTCGTGTACTCACAAATTTTTGTACAGTGGTACTGCCAAGAACAACATACTGAAAATCACTATGTGTGGGGCGTGAGCGTTGGAGTGAGGGGGCGTTTAAAGGTTACTTTTTTTAGTTTCTCTTGAATAACTCGAAACCGCTGCTTCTAGCGGAAATACTTGCCTGTATGAAACAACAGTTGATGGCTGTCTGAAATTATATCGAAATAAATTCACTGAGTGCGAGTATATCGGCATCAGGTGTTTTATATATGGACGTGCTATGTGTTAGTGACATATGAAAATTTGTGCTGGATTCAAGTCCTTGTCCAACACAAATGTTCATACATCACTAATAGGTAGCACACTTACACCTAACACCTGATACTAAGATTTTCAGACTCAGCAAATTTATTTAGATCTAGCGAAAATGTTTCACCATACAAAATTAAACTACATTACATTTCCTACGAAAAAAGGAAGATTCATTTTTTTAGGAATATTAGTTGACACACTGCTGGCAGTAGGAAAATCGCAGGCAATTAGAAATAGTATTTTAATGATACACAGCTGACGTATACGGTTAAATTAAGTGAGCTAAGAGCAAATATTGCATATGTGTACCACATTTAAATGCAGTAGAGCCATATCAAGAGGCAAACCGTATTCTGAAGATGTGGCAGGGGGGAGAATGAAGGGGATGGAGGGCAGAAGTGCGAAGGGTAGGTAGATATCCAGAATGTAATCAACAAGTTCCCTCCATCACAGATCTGCAAAACTGAAGAGGGGGCAGGCGATTCCCCAGTCATCTAACCCACCACATCACAAGAAACAACTACAGGGTGTTTCACAAAGTTAGCACTGACATGCTGCAGCTCGCCTTATAAATGACCGGTGTCACAGTACGCACACATGCCAGGGGGAATCTATTTCCTCTCCAGCTGTGTAGAGTAGAATGATTCGCTCCACATGTGTGCCTTGGTTTAATATTACTAATGCCTCATATCTCTATTCCATGTAGTGTTGGCGCACATTATGGAAAATAAACTCCTCTCCCCCCCTTCCCCACAGTACTGCAGAGGGTCAGTGTTAACTTTATGAACTTTTTTGCAATGTGGAATCCACTAGTCCTAGAGAAAAAAATATACAGGACATTTTGTAGGACTGGACCTTCATTCTTTTTTATGATACATTTACGCTATAAGCTGTAGTTTTCGAGTTATGCGAGAAAACGTAAGAGGCGAACTTTACATGCCATCACTGTCCCCAACCCAATGCTCACACTATGTTGTTGTTGACATTCCTACTACCACTACACAAAAATTTAGTAGTACAAGAGTTCTCCTTCGTTGACTGGACCATAGGTGTCCTCTCGTCTTTCTACGAATTGCTTCACTCTACTCCACCTCACCTGGAACACTCAACATCCTCTTCTCTACACCTTTTTCTATCTGTTTGTTCGATTTCTCCAACATATTCCTGCCTTGGATATTTCAGTTCATTGGTCAGTGTTGCTTCCACTTAAGCAGTTGTTTCCTCTTATTTAAGTGGATCAGAGGTGATTTTATTTTCGACTTTTCTTTGGCCTGTCCATGTTTCGGTTATTTCTGTTTCTGCCCTCATTTTATTTTTCTTTTCTGTCTGACCAATTCACATTTCTGTTTCTAGCTTTTCTAATTTGGTGTTACTTACTTTTACATCGCTTTTCATCTTGATCTGACTTGCTTCCATTCCACATTGTGCTGCTTTCATTTTAGTTTTTATTTGACTGATTAAACTAAGTAGGTGACTCAACACAACATTAGTGTTCACTTTTCCTACTGAACCTGACTCTACCTACTGCTAAACCTGCCTTTCCCACAGTACTTGTTGTTGTTGACTGGATTTTTGAGTCAGTTGTGTAGCAGCACTACCATTTAAGATGGGAAAAGTTCAGCTTCAGTGCAATATTTCTGAGCACACAAGTTACACCCAGCTTGTTGACAGTAAGTTATGCTACTAGTGGTTGCGAAGTAGATTGGCGGCCACAGGACCGTAGACCCACTGAAAAGAGTAAATGCAGCGGTTTGCATGGCGCAGGTTACAGGCAGAAGGGGCCCACTTTCCGAACCTAGATGTTATGAGTACATGACTCAGAGCAGCACGTTAGCTAAACAGAGGCCCATAGCTACGTATAAACAGGCGCGGGTTCACTAGCAAAGCATTCAAGTGTGACAGCTCTCCTGAACGGCAGGGTGTATCACACCAGGAGCTACACGCAGCAGCAGTAGATCAGAAGAATCAAGTGAAATCGGCGTAATGTGTCTGCTAACCAAAGACGACAGTAAGTGGCAAGAGAATAGGGCGAATCCATCTCGCACATCGTGCACAACAAGAAAAATAGATAGAAACTCGTGCGGCCTGTGCATTCATATATCAGCATTATTAGACACAAACTGAAATCGGTGACTCTCACGCACTGACCATGGCAAAAAGCAAGTGTGGTGAAGCAGAACAAATAACTTTGGTGGGCATGAATAAGGGAAATAACAGGCTACACTGAAAATTGTAAAAGTGGCTGTGGGACCAATACATATATACAGTATGGGCTATTAATATCGGAAATAACATACATGTAAAGAATCAAGATAATAAGAGGAAGTCATGTAAGACTAGTATAAGCATACTGTAATCTAACTATTGTGATGTATTGTGGAAGAATTTGTTAACTGAGTGAAGAAACCATCTCATGACTTCAGTGTATACAAGTAAAGATTTTATCAGCCTGTATCCAAATTAGCGAAGAATGAAGGCTACAGGGTGGGAAGGGGGAAACCATTTCATAAAATAAAACCTAAACATAATTTAAAATAACCATGATTACAAAACTACCACCTAAGCTACTAATGTCACACACCATGTATATGCAATGGGTCAATGTAATGGATAACTGTAATCTGGACATAATGATCAGTTACAGCTTATAAGTGGAGTGGGTGTGGGTACATGAAATAACTGTCTACATGAAAACTATAAAAATGTAGAGAAATAAAAACATTTATTTGAGGGGAGAGGAGAAAGACAGTGAGGATCGATTATATAAATGGAACATATGGGCACTGATACACAAGGGGGCCAGGGGGAACCCATTACACAAATAAAGCACAAATATGATGTAAACTAACTATGAAAACAAAACCACCATGTGCGTCACTAATGTCTCACATCATGTATATGTAGTGAATGAACAAATAAGAGAAGCTGATCTAGATGTAAGAACACAGTGACCTAACTACTATGGCCTATCACCCACGATTGTGGCGCCCAAATGAACACTGCAGTAGTATAGAAACCATAATATGAGAAAGAAAACTCAGCTCTAAGTAAGTAGTGGCTTCATTTTCCCGAAAGACATCAAAAAGGAAGTGTCATGGGAAAATATCCAGTATCTGCAACTAGCAGAAATACGTCAAAAGACGTTTTAACATCATATCCATAAGTAATTACAACTGACATCCTGCACTGATCATACCAGCACTTGCAGTACGCACTCACATATGGTGACACCACAAAGAGAAGTAGAGCAAACGAGAGTGTCAGACAAATAACAACATCTCCTAAGACAGCGACATAAACTAGTTGAACTGAATTTGTTTATGTATAGGGTCGATATGCATGCAATGAAATTTGCCTGTATAGAAACATACCTAAAGAAGAGTGTGCTGTATAAAATGCGCAACTAAGTGAGCATCAAACTGGCCTTATGTGCTGCAGTCATGATGACATGTAATATATCCATGCAGAAATACAAATATGAACAACAACTGTCTAATATTATGGAATAGCAGCTGATATATCGTAAAGTTCAACAACAAATAACCAGTACACGGCAAGTTGGACATGTACCGATGGCTTTACATTGTGATATTACATGACCAGCAATCTCCAACACACGACTATCATACTGGTTTATGCAGACAATAATATCTATGAAAATGACAAACTTTTATCTCGGGTACCACTTACTTTAATACATTTCATGTTGTTCATCTAATCTGGCCAAAAAATGTCTTATTCTTAAATTCTGCCAGCCAATCTAACAACTTTTCTGGATTTTGGAGGGTATGAAGATAAATTTTCAATTCTTTGAGGACATTCATGGCTCCTCTTCTGTCTGGAATGTACAAGATCCCGAGATTTCTTTCAATGCTGGTTACTGTATAGTTTTCAGTGCGAAGGTGTTGTCTCAAGGATGAGAACTTTAAACAGCGTTTAATGCTACATGCTGATTCCACCTTTCTCCAAATGTCCTACCAGTCTGCCCCATAAATATTCTATCACAATCATTAATCCTGTACACACCCAATTTTACAAATATATCATACTGCTCAACATAGTAAGTAGTATAGTCATACCAATTTTGGGCCAAAGAGCATTTCTGAGTAAAATTTCCAGGATGCCAACCAAGAATCCAATTTCACAGTTTCCCCAGACGACAAAATCTCATTTGCATATATCGAATAAACTAAATTCTCATTTAAAATTTTCGAATCTAATAAATTTTAATCTTTATAAAGAAGAACCAAAAAATCTCATTTGCTTATATCGAAATTCAAATTTCCTCATTTTAAAAATTTAAACTCTAAAAATTTTTATTCTTTATAAATAAGTACCAAAGAATCTCAAAGGCACATTTGACTGAAAAAGTTTTAATGAAGATAAAAGATCAAATTTCCTTCTCTACAATACAATGGAAAAAAGGCAAACAAAGTTGAGCTCTTAAAGAACTTAGAAAATTATAGCAAAGGAAAGTTTGGATTGAGTTATAAGGATTTAGAAAATTATTGTAAAGGAAATGGTTACTCCAATGCGACTAGTGAAGATTCAATTTATTGATTTATTGATTATTTTAATAGGAAAGAAATGAATGAAGAAATAAAGAAGGTAGAACTAAATTCTACACTTTAAAAGGATCTCGATCAATTGCTTAAACAGAAAAATTGAAGACATATTCTAGACTTCATAAACAAAAGTTAGTTGATATTATTGTAAATCATGTTGACAATATTAATAACAATGATGATGATGATGAATTGAATAAAAAACCTTTAAAAGATTTTCATCAGATCTATAAGCCAAAAAATAAAAAAATATTCTAAATTTAGTAAAAGCCAGTTAATTAATTTTATCAAAAGAATAAAGATAAAATTATAATGAAAACAATGTGACTAGAAAAGCCTCTTAATGAACTTCATAAGATCTGTAAAATGAATAATTTACAAAATTATTCTAATCTTAAAAAACAACAATAAATCTTATCAAGAGACAAATAGAAAATTTTAATAATGGTAACGATAATGAGAATTATTTTTAAAAAGCTGTAGAAGTTAAATATCAATAAATTAAATAAAAAACGATTAGAATAATTTACCAGGTTTCAATTTTCTAGATTATGAAGGTTTTTTCATATCAACTAAATGAAATTATGGAAAAGCTTCAGTTTTCACAACAACAGTAATAACTCATGTAATTAACAATATTGTTAATATCGTGGAAAACAAGATTTTTTTGCAAATTAAGGAAGAAATACTTACCAAATAAAATAATATATTAATTCAAAGAAAGGCATTTAATTTAAAATGAAACTTCACTGTAGTTTTAAAAGACAGGAAGAAGTAGAAGAATCTAATTTAAAAACAACCAGTTAAGATTTATGTAGAACAACTGATTTAGAAGATTATTAGGAAAAATCAACAAATAAACTATTTACTGAATTGGAAGAAATGCAAAGGAAAAACTGTGGTTGGTCTTTATTTTATATTGGCATTTTGGAATTAAATGTTAATAGGCAAACTATAATTTTTCCTTCTTCTTATATCGATTTATGAAAAGTAATTAAAGATAAAAAAGCTATACTTAATGCTGAAAACAAATGTCAAAAATGTTTTCCTTAGTCAGTGATATTAGCTGTATATCGGGTAAACGATCATGGAGAATGAATAAATAATTATGAAAATATTGGAATAAAGTTGGATGAAATGTTTGAAAAACAAAAAATTGATCTTCATGTTCAGTTAACAGATATTCTAAAATTTGAAAACAAATCAAATATTTCAATTAGTTTTATGCCTATCAAAGCTATGTACGAGAAATATTGTATATCCTTTTTACCATACACAGAATAAACTAGAAAAACATGTCAATCCTCTTTTAATTCGAAATGAAAGTAGCTCATATTATCGGTGGATGAAAGTCTTTCTAGATTAATTAGTACACATACAACTAAGAATGGACTTAAAATTTATCTTTGTGGTAGATGTTTAAGATATATTCATTCACAAGAAAAATTAGAAATTCATGAAAACGATTGTAAAAAACATTAAGAAGTAAAAATAGATATGCCTTTTAAAGATCAAAAAATTAAATTTAAAAACGATAATCCTTCTTTATATGCGTCTTCTTTAATTTACTCACATTTTGAATGTTTATTAAAAGATACTGAAACTTGTAAACCAAATTACGATGTTCACCTTTTACTAAAGAAATAGCAGTTCATAATAAAGATATAGATGCAATTCCAAATAATGAACAAAACGTATTTCTCTTACTAAACTTGTTGAAGATGATTTACTTTAAAATTTTCGAAACATTTAAATTTATGTATTCAGGTATTAACAAAAAACTCCAAATTTTACAAAAGAACAATTTAGAGAAATAGCAAAGTATTTTGAAGATTAACAACTGTATTTAATAATTAAAATTAAAAAAGGAGTTTATCCTTATGAATATATGGATGCTGAAGATAAATTACAAGAAACAAAATTGCCAAAAAAAAGGGAACGTTTTTATTCAAGACTTAATAAAGATAATATTTCTGATGAAGATTATAATAGAGCAGAAACAGATTGGGAAAAATTTTATATTGAAAATTTAGATGAATATACAAGATTGTAAAATACATCTGATGTTTCAATTTTAGCAGATGATTTCGAAAATATTTGCGTTACTTGTATTAAATCTTATAGACTTGATCCATCTTAGTATTTTACTGTACCAGGAGTAGCTTGGGATGCTATGGTAATAATGACATAAGGTAAATTAGATTTAGTTCACGATTATGATTTGATTAAATTTCTTGGAAAATGAATCTGAGGTGGAATTTTTCAAAGTATTAAAAGACTGGTAAATCAAATAACAAATATATGGAAAATTATAATTAAAAAACAATCATAAGATCTAGAATATTACATGCAAATAATTTATATGGATTTCTATGACTCAGCATTTAGCAATTACAAATATAAACTGGATGTATCCAAAATATTTTCATGCTACAAAATTCTTACAATACCAGACTATTATAAATGCCATTATATTTTAGTAGTTGAATATCCAAGAAGTGACATGATTAACATAGAGATTTAGTTTTAGCACCAGAATGAGGAAATAAATTATTAAGAACTTTAAATAACAAAGAAAAATATATTTTACATTATGAAATCTTAAACAATATTTAAATCTTCGATTAAAATTAAAGAAAATTCATATTGTTTCTTCATTTGAACAATCACATTGGTTGAAGAAATATATTGATTTTAATGCAGAATTGAGAAATTGGGCAGCTAACGTTTTTGAAAAAGATTTCTACAAGGTAATGAATATTTCAGTATTTGGGAAAATATAAAAAAATTAAAATCATAACACATGAAGGAAAATAGGCACATTATATTTCAAAACCAAATTATGAACACACTCCTGTATTTTCAGGAAATTTAGTAGCAATTCAACTGAAGAAAATTAAAATAAGGTTCAATAAACTAATTTCTATAGCAATAAGTATTCTAGAAATTTCGAAAATAAAAATGTACGATTTTCACAACAACGTTATGAAACCAAAACTGGTGAAAATATTGGTTTATGTCATATGGATATTGATTCTTTCATTTACGATGTAGCAACTGAAGGTGACTACCCATAGGAAATGTTTATGTACTCCACAAGAAAATAAGAAATATTTTGGCCATATGTAAGATGAAAATTGACGAAACATCACGTTACAACATGTTAGTTTAAGAGCAAAAATGTATGCTTGTAATGTAGAAGATAAAAAATATAAAAAAATCTGAAGCAGTTAAAAAATCTGTTGTGAAAAGTGACGTTTCTTCTGATGATCATAAAAATTGTTGAGATGCCAAAATAAAACAGTATAGAATGTATTTAATTATATCATTTAAACATAAACTGTATGTAGTTGAATGTGATAAAATTGTTGTAAGTTCTGATGATGACGCTGCACTGAATAGTTGCATGGTCTGGGTCACCTTGCCACGGTTCTTGTGGTTTCCTCTGTTGGAGGTTCAAGTCCTCCATCAGGCATGGGTGTGTGTGTTTCCTTAGTGTAAGTTTGTCTAACTTAGATTTAGTAGTGTGTCAGCAAAGGGACCGATGACCTCAGCTGTTTGGTCCCACAGGAAATTACCACAAACTTCCAAAAGAATTTTTCTGGTGATTTTAAATGTGTTGTACTCCAAGATGGAATTAATACTTTACCATATGGTCATTATAAATAAAATAGATTATGATAAAAATTATGTCTTAAAAGAATGAAACAGTTGCATAGAAAATTAAATAAAAATAGAAATAATTAGTTTTTAATACTTTTTCATGATATTGTAATTTTTGATGTCTTGGTAAATAAAACTTACAAACACGTTATCAACAAAATCATTGAACTTTTAGATAAATAATTTCTTTATCTTTTTGATGATTTATTTTTATTTCTCATCCTTTGAATGACCACAGTTATGAATAAATTTAGAAGAATTTTTTACTCCCATTCCACGTATTTCACAACTAATGTTTTTGATCTGCCAATTAGAAAGAGGTTCTCTTTGTCTCTTTCTCTGACAATCTTTCAACATGATTTTGAAGGCAAATAATGCATGTTATTTAAATTTCTTCATAAATTTATTTATCGTGATTGCACAGTAGATGAACCATGATGCTATTGGAATACTACTCGACAGAAATGAAGAAATAAATACATTATTGAAACTTCCTGGCAGATAAAAACTGTGTGCCAGAGCGAGACTTGAAGTCAGGACCTTTGCCTTTCGCAGGCAAAAGCTTTACCTGCAGAAGTAAAGCTGTGAGGAAGGGGCGTGAGTTGTGCTTGGGTAGTTCAGTTGGTAGAGCACTTGCCCACAAAAGGCAAAGGTCCAGAGTTCGAACCTCGATCCGGCATACAGTTTTAATCCACCAGGAAGTTTCATATCAGCGCAAGTGAAAATCTCATTCTGAAATACATTATTACCACATGTTGATCCTCGATAAAGTGATGAAAATTTAGAATTGTATGATTATGATTTTAATTATGACTATTATGTTATGAGAACACACTTCAATAAACTTATATCAACAAAATAGTTCAAATGGCTCTGAGCACTATGGGACTCAACATCTGAGGTCATCAGTCCCCTAGAACTTAGAACTACTTAAACCTAACTACCCTAAGGACATCAAACACACCCATGCCCGAGACAGGATTCGAACTTGCGACCGTAGCAGTCACGTGGTTCTGGACTGAAGTGCCTACAACCGCACAACGACCGCGGCTGGCTTATATCAACAAATGGAAGCAAATTTTGGAATGTGGAAATTATTTCAATTCTTTGGTAGAGTATTCACCAGATGAGTTTCATGAAGATATAAATAATCTAGCAAATATTTCTCAGAAACAAAACTAAATAGCCATTTATTAGGAAACAATTTATTAGAATAACAAATGAAAAAGATATTAATTTTTTTATGTAAATGGAATCGCTAGGGGATATAAAAATTATTAAACTTATTTATAATAACAAAAATTTTATAATAATTATTGTAGAATAAATAATGTATGGTTTAAAGCGAAAGACGTTTCTAATCTTTCAGAATATTGTAGACGATATAACATGTGAAGAAATTTTTTGACTCACTGATTTGAGGGGTCTGACTCTGAATGAAAAAATAAAATAGTTTTCATTATTGATTCTGTGGTATATTCTTTAACTATAAAATATAAAAAAGAAGAAACAAAACCATTTAAATCTGGGTCACTAATGATGTTTTACTATCTATTAGAAAACATGGTGAATATAATATGAAAGAGAAAATAGCTCACTTGGAAAATTTGAATAATATCAAAGATGAAAGAATAGACAGTTTCAGGGAAGTAATTCGTGATGCAGTTGAAATAAAACAATAGCAATAAATAAGTAAATATATTACTACCAAATGTTTTCCTCAATTAACTGGTGAAAATTTAAGACCTACTTTTGATATTTAGTAATAAACTACAATCGAAATTATTTCAATGTTTCAGGTAATTTTTCATGAGAACAATTGTTTGAAGATGGAAATAACTTTACAAACATTTTTTATAATATAAAACTAAATTTCCATGTACTTTTTTCATAATTCAGTTTTAATATATTTTTCTACTAGCTGACCCGGCGAACTTCGTACCGCCTAACAGTCAATGAATGTCGTGTTACCTTTTAGCTGAACTAATTTAGGCTTTGATGAACGTAATACAATGATACAAAATAATATTAATATAGATAGAAATACAAAAGTATTTTATTTTGATGAATGATGATGAATACATACAGAATGAGAATAAAAATTAAAAAAATAATAATAATTAAGTATTTCAAACACATGTCAGAAAAAAATCATTGAAAACTATGTTGTGCAGGTTGGGATACACTCTGATTAATTCATTAATTGGATTTTCATTCAAGCACCTTGTGATAAACGACATTCTTTGTTTTTTGGTCAGGCGCAAGAACAAATAATGCGGATGGTTTGCCGACACGTGAGCATACCACGTACAATTGACCATGAGAAAAACACGCATTTTCTGGATTGAGGCCACAAATAGTCAAGGATTGGCCCTTTGATTTGTTGATCGTCATGGCGAAGGCAAGACGAATCAGGAATTGAATTCGTTTAAACTCAAAGGGCATATCTGTTGGGATCATCGGAATCCTTGGAATAAGAACTTCCTCATCTTTAAATTTTCCTTTAAGTATCGACTCGTGAATCACATTGCTCATCAGTTTTCTTATCACCAAACACGTTCCATTGCACAGTTTTGGTTGGTTTAAATTTCTAAGCATGATGACTACCAAGCCAACCATCAGTTGTAAATTGTGCGGTGGTAAACCAGGCACATCCAAGGAGTTCAAAAAATCAGTTGGATAATTAGTGGCTTCTTCTTCGTTTGTTACACAGTCGATAGATTTGAATGAATACAGAGTACCTACGATGTGATTTTGAATTATAAAATTGAGGTCATCTACATCTTTATTTTTAGCCGCCAAAATTGCTCGCTCACTTAACCATTTAGTATTTTTGTGGTTAGCAATGATATCCGGAAATACTTTGTTGATAAGCTCGTCTTTTGATGAGACGAAATTGCAAAAATTTGGAGGAAATGATATCAAACCGCTCGATTCGTCAACAGGAACACGGCCATTACCGATAGTCAGCAATTGCTTCGAGAAATCATCAGCAGATAGATCGTTCAATAATGCAACTCTCATATTTACAGACAGTTGAAGTTTGTTTACATATCGCCACAGATTTGATGCTTTGAGGCAAGCGTTTATTTCGTCGGCAGCAGTAGATCTTGGAATTACTGGTAGTGTTTGTCGGAAATCGCCAGATAATAAAATCATTGAACCACCAAAACATCTTGAGTCATTGCGCAGATCTTTTAATGTTCGGTCTAGTGCTTCCAATGCGCGTTTGTGCGCCATTGTGCATTCGTCCCATATGATGATTTTTGGTGCTACTAAAACTTTGGCCATTGCGGAGTGTTTCGAAATGTTACATGTCGGTTGTTCAGTAGTTTGAAGGTTTAATGGCAATTTTAACGCTGAGTGAGCCATACGGCATCCGTCTAACAATGTGGCCGCTATTCCAGAAAAAGCAATTGCTACCGCAATTTCGGATCTCGCACGTACAGTGGCCAAAATCAATGACATGGGGAATGTCTTCCCAGTTTCACTGGGGGGCATCCAAAAAAAAAAAAAATAAGCCACCATTTCCATCATCAATTGCATTAATCAGTGTATCATAGACTTCCTTCTGCTTAGGATTCAACAGTGGTACATTCATTTGAACTGATTGGATTAGTTCATGTGGATCATATTCACGTTCACGTTCCAATTCTCTATTAAATGCGTCATTCATTCCGCGATCTGGCGCTGGCATTCCTAACCTAACTAACAAACTGCCGCACATGAGGCAGCAAAGCCTGGTTATGCATCTCCTCATTCGCCTCAAGATCGGGATTTCTTGAGCTGACACGAATTCGATATAAAATGTCTTCTGAGATGTTATCTTTGTATTTGTTCCACAGGTCACGTGGGTTCGATGGGAAGCATATCGAAATGATGATAGCAAATAATGTGCGTATCTGACTTGGAGATGCAGAAATAATTGCTTTAGCGATTGTCGTGTCCCAATGAGTATCATTTTCAAGCAAATTCAGCTCTTGACATGCTGCACGAAATGTGGGGCACACAATACCATTAACAGTTCGTAGTAATTCAAATGATATTGGCCCTCGAACATGTACCAGCAACAACAGCAAATAGAAACATTCATCATTCTTCGGATGAACTGCGTAAATACGACCAAGAGCATCAGCAGAACGCATATCTGGATGACCAGGAACTGCATCGCCTTGCTTCCGACGTTGAAATTTCTTCGATGTAGCGTTCCAAGTGTAATAACGTGGAATTTCCGAGTAAAGCAACGTTCGTGCGAACGGATCGTTTTGACAAATCGCAAAGAAACTGGTCAGTGTTGTCGCTGGAGGTGTTTCGGCACGTTGAGCAGCATTCGACGCTGTGAAATATACTCTCTGACCGTTCTGTAGATGCACCCCCAAATGTACAACAGTGGGATAACGTTCGTGAATAGGGAATGAGAATATACGCCAAATTGCTTCGTTGCAGTTCACATATCTACCAACTTGATAGCGCGTGATTTCATCATTGATATTGGATGTTTGGATACCAAAAACCGCCATGTCGCTCCCTTTCGTGATATATTTGCAAATGTATTTAATAGATTTGACTGACTTGCAATACTCAACATTACAATGTGCCTTGAATGTTTTGGAAAGAAGTGGCGAATATGGAACAATCCAACTGTTGTCAACTATGAAATCGTTTCCTTTCACTTTAGTTGTGATAGTTCTATCATTAACATCGGGCGATCGACGCCGATACAATGGATAGCCATCGTTGCCTGTAATGGTCTCTGCCATGAATTTTCGCAGATACCATTTGGAACAATTGCCGTCGACCATGCACGGTGATTGGCGGTTGATAGTGCCACATGGTCCATGAATCATATTCGTGATTACAACATCATGTAGGTCTGGATCGGTTTCAGGAGCAGGAATCTCTGCACATATGATGTCATCTATTTGATCTGGCCGAATTCTGTCTACTAAGCAAATTAGAATGTGAGCATGCCGTAGGCCTCGTTTTTGCCATTCGACTGAATACATCCAGCATCGAGTAATCCCAAAGACGTGTTGCTTAAGAATGTAATTTATTAGTGACCGAATTTTTTGCTTGAAAACCCGTGCGGTGATGTCGTGTCGATCACTTGATGTTTGTCCGGGAAGCAGCAATTGAATAATTTCCATCCATTTCGGATTACATGTAAATGTAATGAATAGATCTGGCCGACCATAATGATGAACATATGTCATTGCATCTTGCGCATATTCATGCATATGACCTGGGCTACCTGTGTATGTCGCTGGTAAAATAGTCAATCGGCCAACATTTTCTGAATCTCCTTCTGTGCTTATTGCATCGCGTCAATGAATATACTCTTCCGAACGCAATTTAGCTTGATTCAACCGGATGAAAGTCAGGCACTCCGTTTCGATTTTAATGTACATGTCAACGCAGTTTTCACCAACAATCAGGATTGCCACTTCATCGATTGATGGAGCATTAAATGTGCATTCATGTGTTCCAGCTGGTCTTTTATCTGCTCTGATTACAACTTTATAGTCATCACTTGGCATGCGCTCTAAAGCAGTCTTGAACAGCCTGACCAATGCATGATGTTCGTGAAGCATTTGCTGCAAATCTTGGAGAATTGCTCTTTTCGTAGCTGTGTTGATCCCTTGACGCTGGTCAAGTTGTTCTTCCATATTGCCCATGAAGTATATTTGCAAGAACTTGTGCTGTGCACCTTCAATAGGTTGCAATGATCCAATGCGATGGCAAATCTGGCCTTGAATCTGTAAATTCAAAGCCATAGTTATAGTTAGATTTACAAATACTTTTTTTCAAATAATAACATACCATTTTTATTTTAGAGATAAATACAGAAATCTAACAAACTACATTCCAAATTTTTTTACAATCATAGAAAATAAAGTTTTTAACGTAAATTACCTTAAATGTCGGATTATATCCGTGTTCTTCGATAATTTCCGCCCCAAATGAAGTCATTTGGAAACAGACATTGTATTTTTGAGTGTTCGCTAGAAAATGTCGTGATTCTAGTGTTTCGCCATAAAGCAGGGAACGCAATGGCTCTGGTGGCAGGACCACTAATGGCAATGTCACTTTACCACTAAGGCAGCACAAACCAGGCGTTTCACCAGCAAACTTCAATGCGCCACAATGCTGGCAAACAACGTCCATTGGACCAATGCAAACTAAACGATGCAAGCTGTAGTCGATGGTGCAATCATATCGAAACGCTGTTCGATTCAAATCAATACTTGAACCATTTCTTCTTGCACTTCGAAGATTATTCCTCTGTTATCTGTACGATAAGCTCGACGATTTCTCGTTTCTAATCTAGCCGTTTCACGGGCTGCCTCTCTTTGCTCTTGTGTTTGAGAAGCACGAATTAAGGCCCTTCTTTGCTCCATCCTAACGCGGCGCTCTTCTCGGGCAATTTCTCGTTCTTCATCAGATAATTGACTCGCGATATTCCGTTGCCTAATTGCATTACTGCTCCGCTGGGAAAGATTAGATCTTCTAGGACGCAGCATTTTTATTAATAGTAATACTGAATATGCACTCGCACAAAACCACATAAAACAATCGAGATGTAGACAATAGCTTATCAAGAAAAATCATAGACAACCTATGAAAAGACATTTACACTTTTGTTAACCTGTAGAATAAATCTTTAATTAATTTAATAAATAATTTACACAAATTAATGTCTAAAACAAACAAATATAACAGTACCTACCTGAACTTTCGAGACATTTTACACAAAAAAAATTGCTGAACGCACACATAAATACACTCCTGGAAATTGAAATAAGAACACCGTGAATTCATTGTCCCAGGAAGGGGAAACTTTATTGACACATTCCTGGCGTCAGATACATCACATGATCACACTGACAGAACCACAGGCACATAGACACAGGCAACAGAGCATGCACAATGTCGGCACTAGTACAGTGTATATCCACCTTTCGCAGCAATGCAGGCTGCTATTCTCCCATGGAGACGATCGTAGAGATGCTGGATGTAGTCCTGTGGAACGGCTTGCCATGCCATTTCCACCTGGCGCCTCAGTTGGACCAGCGTTCGTGCTGGACGTGCAGACCGCGTGAGACGACGCTTCATCCAGTCCCAAACATGCTCAATGGGGGACAGATCCGGAGATCTTGCTGGCCAGGGTAGTTGACTTACACCTTCTAGAGCAGGTTGGGTGGCACGGGATACATGCGGACGTGCATTGTCCTGTTGGAACAGCAAGTTCCCTTGCCGGTCTAGGAATGGTAGAACGATGGGTTCGATGACGGTTTGGATGTACCGTGCACTATTCAGTGTCCCCTCGACGATCACCAGTGGTGTACGGCCAGTGTAGGAGATCGCTCCCCACACCATGATGCCGGGTGTTGGCCCTGTGTGCCTCGGTCGTATGCAGTCCTGATTGTGGCGCTCACCTGCACGGCGCCAAACACGCATACGACCATCATTGGCACCAAGGCAGAAGCGAATCTCATCGCTGAAGACGACACGTCTCCATTCGTCCCTCCATTCACGCCTGTCGCGACACCACTGGAGGCGGGCTGCACGATGTTGGGGCGTGAGCGGAAGACGGCCTACCGGTGTGCGGGACCGTAGCCCAGCTTCATGGAGACGGTTGCGAATGGTCCTCGCCGATACCCCAGGAGCAACAGTGTCCCTAATTTGCTGGGAAGTGGCGGTGCGGTCCCCTACGGCACTGCGTAGGATCCTACGGTCTTGGCGTGCATCCGTGCGTCGCTGCGGTCCGGTCCCAGGTCGACGGGCACGTGCACCTTCCACCGACCACTGGCGACAACATCGATGTACTGTGGAGACCTCACGCCCCACGTGTTGAGCAATTCGGCGGTACGTCCACCCGGCCTCCCGCATGCCCACTATACGCCCTCGCTCAAAGTCCGTCAACTTCATATACGGTTCACGTCCACGGTGTCGCGGCATGCTACCAGTGTTAAAGACTGCGATGGAGCTCCGTATGCCACGGCAAACTGGCTGACACTGACGGCGGCGGTGCACAAATGCTGCGCAGCTAGCGCCATTCGACGGCCAACACCGCGGTTCCTGGTGTGTCCGCTGTGCCATGCGTGTGATCATTGCTTGTACAGCCCTCTCGCAGTGTCCGGAGCAAGTATGGTGGGTCTGACACACCGGTGTCAATGTGTTCTTTTTTCCATTTCCAGGAGTGTAGTTGTTACAGTATTTGACAGGATTGGACAACAAATGTTTGACATGTAATAAACAAATGAGCATTTATTGAAATGATGAAGTATTCATTACACATTTCTGAACGCACGTGTAATATTTTTCAATCTTTTTTAAAAAAAATACACATAATAGTTATTCATCTATTTTAAATAATTTATGAACGCATGCATAAATGTGAATCATTACTTACAGATTTCAACAAAAAAATTTGACAGCTCCGAAACTAAAGAACTTTTAGGGAAAATAACGCATTTTTCAAGTATTCGTCAATTTTTCATTATTTTTAAGATGTATTCTGCTATTTGGGGCGGAGACAAATCCAACAAATCAGAAACCATAAAAATTGGTCCAGCAGATCTCGAGTTATAAGTGTTGTAACAAACCCATCTTTGTTTTATATATATAGATATACATTTAATAAACAAAATTCATTAGATCCATCATTTCATTCCATTATCTAAAATCTAAAATCTTCAAATGGTTTAGACATTAAATAGCTTTTGTTAACCTTTATTTGAATTTTAAAATAACTTCTGCCTTCTTCAATGAAACATTAAACATTATGAAAATTATATTCAGTACCTTGAAGAGCAAATTTCTTCCACATCTTTTCTTTCAACGTTCTATTAAACCATTCAACAGCAGTTGCTTTTAATTCACTATAAGTGATATTTTTTCACTAATTCTTGAAGTTATTTCTTCGAAAGTTCTTTTTGGTTATCAGTTTGCAAATTCTTTGGTTCTCTCGAGTCAAATATTTTTATGCAGAATGAGTTAAATTCTTACCTATTTCATCTTTAATCTGAATAATCCAAGCAAATTTTAAAAAAAATGTCTATAACAGCTAATAAACATTTATAGCCATTATTTATTTTCGAAATTCCTTTCAACTTTCCAGTGTCTATTTCGTTTAAATCAGCTTGCTGTAAATAATCTATTTAAAAAGAAATTACATTTTCCCCTTCAAATGCATTTTCATTGTTTTAAGCAAATCATTACTGATTTATTCACAAATATTTGAATGGTGTGTTTCAGAGACAACCCTTTGCCTACAAAATTTCTTTAGTGAATTTCCTTTTTTTAGTTTAACAAATTGAACAAAGTCCTTCAATTCTTTGCATTACATTTTTAGTTGGTAACCTACTAGGATGAAGTGTTTCAGAAAAAGTTTTGCGCTTCAAACAGTAAATGTGATTATCATTCTTTATTTATACAGAATAAGAATTAAATTAATTGTTTCACCAAATACAATAATCTTTACAGCAGCTGGAATAGTATTAACAGAACCTTTTAAACCAAAGGTAGAAAATGTTATTTTTGAACTATTTTTGTTCCTTGGATTTCAGGAATAATTTTATGAAAATTATCAATAACACTCAAAAAAATATCAAAAAAATTAAATGTTAACACTGTTTATATTTTCAGTAATATCACGAAATTTTAAGCATAAAATCATATTCATTGAAATTGTGTAATTCTATTCCCCTCCAGGCATAAAAGTAAATTCAATAATTTGTATATCACATATTTTGTAATTAAGTCTTTTTAGCTCATTTTAGTATGGTGTTAAATCTATTGCTGAAACATAATCTTGAATTCCCTTTCTTGTAAAATAGTTTGTTAGATCTTGTTTATTAATATAATAGCATAAAACATTTTTTGATATCTTTCTTGAAGAATAATAATTTTGAAACATGTTTAACACATTTATATATTGCTGTTCAAGTTCTAAATGTCTTGTTTCCAAATATATTTTCATAACTGCAATCAAATTATCAACTGGATCGTTAAGATTAACAACTCTTCGATTTCTGAAATAAATATACTATTTAGCTACTTTAAAAATAACTTTCAAGTCTTTTCTGAACTTGCCTAATAAATCATTTATTTGTATATATACTGAAAATTTAATGTCTTTAATTTGTGATTGAAGATACTGAGGTTCTAATGACTGAAAATATTTTGATTTTCCTAAATCGTTACTGAGTTTATTTCAAAAAATGACCATTTATTAAATTTAAAATATGATTAATCTTATAATTCATGTGAAATAGTTTCAAAACAAATAAACGCAAATGACCACAAATTACTTCATCCAAACTTGGTGTTCTTTCAATATTGTACTAAAGATTATGTTTTGCCAAATATTTAACTAGTAGTTTTGGAATATTTCCACCATATGAAACAAAAACAAATTTTATGACGTTATTTTTATAATAACAAATCCAACGAGTTATAACATGATCAAAAGTATCTAAATTTACTATTCCGCATGTCAAATTTTTTGGTTCATTAGGTAGTTCATCAATTATACAAACATCACAAAAATGAATAATTTTTAATTAACTAATTCTTCTATGCCAAAATTAGGTAAAGGATTACAAAATATTTAAATTCTTTCAAAGTTTTTGACTCGGTTTCCTTGCTGCATGCTGGATCCTTCTTTAGCTGGTGCTTTGTTCTCCATTTCAAAATTATGTCTTTTGTACTTCTTATTCTTTATATCATTTTTTATTGTGTAGAACTGCATTTGTGATTGTTGTAGAACCACCAGGAAGTAAACCAACAGCTGCTAAATAAGATAATGTGGCTAATAGTTATGGATGTATTCCACCTTTGCATTGTGTTAATCCTGAACCTTCTTTCATTTTTGTTAGATATTCAATAACCTTAATTAGAACAGCTATAGTTGATGAAACAAGTAAATTTCTACCAGTTTTTAATACCCTGACGATGGGGGTTTTGAACTGTCGTTTTTATTTCTCTTTTTTATGTACACCTGTTAAAATGGATTAATAATATGTTCATTATTTTATTTAATTTTAATTGATTTTGGTGTAGTTTTACCAGTTGGTAGTAAAATATAATCAATAGAAAAGTTATTCATTTATATAGATTAAGAAATAATAAAGAATGTTTATTAACTCTATCCATTTTTATCAAACTGCAGGTTTAAGACTTAGTCAGCTGGCACAACTTCTAAATCCACTCCTAATTTACATTTTCCATACTTAATTCCTGTAACTGCAGTTGGAGCTATTTTTTCTTCTAAAGAAGCATCCCTTGCATGCATTCTTTCTTTTGCAACTAATTGAAGTTTCTTTTATAAGCTTCATGTCTTTTTTCTTAGTCTTTATTATCTCTTTACAAATAAAATGTTCTTTACATGCTTCATCTAGTTGAGTAATTCCTTGATCTTGTCTAGCCAATCTTCCTCTAATTTGGTTCCTGGGTCACAAAATTTATAGCCTGGAAGATATACTTCAAATGGTAATTTGTTTTTTAAGTATTAACTAATCGTTTTTGTTGTTACTGACGTTTCGAAAATGTATGTCGTTAATTATTCAAAAATATAATTAATATAATGAATTAACTAACTAATATTCTTTCTGGATCACTAAAAATAAAATCACTAGATTTGTTTGTTAACATTTGTGATTCCAACTTTTTCATTATAATAATTCTCATTTCTAGCTAATTCTTCACTATGAATTACTGTTATTCTATCAGTTAAATCTCTAACATCATTCATCCAAATATATTCAATTGTTTTTTCTCAATATTTTTGTAACCCATAACAAAGTTTATCTGATAAATCAGTAAGATTTCTTTCAGAAAATTATGAAAATATTATTCAACAATTATTTTTATCAAACAAGTATATTTATTTCCTCTAAGTGATTTTATTTTAGCTTGATTACATTCATTACATATGGCATTTGAACCAAATGAAATTCTTGCATAACTTTGTAAATGAAGAGTAACAATTCTGTTTCTAAATCATCAATAGTTATTTGTTTCCTAGTTAAAAGTTACTTTAATCCGCCTTTCCCTTCATATCCTGTTCCACAAATTTTTAATTGAACATTATAGAATTCTAATGGTAGTTACCAATATATTTATAAGGACCAACAGGTCTTAAAAACAAAAGCAGGATTTTTGTATGATTGATAAATTATAAAGTCTTTCACTTACATTCACTTTTATACACATCTTTGTCTTTTAATTTTGATCTTTCCTCTTCACAGTTTTCTAACAGTTTACTTATTTCTGATTCACTTAATGTGCAGGATTATCGTCAATCCAATCAGGTAGTGGAACATCGCCAAGTTCTTCTAAGTAGTGTTGATGATAAGGAACCATTTGTTTTCCTTGCTTAACTTTTCAATTATTTCCATAACCGGCTGATCTTCTTGATTAAATTTTTCACATTCTGTTCTTGGTTGTTTTTTCCATTTTGAAAATTCTTCTTTTAATCTATCTTTAACTTTTTTATTTTGCTCGTTTTTTTAACAATTTCTGGATCGTATTTTGAAAACATTTATTAAGAATAAAATAATGATAATAATTTTTTATTTTATGTTTAATGTTTGTGTTTATCATTTATGTTCAACGTTTTATGTATAACGTTTACATACCATGTTTATGTTTAATGTTAACATTTAATATTTATTTTTAATGTCTTATGTGTAATGGTTATGCTCAATGTTTATATTTACAGTTATTGTTCATTATGTTCAATGTTTAAAAAATGTTTAATTTTGCCTTTCTTAATTTATCTTGACATGTCTATTGCTACGAAACCAAATTTATTTTTACACCACATTTACTACATAATCCTTTAAATTCATCGAACTTTAAATCACCACCAAAAAATAAATGATAAATATGATTTAAATTTGTATTACCTTGTCTAAAAACGTTTAAAAAATTTAAATTATCTCCCATTAATTGTTTTGGAATTGTTGACTAAGTTTGACTTAAGTAAAAAGTCTATTCCTTTATATCTTCGTCTGTTAAAATAGTCTGTTAAAATAGTCTGTAACCATATCTAGACTTTCAAGAATGAAATTATCAAAAACCTGAACTGAATTAGCTTCACTTATTCAATGGAATATTTTCATCACTATTTTCAATAAAACTAATAATTTTTTCTTTCATTTTATCTTCAATTCTTTCACGTCTTTTTATAAACTCTTTGTATATTGATTAATCTAAACCTTTTGAATGGACATACAAATGATAAATATTTTCGAACGTAACTACCCTGGTGCTAAAATATAATTGTCAATAATTAATGCTGTTTTTCGACAACCACTTGGTCCTGAGATTGCACATCGAATAGCATGTGGTAAAAGTATACATTATATATTTTTTAACTTCGCTTCTGGATTCTTTTCTTAGTTCACATTTCGTAATTTATTTACATAATGTTTAACAAATAACTGATTAGATTAATTCAATTGAGTGTAATTCTTATCTTCTGGAAAAACGATTAACTCTACCAGTGAGAGTTGGTTTTTATTCAACTTTTGTACTTCCAAGTATGCCATCGAAATGAGAAGCAATGGAAATTCTTGTTGATCAATATACTTCGAAAAATGTAGATAACTGATTCATTCGAAAAATCCAAATACTCAGATTAATCAATAAAATTTGAAATAGAATTGCAATAGAAACTGAAAAAAGTTATACATCCATATAGAAGAAAATAATGTTGGAAGTTTTTTAGGATTTAATAACCAAATTTTTGAAGCTAATAGAAGAACTGTCACTAAAGATATTACTAAAATTATTCCATTTGAATTTATTAATGTGAATTTAAATTTGGCTGATTGAATATTCATTAAACATAATGATTGTTTTCATCAAGAATGTCGCATTATCGCTTCATTTTAGTTTAATTCTAAATTTGGTGGCCCGATACTTTCTGAAGCAAATTGTCCTTAAAAATTACAATTTTCGATATTATTCATAATTTAGAATCTACTAAACTGATGATAGAGGGAATTTAATTGATTTCAATGGTGTTAATGTAACAGGTGTTTTAGAAATGAATTAATAAATTTTCCCTTAATAAATATTGAACCAAACTGAAAGATAGTAATATTATTCATTTCTTGATAATGAGAATACAAAAAATTATTTTAATCTTCCTAGAGAAGGAATCTGAATTAATATTAATAATGTTGCTGGTTGCATTCATCCTAATTTTTCACAACTTTATATGACTTAGATGTTATTCACACAGATTGAATGGATTTTTCTTCACATGATGCTAAATCAGCTATTAAACCAATTAATACTTGTTTTAAAATTGTTTGACGTTATTACAATTAAAAAAGGTAGTAACACTTAATCTAGAATATAACATCTTTTTATTTTCTTCTTCAACTCTTAATTGTTTAACTTCTTCCTTTTGGAATGAATTAAATATGGAGGGTCATATTCTTAACAATGGAAAAATTAAAACTAAACACAATGAAGTTCTTCATCCATTAGAAGTATTTGGTGAACTTTTTTAAAAGATTAAAAAGAAAATCCATATGAAAGTGATCAACTGTTGTTTTTAGTTGCAGTTTGAGGAAAGATCAAGAAGTTTCTATTCTGTGTGGGACTACTGAAAATGATAATTTTACACTTCCAAAAGAAGGTAAAATTGATGTAAAAGTATGGAAATCCGTGTTCCTGTATGTTAAATATAAACCAGAATGTTCACTTGAATTAGAACAAGAGAGACTTAATAATCCAAAAATTCCAGGTTCTTTCTTTGAACCACAGACAACTGAATTTGCTGGTTTACAGGAAAAACAAAGTTTTAATTAAATATTACAAATTATTATAATTCTACAGAATTTGATATGCCTTACTTTATTTTTGTCGTTTTTCAAACTAATCGAAAAATCATCAGTTACTTGAATTTTCTCTGCTTTTAATTTGGTAAATTATGAAATATCTATATTAAAAATGAAAGAAGTGAAGTTTCTCCACAGGAATAATGGAATCTTGATCCATCAAAAAATTTTTAAAAGCTCAAAATTCTTTTAGAGATTTTATAAGAATAGCCCAATTAAGTAATGGTGTAAATATAAGTCCATTTAGTTTTATTCAAAATTATCGAATTTATTTAATTGATGTGTTTAGAAAAATGAATGTTTTACCATGTCAAAAAACAACAATGAAGTTGTGTGCCTTCTTTAATGAAGATTTTGCAAATGATACAATTGCTTATATTACTATGTATGGTAAAAAGAATTTGACTTACAATTCACATAATAGAATTATAACTGAAAATTTCTAATTATATAAATGAATGAAGAATTAGAAAAAGAATTAAAGATCTTTTGTCTTCTTGTTTTGATTTCCTTTTTAAATATTTTCAGAACACTAGAGAAGATAAAACTGAAAAACTTCAGTTCTTCAAAAATTAAAACATTTAGAGAGAGAAATTGTAAATCTATGAACTGAACTTAAGAATTAAAATAATGGTTATTCAAAAGTGTTCACTAAATTATCAGAACTTAAAATACGTAAATGTTATGTAACTTCAAGACCTGAACTTGCACCTACCAAATAATTAATAAAATTTTCCAATATATTAAAATCTCTAAAAATGATGATGATAAATTAGATAAAACTGTAAATTTACATTTTCTGTATCGAGGTAAGAAAACAAATAATGATCGACCCATTCATGTTATTTAATTTGAATAAATTTTAAAAATTTTGTGTTATTCATTTAATTAATTAAAATTTCCTTTGCTACAATTTTGTAAGTTTTTGAATAGTTCGAATTTGTTTGCCATATTTCTTTGTATTGTATTTATATACAGTTTTTGTTTTCATTATGAGATTTTATGATTGGGGGCAACTGTGAGATTGGATGCTTGGTTGGTATCATGGAAATTTGACTCAGAAATGCTCTTTGGTCCACAGTCAGCATGACTATACTACTGTAGTATATATGTATGAGTACATTACATATGTTATTTCTATTTTGGAAACCGACATGTAATATTCCACTTCCTCAAGATTTGCATCACTTTGGTGGAGATCTCAATCAAGTAATCTATGCAGGAATATACTATTTTCTTTTGTGCTTTACACACTGCACTAATTTTGTTCAGTAGATTATACCATTTATTCATAATAGTGATATATACATCTGGTTTACAGTCTCTGGCTTATACCCATTTTTAAGTGCTGTATCTTTCAAAACTTTGATTTCATGTTGTCTCCTATACTATTCCAGTGGTATTTCACACATTCACTAATAATACTAAAGAAAAATATTTAACACAATGCGCCAAGGTATATGGAATAATGGAATGTGTGGTAGTCATTTTCTATAAATGCCAAAGTAATGAAATCCTTCCTTATTAATCAGGTTGGACAGTGGGCTGGCTCACTATTATTCGGATGTGGTGCCTCATGGAGTGTCTGCATCTCTGCTTGGTAGAGAATTTGTGGATAATTGATGAAAACTGTTTTATTATGCAGCCAAAGGGCTCACTGGTATGCTGTAGTATCCTTTCCTGAGGACCAAAAAACCTTTCATCTATGAAACATCCTATTGTGTGGTGCAGTTAATTGGTGTTTACCCTGTTGAGACAGCCCTTCTTCATCTGCTCCCACAGATAATGCATTTGCCAGATCGTAACTGTGATTCACTATAATTAACCATCTGCTGACAGACCAAAATGTGACAGAAAACCGGCATCAGATATGGAGTAAGTGACATTAGTGACTACGAAAGTCTGTGGGAGCTTGAATGGAAGACCCAAGTCCAATGTCCATACTTCTTCCCTGTACCTTTCAGTGCCGACTCGTTTGCTACTTTGAGCCTATCTTGTGTCACCTTGATAGACTTAACATTTAGCTATTTCGGATAGACCCACATCTCAGAGCCAAAATCCACCAAAAAACTCTAGCTGGAGATGCACTCGGGTACAACTAATGTCTATGAGTTGAGTCCTGCGGTCAAACTCGCGTCGTACTGTCGATGACATACGTCGTTCAGGCCGCGCAAGGGCTACTATTGCAGTGGATGATCGCTACCTACGGATTATGGCTCGGAGGAACCCTGACAGCAACTCCACCATGTTGAATAATGCGTCTCGTGCAACAACAGGACGTCATGTTACGACTCAAACTGTACGCAATAGGCTGCAAGATGCGCAACTTCACTCCCGACGTCCATGGCATGGTGCATCTTTGCAACCACAACACCAAGCAGTGCGATACAGATGGGCCCAACAACATGCCAAGTGGACCACTCAGGATTTGCATCATGTTCCCTTCACCAATGAGTGTCGCAGACGTGTTTGGAGACAACCTGGCCAGGCTGAACGCCTTAGACATACTTTTCAGCAACGTGGAAATTCCCAGCTGTTTTGGGGTGGAATTATGGGAGGCCGACGTACGTCGCTGGTGCTCATGGAAAGCCCGGTAACGGCTGTACGATATGTGAATGCCATCCTCCAACCGAGAGTGCAAGCATAACGGCATGGGCTATTGGCGCCGCATTCGTATTCATGGACGACAATTCGTGCCCCCATCGTGTACATCTTGTGAATGAATTCCTTCATGATAATGACATCACTCAATTAGGGCGGACAGCATGTTCTCCAGACATGAACCCTATCGGAAACGCCTAGGATAGATTGAAAAGGGCTGTTTATGAACGACGTGACCCACCAACGACTCTGAGGGATCTACGCCGAATCGTGGGACAATCTGGACCAACAGTGCCTTGATGAACTTGTTGATAGTATGCCACGACGAACAGAAGCATGCATCAATGGAAGAGGACGTGTACAGCAATCTGGACCACTAGCTCTGAAGGTCTTGCTGTATGGTGGTACAACATGCAATGTGTGGTTATCATGAGCAATAAAAAGGGCGGAAATGATGTTTATGTTGATCTATTCCAATTTTCTGCACAGGTTCCGAAACTCTCGGAAACGAGGAGATACAAAATTTTTTTTGATGTGTGCAATAACGAATTTAAACGTCATGTATGATCCGGCAGTTGTTCATTTTCATTAGTTATTACATCATATATACTGAACGATGTGTCATACAACAATATAATTTTGCCGGTACTTTTAGTGGTAAACGTGAATACTGTCTGCAAAATGAGTAGCTAATGCAGTTAGTAGTAAAGACATAAAGCTTTAAACATGGCTGCGTTTTCAGCGACTGTTGCAAGGTAAAATTAAAACAGTGTAGCCCTCCGTCGCGAAAATGAAGTCTTTTTGACCTAGGTTTCGGCCACTTCTAACAGTGCCTTCATCAGAAATAAAACGTTTAAAACTGACATGTTACGTATAAAATAAATAAGAAGCGATGACACTTTAGTCACAAAATATTCAGATAGAAAACAGAGAGGCAGGCCACTAAGGGTTGCACCAGATGTCGAGCTGCGGTAGCATCAGACTGAAAATTACGTGTACATATAAAATTTGTTGCATGTCACTAAGTGTTCTCGTTCTGAAATACTGCATGAATGAAATCTACACATTCACGCGTAAGGGCTACACTTGTTTTTCATCCCCACTTTCACCCCTTTGACACAGAGACTCTTCCCACACAATAAGTGATATGTGTACCACGTTTGGTTGAAATCAGTCCAACGGTTTCGGCGTACATGCAAATCTTACATACACACATACACACATTTTTATAGTATATATGATTATCTTTCTTTCTGTGATCCGATTTTGATGAAATTACGACAAAAATATGCCTAAAGGTGTACTCAAGATACCTGCGGAAAACCATGAAATTTCGTCAGACAATTTTGCAGATTAGCGTGTTCAAAGACAGGCAGACAAGAAAGTTTTCCTAAAGCCTCAAATCATTATACCTTTTTTTCTGTCATCTCATTTTGGTAAATGTAGCCCCTAACCTATAGAATAACTACCAAGAAGACAAACATAGAAATAAATATCCTCGGTGTCGCAAAGCCGCTTAAATCACTTAATTAAAAGAAAGGCTTGCAGTCCAGATCGTATACCAGTCAGGTTCCTCGGAGAATATGCTGATACAATAGCTCCATATTTAGCAATTATATACAACCGTTCGCTCACAGAAAGATCCATACTGGTACCTAAAGAATGGAAAATTGCTCAAGTCACACCAATACCCAAAAAGGGAAGTAGGAGTAACCCGTTGATCTGCAGTAGGTTTTTGGGACATATACTGTGTTCGAACATTATGAAGTACCTCGAAGAAAACGATTTATTGAAACGTAGTCAGCACGGATTTAGAAAATATCGTTTTTGTGAAACACAACTAGCTCTTAATAGTCATGAAGTAACGAGTGCTATCGACAGGGGATGTCTAATTGATTCCATATTTTTATATTTCCAGAAGGCTTTCGACACCGTTCCTCACAAGAGTCTTCTAACCAACCTGTGTGCCTATGGAATATCGCCTCAGCTGTACGACTGGATTCGTGATTTCCTGTCAGAAAGGTCACAATTCATAGTAATAGACGGAGAGTCATCGAGTAAAACGGAAGTAATATCCGGCGTTCCCCAAGAAAGCCTTCTATTGTTCCTGATCTATAGTAACGACATAGGAGACAATCTCAGTAACCGTCTTAGATTGTTTGCAGATGATGCTGTCATTTACCGTCTTGTAAAGTCATCAGATGATCAAAACGAATTGCAAAATGATTTAGATATCCGTATGGTGCGAAAAGTGGCAGTTGACACTGGAAAAGAAAAATGTGAAGTTTTTCACATGAGTACTAAAAGAAATCCGCTAAATTTCGATTATGCGATAAGTCACACAAATCTGAAGACTGTAAATTCAACTAAATACTTACGGATTACAGTTACAAATACCCTAAATTGAAACGATCTCATACATAATGCTGTGGGTAGAGCCAATCAAAGATTGCGACTCATTGGCAGAACACTTAGAAGGTGCAACAGGTCTACTAAAGAGACTGCTTACACCACGCTTGTTCGCCACATTCTGGAGTATTGTTGTGCGGTGTGGGATCGGCATCAAATGGAATTGACGGATGACATCCAAAAAGTACAAAGAAGGACAGCTCGTTTTGAATTATCGTGAGGTAGGTGAGATAGGGTCACAGACATGATACTTGGAGTGGCTATCATTAAAACAAAGGAGTTTTTCGTTGTGGCGGGATCTTCTCCTGAAATTTAAATCATCAATTTTCTCCTCTGATTGCGAAAACATTCTGTTGGCAGCCACCTACATAGGGAGAAATGATCATCACGATAAATTAAGAGTAATTATGGCTCGCACAGAAAAATTTAAGTGCTCGTTCTTCCCACTTGCCGTTCGAGTGTGGAATGGTAGAGAGACAGCATGAAGGTGGTTCATTGAACCCTCTGCCAATCACCTTTTTGTGAATAGCAGAGTAATCACGTGAATGTAGCTGTAGATGTAGATAGCTGGAACGGATGGGTGTGGATTGACCTTGGAGCGAACCAATGTTGATCTTCTGCCATTTGATCAAGGTCAATTAGTGAATACTGAAATCGACAAGTTCTGTGGATATAGTTAACTCATTTGATATCGTTATGCCCATAGTTACAGATTCATGGCATCGTTTTGATGTTATAGGTGAAGCTGAGTTTTGAATTATAAAGAGAAAGTATACAGAATGTTCTAGTGCAAACAAATTATATATCTGAAACACCTGAATACCAGTAATTGAGTCCTATCTCAATTAACATACTTTCTCTCAGACCAAAAACTATCTATTAACATAATTTCAAATTAAACTGAAGGTGAGTTTTACGGAAGATGCAGTGCTACACAGTAAGCAATACAATCCTTCTGAGACTGAAAATTCTATTCGCATAGAAATTGTGTTTACAGAATACTGGTTTGACGTCCAGTAACAATGATCAAAGTGACTAAGAACACAACAGAACAAAAATCACTGAAAATAGCAAAATAACGTCAACGTGTATAAAACGGTTGCATTTCATTGGGGAAGTAAAAATCTGAAATCAGATTTTGTCAAGGGAATGTTATTTTATGTGATATTACTTAAAACGTCATCTTTTAGGTGTATATATATATATATATATGTGAATTGGAATTTTGTGACGTACTCTGACTGAGATATCTCAGTTTCATTGAATGGCTTCCTTGTATATATGTTACAGTGGAACACCGAAATCTGGAGAAGTCGACTTTCACCGGTGAATGTCAACATTCACATATTTGCTAAATACCGTTATTTGTGACTTACACCGGTAAATGTTGACGTTCACCATGCACTAATCTTGAATGTTGAACATGTTGGAGATTTATATTTTCTTCTCCGTAATTCAGTCGCTATAAAACGTCACAAGGGTGACGTAACTTTTTCGCCTCTCTTTCTGAAAGGAGTGAGCAAGAATTTAAAATACACAGCACATTTTATATGAGAAAAGAAAATAATAGTTATAAAAAATTACTTATGTGATTCAAATCTTATTTATTGCAACTACTTAAACACTTCGAATTGCACAAGAGTCCCTTGCTTTTACAACTGCATTTGTTTGTGGAACACTTCCTTTTGCAGTGACAGCGTGTATAGCCTTGTCCCCCGCTTCTCGAATTAGCTGCAGCTGCTTCTCTCAGCGACATTTCTTTAAAAGAAATTTCATCTATGGAAAGTAACTTTTCTTTACAAATTACGAAATGATTACGTGTGTAAAGCTGCTTGAGGGTACCATTTTTATTTGCCAGTTTACAGAAGTCGGAGTCTTCTATTCCAACAACAACCACTAACACATTTCGGCTCTTTGCACGACCACGGTCGATATCAGGGACTTGTATTCGTACATTGTCACCAATTTGAGCAGGAGGACATTGTTTTTGCGAGGTTTGTAACATCTTTGTTGCTTGCAGTAGAAGATTTTCTTTCGCGGCCGCTCTTTTTGTGGAAATCAACTGGTGTTTTTCAGACAGAATTCGATGTGAAGACGTTGTAGGTCCTCTTCAATATTTTTCTTTGAAATATGGATTTCGGTATGACCACCCCTCAATTTTTTTTATAAGCATTAACAGTTTCTTCAAGCTGTTCTTTGGTTTCAGAAGTATTGGCAATTTCTTCGAGTTGTTCTTCAGTTTCAATATTTGCGATTTGTTCATCAGGCAAAAAAGACGATGCTATGCCTCTTTTTGCTTTAACGCCAAACATGGCTTCATAGGACTTTGGCGTATTCCATCGTGGTGTGTAGTGTTCTTGGCAAATTGAACAAAGGATAAACAATCTGACCATTTATTTGTATCGTTATCATTCATCCATGCAGTTAGCATATTCTGTATATACTGATTGGCCCTTTCAACTGAGCCTTATGTTTGACTGTCACGAGTCCTTCCATGAACCATTTTAACATCTTTCCACATAGCGCATATTTCGGATATGACTTGATTACTAAATTCTCTACCATTATCTGACTGCAATATTGCTGGTGCACCGAATGTTAGAAATATTGAAAGAACGTGATGCGCTACTTCTTCAGCTCTTTTAGGTTTCAAAGGTCGTAGCTGGACAAACGTAGTTAAATAATCTTGATACACCATTATGAACTTATAATCGCCGTCTCTGTTTGACTGCAGATCTATCAGATCAACTTGACATCTTGAGTTTAATTCAGAACTAACCACTGGCTTCACAACAGTACCTTTTTTAGGTGCACTGTGTTTCATTTGACACTGTTTGCATAAATTTAAACACAACATGCAACTTCATATGTAATATTTTTGTATTTAACTTGCAACTCTTTAAGCATATGTGTTCTTCCTCGGTGGCCTATTCTGATGTGAGTTTCATATAGTATACTGTACAATTCTTCATTGGTAACATAATACTGTATGTTCGTTTCCCCTGGTTTTAATGGTACAATTAACTTCTCTTCATCATTAATTTTTAAAACATCAAAACGTTTTAATCGTCTGAAATCCAAAGGTATGTTTCATTTAATTTTAGCCGAAACCATTTCAGAAAGTATTTTAGAATACTTTTCTTGAGAAAAATAAAAACAATTGTCTTCTCGTTTACCCGATATTAATGCATTTAACTTTTCATGAAAAAGATCACGATTTAGTGCAGTATTCATTTAGTATAAATTGGGGTATCGGAAAAAAAATTAAGAAAACGTTGATCGCGTTATCAAAGCTTGCATAAGACTGACAAAACTGATTGATTCCGAGCAGAACAAAGGATTTGGCGGGAGAGAGCCAGTCGCTTGTTTTTTGACTCTTCTGTTTTGGACCTCCACCAGAGCATATTTGTGATTGTCGACACACACCAGAGAGGGTCCGAATGCAAAAAAATGTAATGAAATATTCGATCTTTCACCGACGTATTTGGTATCTGCTGACATTCACAGGTGAAAGTCGACATTCTCCAATTTCGGTCATTCACGGTAACATATATATGTAGAACAGTGCTTATTACTTGTCATTGTTGTTGAGATAGTTCTTGGTAGTGGTCAAACACGAAATCTGTTATGTGACTGCCAGGAGCAGGTGATGTTATCTTATAATAAATACGAATAACGTTAGACACAGTTTATAAAAATGAAACGTAAAGCGAAGACTGGAATCGTACTATAAGGGCTGATTGAGTAAATATAAGCAGAGTAAATGGCGTAATAAGCTAAACACAGTGTAGGAAATTTCCAGTTGTAACCAAAAGCGTCTGTTGTCTTACATCGTAACCAACATCTGCTACGTGAAAGGTCGACTAAACAAAGACGCATTCGGGAGGACGACAGTTCAAACTCGCTTTCAGTCATCCAGAATTACGTTTTCTGTGGTTTCCTTAAATCACTCGAGGCAATGCCGGGGAGGTTCCTTTCAAAGGTCACAGCCGATTTCCTTCCCTATCCTTCACACAACCCGAGTTGTGCTCCGTCTCTGATGACCTGAATATCGACGGGACGGGACGCTAAACCCAATCTTCCTTCCTCTCTCTCTCCCTTCTTTTCTTTTAAATTTTCAAATCAGTTGTAGGCTTCCGTCTGAAGTGCTCGGTTAGACGTTGATAGAGTGTTTGCTGCACACCTCGGAGTGATGAAAACAGCAGAGACTTCAGAGCAGACATCACGTCTTGTTTCAGGGTGCCCCCGACCCCGATATCCCCGAGATGCTGAAAGCATACAATTTCGCATCCTCGATGGCCACCTGGCAGGTGTCGGCCAGTTCCCATACCAGGCCCTCATTGTCAGCGATAGTAACAGTGTATGCGGCGGGTCGCTCATCACCCAAACAGCAGTCCTCACCGCCGCCTACTGCACCGTCAAGTGAGTAGACTCAGCCGCTCGGAGGGTGCTGAAAACGTAACATAGCTTTGTTCGGTGATGAATATGTTTGGGTGCTGCTGCTGTGTAGTCATTTGAGCGTGTTATGTCATGTGTTATAGTTTAAAAAGCTGTTGTTAACGGAGTTTTCAGCTGTAATTTTGGTATCTTACAGTACTAGCCATTAAAATTGCTACACCACGAAAATGACGTTCTACAGACGCGAAATTTAACCGACAGGATGAAGATGCTGTGATATGCAAATGAATAGCTTTTCAGAGCATTCACACAAGGTTGGCGCCGGTGCTGACATGAGGAAAGTTTCCAACCGATTTCTCATACACAAACAGCAGTTGACCAGCGTTGCCTAGTGAAGCGTTGTTGTGATGCCTCGTGTAAGGAGAAGAGATGCGACTTTGATAAAGGTCGGATTGTAGCCTATCGCGATTGCAGTTATCGTATCGCGACATTGCTGCTCGCATTGGTCGAGATCCAATGACTGTTAGCAGAATATGGAATCGGTGGGTTCCGGAGGGTAATACGGAACGCCGTGCTGGATCCCGACGGCCTCGTATCACTAGCAGTCGAGATAACAGGCATTTTATCCGCACGGCTGTAACGGATCGTGCAGCCACATCTCGATCCCCGAGTCAACAGATGGGGACGTTTGCAAGACGACAACCATCAGCACGAACAGTTCGACGACGTTTTTTGCAACACGGACTATCAGCTCGGAGACCATGGCTGCGGTTACCCTTGACGCTGCTTCACAGACAGGAGCGCCTGCGATGGTGTACTCAGCGACGAACCTGGGTGCATGAATGGCAAAACGTCATTTTTTTGGATGAATCCAGGTTCTGTTTACAGCATCATGATGGTCGCATCCGTGTTTGGCGACATCGCGGTGAACGCACATTGAAAGCGTGTATTCGTCATCGCCATATTTGCGTATCACCCGGCGTGATGGTATGGGGTGCCATTGGTTACACGTCTCAGTCACCTCTTGTTCGCATTGACGGCACTTTGAACAGTGTATAGATGTGTTATGACCCGTGGCTCTACCCTTCATTCGATCCCTGTGAAACCCTACATTTCAGCAGGATAATGCATGACCGCGTGTTGTAGGTCCTGTACGGGTCTTTCTGGATACAGAAAATGTTCGACTGCTACCCTGACCAGCAAATTCTTCAGATCTCTCACCAACTGAAAACGTCTGGTCAATGCTGGCCGAGCAACTGGCTCGTGACAATACGCCAGTCACTACTCTCGATGAACTGTGGTATAGTGTTGAAGCTGCATGGGCAGCTGTACCTGTAGACGCCATCCAAGCTCTGTTTGACTCAATGCCCAGGCGTATCAAGGCCGTTATTACAGTCAGAGGTGGTTGTTCTGGGTACTGATTTCTCAGGATTTATGCACCCAAATTGGGTGAAAATGTAATCACATGTCAGTTCCAGTATAATATATTTGTCCAATGAATACCCGTTTATCATCTACATTTCTTCTTGGTGTTGCAATTTTAATGGCCAGTAGTGTAATATTTGCTATGCTTGTCATGGGACACATAAGTGTATAGTATACTGTAAATTAATGCAAGGGTCCATCATAACAGATATCAGGATTAGAATGCTGAAAGTAGACTTTGTGGGACAACATTTAGATGTAGCTTTGCACATGGAGGGCGGTCCGACACAAGGAACCAACCAGGATTTTGTGAAAGATGTGAGTGGTCTAAACTGTATATAATTTGTAACAAACACACACACACACACACACACGCATGTCTGTGATACAACAGAGTTCTGTGGCTAATGGACCAAAAGTAATTCTCGTTCAGCTCCGCTATCAAACTGGCATACATACATAATCAAATTGTATTGCAGACGATCAAATAAATGCGATGAGAAGTAAAATAATAACTCATATCATCGAATTCTCAGAAGAAACTCTCTTAAGTTTTTGTCTATCACCGTCGTTCCTGAAAATATGTTCAATTGAATTTCTTCTTTTTTCTTTTTTCTTGACTTTCAACATTATTCAAGTTACATATAAATATCTAAGAGACTTGAAAATTAAAATTATGTGTCTTTCTAATTTTGGCAGACTAATATTTTATTCCTTTATTTTGCGACCAAAAGAAATTCTTAAAACATTTATTATCTCTTAAACTGACAAACATTCTCAGTTATAACCAGATACATTAAGACGATTTGCCTGCCATAAATTAATTTAGTTTCTTTCAATAAAAATTTTGATTTTTACTCTATATTTCCTTAACTGTAATTTAAACTGGTTTGTCAAGTGCATATCTGTACATCTTACAGGCAACTTAGACTTGGATTTCTCATTCAAAGTTAATGTTTTTTTGTAAAGTAACGAAATGACAAACATAAATAAATGCACAACTTCAAGTACAAATAAAAGTATGATAGAACTTGGAATAATGAACTCTGTAAGCGGGCCTCAGCAAGATAGGAACGTTTTGATTCACGTTTAAAATTGTAAAATTGTGTCTTTCACATATCATCATCATCATTAGCAGGCAGTTTGATCACTTGGTGATTGGCCTCTCTGAGCCTGTGTGCAACATACAAATTCCTGCAGTTCTTCCATTTCTGCGTAGCTTGAGCTTCTTGTTGCCAATTCAGCCCAACTGTCTTTCTTACATCACTATCCCATATGTGCAGTGGTCTTTCCTTCGGTTTTTATTTTTGCATTTGATCATTTGCCAACTTCTCTTAGAGTGACATGACCAACTCACTGCCATTTAAAGGTATTCACTCTTTTCAGTATGTCGCTGACCACTGTTGTCTATCTGATATAAATTGCTTTCCTTCTGTCTTTCTTTGTCTTGCTCAACTTAGATCTTTCCATTCCTGTTGGGTTGCTATCAGTTTTGTAACAGTGAATTCATTTGATGACACGTCTCACAGTCAAAATATAGGCAATTGCTACTTACCGTAAAGAAGAAACGTGAAGTTGCAGACAGGCACAATCAAAAGACACTTAAACAAAGCTTTCGGTCATAGCCTTCATCAGGAAAAGAGAAACAGTTCCCTCCAGTACTAAATTGGTTATCCTTTGATGCCTCACAATGTGTCCTACTACCTGGTCCCTTTTTCTAATTAGGTTGTGTCACAAGCTTCTCGTCTCCCCAATTCTACTCAGTACCTCCTCATTAGTTATGTGATCTACCCATCAAATCTTCAGTATTCTTCTGTAGCACTATATTTCAAAAGCTTCTACTCTCGTCTTTTCTAAACTATTTATCGTCCATGTTTCGTTTCCAGAAGTGGCTACACTTCATGCAAATATTTTCAGAAATGACGTCCTGACACTTAAATCTATACATGATCTTATCAAATTTCTCTTCTTCAGAAACGCTTTTCTTGCCATCACCGGTCTACATTTTATATCCTCCCTACCTCGACCATCGTTATAGCAAAACTCATCTAATACTTTAAGTGAGTCATTTCTTAATACAATTCCCTCAACACCACCTGATTTGATTCGACTACATTCCATTACCTTCTTTTTGATTTTGTTGATGTTCATCTTACATCCTCCTTTCGAGACACTGCTCATTCCGTTCAATTGCTCTTCCAAATCCTTTTATGTCTCTGACAGGGTTACAATGTCGTCGGCAAACCTCAGAGTATTAATTTTTTCTCCCTGGGCTCTAATTCCTGCTCCAAATTTTTCTTTGGTTTCGTTTACTGGTTGATCAATACATAGGCTGAATAACATCAGAGACAGGATACAATCCTGTCTCACTCCATTCTCAACCAATGCTCCCCTTTTGTGCCCCTCGACTCTAATATCTGCCATCTGGTTTCCATGCAAATTGTAAATACCTTTTTCCTCCCTGTACTTTACCCCTTCTTTCTTTAAAATTTGAGATAGTGTATTCTAGCCAACATTGTCAAAGGCTTTCTCCAAGTCTACAAATGGTATGGATATAGACTGTCCTTTCCTTAACCTATCTTCTATGAGATTTCGTAGGGTCAGTATTGCCTTGCGTGTTCTTACATTTCTTTGGAATCCAAACTGATTTACCCTGAGGTTGACTTCTTCCAGTGTTTCCATTCTTCTGTAGAGGATTCGTGTTAGTATTTTCCAACCATGACATATTACACTGAAAGTTCGGTAATTTCACACCTGTCAGGACCTGATTTCTTTGGAATTGGTATTGTTATATTGTTCTTGAAGTCTGAGGGTATTTCGCCTGTCTCATACATCTTTCGCACTAGATGAAAGAGTTTTGTCATGGCTGGCTCTCCCAAGGGTGATTAGTAGGTCTAACGGAGTATTAGCTATTACTGGGGCCTTTTAGCACTTCGTCAAATTCTTCATGCAGTATCATACCTCTCTCGCCGTCTTCATCTACGTCCTCTTCCATTTCCATAATATTGTCCTCAAGTGCATCTCCCTTGTATAGACCCTCTATATACTCCTTCCACCTTTCTGCTTTCCATTCTTTGCTTAGGACTGGTTTTCCATCTGCGCTCTTGACTTTCATTCAGGTCTTTTTAATTTTCCACTGATATATGCCTCTACATCCTTACATTTGTCCTCTAGCCATCCCTGCTTAGCCATTCTGCCCTTCCTGTCAATCTCATTTTTGAGACGTTTGTATTCCTTTTTGCCTGCTTCATTTACTGCATTTTTATGTTTTTTCCTTTCATCGATTAAATTCAGTATCTCTTTTGTTACCCAAGAATTTCTACTAGCCCTCAATTTTTTACATACTTGATTCTCTGCTACCTTCACTATTTCATCTCTCAAAGCTACCCACTCTTCTTCTATAGTATTCCTTTCCGCCGTTCTTGTCAGTCGTTCCCTAATGCTGCTCTCCACAACCTCTTGTTTTTTCAGTTTATCTAGGTCCCTTCTCCTTAAATTACAGCCTTCTACATCTGCCCTTGTAAATGTCTTACAATTTAAAATCTGGTTTCTAAATGTCTGTCTAATCATTATATAATCAGTCCGAAACTTTCCGGTGTCTCCAGGTCTCTTCCACACATACAAGCTTTTCTCGTGATTCTTAAACCAATTGTTAGCTATGATTGAATTATGCTCTGTGCAAAATTCTACAAGGCAGCTCCCTCTTTCATTCCTCAGTCCATGTTCACCTATGACTTTTCCTTCTCTTCCTTTTCCTAATATGGAATTCCAGTACCCCATGACTATTAAGTTTTCATCTCCCTTTAATAATCTGAATAACTGATTTTATCTCATAACACATTTCTTCAATCTCCTCCTCATCTGCGGTGCTAGTTAGCATATAAACTTGTACTCTCGAACTTACGTAATCAATTAATGTAGAGAAAGGTATCAATGACCATGAGTCTGTGATAGCAACAGTCACTATGGGTTTCACAATTAATCTTAAGAAATGTAGGAAAATATTTACGGTTAGCAAGGATGACAGGGTACAAATGGCAAAGCATCTGAGTAGTCCACACCACATATTCGGTGATAAATACGAAGATGTCGAGAACAAATGAAGAAGATTGAGAAGCATCTTTCAGTACGTCTTAGAGAAGAATGTTCCGAGCAAGGTCTTACGAGATGGGAAAGACCCGCCGCAATTTAATAGCCATTTTTTAAAACCGTTACGTAAACAAAGTGAGCTTCATCACAGATCTAAGAAAAGTCAAAACCCAGGTGACAAGAAAAGCAGAACGGAGCGAAAATGATTGTAAGAAGAGCAACTAGAGAGGCATTCAGCGCCTTTGAAAATCAACCTATCTGAGTAAAAACCGTAAGATGTTTCCTTCTTACGTAAAACCAGTAAGCGATTCGTAACTCTCTATTCAGTCACTTTCTTAACATGCAGCTATCGAAACGGAAGATAACAGGGAGAAGGCCAAAATACTGAATTCGCTCTTCCGAAATGGTTTCACCGCGGACGATCGTAAAGGATCCCTCATTTGAATCGTCGTGTACACTCCGAAATGGCAGATATTGAGATAACCGTTGTCGGAATAGGAATGCGACTCTACTCGCTTCCTAGCGGAAAGACATCATGACCAAATGAGATACGTGTAAGATTGTACAAAGGTTATGAGAAAGAACTAGCTCCCCTTCTAGCAGTAGTTTATCGTAGATCGCTGGAGCAACGAAAGGTAGGCCTACCTAGCGACTGGAAAATAGCGCAGGTCATTACCGTTTTCAAGAAGGAACGTATAACATATGCACATAACTGGAAGCCTTTATCGTTGAAATAAATATGTTGTAAAATTATGGAACGTGTTTTATGCTCAAGAATTATGAAGTTTTTGGAGATCGGAAATATTATCTATAAAAAAGCAATATGGATTCGGCAAACAGAGATGTTGCGAAACTCAGCTCGTTCTGTTCCTCCAAGAGAACCACAGCGCTGTCGAGAGCTTCACTCAGGTTGATCACGTGTTCCTCGACTCCGGGGAGGCACTTGACACCGTCCCGCAATGCCGTCTGGTGAGAAAAATGCTAGCTTACCGAGTATCGGAGCAGACCTGCAACTGGATTCAAGACTTCGATGCAGATAGAACAAAACACGTCGCTCTTGACAGAACAAATCTGACAGATGTAGTATGAGGAGGACCCTGAGGAAGTGCGACAGGAGGAGCGCTGCAGTCCTGCGAGCGCCTGCCGTCGCTCTCCAGCCCACACACATCGCTCCGCGCCCCCCGCCCAGACCAGGCTGTTCCAGCTCGTGGGCTCCGCTGTGAGCCGCGGAGCGCTCCCTGCTCCAGGGAGCCGCGTCGCTCGCTGTGACCAGTCAAGTGGGCCGGCACGCTGGCACGTGGCACGGCTGGCTGAGGCAGGCGGCAAGGCAAGGGTTTTGATGTGCCAGCTGCGTCTTACAAGATCGACAACCTCATACTTTTAGCTCCTAAGACGTGGTGACGTGCTACACCAGGAAATACGATGTTCAGGAAATAAATAAGAAACAAATGTTTTACACGAAATTGCATACTAAATTTTTTGGGCCTCTGTAGTTTTAAATTTTCTTTTCATTGCAAGATCGGAAATATCAGGCGTCAAAGTGTTCGCAGCGTTAATGCGGAGGATGGCCTTCATTGTTGCATCCTGAAGAAGCGATCGTTCCTTACTTTATAACTGTTTTCATTGCACAGAAAAGCTGATCACATCAAAACGCAGATCCAAACATGCACATGATCTGAGCGGCATTGTTGTGAAGTTTGGGAAACGTTTTTTCTGTAATGAACGCTACCATCGTGACAAATACAACGTGTTGTAGTACCTCTCTTTCAACAAAGTTGAATTTAGCAAATCAATAATCTCCAATTGAAGTGACGATGACAAGTCATCGGTGGAAACTGAAAAAGGAGTGCTGAACACCTTAAGTTCCATTTCCTAACTAGTGAGGTCTCGGAATCGTGTTTCAAACGACGTGATGAGCTGCTTTAAGTTTGCTTGGTAATCGCCGGAAATAGTACCTTCAGGTAGTTTTAAAGAAGCAAGATGATTGAAGAACGTTAGATGTCCATTACTCATCTGTCTCTCAAATAAACGTAACTTTTCCATGAACACCTTGAACAGGTAGTGCATGTCAACGATTAGCTGCCCTTTGCCCTGCAATGACAGATTTAAATTATTCAGATACATAGTTATGTCAGCTAGGAACGCCAGGTCTGATATCCATTTTATATCTTTCAGACAACGCATTTCTTCCCCTTTCATTTCGAGAAAATGGGATATTTCCTCACGAATGGCAAAGAAAACATCAAGAACTTTTCCCCGACTCAGCCAACGAACTGTACTGTGGTAAGATATATCCCCATACTCCGCTTCCACATCTTTCAGGAATCCTTTGACGACGCACAAAATTCACACACTTCACGACATCTTTCATTACGCCACCTAGCTCTACTGTTTCAGCACACAGTGCCTCTTGGTGCATTACAGAACACGAACTATGTTGCATGTTTTGATACCCTCCATATTACGAATCCGTTTTAAACATACATCTACTGGTATGTCGTTCTTAAGCCTGGCTACCAGTTCTCTGCGTGCAACGCCTTCTACCTACTGTATTTAATTCTGTATATTGTACCTCTTCGCAGAATTAAATACTTTATGACATACAAAACACTGCGGTCGACCATCCCTCTCAATGAACAGAAAGGTATCCTCCAATAGAGGCACAGAGGTACAGGGGGCAGTGAGTTCGCTTTCCCCCTCCACGCGGGCTCCGAGATGCCGCAGTGAGCGCTCCGGAGCGCTCCGGCTCCCTGGAGCTCGGTTGGAACAGCCTGGCCCAGACAGTCCCGCTGTAGTCTGTCTGTGAACTCAAGGGCGAGCAGCGCTTTTGGTGGGGGAAGTGGCCTTTCCCGGAAGAACCCTGCCACCGGCCTACAGGGGCACCCAAAATCTGTTGCCTGTTACCTGTCTAGTGGTATCGATGGGCGTCCAGTGATACGCATCGTTTCTGTTCGTGGGATCTTAGTTTCCAGTGTCAGCGGGTTAACTTTGTATACTTACTGATGTACTTCTGTATGTGTAAGTGATGGATAATCGTCTAGCATTGCACGAAAATGCGCAGAATATGAGGAAGAGGAGGAGGTATCTGCGGAGTAACGAGTCTTCGGTCGTCTCTAATGTTATTACAGCTTGTATTGAAGAGGCGACCCAAAAGGAAATGTTGGCTAATATTACCAGTCCCAATCAAAGGGCTGCAATTTATGCAAACGTCAGTCTCACCCAATAGGGCGCATAAAGTAGGAATGGGGAAATAAGCCGCGTGGTTTACTGGTCTCACCACGAAGGAAAACTAATAATTTTAGGAGGCCACCCATCGTTACAGACAGTTTCAAAATCACGTAAAACCTTTGATGCTTATGGAACACTAAATCTCAATCTCGGTCTCTATTCACCTGATTCTAAGACATATTGCTTAAAACTTGTGCGCAATAGCTATTCTAAACACTGCTGAAATTTCCTTCGAAACGTGTACACCGATTGTGGACTTCTAAGCAAAAAGCTTGTCATACGAGGTGCGTTCACATATTAATTTTTATTTCTTGGTAAAAACTTTATTTGTTAATCTACTGCAATGTTATCCTCTTCAAAATATTTTCCATTACATACTATATACTTATGCCAGTGCTTTTTCCAATTCCCGAAACGCTTTAGGAACTGTTTCTTCGGGATACTTTATAGTCTCTTAACTGTGCAATTTTGATCTCTTCCATGCTTGTAAAACCGCTGTCCTTTAAGACCTGCTTTGAAATGTTTATACCACTTGTCTGCCCTTGGTTTACTCATAACAGGCTCACCAAAAGCAATATTTACCATTTCTAAAAATGTCATACACTTTATTCCATTCTTATAACAACATTTAATACAGATACTCAAATTTATCTCTATACAAAACAAATAATCGTTAATGCTACCAAAACACATGTAACCTCTCTGACAGCTGACAACAGAGTAAATACACAACATGCATAACATTGAACACATACTTTAGAGGCGTGTTTATGAAGACAGTGACATAAAAGTAGTGCAAATTGGACTAATACAGCACACAAAATTATAAACTTCTGCTTACTTTTTAAACACTCTTTGTGGTGCAAGAATTGTTAAGTTTCAATGCAGCCCTTCAAAGAAAACTACTTTTTAGTAGAAACACAAAGTAGGGACAAGCCTTAAATTCGACACACTGATTGCATTTATGGGGTTCGTTTTACGATTAGCAATAGAAGAAACACACATTCACATCAACAGGCATTTGGTTCTATGTTTGTAGTAGAATCCTGACTTCCCTTCTCATGTTAGTATTATTTACTCTATAAAGTTGTGTTTCGGAAGAAGCTATCTTTTTTGTATTCCTTATGGTCTTAATGCATTTGTCTAAAAATAATCGCAGCCGAGACGTATCTGTACACGGCTTAGCGACAGATTTTAAGCGTGCGCCGCGGCAGGGCCGGTACTCCGTTGTGAAACAGCCTGTAGAAGCGCCTCGTTGGCAGAGTGGGCACTCGCACGCTCGCTCTTCAGTTCAGCGGCAGACCGTAGACTCGTGCGCCTAGCCCTAGCCGCCGCCCGGGTCGCCGCTGCCTGCCGTCCACTGGCGACCGGCTACAGGTACACTGCTCTGCATTCGTGTCTGATTCTTACCAAAGAGTTACAGCAACAGGTTGTGAAACCTGGTGGTAGTCGAGGGGAGACAGCATTGCGCACGGGGCCGTAATCAGTTGCTATTGGTGCCTTTTCCGGTTACACACAATTTATTTCAACATCAGTAATTCCAGACTCAACAATAAATTAAAAAATACCACACGTTATTAATGAAGGAATAACCAACAGTGTAAGTAATAGTGTTTCCAGTAAGTTACAATTTAGCAAATTACCATTAAATAATATAATAAGAATATAATAATAATAAGAATATAATAATTCCAAACCCAAAGAAAGCAGGTGCTGACAGATGTGAAAATTACCCAACTATCAGTTTAATAAGTCACAGCTGCAAAATACTAACGCGAATTCTTTATAGACGATTGGAAAAACTGGTAGAAGTCGACCTCGGGGAAGATCAGTTTGGATTCCGTAGAAATGTTGCAAGACGTGAGGCAATACTGACCTTACGCCTTATCTTAGAAGAAAGATTAAGGAAAGGCGAACCTACGTTTCTAGCATTTGTAGACTTAGAGAAAGCTTTTGACAATGTTGACTGGAATACTCTCTTTCAAATTCTAAAGGTGGCAGGGGTAAAATACAGGGAGCGAAAGGCTATTTACAATTTGTACAGAAACCAGATGGCAGTTATAAGAGTCGAGGGACATCAAAGGGAAGCAGTGGTTGGGAAGGGAGTGAGACAGGGTTGTAGCCTCTCCCCAATGTTATTCAATCTGTATATTGAGCAAGCAGTAAAGGAAACAAAAAAAAAAATTCGGAGTAGGTATTAAAATCCATGGAGAAGAAATAAAAACTTGGACGTTCGCCGATGACATTGTAATTCTGTCAGAGACAGCTAAGGGCTTGGAAGAGCAGTTGAACGGCATGGACAGTGTCTTGAAAGGAGGATATAAGATGAACATCAACAAAAGGATAACGAGGGTCATGGAATCAGATTAGAAATCAGACACTTAAAGTAGTAAAGGAGTTTTGCTATTTCGGGAGCAAAATAACTGATGATGGTCGAAGTAGAGAGGATGTAAAATGTAGACGCAATGACAAGGAAAGCGTTTCTGAAGAAGAGAAATTTGTTAGCATCGAGTATAGATTCAAGTGTCAGGAAGTCGTTTCTGAAAGTATTTGTATGGAGTGTAGCCATGTATGGAAGTGAAACATGGACGATAAATAGTTTGGACAGGAAGTGAATAGAAGCTTTCGAAATGTGGTGCTACAGAAGAATGCTGAAGATTAGATGGGTAGATCACGTAACTAATGAGGAGGTATTGAATAGAATAGGGGAGAACAGGAGTTTGTGGCACAACTTGACAAGAAGAAGGGACCGGTTGGTAGGGCATGTCCTGAGGCATCAAGGGATCACAAATTTAGCATTGTAGGGCAGCGTGGAGGATAAAAATCGTATAGGGACACCAAGAGATGAATACATTAAGCAGATTCAGAAGGATGTAGGTAGCAGTAAGTACTGGCAGATGAAGAAGCTTGCACAGGACAGAGTAGCATGGAGAGCTGCATCAAACCAGTCTCAGGACTGAAGACCACAACAACAATAACCATTAAATACAGATACAACAGATAACGTTTTAAAAGCAAGCCACTGTCATCTGAGCAGAAGACCTTACACGCCCAGAATGGCAATAAATTAAGAATTGTTTAAAACTCACTGCAACTTACAAATCACAGGTATTGAAATAATAAAGGCAAGTCGCCAAAAACAGAGCAGACGGCATCAGACATCAGGAATGGCAGTAAATAATGTTTTAAAGGCTTACTGCTAAAATACAAATACCAAATTCTAATTTTAAGGCAAATGACCACAATCACAGCTGAAGGCGATACACGACAGGAACGGCAATAAATAAAGAATTTTTTAAGAACTCGCTGCAGTTTACAACTTACAGGCATTGAAATATTAATGTAAGTGGCCACAAACACAGCAGAAGGCATCAAACGCCACAAATGGCAGTACATAAGTTTTTAAGGCTTACTGCTAAAATACAAATATCAAATTAGAATTTTAAGGGAAATGACCACAATCACGGCTGAAGGCGATACACGCCAGGAACGGCAATAATATAAAAAAAATTTGAAACCTGCTGTAAAACAGGAAATGCATTAGCAAAAGTTAATTAAAAAACAAGCAACTGATCCAGACAGTGCTCCAGGAATCGGCCTCTGAGAAGGTCCGGCAAGTAACTCTTCCGCGAGCGATGAGATAGGCAGCCAAGAGTTGCATTCACTTCACAAGATGGTAACTCAGACTAGTGGCGGTCTAACGAATGGCTAATGATAATCTTGCTGAAGCTACCTGATGTCCGATAAACCGAATGAAATGGTGGGACAATACGCCAAAGCCGGAACCGGCGGACTGCACTATGTCCCCAGAATGTTGTGACTAGAGCGCCCGGAACGATAAAGGAACCACTACTACTCTTCGCCTCGGCGACACTACGAGCAGCAACACGAACCCAAGACACTGGGGAATCGCGAGGTGTCACAATGGTGGAGGTTTCTCTACTTGGATTGAAATGCACTCATCTTGTAGCTTGTTGGATCCGGTTTACGACGAGGCCGTGCACCATCGTGACCACAGCCCTTCCATCCAGCAATCCATATGCGCCGCCAGCAGTCCCGGGGTGTTCACGCACTGCGCGAACCTTGTTCCTCCAGTGTCCCCAATCGAACTCGCACATTCACACGACCCGGCAAAAGAACGACGTCACCCCAAGCATAGGGCAACAGTTACTACACATCGATAACCGCCGCTGCTGCCACTAGCGGACAGGCAACGCTTGCGAAACCGAGTGGCGCCAGTCAACACGAGAACCGCAACCGTGCCAACTAAAAGATACCGTCTGGCCTCCAACAGAGGGCGGAAACCTGCAAACAGCACCAATGCGAGCCGCAGCACGGTTCAGGCTGGTTACTTAATAACGTGCATCAAAACGTGTATAAGGGTCGGTGAACACAGGGCTGTCGCAGCGAGACTGAAATACTCCAAAAGTAAACGAAAGATATATCTATCCAAAAAAAGAATAAAAATTCACTTGACGCTTTCCCTGAGAGATAATCTCAACTCCTACCAAATCAAGTACGTAAGTGTAGACCAGATGTGGCCTGAATTCAAAGAAATAGTGTCGACAGCAATTGGAAAATTTATATCAAATTACTTAACAAAAGACGGAGCTGACCCCACATGGATCAGAATAATGAAGTAACTTAAATCACTTATTAAAAGCAAATCTCCTGGTCCAGATCGTATACCAGTTAGCCTCCTTTCAGAGTATGGCGATGCAACAGCTCCATACTTAACAACCATGTGCAACCACTCTCTCGACTAAAGATCCATACCCAAAGACTGGGAAGTTGCACAGGTCGCAGCAAGGCTATAGGCACGAGACACTGATGTCACCACGCAGCACGATTTTGGAAAATACGTTGTGTTCAAACATCGTACGTTACCTCGAAGAGAGGCTGTATTGACTCATAGTCAACACGGATTTAAAAAACATCGTTCTTGTGAAGCACAATTAGCTCTTTGTAATACGAAGTGTTGAGCGATATAGGCAACGGATTTTAAATTAATTCCGTATTTCTAGATTTGCGGAAGGTTTTGACACAGTACCTCACAAGTGACATGTAATCAAATTGCATGCATGTGGAATATCGTCTCAGTTATGTGACTGGAACAGTTATTTCCTATCAGACAGGTCACAGTTCATAGTAACTGACAGAAAGCCATCCCGTAAAACAGAAGTGATTTCTGGCGTTCCTTGAGGTAGTGTTACAGGCCTTCTGCTGTTCTTTATCTATATAAACGGTTTAGGAGACAATTTGAGCAGCCGTCTTTGGTTGTCTGCACATGATGCTGTTGTTTATTGTCTAGTAAAGTCATCAGAAGATCAAAACAAATTGCAAATCGATTAGAAAAGATTTCTGTATGTTGTGAATATTCTCAGTTGGCCCTAAATAATCAGAAAATGAGGCCATCCAAGTGCTAAAATGAATCCGTTAAACTTCAGTAACACGATAAATCAATCAAATCTAAAGGCTGTAAATTGAAGTAGAAATCTCGGAATTACAACTTATATTAGAAAGAACACACAAAATGTTATGGGGAAGGCGAACCAAAGACTGCAATTTGTTCAAATGGTTCAAATGGCTGTAAGCACTATGGGACTTAACATCTGAGGTCGTCAGTCCCCTAAACTTAGAACTACTTAAACCTAACTAACGTAAGGACATCACACACTGCCATGCCCGAGGCAGGATTCGAACCTGCGATCGTAGCGGCCGTGCGGTTTCTGACTGAAGCGCCTAGAACCGCTCGGCTAAAACGGCCAGCGTCCAATTTATTGGCAGAACACTTAAAAGATGCAACAAATCTACTAAAGAGACTACCTATACTACGCTTGTCCGTCCTCTTCTGAAGTAGTGGTGCGTGGCGTGGATCCTTAACAGATAAGATTAACGGAGTATATCGAGGATGTTTAAAGAAGGGCAGCACGTTTTGTATTATCGAGAAATAGGGGACAGAATGTCAGTGACAGAATACAGGATTCATTAAAACAATGGCGTTTTTCGTTGCTGTGGGAACTTCTCACAAAATTTGAATCACCAACTGTCTCCTCAGAACACGAAAATATTTTGCTGACGTCGACATAAATAGGGAAAAATTGTTCGAGAGTGCAGTAATAGAGAATTAGTATGAAGATGGCTCGATGAACTCTCTGACTGGGACTTAAGTGTGATTGCAGAGTAGTCATGTAGATGCAGTAGTTCATTGTGCGCACCTCCACGCACACGGTCGTGTGGGCAAATTCCCACTTCATCGCTAGCGTGGAGATACTGTGACCCAACGCTCGTGAGCCGACTATAACACCACGTCAAATCTTGCTAACCTGCCATTCTCGTTGTTTTATACTGGCGTTGCCGACCGCAGCGCCGTATTCTGCCTGTTTATATATCTCTGTATTTGAATATGCATACCTATACCAGTTTCTTTGGCGTTTCAGTGGATAATAAATGTCCTCTTTCCACGAAAATAAGAGCAATCCATTTTTTTTAGTTTTATGAGCAAAAGCGATATACACTCCTGGAAATTGAAATAAGAACACCGTGAATTCATTGTCCCAGGAAGGGGAAACTTTATTGACACATTCCTGGGGTCAGATACATCACATGATCACACTGACAGAACCACAGGCACATAGACACAGGCAACAGAGCATGCACAATGTCGGCACTAGTACAGTGTATATCCACCTTTCGCAGCAATGCAGGCTGCTATTCTCCCATGGAGACGATCGTAGAGATGCTGGATGTAGTCCTGTGGAACGGCTTGCCATGCCATTTCCACCTGGCGCCTCAGTTGGACCAGCGTTCGTGCTGGACGTGCAGACCGCGTGAGACGACGCTTCATCCAGTCCCAAACATGCTCAATGGGGGACAGATCCGGAGATCTTGCTGGCCAGGGTAGTTGACTTACACCTTCTAGAGCAGGTTGGGTGGCACGGGATACATGCGGACGTGCATTGTCCTGTTGGAACAGCAAGTTCCCTTGCCGGTCTAGGAATGGTAGAACGATGGGTTCGATGACGGTTTGGATGTACCGTGCACTATTCAGTGTCCCCTCGCCGATCACCAGTGGTGTACGGCCAGTGTAGGAGATCGCACCCCACACCATGATGCCAGGTGTTGGCCCTGTGTGCCTCGGTCGTATGCAGTCCTGATTGTGGCGCTCACCTGCACGGCGCCAAACACGCATACGACCATCATTGGCACCAAGGCAGAAGCGACTCTCATCGCTGAAGACGACACGTCTCCATTCGTCCCTCCATTCACGCCTGTCGCGACACCACTGGAGGCGGGCTGCACGATGTTGGGGCGTGAGCGGAAGACGGCCTAACGGTGTGCGGGACCGTAGCCCAGCTTCATGGAGACGGTTGCGAATGGTCCTCGCCGATACCCCAGGAGCAACAGTGTCCCTAATTTGCTGGGAAGTGGCGGTGCGGTCCCCTATGGCACTGCGTAGGATCCTACGGTCTTGGCGTGCATCCGTGCGTCGCTGCGGTCCGGTCCCAGGTCGACGGGCACGTGCACCTTCCGCCGACCACTGGCGACAACATCGATGTACTGTGGAGACCTCACGCCCCACGTGTTGAGCAATTCGGCGGTACGTCCACCCGGCCTCCTGCATGCCCACTATACACCCTCGCTCAAAGTCCGTCAACTGCATATACGGTTCACGTCCACGCTGTCGCGGCATGCTACCAGTGTTAAAGACTGCGATGGAGCTCCGTATGCCACGGCAAACTGGCTGACACTGACGGCGGCGGTGCACAAATGCTGCGCAGCTAGCGCCATTCGACGGCCAACACCGCGGTTCCTGGTGTGTCCGCTGTGCCGTGCGTGTGATCATTGCTTGTACAGCCCTCTCGCAGTGTCCGGAGCAAGTATGGTGGGTCTGACACACCGGTGTCAATGTGTTCTTTTTTCCATTTCCAGGAGTGTAGTTTTTACGTTCGACTACAGGATACAATTCGCATCTCATTTTGTGACATCCAACGGAGTGCACCACCACCGATTACAAATGATCTGAATACACCTGCATGACATTGGGAAAAAAGCTTCCACTATTTTGCTGCGAAAATTGCCGCAGCATGTCCATATTATTTCGAAACCGTCATTTGGGGAAAGAAAAAGCGAGAATTTAAACTTCGAAGAAAATGCATCTATGTCAAGCAACTTCTTTCATCTTGATGGAAAAATTACACGACCTGAGAGACTTGATTTGGGATGGAGGGGGACTTGGTGGAACATAGGATGTCTACTACTTGTCACCATGGAGTATGAGATTAAATGTTGTCTGGCAGCATTCGTCAATGCTGCGGACTCATCCTACTTACATATGCTGTGATGTTCTCCACATGTTTTTAATTTCTTTATTTTTTTCACCAACAAGATAATGTACCTCTTTTTATTTCAGCTACCTTGGGGGTGTTATGAATGGCACCTTCCAGCGATGGTCTACACCGGAAAGTAATAATGTACATGACTGCCAAATGAGGACACAAGGCCCTTTGAAAAAGAACACTTTAGACATTCACTACCCTGTCACTGTGGAAGGTGAGATGAACTGTATAGGTCATGACCTTCAGATACCCGTTGGAAACGCTCTAGAGTGCCACAAACGCTTCCAGTTTCCATTCGTTGCAATGTCTTCCATGTTTTTGTCAATGAGAAATAACAACTCTCTGTCTTATTTCTACCAACCTGTGTGTTGTGGGAGCTGTGTAGTTTACAACATGCGATGTTCAGATTTCTGTGAGATCCAAATGGTCGAAACGTGTTAATGTCAGTTTAGTAGCCGACACAGATCTCAAAGTCATGGTAGAACAATGAAGTGTGTGGCAGTGTACAAAGGTGTAGTCATACACTGCGTGGATGTGCTACAGCCGAAAAACCAATATATTAAAGAACCAAACAACCAATACAGGAACCGTCTCTTTGATTAATAGTCTGTTTGATATGGTATCAACCAGGACAGTCGACAGATCTGTGCAAGCAGCATCGTGCACTGGCCACATGCTCCAATGGAGAAGTACTTCTGTATGTAATATGCTCGATGTCAACATACAGATGGTATTTGTTTTTTCGATATATCAGAAGAGAGAGACACAGTATAATCTTATGGGAGGTTCTATTACACGGAGTGGTATAACTGGTTAAAGTCTGGATGCAGATGGTACTCTCAAAACTACACCGATTTTGCTCCTACAAATCTTTTCTCATGGAATCATCACTGTTTTTAATACTATCATCACGATTGCTTGTTTAAAAAACAGATGTTACCACAAGGCCTGTGTTAAATCATACTTCATAACCTCTAATTAAAAAGTAAACACCACTTGAATTATAGCTCGCAGTGGAACATAGAAATGATAGTTTCTTTCAGGACATGTGAGTATATTGCGTGAAACAGGCTGTGATGATCAAATTGCTTACAAACGAGGAATACAATAATCTGCTGTATGATAGAAACTTTACAGACATGTCGGTAGTGGAGAGTTATGGAGCAAAAATATATGCACACTTTGGCGATCGGTTTCGATGTAATATAAGAGAGAGAGAGAGAGAGACACGACAAAATCTTACAAGTGGTTCTATTACAAGACAAGTTTTCACGATTTGTTTCTTACATGTCAGTGTAATATAGCATTGCATTGGTAAAACAGAACGTGCGATGGTGTACAAAACAGCAACGTCCTCTTGAATTACGGTTCGTTGTTGTCAAACGTAAAATAATTGTGTTTTTTTCCGACGTGTGACCGAATGTCGTGAAAGAGTGTATTCTCTAATGTTGTTTCACGTGTCTGAAATGCCTGTAACATAGACGTGCGTGACAGTTTACTTACAGATACTGATTTGAACGCTCTAAGGTCGTGTAATTTTTCCATCAAGGTAAAAGAAATTGCTTAACATAGTTGTTTTTTTTTCGAAGTTTAAGTTTTTGCCTTTTCTTTACGCCGATGATACTTTCGAAATAATGAAGACATTGTGAGGTTATATGCGCAGCAAAATAGTGGAAGATGTTTTTCCAATTTTACACAGGGTGGACATAAATACGCCTCTGTTGTCTGATATTTGGAAGTGGTGGCGGTGCCTTTGTTGGATATCACAAAATAATGAGATGCGAATTCTGTCCTGCAGTCGAACATAAAAACTATACCGATTTGCTCATAAAACTAAAAGAAAACTGACTGCGCCTATTTTTGTTGAAAGAAGACGTTTATTATCGTCACGACTGTAGTTTTGTTTAAGAGACTCGATTACGGAAGGTGTGTTGACGTTAAATACATTTGTTACAGTGCAATGCTTCCACAATGAGAACAGTGGGCACTTCTGTGGGTTGGTGTGAGGGACAGTCCAGTGTGTGTGTGTGTGTGTGTGTGTGTGTGTGTGTGTGTGTGTGTGTGTTTGCTGTAGGCAGCTGTGCTCCAGTCAGGGCGTGGCCTGTGGGCGAGGCAGTGTTGCTAAATATCCCCTTTGTGTTGGTGAGGGGCCAGCGCTTGGACCATCACATCAAGGAGGTCACGATCTCGTCCGCCGGGTGAGTGGCTTTTGACTGCAGAGCAGGTCTTGGTGGCAGCAGCTGGCCGTTTGGAAAAAAATGTCTGCGTTCCCCTGAAGGTGGAGGGAAGGAGGGGAAGGGGTGAGGGGAAGTAAGAGGGCCCCCAGTTTCAGCAGTTGTGATCATATACACAGGGGAGCGCGTGTTCAACTACTGGCCCCTCTGCAGCCTTTTGGGACGGCGATTTTGCCCCAGTACATGTGTTGCATTATGACCCACTCATTAAGACTGCTATTTTTTTCATGACAATTTCGATGTGTAATTAGAACAGTGATGCATTTTCCATCAGTTGTGTTAGTTTATATTGGCTTCGATTACCTGGGCTACATTGGTATTATTAACCAAACAGGAACATCCGTTTGTTGAAAATGAGTTTTTACCATAAACGCTTTCCCACAATGTCTCAAAACGTAAACAAAAGCAAGTCTACTTTCACATCCTACTTGTACCGGCCACCAGCATATGCCTGCACCGAAATATCGATAGTTCTCTACAAACAATTAAAAACGAACATTAGCCTGGAAAATATAAACAACCAATTAGGAATTCGTATTTATTGAACATGAGTTTTACCTTAAACAGCACACCAAAAATCCAGAAAACGCGAAATAATAGCAAATCCCAGTTCCTCCAGTCACCAGAAGATGGCTGCACTCTAAAATAGCGACCATATTTCGATCTTTGCACTACACCAATAGATAGCTCCAGTATTAATTTAAGAAATGCGAACTGAGTGAGGTGGGGCAGTGGTTAGCACACTGAGCTCGCATTCAGGAGGATCACAGTTCAAATCTGTGTCCAGCCATCCAGATTTAGATTTTCTGTGATTTCCTTAAATTGCTCCGGTCAAATGCTGGGATAGTTCCTTTCAAAGGACACGGCCAGTTTCCTTCCCCATCCTTGACCCAATCCGAGCTCGTGCTCCATCTCTAATGACCACAATGTCGATGAGACGTTAAATCGAATCTTCCTTCCTTCGTTTTGAAGAAACACTACATATTGAAAATATTCTAGATGTCCACATAATAGAGCAGCAGTCCCAAAAGCGATGTTTATATTGCTGGTAGAGGTTAATACATGAAAAATGCTGTTTGACGCCACAGTATTGCATAAAAAGTCTGCAACGTAAAAGAAAGTACGAGTTAATATCCCCATATATGTATATATATTCAACAAATTAGTGCCAAGAATTCTGAAATATGTGCCCCAATGGTAGATTTCAACAGCTGATGCTCATACGAATTAGGCCTAAAAATTCTAAGCCTCAAAGCTAGCCTGACCACGCCTATACTTGCAGAAAATTGTGTGTTAACTTATCAGGCAAACAGACAGACTGAGTGTATCTGCTCACAGCACATCCTTCACTAAAATATTTCTGAGGCAGTGCAAAAAGTACAATGTTACGTTACTTGACGTTTATACACGGAATAACACTGTTTGATGTCACAATATTGCAAAAGACGCATGGAAAGTAAAAGAAACGCAGACATTTCCTGTCAAGTTAGTGCTCAAAATTCTGATGTATGTATCCAAGGTGACAAAACTTCTTTCATATGTCTTCGATCACACACCCATACATGCAGGATAGGTAAAATCCCAAGCAATTATTCTGTGAACTGATGCATTTTCACTACATTCTAAGTACAGATATCCAGCAAGAACATGTCGTAACATAGTTGTACAGATTTTGTGACGTGTTTCCGTACTTGCGATATTTATCCTCATGTATATACACTTACTGCTTACCAGATGTGACTTGCTATTTCTGTTTATACCATTTTATTCCGATACATAGCCTCCAACCCAGTCATGGTATCTCCAAACTATCGTAAAAACACACACGTACGTAAATGGATCACTGTGGTAAGGTAGGGTGCTGACGCTATTCTGTTGTAAACACGCACATATCAGTGCACAGTTCACGTATTTCGTGTGTTGGATCCCCAAGCTGGGACCTCCCACACCCTTGCTCCCTCACTCCCTTACACCTGAGGCGTCGTCATCGCAATTTGCTGTGTTGCTTGCAGCTCGCGTGTGTCTGTATGCCACAGACAATAGCATCACTTTAGTTCATGTTGTGGTGTTTGTATAGCCTTTATAACAATGTAAGGTGGTCATACATAGTCTTGCATTAGGTTCAAATGGTTCTGAGCACCATGGGACTCAACTCTTGCATTAGGTGTTACGCGTATTATAGAGGCTCTTTGTGACTGCAAGGCGTACAAAATCGACTTTTCGTGGTGATTTTGCATAAAGACAGGTGTAATAATGAATTAAACAGATAATTTAAATATGACAATACTTAATTTATGTTTGCGAAGTGTGACGCATCCCGCAATATACGGTATGTAGTTTTTTTCCGAGATATCGACTCTGGTATTGTTTCTGGAAATGGTACATTTCTTACTGTTAACATCTTTGGTCGTGTGTTCATAAGCTCACTAAGCTGTGAATGTGTTTGTGTTGTCTCTTTCCTTCCTTTCGTAATAAGACGAATGATAAAGGATCTATCTTTCTGTGTATTCGCAGCAAATTACACTTGTCTACATTGAGATTCAATTGCCATTCCCTGCACCATGCGTCAATTCGCTGCAGATCCTCCTGCATTTCAGTACAATTTTCCATTGTTACAACCTCTCGATACACCACAGCATCATCCGCAAAAAGCCTCAGTGAACTTCCGATGTCATCCACAAGGTCATTTATGTATATTGTGAATAGCGTCCACAGCTCCACTCACTGTCTGCAAATGACAAAATGAGATTATGTAAACTCAAATATCAACAGCGAAGTACAAATAAAAAAAATGGCAATCGATAAATAAGCCGATAACAACAGGAACACCATCATGGAAAACAAAGACGCTAAAAGCTTATGCACCAACCTAATATATTGTGCTAGAGCCGCACAGTGTGGGATGGGCAGTGCATCCCGCTGTTTAGACTTGGGGCTGGCCATGGCCTAGTGACCTCAGTGCCATCATTTGAAACTTTTCGTCTCGCTGAGTTTAGTACAGAAGGTGGACAAAAATGTGGTAACACCAGAAACCTACACCATGACCACTCAGGTGTGGGAAAGCCGGTGGCATTCAAAACAGCCTCCAGTCGTGTCACAGTGGATAAATAAACGCCCTGTACGATTGTCGGGGGAATCTTATACCACTATTTCAGCAAATCAGTGGGAAGTTCAGGTAGTTATCATAGAGATGGATGCAATCATGCACCATTCTCTCCAAAGTGGACTACTCAGGTTCAATGAAACTGAGATCAGGTGACTACAGTGAACTGGGGAGACATGACAGTTCATCATCCTGCTCATAAAAACATTGCTTGACAACGCCAGCTGTGTGAACAGAGTCCCTGTTGTCTTGGAGTACAGCATCACCTCTGTACCATGGCATTGATGAACTCATCCAAAATCGTCACTTAACACATGGCAATATTGCGACTGTGTGAAGTAATCAGAGCGCCCTTGGAATACCATAATATGGCTCTCTAAATAATCGCCAAATCCCCTTCATATTTTCCTCCTGAGACGTAAACACGGCCAGAAATTGGATGTAAGTGTGAACAAGACTCATCTGACGAATAACATTTTCCATTGATCCTTTTTTTTTTAAACTGAATTATGATTACCACAGTATGCCATCTTACTACTATACGTAGGCCATAGTGCTCCACACAGACCTCTTAGCCAGTACCCATGGCCACCACCACACAGCAAAATTGTGCTGTGCAATTGAGGCTATGGGCACTGTTGCTCACGCAGCTTCATGTGGACGTGGGGCTGGTGGAGTTCATACGTCTCTTCTTTGGTGTTACCTTTTATTTACTTACTGCAATAACCATTTTTTTAAAAGAAAAATACAGGAATTTGGAAGTAGCAAAATATAAATTTATGGTATAATTTAAGAAGAGAATAAAAGAAGACTGAAAAAGTAGATATAAATATCCCTTCACGAACACCACCTGGGGAAGGGGACTTGGTATTCAGTATCAAGTCCAGCGACCACATGTGATGCTACCCATTTTAGTAAATATCCACATGAACATCCCTATTCAGGAAAACACAGTTTGTTCAGTACATGCAGATCCAATCTATCTCAATGTTGTTTGTTAAAGTGCTGTGTGATTGATGTTATGTTACATAATAACTGTTACTACTAATTTAGATAGTAAACAAATTCTTCAGGACTTTGGAACAATATCCTGCCTCACTGTAATAAGCCACTGTAACAAGCCACCACTAACCTATTATTACTCTTGTAAAATCATTTTTGTAGAATAAAACTAGAATTTTTTGAGTAGTGGAACCATCAATATTGCACAATTACGTAATATGCATGATCTGTTTCTTTTTTGTATTTGAACTGTTGGATTTTGCTTGTTTACTTTATACAAAATTTACATTACATTCATTTTATTACATTTACAATGATACATTTATGTATGTAACTATGTAATAATGTTGGGTACAGGTTTATCATGGATTCTAGAACAATATCTATTCAAGGAATATTCCAATTACTTCTAATTTTAATTAGACTCATTCATAATACGTTATAAACTGCAGTCTTTGATTAATGATCACATGAGTTGTTGTGCATGCTTTGCATGTTTTACGTTATGTATATTTTGTATGTTATGGCAATTTTCTCATTGTCGCACATACCATCAGCTCCTCGAGCTATCTACATCAGCTTGTCTTCGTCTTCTGCGCCTTCTGGATTGATGAATCTGTTTGTGTATATCATGTTCTGCTTCTGAGATGTTATTGGCGATTGCGAACTGTGTCAATGTATCTGGGTTCCTCAGTGCATCTATAGTGTTGTTTCTGATATGTGTTTTATATCACTATATAAGTCCCTGCATGTAATACATTTCAAAAGGAATTGTTCAGGGGCCAATTTCCCCGCATGTGCAATGATTGTTTTCTGAAAGTGACATGCACTGCAAGTGCATGGGATAAAGTCCATGTCCAGTCACAAAATGAATCATGCCTTGGCTGAGATTGACATGGCGCAACCGTAACTGCTCCCTGAAAGGGGGGGGGGATGTGAAAAGACTTGATGGCCCTTATCACTCTTGTTCCACTCTTTTTGCCAAGAGTCCACACGCCAATTTTTTAGTCTATCTACCTTGTGCTGCTCAGTGATTTGCAACGCTCTCTCAGGTCAACCCATCTTCAGCCAGTATGTTGTGGCCTGACCTCTGATCGTTATATCGATCAGGTATAATCCAAGCACCACATACAGCGAATTGAATGATGTGGTACCGAACACGCCAGATAGTCTATCTGCCTAACAGTGATCCTGTTCATGATGAGAGTGCATCTGTGTGCCCATGGACTAGTTGTAAAGCTCAGTACAGACTCGGAAAGTGCATGGTGGTACATTCTTATCTGTGTAGACAAGTGTATGGTGCTGCGAATACATAGAAATATAGATCCCATATAATTTAGCTACAAAATAGCAGGTCAGCAACTGGAATCAGTTAATTCCATAAATTATCTGGGAGTAGGCATTAGGAGTGATATAAAATGGAATGAGCATATAAAGTTGATCGTCGGTAAAGCAGATGCCAGACTGAGATTCATTGGGTGAATCCTAAGGAAATGCAATCCGAAAACAAAGGAAGTAGGTTACAGTATGCTTCTTCACCCACTGCTTGAATACTGCTCAGCAGTGTGGGATCCGTACCAGATAGGGTTGATAGAAGAGATAGAGAAGATCCAACGGAGAGCAGCGCGCTTCGTTACAGGATCATTTAGTAATCGCGAAAGCGTTACGGAGATGATAGATAAACTCCAGTGGAAGACTCTGCAGGAGAGACGCTCAGTAGCTCGGTGCGGGCTTTTGTTGAAGTTTCGAGAACATACCTTCACCGAAGAGTCAAGCAGTATATTGCTCCCTCCTACGCATATCTTGCGAAGAGACCTTGAGGATAAAATCAGAGAGATTAGAGCCCACACAGAAGCATACCGACAATCCTTCTTTCCACGAACAATACGAGACTGGAATAAAAGGGAGAACCGATAGAGGTACTCAAGCTAACCTCCGCCACACACCGTCAGGTGGCTTGCGGAGTATGGATGTAGATGTAGATGTAGATGTGAATGGTAGTCTGTATCGTGTGTAATTTAATGTCACTGGTTTGTGAAGTATACTTTCTCTGTGATTAGTCGCATATGTTGGTTGAAGCTATGTCGTTCGTCAATGTGTATCCCGAGATATCAAGTTATTATTTCGCGTTTTCTGTATCGTGTGTAATTTAATGTCACTGGTTTGTGAAGTATACTTTCTCTGTGATTAGTCGCATATGTTGGTTGAAGCTATGTCGTTCGTCAATGTGTATCCCGAGATATCAAGTTATTATTTCGCGTTTTATGTTTGTATAGTTTATTTTAATTACCATATGTCTTCGTAGTGAACGATTAAGGATTATGTAAGCTGTTTTTCGTGCTGCTATGGATAATTTGTTTTGGTTGCACCATTGTTGTAATGTGTGTAGCATGCAACTGGCCTTGTTTTCCAGCACAAGATTAAATTCAAGAGCTGAGATAGAGTCTTGTGGGCATCCTTTGGGAATCCTATTCCACTGCTTCATAGTCCAGATTTCATGGCTTCAGCACCACGTTTTCCTGGAAGGGCATTTGAAGCCCTGATCAGTGGTTTTCGAATTCCAGTTCACTCTGAAATTCCCTGTTTATGGCGCTCCCTTCAAGTTGCTTTGTTCCTGTCAGTTTTCGTGAGTGCTATATTTAGATCTAGAGTGACGTTTGACTTTTACCTTTATACTGCAGTGCAAGGAAACTCAGATAGGAGTGTGTATTCAAATAAAAAGACATGTAAACAGACAGAATATGGCGCTGCAGTTGGCAACTCCTGTATAACACAACAATTATCTGCCATAGTTGTTACTGCAGGTTATCAAAATTTAACTGAGTTTAGTAAACAGGACCCTTTCGGAAGTTATTGTGTTCACACGGCAAATCTACATCCACATCTATATCTAAATATACACTTTGAAAACGACTGCGAATTGTCTGGCAGACGGTGCATGCCACTGTGTAAGATATTAGACTTTCACCCATTTGCATTCACGCATGGAGTGCGAGGAGAATGATTGTTTAAATGGCTTTGTGTGCACTGTAATTAATTTAATTTCGTCCGTGCTCCATAAGGGAGCAATATTTTGGGGGATTGTAGTATATTGCAGGTAGGAATACATTAAATCTGGTTTTTACAGCTTTATAAGAAGACTTTGCCATGGTGCTTTGCATCTGCTCAAAGTGTGTGCCAGTTCAGTTCCTTCAGCATCTTGGTGGCACTATATCTAGGGTCAAACAAATCTGTGATCATTCTTGCTGCCCTTCACTGTACATGTTCAGTATCCTCAGTTACTGCTATTTGGCATGGGTCCCACACACTTGAGCAATATTCTACAATGGGTGGTATGAGTTATTTTTAAACACTCTCCCTTGTGCAATGAGTAAATTATCCTAGTATTTTATATAGATATCAAAGTTTGCCAGTTGCTTTACCCATGTCTGATCCTATGTGTTTGTTTCATTGAATGTCCTTGCATAGTGTTACATCCAGGTGCTTGAGTTGACCTATTCCAGCTGTGACTTGTTGATTCAGTATTCACAGGGTGCTACATTTTACGTTTTCTCAAGTGCACAGTTTTGCATTTCTGGGCCTTTGCAGCAAGCTGCCAGTCTTGGTACCACTTTGAAGTCTTAGCAGGATAAGACATTGTTTGTGCAGCTTTTTCAGTGCGTTCTGCATTATACATAACTTCATCATCTGCGAAAATTCTGGGGATGATGTTTTTACAAGTTCATAAGTATACAACCGAAACAAAGAAGTTTCCACTAAATTTGCCTGGAGCACTCTCGAATTTTCTTCTATGTCTGCCAAATAATTCATATTACACATTTTTGAGTAGGAAAATATTCGCTTTGCTTAATGAGTTACCCCGAAAAATTATGCAGTGTGGTATTATATGATACAGTCCTGCATAATCTGTGTTATTCCAAATTACGATGCAATGATCCTTCCGACATGATGGAGCAGGCACTGTAGCAACTACAACCGTTGTGAAATACATTACATGTATTCACAGTTGCGAATGTGGACAAGCATCAGATGTAGAATCGAATGAGGACAGTGAAAATTTGTGCCGCACAAGGACTGAAACCCGGATTTCTCGGTTGTTGCGAGATGTTGCCTTACCATTTGGCTACCCGAGCGCGACTCATGATCAGATGCAAACTTCCATATCTCGTCTACAACTTGGACTCGTACATCTATTACGTATATTTCTGTACAGGGGAGACACTTTGCTTGAAAGTCGCTTTCCTGGTGTCGGCGGATAAACACTATATTCCATTGTCTGTATTATTCCAAATTGCGAATCAATTTCCATTCGGACATGTATGCCAAATGATGAGGCAACTGCTTGTGACAAGTGGGAGATCCAGGGTCGAGTCCCCGTCCAGCACAAATTTTCATTGTCGTCATTCCATAATGCAACTGATAGTTGTCCACATTCGCATTTCTAAATACAAGTACTGTACAGCCTGGCATTATTGAGTGAAAGTAAGAAAAATATAATAGTTTTTTTTAATATTTTTATATGATCTATGACAACATCTGCCATTAAAATAGAGATTTTTTTCAAAGTGGTCGAACACTGTAACTTTTCTATATTTCATCTTGTGAACTGAAACCGTAGTAAACTGAGCTGCTTTTCTTTGTAGTTCATGTGTCTATGTTGTAATCCTGAACAATGCAAATGGTGGAGTTATGGAAATGCTATTCAATAAATGAGTGCCAAAAACGAAAATTTATAACTGTATTTTAATGAACTTCGACCAAACTAATAAGAAATCCCAAAACTGTAAACTAAACCAGCTGCCATTTTGAAACTATGTATTGTGAAGGAGTGAGCAGTGCTAAAATGTGTGACGTTGCAGAACCCCAGGTGCAACTGCAACACACAAAAACAACAGATCAAAAATGTTACATAAAATTATTGAACGAATTTCCAAAGAATAAATCACCTAAATTGTTTCTATAAAAATCCACTGTAAATTTACTTATGCAGTCTGACTAAACAAGTTCCAGGCACTGAATACTGCCTATTTGTACGTAACACTGAAGGTGAAGCAAAACTATCTGTGTATGAAATGAAATCTACTGTAAACCGACTGGACATAACAAATTTTGTGTGGCTTACCTGTGGCAACCGATCCTCGCTGCTACTCAAAGCGATGAACACAAAATGTGCAACTGAGCAGCAAGCAAGCTAAAAGCAAAGACAAGCCTTGCCCAGTGCAATGGAAAGACGCACAACTCTTCTAAGTGCCTCATGCTTCAAGACTACTGCGTTCTGCAGAGTGCAATAAGAAAATGTGAAATTCTTTCATAAGGAGACAGTGGTGGCATTTGATCTTGCTAAATGATGAAAGGAAAATTGACCTTTAAAAACTGTATTGCAAAAACTGAAACTCATTGTCTGACTATTACACAGCTCTTCACAAAAATTAACTTTGATAGCAAATATTTCTCTGCAATAAAATTAACTTCCGAACACTTCTAGTGCAAATCATGTGAACTGATAACTTAACTTATTCTCATTTGAGCAATGAAACCAACTAACCCAAACTAATAAAGAGAAGTTCCACTAAAACCTTCTCTTATTCGAACTCATCATAATTACTCACAAGCAAACAATGCAGCAACAACTTTACTTGGACATCTTAACTTCCGAAATTAATCTTCAGCAAATCATATTTCAAAATTCAGTCCTCTCTCTAACTTCATCTCTCCGTTTTACGAGCTATTTCAATCTCCTCAATAGCATAGCCGACACATAAGTCATTCACTCACTAGCTTCTTTTAGAAGGCTGCCGCAGTGACATTGCCACTGGCAACCAAAGATCACATTGCTTGTACCCAGAAACTCTGTGGTGTAACATATCGACTATTGGAAACTACTGCTTGAAAATTGTTTAGCGCACAACTATGGAATATGACACATCCAATGAAAACATAAACCTCATACCACTTTCCTTCAATACGAAAAATAAACTTTAAACCTTACAACTTCTATTTTATGGCCACCCCTGTTGGATGTATTGGCAAGCTGTGCTCCCAATAATTTAACACTATCAACCTCTTCTGCCCACCTGTTGTCATAATTATGAATATACAAGGGAGAAAACCTCTTACACGTTATGAGCTGAATACAGTGTGGTGTTTCCCACTTTAGTGACAGGGAATTCACTAAGAACCATTTACAAACGTCCATCAAACTTTCATTTCCCAATATTTCTGAAACTATACTTCATTTGCTATTTACAGTTGTGGCCGAGCGATTTAGGCACTTCGGTATGGAACTGCGCGACCGCTATGGTCACAAGCTCGAATCCTGCCTCGGTCATGGATGTCGTTAAGTTTAAGTACTTCTAAGTACTAGGGGACTTATGACCTCAAATGTTAAGTCCCATAGTGCTAAGAGCCATTTGAACCATTTTGCTATTTACAGAGATGTTTTCATCATCTGGAAACAAAATAAACTTGTTATTTAGTAATGTTACTGATGAGAGGTCGTGATGTACACAAAAAAGTAAGGAATGCTTGATAGAACCTAGTTGGAGCCCACATGTGATTAGTTCACTGTTGTATGTTGCCTGATAGCTTAATACACTACTGGCCATAAAAATTGCTACACCAAGAAGAAATGCAGATGATAAACGGGTATTCATTGGACAAATATATTATACTAGAACTGACTTGTGATTACATTTTCAACCAATTTGGGTGCACAGATTCTGAGAAATCAGTACCCAGAACAACCACCTCTGGCCGTAATAACGGCCTTGATACGCCTGGGCATTGAATCAAACAGAGCTTGGATGGCGTGTACAGGTACAGCTGTCCATGCAGCTTCAACACGATACCACAGTTCATCAAGAGCAGTGACTGGCGTATTGTGACGAGCCAGTTGCTCGGCCACCATTGACCAGACGTTTTCAATTGGTGAGAGATCTGGAGAATGTGCTGGCCAAGGCAGCAGTAGAACATTTTCTGTATCCAGAAAGGACCGTACAGGACCTGCAACATGCGGTCGTGCATTATCCTGCTGAAATGAATGGTTTCGCAGGGATCGAATGAAGGGTAGAGCCACGGGTCGTAAAACATCTGAAATGTAACGTCCACTGTTCAAAGTGCCGTCAATGCGAGCAAGAGGTGACCGAGATGTGTAACCAATGGCACACCATACCATCACGCCGGGTGATACGCCAGTATGGCGATGACAAATACACGCTTCCAATGTGCGTTCACCGCGATGTCGCCAAACACGGATGCGACCATTATGATGCTGTAACAGAACCTGGATTCATCCGAAAAAATGACGTTTTGCCATTCGTGCACCCAGTTTCGTCGTTGAGTACACCATCGCAGGCACTCCTGTCTGTGATGCAGCATCAAGGGTAACTGTAGCCATGCTCTCCGAGCTGATAGTCCGTGCTGCGGCAATTGTTGTCGAACTGTTCATGCAGATGGTTGTTGTTTTGCAAACGTCCCCATCTGTTGACTCAGGGATCGAGACGTGGCTGCACGATCCGTTACAGCCGTGCGGATGAGATGCCTGGCATCTCGACTGCTAGTGGTACGAGGCCGTTGGGATCCAGCACGGCGATCCGTATTACCCTCCTGAACCCACCGATTCCATAATCTGCTAACAGTCATTGGATCTCGATCAACGCGGGCAGCAATGTCGCGATACGATTAACCGCAATCGAGATAGGCTACAATCCGACCTTTATCAAAGTCGGAAACGTGATGGTACGCATTTCTCGTCCTTGCACGAGGCATCACAACAACGTTTCACCAGTCAACGCCGGTCAACTGCTGTTTGTGTATGAGAAATCGGTTGGAAGCTTTCCTGATGTCAGCAAGTTGTAGGTGTGAATGCTCTGAAAAGCTAATCATTCGTATTTTCTTTCTGTCGGTTAAATTTCGCGTCTGTAGCACGTCATCTTCGTGGTGTAGCAATTTTAATGGCCAGTAGTGTAAAACTACCTGCTCATTGTGTTTCCTACCATAGAGATACGATCTGAACCATTCTGCCGTTCTTACTGTCGCGCTGTATTATCCTAATTTACTTGACAGGATAATCTAATCATCTAATGCTCTTCACAGATCACATACATACCAGTAGCCTGTAATTACTTCTACTGAATGAAGTGCATTCTCGTTGTATGTGTAAACAGGCTTCTCAGTTTCACAGTCCTTTATAAATCTGAGCTATATCATTAACAATATGGTATTTCTATTACGAGAACGGTGGCTACACTCTGACTACGCTATGAGGTGGTGGCGCTGCCCTGACAGACCCACACTTCCACATGTCACTGGGTGAGTCTACACCCTAGACTCACGCAGATGCTATGGGTACTGTACAGGAAGAGACGTACGATTAAAGTCAAATTTCAGTTGTTAAGCATGAAATACTAAAATACAATGGCCATGTTGTTCTAATGTACTTTTCAATGTCCTTCAGACATCCACACATGTCTGGAGCAACGGGCACTGCAGCAAACAAGAGCCAGATGAGATACAAGAATCATAACTGCTTGTCTGGAGGGCATTGCAAAGTACATCAGAACAGCACAGGCAATGCAATTTAGTGTATTATTTGCAGTCAGGTGTTTTAGAGGCTGCTGGTATATTAACTTCTCTAAAATTTATGTGAATGCTGGGAAAAGTGAAATTTGGCAGGAAATTAACAGTCTTTCTTTAGTTCATCTCTTATGCAAGGTATTAACTTTCCCATATTTAAACTATTCGGGAAACATTGCACTGATAAACGACAGACTACACAAACAAACAACTTAACATCTACCAAACACAGAATCCTGTTGAATTAGGTTTGTTGGTTTTTATTGGGTTTCAACTTATCTGCAAATTTCCGAAAAATCACCTGAGACAGCTTGATAAAGAGAAGACGAGTTTTCTGTTGCTTTTCCATTCCCATAGTACTGACTACCAGCAGCAATAGGTAAAACATTACTATCCTCACTATTCTGCTTCGCATCTGTAATTAAGAAATTTGCTGTCACAGGCGCACCAAATTCACCGTTCGCCTGGGCGGCATCTATCGGAATAAGACAGAGAAAACCGCCTTTATTGTGCAATCCAGATGGGCTGTGGCGCACCCGGAATACGGCGCTGGAGTTTTTCTCTCTAATAACATGGCTATTATATTTCTGCCCAAGAAAGCTCCTACGAACCGTAAGTGTAACATAACTAACGTTGCATTCTTGCTTTATAGAGAGGGAGATATGCGCAGATAGACGAGGAGGAAGGCAGAGGGAGAGAGAGAGAGAGAGAGAGAGAGAGAGAGAGAGACAGAGAGAGAGAAAGAATTTCTTTATAATATACTACATAGCTGCTTTTCTTTCAGTTCTCAGCTTGCTAAATACACGCACACACACACACACACACACACACACACACACACACATAGATATATGGAGGGCTTATTTCAATAGTGGTACAAGTCCATTTTTGTTCATTCTGAGACACAGAGTCCTAAAGTTAAATGAGCGCTGAAAAATCTGCAATTGAGATACCAGAAATATATATATATATATATATATATATATATATATATATATATATATATATATATATATACAGCATATTCAAGTATATATACTTGAATATTTATGGTATCTCAACTGCAAATTTTTCAGTGCTCATTTAACTTTAGGACTCTGTATCTCAGAATCAACAAAAATGCTCATTTAACTTTAGAACTCTGTATCTCAGAATGAACAAAAATGGACTTGTACCACTATTGAAATAAGCCCTTCATATATACATGTATGTGTGTGTGTATCTGTATGTGTGTGAGGGACACTCATTTACAGAAAAAAACAGAATACCTTGAATGGCTAGAGGCAGGTTTCACATGAGATGTACATTAATATGTTCTGCAGAAGTGATTAGCATTTTAGTCACTTTGGTCGAGAATGTGTCCTGTTGCCTAGTAGCCATAGGGTCCACCATGAGCCCTGATTACATGTTCCACATGTGGTAGCATGGACATGTATGAGATGTGAATGGCATCATGTCGTACAGCTGTCCATACTGCATTCACCTGGTTCCAAAGTCCATTTGTGGTGGTTGGCACTGGGTCACAGCACCTCACTCTTCATTTCACCACATCCCACACATTTTCGATTGGCGACAAGTCTGGTGATCTGGCGGGCCAGAAGACATATCTTCGTGCAGCAACATGTGGTCGTGCATTGTCTTGCTGCAAAATGGTGTCTGAGGTGCTGTGCAGAAACAGTATGGCTATAGGTTGCAAGACATCATTCACGTAGGTCACGCTGGTCACAGTGCTCCAGACACACACCAGTTGTGATCTCTGGCTGTACCCAGTAGGAAGCATCCCACACCATAGCACCTTAAGTTGGTAATGCTGTTGTGCAGATGTAGTCATTGTAATGTCACTACCCCTGTCTGCAGCGAACCAAAATGCGGCCATAATTTTCAAACAAACATAACCTGGATTCGTCTGAAAACACTATCTGATGCTGTTCCTGTCCCCAGTGACGTCGTTCCAAACACACTTGCCATCTAGCATGTTTCCACACATTCGGCAGAGGTAGGTGGAAAAGTGGATGATGCACACGCAATCTGTGCCAGACGTTAACCCCTGATAGCATACGATGAGTTGCATTGTTCCACTGTTGCGCCATATTAGAGGAGGACGCATATCTGTCCTGCAATGCCATTTGAATAAGGGGTCGATGTACTCGGCGGTGGTCTGTGTGGTGTGACCTGACCCTTCTAGTCGTGTTCTGCGGCCTTCCATGAACCATCCTGCATACACTGCCGATACACTTCGTTCCACACAAGCAACAATTTCCCTGATGGATGCATCACATTCTCTCATGCCAATAATGCACCCTCTTTCAAACTCATTGATTTTGATTTGATGGTCTACTCAAGTCACACTGATTCATTGCCTTCAGTTTGTAGCAATGATTAGAGCTGCAGGCACATTTTATCAGTAGGTGGTGTTGTGTCTCGATATTGATGTTGACCCTGAAGCAACAGGCTGACATGGCTCAAATGCTAATCATTTCTGCAGAACATACTAATGTACATGTTCTGTGAATGTGACTGTCCTTCCTCTAGCCATTCAAGGTGTTTTGTTTTTTGTGAACATGTATATATATATATATATATATATATATATATATATATATATATATATATATATATACATATATATAATCTGACCCAGCGAATTCTGTTCCGCCCTAATGCCAATAAATAATCAGATTTTGGATGTTAAGTTCAATTTTTTATTAGGAAATACAAATAAAAAAATTAACTGTTTTAATGAGTCTTTATTCTTTACGTTTCTTGGTGCATAGCTTCCACTCTTCAATTAAGTACCATGTGATACACGACATTTTTTGTTTTATTATCAGATGCAAGAACAAACAACGCACATGGTCTTCTGACCCGTGAACATGCCACATGTAACTGACCATGTGAAAAACATGGATAATCCATATTTAAACCACATACTTTCAAGTATTGGCTTTGTAATTTGTTAGTGGTCATGGCAAATGCAAGATCGGAAATTAAAATCTTTTAAACTCAAATGGCATATCGGTTTGGATCATCGGGATCCTCAGAATGAGAACTTCCTCACCTTCGAATTTTCCTTTGAGTATCGTCGCGTAAATAACAATGTTCATCAATTTACTTACCACCAAACGTGTACCGCTGCACAGTTTTGGTTGCTTTATGTTTCGAAGCATGATTACTACGGAGACAACTTCTAGGTGTAAATTGTGCGGTGGTAAGCCAGGCACATCCAAGGAGTTTAAAAATTCAGTTGGATAGTTGGTGGCTTCATCTTCATTTGTTACACAGTCAATAGATTTGAATTAATGCATTTTACCAATGATCTCATTCTGAATTATGTAGTTTAGGTCATCTACATCTTTATTCTTACCCGCTGAAATTGCTCACTTAACCATTCATTACTATTGTAGTTAGTAATGTGTTTCGCCACAAAGCAATGAATGCAATGGCTCAAGTGGCGGAGTCAATAATGGCAGTTTCACTTTCCCACTAAGGCAGCACAATCCGTGCGTTTCTCCGGAAAACTTCAATGCGCCACAATACTCGCAAACAACGTCCATTGGACCGATGCAACCGCAAGGATGCAAGCAGTAATCAGTGCTGCAATCGTATCTAAATGCTGCTCGATTCAAATCATCAGGCGATAAATCTCTTCTTGTGCGTCGAAAATTATCTACATGTTGATCTCTGTTGTTCGCTCGACGGTTTCGCATTGCCAACCGAGCCGTTTCGCGGACTGCTCTCACTTTGCTCTTGTGACTGAGAAGCACGAAATCGAGCCATAGTAACGCGGCGCTTTTCGTGGGCAACTTTTTATTCTTCTTCAGTCCTTCTTGCATTACGGCTTTGTCGAGAAATACTCGATCGTCTTGGTCGCGGTATTGTTAATGATGATTCAAAGAAAATACAAATTATTCCTTTAAATTTTTAATTTTTGATATATACTGATACTTAAGCATAGACGTTTAGCTGTAATTTGCGTTTTGTTATTCCATGTCACATGCGTTTTTGTTATACCACGAATTATAGTGACGTTTAGCTGACATTTGCGTTTTGTTATTCCATGCGAGATGCGTTTTTGTTATACCACGTTTTATAGCGGTCGAATGGGATAAAAAGTTTCCTATGTTCGTCTCCTGGTTCTAAGCTACCTCTCCACAAATTTTCAGGCAAATTGGTCTAGCCGTTCTTGAGTTATAAAAAATGTAACTAACACGACTTTCTATTACCATATTTACCTCAGTCTTATTTGGAACTGATATTTCCACAAAATCCATGTACTCGATGTGTGCATCTATTTTGGTGAAAAATTGTTCAAAAGAGTCCAGGAACCACAGACATAGGCTTCAAGCACGCATTGATTTGAATCCAAGCAGAATGTTGAAAATTTGTACTGGACCTGCGTTTCCTGCTTACTAGGCAGATGGGCTGACAACTTTTTTTGTTGCTTAACCCGATGCCGATTTTTTTATTTTTTTATTTATGGAATAGTCGACAAGTACAGTCAATTAACATTGAAATAAAAATCATACACATGAGTATGACACAGATTACATGTAAGAGATTATAATTACTTAGAAAATGCTCAACAGAGGTATATGAATATTTGTGCAAACGGGAAATGTGTTTTACAAAAAGCTATCAGTAATGGCCACAGCCAGCTTCACTCTGGTGGAGACAAGGTGGGCCTGGGTCGAATCCTGAGGCCCGGCCAGAATGCCTCCCCACTGTCACCGAGGTGCTGCCTCACATACTTTCATATCTTTTCTGTTAGTGTGTTGTAAGTTCCCGAAAATAATAACAATAGCGCAACAGGAAGGAATACAGAGGAAAAAGAGAGACGAGAAAACAAAAGCCAATGAGCACAGCAACTGTTGCTAGGTCTATCCAACGCCCTGTCTTTGAAAGTCAAGAGTCAGCATGTTGGCACTGAGTTCTCGAAATCGGAGTAGCTGCAAGCAGGAGCAGTAAGCCATGGACATAAGCAGGCGAAATGCCAAATGGCTATCATCACATTCAGCAGCAACGACAAAACCTACAAAGGGACCAACCAGCTGAATTACCATATCAGTCTTCGTTCTGAGAAGAAAAGAAGAAGCTGACTGCAAAATTATACCAGTGGAATATACAACTTGAACAGATCTAGTGAGGAAAACCAATCGCCTCCTGAGCCAGAACCAGTTTGTTAGGTGACCATGACAAGTAAACTGGTGCTGCAGCTACCGACACAGACCAACTGCATTTATCTGTGTCACAATTGATGGAAATCAAATGGTCACTCTGTACCAGTAGGAGGCCGCTGTCATTGACAGAACCGGTGAAGCTGATGTTGAACCACACAGTTCTCCTGGACATCCACCATGATAATTGTTCAGTAGGAATGGGGCAGGTAACCCCATCACAGAATGACAACAAAATCTTGGTCATGAGCACAAGCTGCTGCTACACGTCTGCCTCAAAATACTAGCTCATAGAGTCTAAAATGTGTCTTGTTCACAGCTCATGGTCTAGTGGTTAGTGATGGTGCCTCTGGATCGCAGGGTCCCATATTCTATTCCTGGCCAGGTCAGGGATTTTCTCTGCTGGGGACTGGATGTTTGTGTTGTCCTCATAATTTTTTCATCATTAGGGAAAATGGCGAGACTGGACAGTGTAAAGATTGGCAATTTACGTGGGTGCAGATAACCATCATATTGAGGACCCCACAAATCAAAAACATCATCATCATCATCATCATCATCATCATCGGATGTGTCTCAGCTTAAAATTCAGACGAAGAGATTAGAGCGCACACGGAGGCTTTCAGACAGTCGTTCTTCCCGCGAACCATTCGCGACTGGAACAGGAAAGGGAGGTAATGACAGTGGCACGTAAAGTGCCCTCCGCCACACACCGTTGGGTGGCTTGCGGAGAGTAGATGTAGATGTAGATGAGAACAGGGAGATCAAGACTAGATCAATGCGTTAGGGTGAACAGCTGAAATGTAAAAGTATAAAGCTCCTGACTGATCGTCAAAATGGTGCGCTGAACATGACAGACAACTTCCCCTTGATGTCACAAAGGCGCAATCCACCGAGGGAACGTGGCTTCATCACAACCTCGCATCAAAACCCGAATATTGACGCTTCCATAAAAAAGTGATCAGTCGACTACTTCAGTTTCTTAGACATCATAGTTAACAAAGCAGGACAAGTCGTGCGATGTAATTGGCCTTGAACAACACATACATATCCAAAAGTCATACCTTCTGAAGAAGGGTAAGAGAATGTGATCCGTGTCCCAGCAGTACTTCCTGGATCTCATCAGCAATGTATTTACAATTGAAAGACGCCATTTGGAGCAGACAACGATCAATAACACCTCATAGTGACGTATGATAATTCACAGCAGTGGCCCTTGTGGTTACTGTTCCATGAAAACCCCACAAATGAAGGACTTTAATTTTGCCTTCATCAAGTGTCCTCCTGAGACATGCAATGATCTACGATGACCACCTTCAGCAGAGGTGTCTCTGCCTGTCTACGGAGTAAAATCATCACATCATCAGTGTATGCGCAAACAATGAGGGTCCTTCCAGAAAGCCTCCAACCCTGAAGCGGGAAACGAAACCTTACAAAGCAGTGGCTCGAGAGATAAGAGAAACTAAGACATCGAGGGGGGGGGGGGGCTCCCTGTGGCAGTCCTCAACGGACGGGAATCGGGGGCGTCAGTGTTCCATTCGTAACTACCGATGCTGTAATGTCCGTGAACATGTTCGATAACACTCTACAATCCTCAACAGTAAAACAGATCGTATCCAAAATCCGAAGCGGAAAGTCATGATTTACACGATCGAAAGCTTTACTAAAATCCAAAAAGCCAAAGACACAATGAACAGAAGTAACTGCAGCAATCGAAAGCAGATAATCGGTCACAGGTGTAAGAATAGGGCCACCACAGAAGCAACTGTGACACTCGCCAACAACAGCTGCCGCCCTCATCACTACTGGGCCGTGCATGGCTCATGTTCGTGCCATCTATTATGTAACACCTTGTTTTTACCATACGGCCGCCTCGTCATTTTAATTTTAATTACTGGTGTCACTGAATTGCTGTCTTGCCTGCCCGTTAGCGGCAGCAGCAGCACGTATCGGGAAGTGCACTGTCGTGCTATCTCTGGGCGACCGATAGTATTTCCGGGTCGTCGTGTGTCTGGCAGTCAGGCGGAGAGGGACCAGCAGGGCGGTCGCGATGCAGCGTCAGTGCAGTCGGGCACGGAGCCCCAGTGAGGTCTGCACAGCCAGTACCAGTGGGGACGACCGTGTATTTGGGTCGGTTCCTTCCTGTGCAGAGATGTCGGATGTGTTCCCTCTGCACGGTTGGGTCTGAGCCAGTGTCTCTGGGACGTCGTCCGTCCGAAGGAAGTCAGTTCAGTTGGAGACGGACCAGCAATGCAGTCGGGCACGGAACAGCAGTCCAGTCGGTCAGTTGGCGTGGAGCAGCAAGCAAGCCCCCGTCGCGTGGAGTCGGGCTGGAGCCGCTGGCGGTGTCCACGCACAGTTGGAGTGTGAGGTGCTGGTTGTGAGTGCTACGAAGTTCGTCGCCCAACGATCTTGGACATGAAAGTTGAGTCCTCACTTAACTTACTATCGAGCGTCAATTGTTTACGTTTCTTCGTTTGATCCTGGTTGTCACTTTTGGGACATTCCGGCGAGCAACGACGTGTGTTTATTTAAGTCGGCTAACATTACAGGCATCTTCCTGTGGAATTTAACTTAATTTATTCCCTGTTATGGAAGTTCACCAGCGGTATCTTCTGCCTTGTGGCTGTTGACGTTCCGGTTACCTGCCCTGGTCGCTGACGTAATTTTAGGCAGTGTATTTTCCTCGTCAGGTTGTTGCTGTCCAGCGCGGCGTGTAGTTCGACAGCTGAGTTGTTGTTAGTCGCTGTGGGCGCCAATATTCTGTGTGTCGTCGTATTGAAATCTTGTGGTCGGTTTGCTGGTTGTGTGGAGTGGAACTGATTTGGTTGATTGGTCACTCGGCTGTCTGTCGGTTGGGTTGCCTCCAAACTCGTTGGACAGGCTGCCTGTCTCACCTAAACGGGCGTTAGTATCACAATCCCAGGCCAACCCTTGGTAACTCCTGAGCACTGTTCCATGTCTGTTACATAGTAACTTCCCTATTTGAGTTTTAGTTATTTGGTTGATGTGTGGCTTTCAGCCGAGTTTTTATAAATCCAGAATTAATGTTGCTCTCTTGCCCTTTAGGCACATGATTTTTATTCCTTATATGGGGCTTTTAGTCGAATTTCACATCAAGGCCTTAAGCCGTTAAATTATTGTGTTGGTGTGTGGCCTTTGGCCCAGTCTCTTAAATTAATGTTCTTGTCTTGCCCTTAAGGGATAAGATTGTGATGTTTTTGCATGGTCCTTCAGCCGAATTTTGTATTCAGTGTTTTAAGATAAGGCCTTCTGCTTTTTGATTGAAACTCTTCTTATTGCTTAATATGCGACCTCCAGCTAAGTTCCATTACAATTAAATTGCTAAGGCTTTCAGCTGATTAGATTGAAGATTTAGAAAATATTCTTGGGAGAAACCTCCAGAAGAACCTTGTATTTCAATTTTTGTTTAGCTCTTGTGTCTTCCATTTTAAATGTGGCCTTCCACCGATCTAAGGTTAATCAAGAAGGTCCATTAAAGGTTTGAGTGTTTTGCCTTCTCGTTGTAATATTGCGTGTTCATAATAAAGTTTGTATGTTGAGTGCAACTGACAGGAACTCATTTTGGCCCCTTTCCACAACCTACCCGCTCTGGCCTGCTAGCCCAGGCACTTCAACTACGTTATAATCAAAATTAAGTAACGTGAGGGGACCAAGATTATCAACAGTATTACGACACGGATGTTTAGGTGTCAACACAATTTTCTCCACCTTGAATAGCGCAGGCACAACTGCCGCCTCATCAGGTCATTCAACATAAATGTGACGTCCACGAGGAGCCAAAAACGCGCATAAAATTCCTTGGGGAGGCCATGCATAGCCGTCGATTCATTAGAAGGAGGAGTAACAGTAAGACCATGTACATAATCTGGATGAAAGGTGGCCAAGAATACGGTGGTGTTCTGCTCAGGCGTGAGTGGCCTATCTAGGGCCTCAATAGCTGGGCCGAAGGGAAAGTCGCTAGGCGTATCCACGTCATAAATATCCACTTGATACCGACGTAAGTCGTGGAGTTGGTCAGTTTGCGCTGTCAGTTGATGCCCCCAGCGGCTGTAAGAGAAGTAATGCAAAGAGCGGCGACACCCAGCCTGATGTCGAACCAAGTGGTATAACGGAGCCAGTTCCTCCGCCAGCAGTCGTCATGGCTACAATTGCACGCGCAACCCTTCCATCTGCCACCGCTTCAACTGCAAAAAACTTTGCTTTAATATATCGCACATCTACAAGCCGCAGGGGGAGGAGCGATCTGTACCGCCTTACAAGTCGCGCAAGAGAGAATAATAAAATTCATGAGTTGTCCGAAAATCCCTCACCCTATCAGCACAATAAGTAATCAAAGTTTGACGTAGAAACCGGTTTAGCCAGGGCAGTCCACAATTCCCGAGTGGTAGAGTACCTCATAGCGGATAGAAGACAAAGCTCCCTCTCATTGTGTGTCGCATCATAGAGAGAAGGATCCGTCAAGTTACGGACATTTAACATTCACTGGAGAAGGAATAGTTTCACCAATTGCCAGTCAAGTTGTAGAGGGGCGGCCAAAACACAGTGATCAGAAAAACTAGCAGGGATAACGTCGACTGCAAGAAAGCGATCGCGCATCGGTTTCAATAGATACACTATGTGAACAAAAGTATACGAACACCCCAAAAACATACGTCTTTCATTTTAGGTGCATTGTGCCGCCATCTGATGCCAGGTACTCCATATCGGCGACCTCAGTAGTCATTTGACATCGTGAGAGAGCAGAATGGGGCGCTCCGCGGAACTCACGGACTTCCAACGTTGTCAGGGTAATTGGTTGTCAGATGTGTCATACGTCTGTACGCGCGATTTCCACACGCCTAAACATCCCTAGGTCCACTGCTTCCTATCTGATAGTGAAGTGGAAACGTGAAGCGACACGTACAGCACAAAAGCGTACAGGCCGACCTCATTTGTTGACTGACAGAGACTGCCGACAGTTGAAGAGGGTCGTAATGTGTAATAGGCAGACATCTATGCAGACACAGGAATTCCAGACTGTATCAAGATCTACTGCAAGTACTATGACAGTTAGGCGGGAGGTGAGAAGACTTGGATTTCATGCTCGAGCGGCTGTTCGTAAGCCACACATCACGTCGGTAAATGCCAAACGACGCCTCGCTCGGGGTAAGGAGCGTAAACATTGGACGATTGAACAGTGGAAAAAACGTTGTGTGGAGTGAGAAATCACGGTACACAATGTGGCGATCCGATGGCAGGGTGTGGGTATGGCGAATGCCCGGTTAACGTCATCTACCAGTGTGTGTAGCGCCAACAGCAAAATTCGGAGGCGCTGGTGTTATGGTGTGGTCGTGTTTTTCATGGACGGGGCTTCCACCCCTTGTTGTTTTGTGTGGCACTATCATAGCACAGATCTAGATTGATGTTTTAAGCAACTTCTTGCTTATCACTGTTGAACGGCAATTCGGGGATGACTATTGCATCTTTCAACACGATCGAGCACCTGTTCATAATGCACGGGCTGTGACGGAATGGTTACACGACAATAACATCACTGTAATGGATTGGCCTTCACACAGTCCTGACCTGAATCCTATAGAATACTTTTGGGATGTTTTGGAACGCCGACTTCACGGCAGACCTCACCAACCGACATTGATACCTCTCCTCAGCGCAGCACTCCGTGAAGAATGGGCTGCCATTCCTGAAAAAACCTTCCAGCACCTGATTGGACGTATGCCTGCGAGAGTGAAAGCTGTCATCCAGGCTAGGGGTGGGCCAACACCATACTGAATCTCAGCTTTACCGATGGAGGGCGCCACCAACTTGTAAGTCATTTTCAGCCAGGAATCCATATACTTGGATCACATGTAGAATCGACCAATGCTGCTTCTAGAAGTTGCAGTAAGATGGAGTCTTGCGTGCCTCAGCGATACAGATTGCCGTACCGTAGGTAGAACCACAATGGAGTGGTATCTGTTGAGAGGCCAGATGAACATGTGGTCCCTGAAGAGGGGCAGCAGCCTTTTCAGTAGTTGCAGGGGCAACAGTCTGGATGATTGATTGATCTGGCCTTGTAACACTAACCGAAACAGCCTTGCTGTGTTGGTACTGTGAACGGCTGAAAGCAATGGGAAACTATGGCCGTAATTTTTTCCGAGGGCATGCAGCTTTACTGTATAAAAAAAGTGAATGTTCCACTGTGTGACCAGAAACAGAGCACATAAGAGAACCAAGGTGAGCTCAAAAAGTCTGCAGCCGATTCCTCTGCCATATTCGAGAACCTCTACCTCGGTTATGGGAATACCTTCGTGAAACAGTAAGGCAGTTCCTGTCGAAACTAGGGGCGCTACATTAGAAACAGTGGGAAATCCAGGGAGAGGGAAGCTGGTAAATAAAATCTCTTGCTGGAACACTTTATTCGCACAGGGGTCGTATATAGACTGAGGCAGCGAAGCTAGGCGCTGCCCTGATACCACTCTGTTAACAGTTAGTGTGACAAGCTTATCTGCTTGAGCCATCCGTCAAAAGAAAAAAACACAGGAAGAACAACAGAGCAGCATCACCATTCTACCAGTTGCCCGGCACAGCCCATAGCAAATAACGAATCCGAGAGCAGGGGGTGCAGGGTGTAACAGCCTCCGCAGCAGGCGCCGTGGGCGGGTCCTGCGCCACATGCATATCAGTCTGTGGCAGCCCAGGACCTGAGAGTTGCCCTACAGAAGGGTCACTCTGCAAGGTACACCGACTCCCCAGTGGAGAGCCGTCAGAGTGAATCTCAGAGACAGTGGGAGATGACTCTGGGGTAACAGTTTCCACAACGTGAGCCGCAATAAGCTACAAATCATGATCCCCATGGCCCAGAGCAGAGAGAGGAACAGGAGGGCACTGCTGTATAGGTCTAGCGGTGGAGGGTGTGAAGGAGACGGCCTCAACACACACTCGGTCCAGGGCACTTCCATGGGAACCACCCCTGCAGCTGCAGGAACGCCAGATACAGCCTCCCTGGTCTCCACTTCACCAGGGCCATGTGGTACCACACTACTGGTAGGAGTGGCAGACAAGCGCGTCTCAGGGTAAAGTGCAACAAGGGAAGGAACAACTAACTCATCACCATCTTGTGTGCGATGATGCTTATTATGAATCACTTGTACTGCCGTCCAAGCAGTAGCAGGAACGGGGTCAGGCTTTGTTTGTGACTGTGGAAAATCACCTGCAGTGACAGTGAACTGTTGGATATTCTCCAGAAACGAGGAAAGACGTAGGCGCAAGTTCGTTACCATAGGGGACAACGTCAGCAACCATAAACTTACGGCAGTTCTCCAAGGAAGACCATTAAACAAAAACTCTCCATGGGGAGTTTATTCGGAGATGGCCACTTTTGTTGCACAGAAAGGAGGTCCCACCTGTCCGTTGTATGTAACACGAATACGATAGCCACAAACTTCATTTTCATTACCATTTCCACTGAACGCTATATCATTGTTGCTTGTGTTAACTTGACCATCATTCATGGCAAATGCCTCTCACGTCACCATATTGCGCCAAAACTTCCTTAAGATAAATATCCTCTACTTGTGGAGGAAGGTTATATATTCGAACATTCATATATTCAGTATCTGCATTGTCAAGGAGCACCATACAGAGCGAACCATCTCTGTACTTGAGACGAAACGGAGTACTGTGCTTTAACAGGCACTTGTCTACTTGTTGGGGATCTGCGAATTTTACAAAGAACACATAAATCTCAGTATCAAAATAGATGGTATGCACCTGGTCCGAGGTAACATAAAAAATATCAACTAACCAGTCATCTAAGGAAATGGGTTGCATGTTATGTGTCGACTTTGAGCTGTGCATGGCTCGCGCTTATCCCATTTATTGTTTGTCATCTTCTATTACGGACCTGCCGCCTCGTTGTCTTATTCCATTTACTGGCGTCACTAACTTTCTGCCTTACTTGCCTGTGAGCAGCAGCAGCAGTGCGTATCGATAAGTGCACTGTCGTACCACCTCTGGAGCGACTGATAGTATTTCTGGGTCGTCGTGTGTCTGGCAGTCAGTTGGAGACGGACCAGCAGTGCAGTCGGGATGCAGCAGCAGTGAAGTCGGGGGACGGAGCGCTGATGAGGCGCCGACAGCCAGTGCCCGCTGACCGCTGGCAACACACATGAAGTGTCCGACAGACGGAGATTGGAGTGGGGCCTCCGTTGCTTGGTCGTTCGGTTGGTCGTCTCATTTGCTGACGTATATTTGGTCCTTTCACCGATTCCGGGCCTGGCAGTTGGTCGGTTGGTGGAGCAGTGAGGAAATCTCCACAGCGCGTAGGTTGGCCGGGCCCACTGCCGGCCTCTATGTGGTGTCGGACTGTGTGGTGCTGTTCCCATTACTAGGAGGCCGTGGCTCACAGATCCTGGGCATGAAAGTTGACTTAATCTACCAGCAAGTCACGACTGTTCACATTGTGTCGTTTGGAGTTCATTGTTGGCTTTTGGGATATTCCCATGAGCAACAATGTGTGTTTTCAAGCTGGCAAATTTTAGCCACCCTCCAGTGGAGTTTAACTGTACTTGGTTATTTGAATTTGTGAGGGTCAATTAAGCACATAAGAGTTTGCCTGCCTCCATCCCTTTACCAATATATTTGTGACCATAAACTTGCCTTATGTTGTTCACATATAAATTGTTATTTGCTATTTTTGATGTCATTGTTATAGCAACAGCACCACATGTTGTACAACTCAATGTCACATTAGACACAATCCCTTTACGAAGGCACCGATTCTCACCCAAAGATACGTCACCACCACATATTCTGCACAGTATTTTTGGAAATGAAATCACAGAGCATTCTAAGGTTCACCATAATATTTCCAAAGGTGTTCATCTCCACAAGCTGCAGGAGGAAATGCCTTGCGGCACTGCAGTTTGTTTCTTGATGTGCTGATTTTCTTTATGTCTAGCATTCTTGGCTCCTTTGACCCACTAACCTCATTTACCTTTACGTATTTATTTCCTCTTAATTTTAATTTAGGAGAGAATTTCTTTATTCGTAGCATTTTTTACGAAAACACATGGAACCAAAGGAAAGGAATCAACATGTACTTCACTCACAACAAACTTAACTAAGTACAACTATTAATGCTCGAAAACAATAACAAACACGATTGGAAAAACGAGTATCGATAGTAGATAAGGGTAGGAAACATTGAAGCGATAAAATAATGGAAGCAAGAAATAATATACAAGGAGTAAAAGAATGCTGTGCATCATCTCTGCATGGCGCAAAAAGGAAGGTGTGGCATTTAAATGCGAGATTGCACAGAGCGTCAGGAAAACAGCCATATCTCACGAAAAAATTGTCGTATTTATATAAAACAAAAACTGTTTCACGCAGGAAAGACCAGGCATTTCAAATATGTTAAAATCTAAAATTCGAATTTTTGACGCCCACTTGCCGTCCATCTCCCCTTAAGCTCTGTGCAGTAGCTGTTTGCCAGATTCCGCATGCCAGAATCTACTTGCACAACTGGCAAACCAAATACAAGAAGTTAAATATCACATCGTACGTTTCGCAGATTTAACTATAGAACAACAATAACAAAAACAAAAACCGAGAAATGATAATTAACAAAAATATTTCAAAATGGGCTGTCACATCAGACAACTGTGCTGGCGCGACAAGGCACTGCCAATTGGCTACGTTTAGAGACTGGACTGCCTGGAGATTAAGCGACAAAAGTCGCGCCCATAAGAAATAGATTAGAGAGACATTATTCTCTGAGTTAGCACATTCATGAGCTGAGGCAAATCTAGCTGCCCACGTTTCATCAGCGCTCAGAATTAACTTTAGCCTCGACAGGAGAATTTGGTAGTAAAAATGACTGACAGTTAAAAATAACTGTTAAAAATGACTGGCATAAAGAATAACCATAATGTGGTAACTAGTACTGCGAAATATACTACTGGCCATCAAAACTGCTACACCACGAAGATGACGTGCTAAAGACGCGAAATTTAACCGACAGGAAGAAGATGCTGTGATATGCAAATGATTAGCTTTTCACAGCATTCATACAAGGCTGGCGCCGGTGGCGACACCTACAACGTGCTGACATCAGGAAAGTTTCCAGCAGATTTCTCATACACAAACAGTAGTTGACCGGCGTTGCCTGGTGAAACGTTCTTGTGATGCCCCGTGTAAGGAGGAGAAATGCGTACCATCACGTTTCCGACTTTGATAAAGGTCGGATTGCAGCCTATCGCGATTGCGGTTAATCGTATCGCGACATTGCTGCTCTTGTTGGCCGAGATCCAATGACTGCTAGCAGAATATGGAATCGGTGGGTTCAGGAGGGTAATACGGAACTCCGTGCCGGATCCCAACGGCCTCATATCACTAGCAGTCGAGATGACAGGCATCTTATCCGCATGACTGTACCGGATCGTGCAGCCACGTCTCGATCCCTGAGTCAACAGATGGGGACGTTTGCAAGACGACAACCATCTGCACCAACAGTTCGACGACGTTTGCAGCAGCATGGACTATCAGCTCGGAGGCCGTGGCTGCGGTTACCCTTGACGCTGCATCAGAGACAGGGGCACCTGCGATGGTGTACTCGACGACGAACCTGGGTGCACGAATGGCAAAACGTAATTTTTTCTGATGAATCCAGGTTCTGTTTACAGCATCATGATGGTCGCATCCATGTTTGGCGACATCGCGGCGAACGCACATTGGAAGCGTGTATTCATCATCGCCATACTAGCGTATCACCTGGTGTGATGGTATGTGGTGCCATCGGTTACACATCTCGGTCACCTCTTGTTCGCATTGACGACACTTTGAACAGTGGACGTTACATTTCAGATGTGTTACGACCCGTGGTACTACCCTTCATTCGATCCCTGCGAAACCCTACATTTCAGCAGGATAATGCACGACCGCATGTTGCAGGTCCTGTACGGGCATTTCTGGATACAGAAAATGTTCGACTGCTGCCCTGGCCAGCACACTCTCCAGATCTCTCACCAATTGAAAATGTCTGGTCAATGGTGGCCGAGCAACTGGCTCGTCACAATATGCCAGTCACTGCTCTTGATGAACTGTGGTATCGTGTTGAAGCTGCATGGGCAGCTGTACCTGTACACGCCATCCAAGCTCTGTTTGACTCAATCCCAGGCGTATCAAGGCCGTTATTACGGCCAGAGGTGTTTCTTCTGGGTACTGATTTCTCAGGATCTATGCACCCAAATTGCGTGAAAATGTATTCACAAGTCAGTTCTCGAATAAAAGTCTCTCGGTGTACATGCCGCCTCACTTCAGGATAAAACTCCAAGCTTTCGATGACAACCTCCATGGTCGTCATCAGGGCTAAAAATGACTGTCATCAACTGTTTTTTTTCCTTTATTGTGGTTTCATTCCCCTGCCCCATATGGGCAGGGGAGGGCTGTCAACGGCACAATCTGCCGCTCTTCAGCCGAGTGACACGACAACTAAAACAAGAATAAAATGATACATCCATAAGGCGATAAAAAAGGGGAACATAAAACAGAGTAAGGGGAGAAAATGGAGGTAAAACTACACTGACATGGAGACGTTCGTGGGGGACAGTTGCAAAAGTCACCAGAAAGTTAAAAAACACATTTGGCGATTCTTAAAACAGAGAGAAGACACCGAATGCGCATGCACAGGTTAAAAGTCGGCCACAGTATTAAAAACACTCCGAAACAACACACTGAAAACCAACTTGGAGCACACACGACGAAGAATACAACTGCCAGGTGGGACATGCCGAGGGAAAGGTGAGAGAGGATGGAAAAGGGGGGGGGAGCAAGGGGCAGCAGGGGAAGCTGTGGGATGAAGAGAGTAGGGGCGTCAGCAGGTACACTAAGAGGCAGGAAACACATGGGGCAGGAGATGAAGAGGGAAGACAAGGCAGGAGGAAGTGCAGAGACACTGAAAGGGGGTACAAGAGAGGGAGGGGGAATAGGAGGGTTAAGCCACTCAGGAGGAAGCAGGGGGAGGAGAGGGTACCCTGAGGAGGAGGCAGGAAGATGGGGTTAGAGATGGTAGGACAGGTAGATGTCAGGGCAAAGCTCATCGTCTGGGAGGGGAAAGGAGGTGGAGGGAGTGGAGATGGAGAGAGGGTGGGACACAACGGTAGAGGCCTGACAACTGGTTTGGGGGTGGAGAGGAAGGGACGCACCAGAGGTTGAGGGGGATCAAGGTGGTGGACAATATGTAGTGTGCGGATGTGTTCAAGGAAAAGGAGAAGGTGGGGGAAGGGGATGAGGTCATAGAGGATGCACGTGGGGGACGGAAGGCGGATGCGGAAGGCGAGGCGGAGCGCCTGGCGTTCGAGGATGTGGATGGCTTTATAGAACCAAGCTACGCTAGCATAACAGAGGATGGGGCAGATCAAGGATTTGTAGGTATGAAGGATGGTGGAACGATGCAGACCCCACGTCTGGCCGGACAGGAGTTTCAGGAGGTGGAGGCGGTTGTGAGCTTTGTGTTGGATGGTGAGGAGATGGGGAGTCCAGGTGAGGTGGCGGTCGAGTGAGTTGGATTGGACGGCCATAAATGGTGAGGTAGAAATCATGGAGCTGGAAGGAGCGGGTGGTGCAGCCTATGATGATCGCCTGAGTCTTGGAGGGATTAACATGGAGGAACCACTGGTTGCACCAAGCGGTGAATTGGTCAAATTGGGTTTGGAGGATACGTTGGGACCGTTGAAGGGTACGATAAACGGCTAGGAAGGCGGTGTCATCAGCGAACTGGAGAAGATGAGCGGGAGGGAGAGGTTTGGGCATATCAGCAGTGTACAGGAGATAGAGGAGAGGGGAAAGGACAGAACCTTGGGGCACGTCGGCAGAGGGATAAAAAGTATGGGAGTTGGAATTGTGGATAGTCACATAGGAGGGCCGATGGGAGAGGAAGGAAGCAACGAGATGGACGAAGTTGATGGGGAGAGCATAGGTCTGGAGTTTGAAGAGGAGCCTGGGATGCCAGACACAGTCATAGGCGTTCTTGAGATCAAGGGAAACAAAGATAGCGGAGCGACGGGAGTTAAGTTGGAGGGAAAGAAGACTGGTAAGGTTAAAGAGCTGGTCGTCGGCAGAGAAGGAAGGCTGGAAGCCACATTGGGTAAGCGGAAGGAGGCGGTGCTGGTTAAGGTGGCGGTGAATACGGTGAGAGAGGATGGCCTCGAAGACCTTACTGAACACAGAGGTGAGGCAGACTGGACGATAGGATGAGATGTCAGAGGGGGGTTTGTTAGGTTTAGGGAACAGCAGGACACGGGAAGTCTTCCACAGGTCAGGGTAAAATCCAATGGAGAGGAGGACATTGCACAGGGTAGCAAGGACAGACAGGAAGAATGGAGGGGATTCTTTGAGGTGACGGTGGGTGACGCCATCATGACCAGGGGCAGTGTTGCGTTTGGAGTGGAGGACGAGTGTGATGTCTTGTGTGGTGATAGGAGTGTTGATGGAGGTAACCGATCCAAATACTGGAAGCTAGGGGCGAGCAGGGGGGACAGAGGTGTCAGTGCGGTCAAGGACGATGGGGAAGAGGGAGTAATGAAAATGGGGATCGTCAGGAATGGAGAAGACCTCGGATAGGTGGGAAGCAAAATGGTTAGCCTTACTGAGGTTGTCAGGAAAGGGTCGATCGTCATGGAGGATGGGGTAATGTGGGGTGGGATGGCTACTAGTAAGGTGGTGGAAGGCTGACCAGTACTTGGAGGAGTTGACAGGGAGGGTGGAGTTCAGGCATGTGCATGTCTGGCGCCAGTCCCGGCGTTTCTATGCTGTAAGGAAGTTCTGGATATGTCACTGTAATTGCCGGTGGCGGGTGAGAGTATCCCGGTCATGAGTGCAGAGGAAGGAGCGGTAGAGCCTGTGGGATTCATGCAGAAGAAGGACGGCATGTGGAGGAAGCATAGGGTGGTGAGGGTGGATGAGTTTGGTAGGAACATGAGCCTCCACAGCATCAGTGATGGTCTTCTGAAGGAAGGAAGAGGCATGGGTGATGTCATCAGGGTGGTGAAAGGTGAGGGGGCGGCTTTCGACCTGTAAGGCAATGGATTCCCGGTAGGCATCCCAATTGGCACGGTGGTAGTCATGGACAGACTTTGGAGGGGCGGCTGGGCAGGTGGCTGCAGTGGCGGGACGAGTAGAGGAGATGGTGAGAAGGACAGGGAGATGGTCACTACCGACGAGATCAAGGACATCTACGGCGATGCGACCAAGGAGGTTGGGGGAAGCGAGGATAACATTGGGGGTGGAGTTACTTTCAGGACAGGTGTGCTGTGGGAGAGGAACAAGGTCACCATGGATGGTGGCAAGGAACTGATGCCACAGCCGAAGGGCGGCGGGATAACAGCTGTGGGTGTTGAGGTCAGTGGCGGTCACATAGGTGGAGAAGGTATGGTCAACATGGGAAATGAAGTCAAAGGGGAGAGGAGCTGCAGGGCGGATATAGATAGTGGCACAGGTGACGGTGAGGGAGGGAAAAAATAGGCTGAGGAGAAGGTGTTCATTTGGGTCATTGAGGAGGGGTTGTGGCCAGACAGGGAGATGCCTGAGGTGGCCTATAGCAACCCCGCCTTGGGCTAGGGGAAGGGGATTGTCAGTGCGGTGAAGGACAGAGGGGGAGGTGTGAACAACATGGTGGGGTTGGAGGAAGGTTTCATTAAGGATGAAAGAGTCAACCTGCTGCTGGGAGAGGGTATGCATGAAGAGGTATTTGTTTGCAGGGAGGGAGCGAATGTTGAGGTAGAGGAGACGATGCTGTTGATTCGCCAGAAGGTTTGAGGTGGGAAGGGTGCGGGAAGGGGAGAGAGGGGCTTAAACGAGGGTGTCGAGGCAGGTGAAGGTAAAGTGGGCCTGGTTGTGGGTGGCGTAGGTGTCTAAGTGGAAAACAGAGCGGGCGGCAAGGGAAATCGGCTGGAGTGTGTGGGGGCGCTGGAGGGGGTGGATGTTCTTCAGGACGATGGTGAAGAACTGGATGATGTCTTCTGCTGTAGGGGGAGGGCGGAGGGAATTGTTAGGGTGGATGGGTGGGTCAATGGGGCGAATGGGGACAGTGAGTTCAGGGTTGGTGGGAGAGGGCTTGGCTTTGCATTTGGAGGAATAGGTGGGGTGAGGTTCATTGCAGGTGTGCAGGAAGGGGCAGAGGCGAGATTGGGACACTGTAAGGAAGTGGGAGGCTTTACAATGGGGGCAGGTGGGTGGGTTCTTGCAGTTTTGGGTGAGGTGGTCGTTGTACAGAAGACAGCGCTGGCAGGGGCAGGATTGAGGAGGGGAACGAGACGGGTCAACAGGGTGGTGGCGGTTGAAAATCAGGGCTCCCTGCATGAGGAGGTGGTCGACGGAGGAGGCGGACTCTGTAAATATACGCACGAGGAAAGTAGGGCCAGAGGAGTTGTAAATACGGCTGGCAGAGTGGACTTCCAGGGCAGGGTGGGCATTCAGTTCCGCCAACACTCAGCCTCCGTGACCACAGGGCTGAGTTTTGTGATGATGGCGGTGAGGGTTGGCGGACGACGAGGCGTTTGGGGCTGAAGAGGAGAGGAGGATGTAAGGAATGGGGTGAGGGGTGCGTGGGACCCAAAGGTGATGCGGGGAAGGTGCTGGAGGAGATCAGTATGGATGGATGGAGACTTGATGAGAACAGAGTCTCTGCGAGGGATAAGTTGGGTGATGGGTGCACTGGGCATGTACCTCCGGATTTCAAGGGTGAGGGTGCAGGCATCCAGGAATTTCGGATCAGGGTTGGCTAGGACGAAGGTATACAGGGAGGGGGCTGGAGAGGAGGGAGGTGGGGTGGCATCCATAGTGGGGTCCGCGGGTGGTGGGGCGGGCAGTGGCTTTTTGGATGAGGGAGTAGAGGAGAGGTCGCCACTGGGCTGTTTGGAAGATTTTTTGGTAGGTGTTGCCTGGGGAGAGGGATGACGGACTGGATGGATGGGGAGGTATTGGGAGGCAGGGCCCTCCTGTGAGGCAGTAGCACTGGATGAGAGGGTAGGGCGCTCTGTGGTGGCGACTGTGGCGCGACTGGCGGTGACTCGGGCAGGGGAAGCAGTGGCAGTTGCATGTGGGAGTGGGGGAAAGTCGTATCGGCAGGCAAGAGGAGCGGGAGGGGGGTGGGAGCAGGGGCAGGGGCAGGGGCAAGGGCAGGAGCAGCAGCAGGTGCAGTAGCAGGGGTAGGAGCAGGAGTGACATACAGGTGGGGATACAGTGATGGAGAGGAGATAGATGGGGAGGTGACTGTGAGTAGGAGAGCGGGATGAGACAGGTTAATCCCAGAGGAAGCACTCCATGATGTTACAGTGGCAGGTGAAGGTGAGGTGTTGATGATGGTGGTAGTTGGGGCATCCATGATTGCAGGCAGCAGCGAGCACTGAGAGACACTGAATGGACATGCACACGTTAAAAGTCGGCCACAGTAGTAAAAACACTCCGGAACAACACATGTAAAACCCACTTGGAGCACACACGACGAAGAGTAAAACCACCAGGCGGGACCTGACGAGGGAAAGGGCAGAGAGGATGAAAAAGGAGGGGAGAGCATGGGGCAGCAGGGGAAGCGGCGGGATGAAGAGAGGAGGGGCATCAGTGGGTTCATGAAGAGGCAGGAGACACGTGGGGTGGGAGATGAAGAGGGAAGACAGGGCAGGACGGAGCGCAGAGACACTGAAAGGAGGCACAAGAGATGGAGGGGGGTAGGAGGGGAAGCCGCTCAGGAGGAGGGAAGGGGAGGAGAGGGAGCCCTGAGGAGGAGGCAGGAAGATGGCATTAGAGTTGGTAGGAAGGGTAGATGTCAGGGCGAAGCTCATCATCCGGGAGGGGTAGACGGTGGAAGATGTGTTGGGAAAGGAGATGGAGGGTGTGAAGATGGAGAGAGGGTGGGACACAACTGGTTGGTGGTGGAGAGGAAGGGAGACCCCTGGGGGTGAGGGGGATCAAGGCGGCGGATAATATATAGTGTGCGGATGTGTTCAAGGAAAAGGAGAAGGTGGGGGAAGGGGACGAGGTCGTAAGTCGTAAACTTGCGAAGCTCCCACTTTTATATGCAAAGAACGACTTCTGATTGGCTGGAATACGTCATAGCAACAGCGATATGGCTCGTAGTGAAATGGTGCCCTCTACTTCCATAGATGTAGTTTCTATCCCGCGTTGCTTGCAGCGGCATCCCTTGAATCAGGAGGTAAAGTGCGGGAAGTTTTCCTCTTCGATTTTTCTTTATCCAGTGCACTCTTCCAGGTTTTTCTAAGTGCATAACCGTTGTCTCTGTTAAAATTACTATCGGTGAGTCTAATTTCGACTGCTTCCTGGATCACAGAGTCCCAGTAATTCGATGTGTGGGCTGTTACTCTCGTTTCTCCAAATAAAATCTTATGCTTATTAAGCAGGCTATGCTCAGCCACCGCTGATTTTTCGAACTACCTGTATTTCAGGTGGCGCTGGTGCTCGATGCAGCGGTCGGCAACGGTTCTTACAGACTGGCCCACGTAATTCTTGCCGCATTCGCAAGGAATAGTATAGATTCCCGGCACCCTTAAGCCGAAACTATCTTTGACTCGTCTCAACATTTCCTTTATTTTCCTAAGTGGTCGGAAAACTGGTTTTATTTCTTGCCTCTTTAGGACTCTGCCTATTCTGCTTGTTGTAGCACCACGAAATGGAAGCCGTGCTATGTGTTGGTCCTCTTCTTGTATATGGCCGGCATCGTGTCTTACTTTCTTGGACAATACTGATTTAATTTCACCGGCAGAATAACCATTCCTCTTGAAAACAGTCATCAAATGGTTAATCGCGGGATCTAGGTGGTCCTTGTCGGAAATAGTCCTGGCTCTGTGTATTAAAGTATTCAGCATAGCTCTCTTCTGAGACGGATGATGGAAGCTGTGGCTATGCAGATATAAGTCTGTATGCGTTGGCTTCCTGTACACAGAATGGCCCAGTCGTCCAACCGGTTTTCGCTGCACCAACTCATCTAAAAAAGGTAACTTCCCTTCCTTCTCTACCTCCATTGTAAATTTTATGTTTGGATGTACACCATTTAAATATTCGACGAACTGCTGCAGCTTGTCACTGCCATGTGGCCAGATTAAAAAGGTGTCGTCGACGTATCTGTAGAAGCATGATGGGCGGAGGTGAGCACTGCTCAACGCTCGTTCTTCAAAATCCTCCATGAAAAAATTCGCTATTGCTGGTGACAGTGGCGAACCCATGGCTGTTCCATCCGTCATTTCACAATAATTTCCACTGTATATAAAAAGTAAGTGGTCGTCAAAGTGTGCCGGAACAACTTCAAAATTTCCGAGGAAAAATGGGCAGCCAACAGTTGTAATGTGTCATCCACAGGTACTTTGGTGAACAGAGAAACCACGTCGAGGTTGACCATGATATCATTTGGGCCTATCTTCATCCGTTTTATGATATCAACAAACATTTTTGAATTCTTAATATGATGTGGGCAGTGAACAACTATAGACCAACGATTTAGTTAAGTGTTATGCCAGCCTGTACGTAGGAGAAGAGCCAATAGCGCTAACAGTCGGTCTCAACGGGACGTTCTCCTTGTGAACCTTTGGCAAACCGTACAATCTTGGTGGCCTAGGTGCTCTCGGCCGTAAGTTCTTTACCAGTTCGTCGGAGAGGCCAGAGTTTTTTAGTAGCTCCCTTGTCTTCCTGCTCAGCGCCGATGTGGGATACCATCTAAGAATCCGATATGTCCTATCCTCCAGTAACAATCCAACTTTCTTGTGGTAATCTGTAGCATTGAGGATTACCGTGGTGTTCCCCTTGTCAGCAGGTAAAACAACTAGATCTTCATCCTTCTGCAACAATTTTAGTCCTTGGCTCTCCTCTCTGCTGATGTTTGACTAAGGCAGCTTGGATGTCGCTAAAATCCGGTTAGTAGCAAACCTTACGTCATCCGCTGCTTCTTGAGGAAGATGACGAACTGCTTGTTCCACTCCGCTAATAATCTCAGCCACGGGTAACTCACGTGGAGCTGGGACAAAGTTCAATCCTTTACTGAGAGACGAGATGGTAGCTTCACCAAGTTCCTTGTCAGAGAAGTCAGTGCGGTGAATGCCGTTGGACCTAGTGGTTCCTTGATCACGGTTAAGCCGCTCAAATTTATTGGCCTGTTTCGCCGTAGACCTGCTTAAATTGGCTCGTTGGGTTGCTGCCAGAGTCATATCCACCCATTCCCAGTCCAATGGTGAGAGGACTCCAGCCAAAAATAAATGGCAACTAAATAACAGACGAGTGTTCATGTCTAGCTTATACCTGGTATGACGTATCCTCTCTTTCACGATAGCATGGCTGGTCTTTCGTAAAATTTTGTTTACTGCAGCAGTTCTGATGTGGTGTTTGACGACTGCAAACTTTGGTACTCCTTGTCACGACAGCGTTGTAAAAAAGCCAGATTGCTCAGCAACTGAGACTGTTTCAGGCGCAGTTTCTCCAGGTGACGAACGCTGCGCGCTATATCCTCCCCGTAGAGGAAACTAATATGGCTATGAAGTCTTTCGCGACGTATTTCTTGAATGCCGCGTCAATTCAGGATAAAGCTCCAAGCTCCCGACAACTACCTCCATGGCCGGCCGGAGTGGCCGAGCGGTTAAAGGCGCTACAGTCTGGAACCGCACGACCGCTGCGGTCGCAGGTTCGAATCCTGCCTCGGGCATGGATATGTGTGATGTCCTTAGGTTAGTTAGGTTTAAGTAGTTCTAAGTTCTAGGGGACTTATGACCGCAGCAGTTGAGTCCCATAGTGCTCAGAGCCATTTGAACCATTTGAACTACCTCCATGGTCGTCGTCAGGGCTAAAACTGACTGTCGTAAACTGTTTTTTTTTTCTTTATTGAATTTCGATTGCCCCTGATGGGGGCGGGCTGGCAGCAGCTTAGTATGCCGCTCTTCAGCCTACAGACTTTGTTTTAAAAAAGGAGAAGATAATATGCAATAAAAAAACAGGCGACAAAATCGGAGACAAAGGGTAACATGGCGAAAAAATCGTGGAACTTAAAACAGAGAACAAAGGGATGATGATGCTAATAAAATACATATGCAGCAGACAGGTAAAATAATAGACAGACAATAAAAAAAAAACACTGAACAGTCACTGGAACACTGCACTAAAATTTGACATACCACAGCCGAGAGCAGGAGCAGGAGGGGGGAATCTGGTCAGATGATGGGAAAGTAAAAAATGGGGGGAAGGTGAGGAAAAGCGAAGGGGGAGGGGGAACTGAGTCAATGGAGGATGAGGACCCATAGAGGGGTGGGGGGTGCTGGGCAGAAGCGACAGGGAGTGGGGAAGGCAGAGGATGGGAAGGCAAAAGGACTCGGGGTTGGAGAAGCGAGGTAGAGAGGCGAGGAGAAACACAGGATGGAAGGGGGGAAGAGGGAGCCCAGGGAAAGGATGGAGGAAAGGAGGGGGGGTGAGGATCAGATTTGATAGGAGGGATAAATGGAGGGAGAGATGGCATCATCCAGGAGGGGGAGTTGATGGAAGCCCACGTATCCAATTTGGCCAAAAGTTTACGACCATCTAGAGGGTTGGATCCCCTCCTTCGAAAACGTCAGATTGCAAAGCCTGGGCTACTCTCAGGGTGGAATCTCCATCTCCGAAGATTGTTGCTGTTGCTGTCTGTCCGTCTGTCGGTCTGTCCTGTCTGTCTGCCCGCCCGTCCGCCACTCGCTGCTGTAGCTGTTCGTCCATCCATCCATCCATCCACTTGCCTGCCTGCCTGCCTGCCTGCTCGCCGTCCATCGTTGTCGCTGCTGCCTGCTGTCCGCCTGTCTGTTCGTCGCCGTCCATCGCCGCCTCCGCCACCTCCGCCGCCTCCACTGCCGCCGCCTGCTGTCCGTCCTTCCGTCGCCGTTCGTCCACCATGAGTACTCCCACCTCCACTGTCATCTACACCTCCCCCTCCCCCTCCTCCACAGTCACTTCCTGGAGTGTCGCCCCTGGCCCTCCTCCTTACACCTCACCTCCCCTTCCCCCACTTATCCATTCCCCCATCTTCTCCCCTGCTGTATACCCCCACCTCTATACCTTTCCTCCACCCTCAACAGCTCCCACTACTGCCCCTGCCATCACATACGCCTCTGTTGTCGCCTCTGCTGCCACCGCTCAGGTGGTTGGCTTCCCCTCTCTCACCCACCCCATCACTTCATCATCTGCATCTCCCGCACGCATCACATCACGCTGAGCCACAATCGCCACCACTGAACCGGCTGCTTCTCCTGGCACCTCCACTACGCCACAGGCATCTGCCACCTGCCATCTCCCTTTCCTCCCTGTCCCTCAACGCTCCTCCCAGCCCCCAGTCTCCAAAAAACCCCAAAAGCGCGTCATTACCGACTCTGCTCCCGCCACTTCCCACAAAAAGTCAACGCCACCTCCCTCTCCTTCTGTCGTCTCCATGGACACCACCCCTCCTCCAGCCACCCATACCCAGGCCCCCAACCTCCACACCTTTGTCCTGTCAACTCCTGATCCTAAGTTCCTCGATGCCTATACCCTCACCATGGAGATATGAAAGTATTTACCTGGTGCTGCCATCTCCCAACTCATTCCTCGCAGGGACTCAGTTGTTATCAAGTCCCCGTTTCCCTCCTTTCAGACAGATCTCCTCTGTAAACTCCCACGAGTTATGTTTGGCCCCCATGCATCTCTGACACCCTTCCTTTCCTCTTCCACTCCTCGTCAGCCCCAGCCTCCCCGTCACCCCCCCCCCCACCTACACCGCTATGATCACCGAGCTCAGCCCGGTGATCACGGAGGATGAAGTGTTGGCAGAACTAAACTCCCACCCAGACCTGGAAATCCGCTCTGCCCGCCGTACCCATAATGCCTCTGGTCCCACCTACATCATACGGGTCTTCTCTGAGTCTGCCCCCTCCATTGACCATCTCCTCACCTAGGGTCGCCTTCCCTCCCCAATTCTACTGTTGCCAGCAGTGCCTGATGTACAATGACCACCTGACACCCAACTGCAACCCCCCCCCCCCCACCTGTCCCCATTGCAAGGCCTCCCACTTTCTTAAGAACTGCCCCAACCTCGCTGCTCCTCCTTCCTGTAACACCTGCAATGGCCCCCATACACCTACTCCCACAAGTGTAAAGCCAAACCCGCTCCAGGCACCTCTGAGCTTACAGTCCCTGTTCGCCCTGTTGATCCCCCTGTCCACCCCAACATTCCCTCTGTCCACCCTCCACGGCCGAGGACATTGTCCAGTTCCTTACCGTTGCACTCCAAAACATTGACCCTTTTCAGCGCCCCCACACCTTCCAACAAATCTCCCTTGCCACTCGCTCCGTTTTCCACCTGAACACCTTTACCACTTACTCCCACAACCAAGCCCACTTCACCTTCACCCACCTCGACACCCCAGTTTAAGCCTCTTCCCTTCCCTCTCTTCCCCTCCTCTCTTCCCACCATGGCACTGCATTAGTATCGCATCCTCTTCCAGAACATTTGCTCCTTCCGCTCCAACAAATACCTACTCATGCACACCCACTCCCACCACCAGGCTGACACCTTCCTCTTGAATGAAACCTTTCTCCAGCCCCACCATTCTATCTGCACCTCTCCCTATATCCTCCACCGCACTGACGCTCCTGGTCCTCATGTGCAGGGTGGAGTCACGATTGGCCACCTTAAGCATATCCCTGTCTGGCCACAACCTCTCCTCAATGACTCCACTGAACACCTTATCCTCAGCGTCTTCTTCCTCTCCCTCACCGTTACCTGTGCCACCATCTATGTCCGCTCCACTGCTCCTCTTCCTTATGACTTCACATTGACCGCACCTTCTCCACCTATGTGATTGCTGCTGACTTAAACATCCATAGCCGCACTCCGGCCACCCTTTGGCGATGGCAGCAGTTCCTCTCCACGATCCAAGGTGACCTTGTTCCCCTTCCCCAGCACACCCGACCCGAAAGTGACACCACCCCAGATGTTGTCATTGCCTCCGCCAATCTCCCTGGGCATATCGCCATTGCCGTCCTTGACCCCACAGGTAGCGATCACCTCCCCGTCCTTCTCACCATACTGTCTGCTCACTGCCCCCCACCAGCTCCCCACCCTGCATGACTACCACCATGCCAACTGGGATGCCTACTGGGAATCCATCACCACCCAGGTCGCAAGCCACCCTCTTACCTATCGCCTGACGACATCATCCACGCCTTGTCCTTCCTTCAGAAGGTAATTACTGACGCCGTGGAGGCCCATGTTCCTACTAAAACCATCCAACCCCACTGTCCCACTCTCCCTCCGCGGGCTGTCCTCCTCATCTGTGAATCCCGCCGCCTCTATCGCTCCTTTCTGAGCACTCGTGACAGGGGTACACTCCAACACCACTGGCAAATACAGTGACACGTATGGAACCTTATTACAGCAACGACACCCCGAGACTGGTGCCAGACCTGTACACGACTCAACGCCACCCTCCCTATCAACTCCTCCAAGTATTGGTCCGCCTTCCATCGCCTTACAGGTTCCCTTTCCGCTCCCCACTACCCCCTTCTCCATAACGATCGCCCCCTTCCTGACAAGACAACCTCAGTAAGGCCAACCACTTCACTTCCCACCTTTCTGAGGTCTTCTCCATCCCAGATGACCTCCACTTTGATTATTGTCTTTTCCCCACCGTCATGGAACGTGCCGATACCTCAGTCGCTCCACTTGCTCCTTGTCTCCAGTACTTGGGGCAGTTTCCCCCTCTGACATAAACACTCCCATCACAGCACAAGACATTAAACTTATCCTTTGGTCCAAATGCATCACGGCCCCTGGTCACGACTGTGTCACCTACTGCCACCTTCGAGAAAGCCCCTGTTCCTTCCTGACTGTCCTCGCCCATCTCTATAACGTCATCCTCTTTACTGGAAGACCTCCCACGTCCTTTTATTCCTCAAATCCCTTCTGTTGCCTCTTCCTATTGTCCCATCTGCCTCACCTCCGTCTTCAGTAAGGTCTTCGAATCCATCCTCTCCCACCGTATCCATCAGCACTTTACTCAACACCATCTCCTCCCCCTTACCCAGTGTGGCTTCCGACCCTCCTTCTCCGCTGAAGACCCACTCCTTAACCTCGTTCACCTTCTGTCCCTCCAGCTCAAGTTCCGTCGCTCTGCCATTTTTGTTTCCCTTGACCTCCAAAATGCCTATGACCATGTATGGCAATCCCGGTCTTCTCTTTAAACTCCAAACCTACGCCCTGCCTATCAATTTTGTCCATCTGGTCGCTTCCTTCCTCCCGCACCATCCTTCCTATGTCACACTCCACAACACCAACTCCTGTATCTTTTATCCCACTGCTGGTGTCCCCCAGGGGTCTGTCCTCTCCCCTCTCCTTTATCTACTGTATACGGCTGATATGCCCAAGCCACCAACCCCACCTGTCCACCTTCTCCAGTATGCTGATGACACCGCCTTCCTGCCTCTCTATCCTACCCTTCAACAGTCCCAACATACCCTCCAAACCCACCTTAACCAGTTCACCACTGTAAACAGTGGTTCCTCCGTCTCGCTGGCCAAAGTGACCGTTCAGTTCAGGCTCCGTAGTCTGGAACCGCGAGACCACTATGGTCACAGGTTCGAATCCTGCCTCGGTCATGGATGTGTGTGATGTCCTTAGGTTAGTTAGGTTTAACTAGTTCTAAGTTCTAGGGGACTAATGACTTCAGAAGTTGAGTCCCACATTGGTCAGAGCCATTTGAACCATTTGAACCTCCGTCTCAACCCCTCCAAAACCCAAGCAATCATCATAGGCTGCACCACCTGCTCCATTCGTCTCCATGATTTCTACCTCACCCTTTATGGTCGTCCCATCCAGCTCACCCCCACTCTGAGATACCTTGGCCTCACTGACACCTCACGTGGATCCTTCACATCCAGACCATCCAGCAGAAAGCCCATTCCTGCCTCTGCCTTCTGAATCTCCTGTCTGGCCAGACATGAGGATTGAATCCTTCTACCATCCTCCACACATACAAATCCCTCATCTGTCCTGTCCTCTGTTATGCCAGTGTTGCCTGGATCTCCGCACCCACCCACTTTTACAAGGCCCTCCAAATCCTTGAATGCCATGCGCTCTGCATTGGCTTCTGTATCTGCCTTCCTTCCCCAGCACGGCTCCTGTATGAACTCGTCCCCTTCCCCCACCTCCTCCTGTTCCTACAACATCTCCACATCCTTTGCATTGTCTGCAGGCTTGATCCCCCCACCATCTGGTTCCCTCCTTCCTCTCCACCCCCCGCCCGTTGCCGCAATTCTATCGCTGTATCCCTCCCTCTCTCCACCTCCACATCCTCCTTCATCAGGGCAATTTCCAGCGCCTCCCCCTCCTGGATGATGAACTTCGCCGTGACATCTACCCTTCTTTCCAACTATAACTTGGTCTTGCTCCCCCCTCCACAGGGCCCCCTTTTTTCCTCTCTCCTCCTTCTCCCTGAGCGGATTTTCCTCCTTCCCCCCCTGAGACCCTGCACCCATCCTTGCCTTTTTCCTTCCCACATCCCTCCCTCCCTGGCCCTCTTCAGCGTGCCCCCCACCCATCTCCCCCCTCTCTTCCCCTCCCTCCCTCCCTTCTTCCAGTCTCCCTCACCTCCTTGTGCCTGGCAGATCCTCAGTTTTGATCATCGTCAGTGTGGCATGTGAGTGTTGTGTTTAGTGGTGTTTCTCCTGTGCGTCAAGAGGTGTGATTTTCATTGTGTGCTGCCTTGAGGTTCACTGTCAGTGTTTGTTATGTGCTATGCCAACCGTCGATACTTTTATGCTCTGGTCATACTGTGCCTTGTGTTCTTTTAATTGTCCCAGTGTGTGGTTTTTTGTGTGCTCTACTTTTTTACGGTTTTTATCTCCATTTTACAGTCGCCCCTTTTTTTGTCTATTGCCTTCCATGATGTTCCCCCTTTTTTTATATCTATGTTCACCATATTTTGTCCTTTGTATATTTTTAAACGTCTTCTCTTGTTTGTTCTATGTCTTTCGGCTGAAGAGCAGCGTTTATGCTTCTGCCAGCCCGCCCTGATGGGCAATTGAAATACAATAAAGGAAAAAAAAAACAGTTTACGATAGTCATTTTTAGCCCTGACGACGACCATGGAGGTAGTGGTCGAAAGCTTGGAGTTTTATCGTGAATTGACGCGGCATGTACACTGAGAGACTTTTATTCAAAAATTACGTCGCGAAAGACTTCGTAGCCACATGTCAGTTCTAGTATAATATATTTGTCCAATGAATACCCGTTTATCATCTGCATTTCTTCTTGGTGTAGCACTTTTAATGGCCAGTGTAACTGTTTGGCCCACCGCTAGACTGCTGCTCAGTCTGCTCCCGCCATCCTCCTCCATTTCCCAGCTTCCCCCTTTGCCCACAGGTGGCTCGCTGTAGGCGTTTGTACATGCAAGGTCCTTATACGAGAACAGTGTTGCCAAGCATTCCCCAGTAGCCTGCACAACCCTGTGACACCAGGTCCAAGCTTGCAAGCGCAGTGCAGCCCAAGTCACTGTCGGCACGTCTCCATCCCATTCGGCTGCGTTCGGCGTCAGAGTGCGCGCATTTCGAAAGAGATAAATGTTGTGCTGCTTCTTCACTCGAATAGAAAGTTGAAAAATCTAGCACAGCTTAACAAAATTATTCCTGAGGGTGGGGCAAACCTGCAAACCAACACAGGAGGCGCCCCTGCTTGTAGTTCTCTTATGCCCATTTTCCCACTCCTGCTTGCTGTGACGTAAATATTCCCTACCGCCCTAGCAGGTTCACGCACACAAGAATAAATCATAGGGGGCACAGCACCTCCAGCTTCTCGTAGCACAACTTCCCAACAATTTACAATCAGATTAACACTGATGTTAGTTGATCTTGATACAACTCTCTTGCTACCTCTAATTTCCAGGGTTTCTTTCATATGCATTTCCTCTTAAAATCCCGACTGGTTGGAGCTGAAAACGAATTCGTTACTAAATGGTGGGATAACTTTGTTTATATCATCTACAAATTTTCAAGCCGTTTCCGCAGTTTTCTGTACATCGTCAAGTCGATGCTTTGTTTGAAATATCGTTATGTTACGTCTTCAAATTCTGTAGCACTGTTTGAAGTTATGCAACCATCCATTGCTTCCCTTAAAGTCACTGTAATACTCAGGGTGTCCATAAAGTCCCTTTACAACTTCAAAATTCTATTACGATGGCAGTTGTTGAAATATTGTAACAAGCGTTCTTTTATTGTAATCAGTGTTTATAAAAGTTTATGACAATGTTTAATATACATTGTAGAGGACAATGGGTTACTTTTAGGAAATATGGTGCGAAATTGTGATTTAGTGTGTTTCAGTGCGCGATGCGCCAGCCTCACGGCAGATGGTGGACGAAGGCTGGCCGGTGATTTATGCAGGTGACACAGTTTTGGAACGCGCGCGGCAGCCTTCAACAGCCAGAACGCAGCATTAGCAGAATTACGCAGCGGGGTTGCATTAGCCAACTCGTCGAGAACGTTCTAATAAACACGGCACCGTGTAACTGGAGGATTCAGCAGCGGTCTGCACTATTTAGGGACATCAGAGTTGGGCGTCGGCATCGGTTCGACCGACTGGGCGTTCGCTCGCTGTTACGTCATCCTCATCAGTGACGCCGTCCCCGAGAACCGGCCTGGCTCGCCTCCTGCAGACGCGGCAGCTCGTGACGATGCCGGGAGTCGCCGGTGCAGCAGTGGGCAACGCCCATCGCTGGCCGGTCCTCGGGTACAGCGTCACTGATGGCGACGACGTAACAGCGAACGAACGCTCAATCGGACGAACCGATGCCGACGCCCACCTCTTATGTCCTTAAATAGTGCAGACCGCTGCTGAATCCACCGGCTACGAGGTGCCGTGTTTATTAGAACGTTCTCGATGAGGTGGCTAACGCAACCGCGCCACACGCGGCCAGCGCTTGTGTAATTCTGCTAATGCTGCGCTCTGGCTGTTGATGGCTGCCACGCACGTACACACATACCGACGCTCGTTGCGAAACTGTGTCACTTGCATAACGCGCCGGCCAGCCTTTCGTCCGCCGTCTGCCATGAGGCTGGCGCATCGCGAACTGAAATACACTAAATCACAATTTCGCACTGTATGTCCTAAAAATAACCCCTTGTCAAAAAATGGTTCAAATGGCTCTGAGCACTATGGGACTTAACATCGATGGTCATCAGTCCCCTAGAACTTATAACTACTTAAACCTAACTAACCTAAGGACATCACACAACACCCAGTCATCACGAGGCAGAGAAAATCCCTGACCCCGCCGGGAATCGAACCCGGTAACCCGGGCGTCGGAAGCAAGAACGTTACCGCACGACTACGAGCTGCGGACTAAACCCCTTGTCCTCTACAAGTTCTATATGGGGGCCTTTAGTTGCATGAAGCACATCAAGATGGTACTCAATTTCTCGCCATGTTCGCTGCAGCACAGTGTCGTCAGTGGTGGCAATGGCATTACGAATCCTTTGCTTCAAGTCAGCAATGTCCCGTATCTGTGTTTGATACGCAATACTTTCATATAGCCCATGAAGAAAGTCGAAGGGAGTGATATCTGGCGAACGCGGTGGCCAAGGAATTGGCCCATCCATCCCAATCCATCTGCCTGCAAATGTCTCATTGAGGAACCGACGAACATGCAGTTCTCAATGTGGTGGTGAACCATCTTGCTGGAAAATGATGCTTGTAATTCAGTCAGTTGTGGTGCTACATATTCGGCCAGAACGTTGAGGTAAACATCTGCAGTAATTGTTCAGTTGTCGAAAAAAATGGACCAATTATTTCTCTGCACATGATTCCACACCACACGTTCACTTTTGGACTATCTCTATGAACATGAAAAGTTGCGTCGTCACTGAAACAAACTCGCTTGAGGAATGCTTCATCCTCCGAAAGGCATTCCAGCATGTTCAGTGCAAACTCAGTCCGTTTTGGCTTGTCATTTGGCTCAAGTGTCTGTAACACCTACACTTTGTAAGTTCTTGTGGAGGGCCTTATGCACAGTTGAACATGGTAGTTGCAACTGTTTGGCAGCAGTGCGGATGGACTTTGTAGATGAACGAGCGAAGACGTTTAAAACGAGAGCGACGTTTTCCTCGGATGTTCTTGGTCACTGTCTCCTTCCTTTACCCAACACTGTCCCTGTATCCATAAATTTTTTGTGCCATTCATAGAGTGAATGTCGCGATGGTGGATCTCTTCCGTACTTCGCTCTGAAGTTTTGTTGAGCCTGAACATCCAATTCTGTCTCAATAAACCAGGACACACATTGTGCCTTCTCTTGAGGAGTTCCCATTTTATAGAGGTGCAGATCCTTCCATCAACAGAGTCTCTGAAACAAAAACAAAATTTATTATATAAAAACTTTAAGAAACACTGATTACAATAAAAGAAATTTTGTTAAAATATTTCAACAGCTGCTGTTATAACAAAATTTTGAATTTGTAAAGGGATGTATATCACGCGGAATTTTGACATGCATAACGTAGTATGTCACTATCATGACCATCCTCGAAATGCACAAACACCACTTTTTGTAAGAATTGCGCCTTTTCCTCCATTGAATATCCACCGCCTTTTTATGTACTACACTGTCATATTGCTACGGATTTATTCGAAATCTGTTCATAAGTACTTTTTACAATTCTGAGGATAATCTTCCACGTATGTAATTACGTTTAGTATCCGCTCCTTCGACAATAATTTCACTTAACTGCGTTTCACTGGAGACGGGATTTGTAGCTCCCTATCTGACAAGCATGGTCAACTACAGGACTCGACATCTGTTTCAATATCGCTTTCACTTAATAAAGATGTATCGTCATCATTGTACTCTTCATATACATTGCCTGCACAGTTGTGCATATATGACACCACACATTCCACTGACCCATCTTGTAGAAATGCTAATATTTCATCTGACACTTCTTTCTCACTCTGTGCAGTTCCTTGGCTTTCTTTCTGACGATGTGTCAACTTTGGCAACTGTTATTGTAGAAATAATGTAATGTTTGCATTGTTTAACATTGCCATTGCTCTGCTTTGTATCAACACCACTAGCATTGTAACACTGTTGTGAGTTACTCATCGACTAAGCAGTATACCTGCAGTGCAGCGATTAGCAGCCAATATTGTGGTTGCAAGGTAGACAATATGTGGGATGTGGAATGTCATAAATACCATTGACCTCTTGCAATCTCACACTCAAGGAAGACAAGTGTAACGCAGTCAGTAGAAATTCAAATGAGAGCTAGTGACTCTGTACACCATACAAAGGAGGTGACACTGGATTGTAGATTTATTGACAGCAGGGTATCAATGCCAGTATGGGACAGCCTTCAAATGACCTTTTGCGTCTTATTACAGCTGACACAATATTGTGCATGTCATATTCAAGGTCACTTGCACCACATACCCAGGTCCCCAGAGAGGGGGAGGGGAGGGTTTTGGAGAGCAAGTTGTGAGAAGGAGGTGGTTGACCCATCAGAATCAAGCTTCTCCATCCCTGTTTTTACTCTCACCCAATAGAGGCCATTTGAGACCTGTGTTCTGTAGTGAGAAGGCAACTATGAAATGCTATCAGTACACATTACCCACCACCGCCTAAAATCAGAAGAAGACTGAAACTAAGTATCTGGATCAATAATATTAGTTAATAATGAGAGGGGAACTTAATACTTTCAGTAAATTTGCTCTGAACGACATTTATTTCCTTTTCTCTTTCCCTTACTTTTTTCCATTACTTCTCCTTCTCTAATTTTCGCCCTATTGATAGTTGTAGCACACAGAAACACTTCTTACTAAATTGCTTTATACTGTTTACATTAAGCTTATTGCTCAAACAGCCAGTCTAAAGCTAATTAAAATGTTTACCCTTATCTTTGATAACACAGACATTGACTGACTAAAACGCATATCATACATCCTTTACCTAATGAATGCTCTTTTGTTAACTTAACTACTGCTTCTTTCATTTACTCCTCGTTCATTTAATTCAGTTACTGCATACCACACCCTATTTGGTTGTCCAAAGCTGTTCCAGAATTCCTCTAGAAGTACTCTAAAAGTGCTACCTTAGTGCAATGTTATATTGACTTCTCCATTATTCAAACCCATTGAATCTGAATCTCTTCTCCTTAAATCTCTTCTGGCAGTACCTCACGCATTTGCAATTCGTAGTTGTAAACAGAGGTTCATTACCTGACAACAGTTTCTCTGGTCGCTATATTTTACTGAAATACATATAAATATCTTTGTAATTGCCTTTATTATCAGTTAAAGTATCTCCAATTTTGTCCAAACTTCTAATGTGACAAAAACTCGTGCTGTGGATGTTCGATAAAGACCTCCTGCTGCTAGTTCCTATATTTTACTGACAAGACTGAATAAGAGGCATAATTAATTCCTTATGCACTCCACTCTGTTTTCCGACATAGCTCACACTATTTTCATGATTTTGCGTCTTCTATTCTCCCTTTGCATTTCATTCTGCCATTATTGTATTTCTATGGTCAAAATGACAATATCATGTATGTATGTATTTGACGTTTGACCAGTGATATAAATTATACAAGACACAAAGTCGCCAAATATGAATTCCCAAAATTGCAACTTTGTTACATTAAATTTCTCTCTTAGGCTGTGATGAACCTCATCTGCTTGCAGTTTCTTCAGTATTTTGCAATCTATAGATAATTATTTTTGTCTAATATTAGTCGTTAATTCTTTGAGCTTTCTGGCGCTGATGGCCTGTTTCAAAAAATAAACTCAAAGATCATCTATGAATTCATGATCATCAGTGCTCACTTTCATTACCAGTGTAAATTCGATAGAGCACTTATTACTCAGTACATTTCTCCATTTACATGCATTGCCAGAGAATCCTGTTCTTGCATGAATAACACCTGTCTTGCCTGTCTATTATATAATAAATTGCGGCTCATCAGAGAAACAGTTGCTCTATGATATGAGAGTATGATAACCTTATGCCCTGCGAGTAAACGAATAATTTTGAAAGTCCAGGCTATTGGCAACATCTCTTTCCCAGTGACAGAGTGACTATGTTCACGCTCTGTAAGCACTCTACTGGAAAAGACAATAACAGTTCTTTGCATTATTTACTTTTACACCTCTTTTATTAGATAAATCTCTGACGATATTATGCATCCGAAAGCTCAGTGGTTATATGAAGATTCTCAGTAAGGTTGGGACAGCTTAGTATCCTTGTTCTTTTTAAAATCTCTTTTATCTGCTCAAATTCCTTTTATTGTTGTGCAGTCCATTTCCAAGTCACTCATGTTGGGATTCAGCTCATCACTTCCATTAAAAATCATATATTCTAAAAATTTTATTTCAGTACAACCCAACACTAACATCCCTCAGTTTGATAGTGATGTTGGTTTTCTCAAGTCATTCCGCAACTTCCAGAGTTGTTTGGACAGCCTCCTCCCCACATTTTAATAGCAATTAAATTAATTTTCTAGTACCTTCTCCTCTAACACTTATCCATTGCCCTTATAAATTCCAACAGACTGAAATTTAACCCAAAACTTACATATTTATTCTACTATAAGCCATTTTTTCCTAGTAATTTCACTTTTTGTAGGAAATAAATAGGGAGACAGAGATAAATGGAGAAAAACTGAGGGATATTGAGGTAAATGGAGGTGAATGGAGGTAAATGGAAGGAAATAGAGATACATGGAGGGAAAGAAAGAAATACTGTCAGAGTAATCCCATCAAAGGTATGATTTATCATATCTGTTTTTTTATATTTTTTATAATTCCAGGGGATGGTCGTCCCCCATGAGATTCCATAATGAATAAAATAGAAAATATTTTTCTGAGGCAATTTTTTTAAATAGATTTCATAGCATGAGTTATGGATCACAAATTCATAACTGTTATTTTTAAATTACTTCATTACATTATATCTGAAATCTTCAAAAAACTGACAATCGCAGTCAGCTACTAATTTCAAATATCTATCTGTCAAAATAATCTTTAAATCCTTATCAATACCATACAGGTTTTCTTTCCACATCTAGTGTTCAAATTTTCACCGCCAGTAAATTTACACAAAACATTTACTTATAGCTTACCAATTTTTTAAAGAAATTGAAATTGCTTGGATTATTGAGTTTCTTGAGGAGGGGCTCCATTTATTTGAAAACTGACTATTAAAACACAGTTTTTCCTGCAAAACTCCTCTTGTGTGGAGAAACTCTAGACTACATAACACAGGATTTTTAAAAAATGCCCAGTATTTGAGTGGATTTGGACCACAAAATGTCGCTAGCAAATGTTTCATGAATCGAAACACACTTAGCTTACATATTGAGGTAACCATAAAAGGCAGCATAATCCACTCTATTTTCATACCTCAAGCAGTGCAAGTTCTCGACATTATCTCACAATGGCTAATTAGTCTTCAGGCTGTATCTCATCTCCTCTTTCACTTTGCAGTCACACAGCTGGAGTTTCATCCAGCTGACTTATGATCCCTGTGAAAGGAAGACCTCTATTTACGTAAGTTCTGTGAGAGCTTAAGAATTATGAGTAAAATATTAGAATTGTTCATACAGAGCTTTGTGTTTGCTGCCTGAAAATCTTAGTTACTATTGTGTTGTGCATCATATGTCAAATTTTTCTTTCCATACATGATAACGTGTGTTAGGGTATCTGAAGAGCTTTTATCATTAAAGGTTGCACACAGTTTCATTGTTGTCTACTGACTTGTAAGAATACTTTTTCCTGTGACTCATAGTAATAGTATAAACTGGATAATTCGTAATGAAATTACATAGGTTTAAGGCTACAGCGCCCATTAACGGTGTGATGCGTTTAAAATCCAGAAATGGATCACAAGCTCTGAGAAAATTATTTGTTGGATTAAATATTCCAGAGCCTCTGTGGGAAAACTTGATTTCTCCACTTTTTCAAATAGATATTCTGTAGTTTCACTTGAATGAAGCATATGATTGTTTTTATGATTAGTCTGAAACACAAAAAAACAAAGGCATATCAATTTCCACTGAGTTATACTAATTTGTGATATCAAGCTCAGAATTCTTCTTCCCTCTTATGTTTTCCCATATATTTTCTCATCACTGAAGTTCATAATTTGCTTCATATTTTAGGTCAGGTACACGATTATCCATAGGTTATCCAACAATTATACCTCCTTCTGGAAGAATTTCTTTTATTTAATTCCAGCATAATATAATAAACCTTTATCAGATTTTGGTATAGAAAATGTGGTACAGTAGACTTACATACATCCGATCATGATGGCACACACTGGTTATATTATTACAAGAATTAAGACAAGAAATTTGTGTTTGATTTATTTGGTTGCAATGCATCAAAATAACTGGTTTAATATCTAGGTCAAAATGAATATGTATTGAAAGAATACAAGATTACAATGAACTTAATCTGGTCATTTGTCTATATTTATGCTAAAGTGGTTGTCAGATGGTTATGAATTTGATAACATATTAAAGCTAATAAATGCATAATTTCGGAAATGGGCTACAACATAAAGGTTACTTCAATAATGGGTAAAGCACTGGAGAATTAGGAAACATCAGAAATAAAATCGAAAATTTGCAATCAAACATTGATGCGAAAATTGAAAATTTAATTAAACAGTACCATAAAGAATTACATAACAACTTTAAAGCAACTAAAGGATATATTGACTTAATAGTAGAAGGTTAGTAGTTCTGAAATATCCTATAAATGGTTATGATGCAATTACTGAACAACAATTACAAAAGGTAAAAATGTAGCTATGCCTCACAAAAAAAAAAATAACTCCAAGTAATCTACAAACAGACAATTGAAAAGCATTATGCTATAAGGAATTTCAAGAACTTATAAAAAATATAACATTAATGATTATTCAGCTTCAACTGAATTAATAGCACCAGTTGCAGAAAGATTTAATAGAACATTTAAAGAAATAATGTGGAAGAGATTTGTTCTTCAAGAAAGTTATGGGTGGGTTGACTTCATTATAAAACTAATTCATGTATACAACAATAATAACATTCAACAATAGAAATGAAGCCCATAGAAGGTATAGTAAAAATTATAAACTACCTGCCATTGTATCAAATGATAAACCATAATTTGAAATGAGAGATAAAGCTAGAATCAGTAAAGTTAAAGGAATTTTTGAAATGGAATACACAGCTAGTTGTTCAAAGAAATATTTATGATTGATCATGTTATCCATTCTAATCCAGTCATGTACAAGCTGAAGACATTGGATGGATAAGATGTGAAAGAAAATTTTTATGAAAAACACATTATCCTGTTCTATACCTTGTTGACAAAATTTTGTGAAACAAAGGAGATAAAGTTAATGTTTAATGTTTGGGTTTCGAATACACATGCAGTCAGTGGGCAAATAAAGGTAATGCAATTTTATAAGAGGTTTCTTACACCATGTAAAAGTTGTTCCAATAAAATGTGAGTTTTGGTTGAATTCGATTCTTATTAATTCTCCACAATTTAGATATCTCTCTTCACGTGTATAAATTGACATTGAATATTTCTTCTTTGACATCTTATTACACAGGAATCATACTCATATTCATCATAAAAAATTTAAAAGAACAAACATATTTCTCACCTCAATATCTTCAGTGCAGCGACCATAGCTTTAAACCAAGGATTATTCTCTTCATCAGATATCATAAATGCTTGCTAATTGTTATAAAGAATCCTGTTATTATTCTGAATAAATTGAAAAAGATTCCTCGAATTCCAAGCGGTATTAGCGACAGCATGCGAAGCCTTAGGACTGCACCCTGATGTTCTTGGGATTGCTGCCATTCAATTGAAAACTTTTTTATTAGGGAAATGTTTTATATTTAATTTTAGAACATTTTCATTAAAACTTATGTGTGTTATATCATTATCTTATGAGGGCTAACATACATTTCTGGTTCATTCCTAAATATTAGATCATATTTTATGTTTGGTTGGTAGAACGATTTTTTCTTGGAGAAATTTTCACATGTTTTATGATATTTTCCATGAACATGATCTCTAATTGCTCTAATCGGATTTTCGTAAAATTTTGTATATATAAATAGATACAACATGAATCAGATAGCTACACTTTCATTTTTCTGTCTTTATGTTATCTTAATGATGAAAACAAATCTACAATCACAAATCAATTAACTGATGAGAATGTGGCAGATCATCTAATATAGTTTTATCAATTATCTTGTTGTTTACTTTCACAATAAGCTCTTGAGTGATGATAAAAGGTTGAATATATTCTTATGATGTTGGAATATTGTCATATAGCTTACGTTTTGATTCATCATTGTTCAGATCATACTTTCAACCATCAATAAGTTATCTAGGTGATATTTTATGTCATCGAAGTTCATGTTCTATAGTTCTTTGTCTTCTTCAATCATGAAGCTCTTAAATGCAGATTTAAACTTTTCTTCAGTCTCTTTGTAGGTGTTTCACTCTTTGATGTACAGTTCATAAAATTTGTCATCTGAATGGTCTCTTGTATTGTATGTAGATAATCTAGATTTGATTAACTTTCTTGGTGCTCTCATCAGTCTTAAAGAAATGTATCAGTGGTAATGGTGTAGGTAACATCCTTCAATTCTATTTTGGATGCTTTGTAGCTTCCCTTTGTGACTTCCTTGCTCTTCAATTTGTCTCCTTGTATTTGTATAGAAAGTTGTTGTTTCTGTTCTTCCTCTATTTTTAGTCTGTTTTCCAATTATATAGCTTGTTGTTAATAACATTTTGAGATTAAATAACTTTACATTCTGCTATATTTTCAATGAAACCACTTAATCTTTTCTGCAACCAATTAATACTTTCTTACTTGCTTGCATTGTTTAGTATTCTATGACATGACCGATTCCTTGAAATCATCAACTGTTACTGGAATCCAATTCTTTTGAACCGAATTATATGGTGTTAAAGCTTTAATTTCGTTTTGAATGTATTTGTATCATGTTGCTAGTGGATTATCTAATTTTGTTTCAGGAATGGAATTAGAATGGAATTTCCTTGTCTTTTAGAAATTGAATAATTAATCTTGATTTGTTTAATATTTGGAGGGACTGAATTTTTGATATATAGAAAACAAAAACATCGTCTGTGGTCAAATATTCTTCTGTTCACACAGTGGAAAACAAGTATTTTTGAACCAAGTACCTAACTTTAACTGACAGTCCTTATTGTTATTGAAATAAAATATATTCATTAAAGATGCTTCTGAAGAGCAAACAACACTGATGCCAGCTCAAACAGATGTGCTTGATACTGGCTTGGTGTAATTAGCAAAATTTTTTATTATCAATGTTTCTATTTTTATGAAATTTCCCTATATTTTTTCCATTTATTGGTGTGGACCCTAATCCACCATGCAGTACCATAATGAAATGAAATGTAAAGCATGCAAGGCTGAAACATTTCCCATAGTAGCTACAAACACATTAACAATGGACTGAAGAGTTCTACTGTACAAGAACTATGATATAAAGCAGAGGAACTGGGATTACAGGATTTTCCAAGCTAAGAAAAAAACATCTTATTGATCTGATTAACAATGAAACCAACAATAACAACATCAACAATTAGAACAATGTGGTGAATGAACAAACAGATAAATTACAACAACACATTAAAATGATTCATATTATACCAATTGTATTTAACAGATGAAGCACATGGAGCAATAGTTGTTAATTATATTAAAAGGAAAAATCCATTTGGCGAAGTTGTATGGAAACATGTAATACGACAAAATTATAAATGATTTGAAAACATTTTAGAGAATTTCAAGTTAAATTACATAGGGAATATAAATTAAGACATCGTGAAATAATCTGGAAACTCCATGAGACAATTTGAAGATAAGTTTGATTGAGTGTACACATCAATATCTGAAGATTTCATGAGAGAATTTCAGGGTAAAGTAAATTGGCCATCTATATCAAGATACCACAGGATTTTGTAAGTGAATTTCAAGACAAAACAGGTTGAGTTGGTGTATCACATAATCAAAAATTATCTGAAGTTTTATGAGAAAGTTGTAATATAAGGGAAGTTGCTATATCATTTGGCCTGCATTTATCTCAAGATTTTATGCAAGAGTGTCAAGGTAATTTAAACTGGGGTTACATATTAGTTGATCAAGAATTGTCTGAAGACTTTATAACAGATTTTCAATACAAATTAGATTGTGATATCACAGCAAATGAACAAGAATTGTCTGAAGGCTTATGAGAGAGTTTCAGGATAAATTAAATTGTAAGGATATTTCATTTGTACACATAGTGTCTGAAGATTTTATTACAGAATTCAAAGGTAAAGTGAACTGGGAAAACATTTTAAAATATCCACACATATCAGCATCTTTCACATCAGAGTAATAACACATTACATAATAATGGCACAGCCTCAAGTGGATTGGTCTGTTCGTTTGATTGATCAAAACTGTCAGTTTAAGGAAACACAATGTAATCATGTGTTTCATTAAGTGTGTTGTCACATAACATGTGCATAAATGATTCAACAATGTGTAGGAATTTTATTGAGAGATAAAATTAGCAGAGTACAAATATTTCTTGTTTGGAATCAAATTATATACTAATACAGTCTTATAAGACTAATTATAGCATAATTCAATTCTTCTTATATGTAGCCATTCAAAATACTGAAATAATTGTGGTAGCAAACAATACATAATTTTTCTGTCGCACTCTGGTACAAGTTTATTGGGCTAGGATAATAATTAAGTGTTATCAGTTCTACAAAATCTGCATGAATAGCTTTAATATTGTTCAACTGTTCTGCAGGATTTTTCTTTGTGTTCTAATCATGTAATAATTATATATATAGTCATCACTGATAATCTTGAAAGAACAAAAGATTGTCCAAATCTCGATAAGTTGTTTGAGGTACAACATCTCTGTCGATTTCTCTGTTTCTTTCTTGTATTATTCCTGAAGCATTTTCAACTATTCCATTTAAATTTTGTATGTAATCTTGTCAAATTATACTTATATTTTCCAAATGAGCCATTTCACCTTTATACATTTCCTTAATATTAGATTCTTCATGTTTTCGAATGGATGGTAAAACTTCTTGAGTTACCAAATCTTGGGATTGGTCAGTTAGTTTCATTTTTTTATTTCAAAATGAAAATAATGGAAAACACTATTAGTTTGCCCATTTCACTACCCTTATGTTCTTGTATATTCGTCCATGTTTCTCTCTTAGATGTTCTATAATTGCTTTGTGAGTGTCTCTATATCATAAAAGAATAGCAATTTGTTTTGCAGAAAACTATAAAGTTTTCTTCCTGTCATTTATCATATGTGCATGCTTATCGTCGTATGTAAGCTTGTTGTTTGCAAGATTGATGATTGAGTTTAATAGAAAACTATTTAAATAGTAATTTTTTTACATTCATCGATAAATATAATTGATTCTCGTTTCTGTTCAGTACCTCTGGATTAGAGGGGTCTAAATTTTCAAACATAACACCGATTCACTGATAACTGTAGTTGATTTTTCATTACCTCTTAACCCGATGTTTTGCTGGGGTTAAATTTTTTAAGTATTTCGCTTTACATATCTTTAAATTTTATGAATAGACTTGGATGTAGTGTAAAAGATGCAGATATTGATTATAGAACTAGGATGTATAAATTGAAGTAAAAAATACGTTGTGGCACTATAAATTAGCAAATCAAAGATAGTGTAAGTATCAAAGGCAAATTTATTTTATGGAAAAATATATAGATATTCAGTTTCTTCATGCTAGTAGTACTGCAGATATTTTGATTATGAGTGAAAAACTAACACATAACTATGAAATGTGTAAGCATCAATGTCCAAACGAACTAAATGGAAAAGTGATGTGTTGTGTCACACATTTTTTCCAACTGTGAATAATGATGCAGTAGAGATACAGAATGGTAAATATGAAATGTGGTACTTGCAGACTGTAATACACGAAAATTCCAAATTAATCTATTTGAAGTATTAAGCATGAGAGTGCACATACATCAGATGTTTATGGAGCAATATGTATCTGTGTCTATGTAGGTTCAAATTTACACTTATCACAAGGTGAAGTTGATGGTATTCATAGTTTGTATGGTAAAAAAATGTCATTACCAGTGACACAGACATATCAACACCAGGTACATATTGTACCACCTGATCCAAGTGAATCATTATGTCAAATTATGAAGATCAACCTTTATTTATGAAAAGAATTTCATATATTTTTTTATCAGAATTGGGTGTGGGTGGATGATAATTTACAGCTAATAAATAATTAGTTAACTATCTTACCACAAGATATACAAAAAATTGATGGAGCATATAAAAGACCTAGTGCTGAAGTTGTATTACTTGTTACCAGCTTCATGCATGTGGTAAATTTACAAACATTGCAATTAATTCCAGGATATCTAAAGCCACTATCTAGTATATGATTATGACAGCATGCAGCAGTAAATGGTGTTGACAATACATATTCGGGTAATGTATTTTTTTTTTCCATGCAGAATTGTTTGAATGTATAATTAGAGAATTTTAGGGATTACCCAGTGCAAAAATTTATGCATACAGCTATATTAATGGACTGTTGTATTTTTTGAAGGATGACATTCCAGGAATACAGTGAATTTAAAAAAATGATAGTGAGAACTGGTATGCCTGCTTTCTCATTATATGGTATTGATTGCAGTATATCATTAGCATTAGTTCCTGAAGTAATAACTGTGTCAAAACATATATTGTAAATACTAGTAACTTTTCTAGTACACTAATTTTATTTTTTATTAATTTTTTGCCATATAAGTGGATGTAATTAAGAAAGATAAAAAGTTGACACCAGAACCAATCAAATCTATAATATGTAAAACATGTCAAGTAGAGAAAACAATTGATAATTTTTTGTTACAGAAATACGCAAAATATGGTTATAGGACAATGTGTAAACCACATTAAGTGAATGTTGTACTGCAGTATATAACAGCAAATGACTTCCTTGTGTATATGAAAAAAACGTTTGTGCATATTATTATAAAAATCGTTTACAATGAATTCTGAGTGAAGAACATGACAAGATATTGATATCATTAAAAATAATTAAAAACAAGATGAGTGTGAAAAAATATCTCAAAAAAAATTTATTGGCTGACAAGAAATTTAAATTTACATTCTTTTTATTTAAATCCATAGTCTAAGCCAAACATAAAAGCAAAATAAAAAAATATTGTATAGAATATAACAAAAATAGGAAAGCTCCCACTAGAAATCAGGATCCCAATTACATTTATCCTATTAAAAACATATTTGACTTAAATAAGGATCAAAACTGATCATATCACATTTGTCAAACTATGTGATTATTGTAGAAGGACTTATTAGATTTGATATAGGAATTTGAAAAAAACTGCTATAACTACATATATTAATAAACATCAAGAATGTACTTGTAAACAATTACTTTATTCTACAATTGGAAACAATGATGAAATTAATAAACATCAAGAATGTACTTGTAAACAATTACTTTATTCTACAATTGGAAACAATGATGAAATTTTTCAAAATAATGAACCTAAACCATTGAAAGACAGATTTCCTCCTTCTACTAATGTATTTGAGGAATGGAGATACAGGAGAACAGTTAGAAAACATATAGTTAGTAAAACTTTTGCTCAAAGACTAAAAAATATAAATTTCGAAAATAATCTCTACTTAAACGTGCCAATCGTTTCTTGAGTCCATGGAAACAAAAAATTATAAAAATAGTGGAATATTATATAAAAATTTGCTTTGGACTGAAATTTAATTTTATCCTGTTTTGTGAGTATCAAATGCTTATAGGTCACAGAATTATGGAATGTATGTTTCATAAAAAATATTATACATTCGTGAATGAAAGAGATTTGATTAAAAATATGAAAATAAAAAGAGAATTTGCATCAAAAACGTCTAATTTTCATTCACAAGCATCTACTTACACATTAAGCAGTATTATTGGCTTGCAATTAGGAATTAATAGATATGTTGCATTAAGATTCTCATCATATGTTGACTTGCCAGAAACAGTAAGAAATGGGAAAGCTTCTATTAATGTGAAAAATAATGATCAAATTAGAAAATCTGCTTTGTTTCCCTTAAATAAAAATGCACTGTAAGTTACAATACATAGAAATGTTGGTCTTTATATTGATCAAAAACTTGAAAAATTTGTGTTTTCAGTTGTGATTGATAATATAAAAAAATCTGAGACTAAAATTAATTTATCTAGTAATGTTTTTTCATTGATGAAAAATGTCGAGTGTGTCCATTAAAAGCTACGAACTGTAAGAAAAAGAACATGTGAACCTCTTTTATTTCAAGAATTAGAGTAATTCATGCTACTGTTAGTTAACAGATTTACCTAGGATTCTTTTGAGTAAAATAAAATTTATTTGTTATGTGTTTAGTTCACTTGAACAGTCAGGAAAAGTTGATAGTCACGCACAAAACTGCTTAGTTAAAAAACCATTAAATGTAGAATTTACAGAGACAGATTCCTATATTATCAACATACACAGAAAGTTCCATTTGTTATTTATGCAGATGTTGAGAATTTGCTGTTAAAAATTGCCTGTCAACCAAATCAAAAACTGACAAACTTCTTAAAATTAATTCTAAAATATCTAGTGTTAACAGGGAATGATAATGGTAACGCTTTGTAGAGCAAAATATTATAAGAGAGATATAGACTTAGCAATGAACGAATAAATGTAATAGAATTAGAATTAAATAGCCACATCTGGTACAGTGAAGTATCAAAAACATAAACCAAGTGCTTTTGTTGCTTTACCAAATATGTTATTGGGGACTATAAAGATACTATCATATATTGAAGACCAAGTTGTTTCAAAATTTCATTTAATGTGTGAAAAAAATGAGGTTCAGTGAATTGGAAGAAGTAATTGTGAAGTTGAAGAAATGAGACGATTACCACTGCTACAACAGTCAAGGCATACAGCATCTAAAATACGCTCATTAGGTAGATATCATTATAAAAAAAAACAAGTTTGTGATGTACTTTATCTGGAAAATATATAGCTCCACCATGTAATTAGTGTATTTTTCAACTGAAGTAGCCTAGTTTTGTGCCAATTTATTTAAATAATCTCTCAGGATATGCTTCACATCTGTTCAAAAGAGAACTTGGTTATGACGAAAATACAATATATCTGATACTCAGCAGTGATGATCAATATAATAATTTTGATAAGAAAGCAAAGTATTTGGAGATGTGGTTTATTGATGCATGATTTCAAACCACGAAAAATTCTTTAAAATCTGAAAAAAGATTAACTGACCAAGATTAAAAAGTTTTTTCTAGGAAATTTTGACACTCTAGTAATTAAGAAACGTGATTATACCTCTGATTATATGGATAGTAGAAGGAATTTTGAAGAAACACAGATTCCATCGAGAGAGCAATATTACAATAAACAAGATTACTGTGAAATAAGTGGTGCAAATTATAGCCAAGCAAAATTAGTTTGCAGAAATACAGTATAAAGAATCTTGGTTAATATCATGAGCTCTGTCTTCAAACTGATGTTTTTTTATTAGCTGATGCATTTGAAAGCTGTACAAAAACTTCCAAAAAGCATAAGGTTTAGACTCATCTTGGTATTTTAGTGCACGTGATTTATTTTTTATGGAATGCTAAGCATGATTACTATATGATTTTAATGATTGAAAAAGAAATAATAGGTGGTACAGCCCAATGTTGTAAAAGCCATGTAAAGCCAAGTAGTAAATATATGAAAAATTATGGAGCAAAAAAGATGTTACATTGTTCAGCATATTTAGACGCATTCTCTATGGTTATGCTTTAAGTCAATAGTTACCACATGGTGGATGTGAATGGGATGATCCAGATTCTTTTATTTAATAAAAGGAGATGTTCTAGTCTTCTTGGGTGGGATATATATTTGAAGTATATTTAGAATATCCAAAAGCACAGCATGATTTCCATAAAGGTACACAACTTGCTCCTGAAAGTGAATTAAGGAAAGAAAATTGTTTACTATTTTGGATAATAAACATAATTATGTAGTTCACTATAGAAATCTTAAACAATACCTCCCTCTATGAATGAAGATATCAAAAATATACAGAATTTTAAAATTTAAACAATCTAACTGGTTAAGTAAATTTATAAACTTGAACACAGAAATGAGAACCAAAGTGAAGAATGATGTTTAGAAGAATTTGTAGAAGTTGATGAATTGCATGACAATTGAAAACGTAAGATACACACGGAATATAAATATAGTTTCAGATGCAGATAAGTGTGAAAGACTTGTGGCAAAGCCATACTTCAAAGGGCGAACAATATTTAATGAAAATCTTTCTACAATTTTCATGAATGTAACCAAAATTAAGTTTAATAAACCGATTTTTATTGAAATGATTTTTTTTTATTTCAAAAATAAAAATGTATGATTCTCACTACAGAAATATGAAACCTAAATATGGTGAAAATATTGACCTCTGATGTGGAGATCCATGGAGATAACAGACACATACATATCAATTTACAAACTGAAGATTTCAGTGAAGACATGACATCAATGGTTAATGTCACTGACACAAGCGATTATCGAAAAAAAATATACACATAATTCGCTATGCAGTCAAGAGAGTTTTTGGAAAAATGAAAGATGAATGTAATGGAAAAATAATGGAAGAATTTTTTGGTTTGAGAGCAAAAATGTATGCTTATATAAAGTTGGTGCCAAGAAGGAGAAGAAATCAAAAGGCATAAAGAAATATGTTTTGAAAAATATAATAGGCTTGGAATTTAAACCAAAGCATTAAACATGAACTTTATTCAATTGAGGTACATAATTGGGTGAGTCCTCATGATGATAAAAAACAAAAAACATGATTCCAGAATGAGATTTTCACTCTGCAGCGGAGTGTGCGCTGATATGAAACTTCATGGCAGATTAAAACTGTGTGCCCGACCGAGACTCGAACTCGGGACCTTTGCCTTTTGCGGGCAAGTGCTCTACCAAGGAAGGTAGGAGACGAGGTACTGGCAGAAGTAAAGCTGTGAGTACCAGGCGTGAGTCGTGTTTCGGTAGCTCAGTTGGTAGAGCACTTGCCCGTGAAAGGCAAAGGTCCCGAGTTCGAGTCTCGGTCGGGCACACAGTTTTAATCTGCCAGGAAGTTTCAACAAAAAACATGTTTTACAAAATAAGATACATACATTACAACGTGGACATTAATCAGTGACACTGGACACTGCCTAGAGGCTGATTCAGCTGCCACTACTTTAGCTGTCACACTATCAGCTGCCTCTGTCATCTTCTTCATCACGGAAATGAAAATCTGGAATCCTTAAAATGTGAAAAAATAATTCAGATTTATTACATACCATGACACATAAAATTTAAATCCTGTTAGTGAAAATTTTTATGTTTAAATGGATCCCCTACTCAAGAAGCTCAATAATGTAAGCAATTATGATATATCTAAAAAATTAATGAGTTACAAGTGAATGTTTTGCACAACATTTATGGCTGCAAAATTTTGCATATGGAGAAAAATATTGTATAGAACTTAACAACAAGTTTAAGATTATTTTGCCAGATATGTATCTGAAATTAATAAGCGATTGACATCTTCAATTTTTTGAAGATGGAAAGGTTAAATTAGGATACAATGGAATGAAGAAATTTAAAAATAATAATAACGAACTTCATGATCTGGATATCATCCTATGGATATCGTTAAGACTTTTTTACCTTACTACTTACTTTATTTGAAGAGAAAAATGTTTTATGTTTTATTCATTATGGAATCTCAGGGGACAAGCATCCCTCCTGGAATAATAAAAAATTTAAAAAAATAAAAAAATTGCATATGGTGAAGCATTCCTTTGATGACATTCCTTTATTTCCCTCAATTTACTGCCTTTTACCTCCATTTCCCTCTGTTTGCCTATGTTTACCTCCATTTCCCTCCATATCCCTCCATTTGCCTGCATTAACCCCCATTCGCCTAATTTTTGCTAAAACAAGCAAATGGAGATTCTGGGTTATTTTTCTAGAAAAATCAGCAGAAAATTTCTTGGGAATCCGAGAAATTCTATGGTTATCTGACGATTTGGGGAAAATGAGCCAGAACTTATGTATTTATTCTGCTAATGGCCCCGGCCAGCATCCAGTGCTTGGATCTAGATAACTAAAATACACTGCCTCACAAAAAAGTGAAGTGCCCAAAAGATGAAAAAAAGGAGGAGAAAACGAAATGGAACTTCTTCAGTTGAGAAGATGGATTGTGTTTTATCTTTGATTACAAAGCCTATTTGCTATGATGTTTCATCCGTTCTGGTCTTGATTTATGCTCTGATTCAGCTGGGAAGGGTTTCATGAAGCTATTGTATCCTCTCCTCAGGCAAGCTGGCCCATAACTGTTGAATCTGGTCCTTGATATCCTTGATAGAGGCACTGGGATGGAGTTGACATTCGAGCTGGTCCTAAACATGTCCTATTGGAGATAGATGTGGGGATTTTGCTGGTCAATCTCCAAAACATTCCAAGAATGTTACTGCTCTCCAGATCGCCAGCACTTTCGTCGAAAATGGTCGTCTATGGGAATGAGGGACTCTAATTCATTGCTCAACACAGTAGAGTGCTATTCAGCAGCAGTCCATGCTTCCTACTCATGGTACCACTCCAAACACAGACATCTCTGTTGTGGTGGTGACAACAGGCTGTGTGTGGGACGGTAATTCCCTAGACTGGCTGCTTCTAGTCTCTGACCAATGGTGCGCTATCATACAGCATGTTGCAGGAGGTCCATTACTTGTTCTGAGATGACCAGTGTACAAGTGAAGGAGGTATGAAGCACTTGGTGCACATTTCAGTTCCAATCATTTGTGGTGGGCAGTCATGGGGAATGAAACCTTGGCGAGAAGTATGCCTGCCCCTGCGTTCTAATGTAGTCGAACTTTGGGTCACTGTCACATTTGAATACCCCACAGATCTGGATACTGCAGGATTCGACCAACCAGCAGATGGAGACCTGCAATTAGGTTCCTTTCACACTCTGTCATGTGGTGTTAACACTGTGTCACATGCATATATGGCATCACCATCATTCACAGAGATCACTCGACATCTACCACTCCTAGTGCATCCTAGTGGGCCTGGTAACAACACTAAACCCGAAAAGCAAAAATGCCAAATGCCAGTGGCCATTCTATGTAACACAGAGAATATTACCCCCCCCCCCCCCAATCATTTACATGCTCATTCATAATGAGACTGTGAATAAAGTAACATTGACTTCTCGTTGTTTCACATTTTTGTGTCAGTGTATTATATTCCTGAACATTTCATTCACACTTCTTCTATTCTAATAAGAGGAACTTTCTGAACTTCTACATACTGATTCATCATTCTTACATCCAGAACAAATCTAGTTTTCCCAAATGGCTGTTTGATAGGCTCATCAGAATTGTTAAAAGGACTGTGCAACCGGTCAAAATTACACCATGACCTCTTTTGATTACTTTCAGCCTGTATGTTTTCCTGCAACCTTAAAGGCATTAGCTGACATGTTTTATGATACTGGGCTCCTACTTTCATCTTCAATTTACACTCATATCCATTAATGATGCCAGCCAGGTATCTTTGATAAAAAACATTAATTCGTTTTCTGCTGGCTTGCAATTTTTTTTACACATTTCCAAGAAATAATCATTTTATGCTTTTACTGTTCACTTTGGCGTGATGTTTCGAAATGAAATTTTCTCTCATTGTTCTCCCTACATTCTCCATGTTTTCAACTGCAATATGAGCATTTTCGCTATTAAATTTAACTGTCTTACGCTTACTTTCATAGCTTAAACTTATTTGTTGACCCCTAAATAATATTTTTCCTTAGTATTCTTTCAACCAATCTACTTCCAATAAAATCTATGCAGCTAGGTCTGACATCCTGTGCATTGGATGGAGGAACTCGAAACTGTTTATGGAAAATACACTCTAGCCACCACTTTGCTTCCATTTCTAAATATTCCTTGTAAATATATTCCCTTAAATGACCAAGACCGTGCCTCCTTCCTGTATTTTACTCAGTTAATAAATTTACCCTTTCATTCTTCACTTGCCCTTCAATATTAAGCTGGCAGTGAAGCTCACACTCTCTTCCACTCTTTCTTGCAACCACATGACCTTTACATTCCCCTTCTCACATTGTAAGAATTCCAGTTGGCTGACTTTTTCTTTCCTCATACAGCATTCCACACTATTTGCTTGCTTAGAGACAATAATATGATACTGATTAAATGGTCTGACCAAATTCACTGTTCCTAAATATTTGTTCACTGGTCTTGGCTTTTGCCAAGAACATTTATCTCCTTTGCACCTACCTGCTCTCTCGTTTTTTTTCTATTTTGACAATCTGGATTGGATTATGTGTTCCTTGTCAGTAGTTCACCTCATGTATACCACTTATATCTCATTTGGCACCACTTACTAGTCTCCTCCAACAGGCATCGACGTATACTCAAGGTCCTATGAGTCTACTGACACCATCCCATCTACTGTACTGTTGTGTAGTATCATTACTGGTAACTATTCTACTTACCTATTTTTTTTCTTATCACACTAGAATTCATCACTTGTGGCATCATTTTGTAGTTACTCAATTTCAGCAATATTTTATCTAGCTTCTATTGTAATTTATTTTGTCACTTTGATTTCCCTTCATAAATATTCCTAGTATCTGTTGTAAATTTTTAATCTGCTCACAATGCTTCTGTTCCTTCACAATTTGTTCTGCACTGAAGCATTCAGTGTTACATCTTTATCATCTGTTGAAGTTAACTGCTGGTAAAGACTACTGTCCACCTGGTTTTTAAAGTCAGGAAATTATTTTTTAAAATATTTGAGTAGCTCTCGCTCTCTTCTTGCTTCTCCTTTTCTCTCTCCTGGCACTTTTCTTATCTATCCCTTTCCCTCTCGGGTTACAAATTGCAGTAAATACCGATATTTCATGCATACATTATGTAGGAACTACCAAATGTAGCTTAATGGTATAATGACTTTACCTTCACAGTGCACACCTCCGGTCTCTTTCGAAAGTCACTACCGTCTACAAATTTCTTTTACTCAGTCAACTAAATTACTGTTATCAGAGCTACAAAATAAAATCACCAACACACCACTCACAACTACTTTGCACCTATACATTTTCTACAGTAAAAAAAACTTCCATATTGGTTTTCCTTGCCCTTTCTCAACACCAAATACCGTTTAGAATTGCACTACCTCGGCGTAAATACAACAGTCCATATATTTTGTCAGTTCAACCTCAGAGAATTGCTGAGCTGATCCGAAATTTGAACAGTCTGGCCATTAATCGAGCTGCTTAAATACTTTTATATAAATAAAATACTGAGATAATCCCTTACTGCTATTATAGTAATCAAACTGAAGTTTTCTTGCATTACTTTCTACTCAGTCTGCTGATCTCTATTTCCCTGGAAATGAGGACCTCAAAAGTCTCCAGTCTATCATGGTTGCTGATAAATGATTCATTTTTTCAGTTCATTCACTGGTCGGCGTACGTTAGTCGGTAGGAAAGATGCTGTATAAACCACCTGTGGCCCGCCTGCTGCTGTTATATGTTGTTCTCAGTCAGCACCGTCCCTTAGCATGTTGGCTACGACAGAAATTATGGTCACAATAGCACTTTCTTTGTGCATCCGTAAGCAACCCAGATGTACTTATCGTATGTGGAGAGTGAAAATAACATTTATTTATCAGACTAGTAGACTGAACCACAAATAACTGTTAACGCATATGGAAAGGTAAGTTTCAGTTTGATTTGCACTTTGATGATGATATAGTTCTGGAAATACATAGGACTCTTTCCAGACATTGATATTCTTGACTAGGTCACCAAAGTCCATCACTTTTTCCATTCTGCCCCTTATGTTAGGAAATTCTTTTCAAGGCCAATTTCGAAAGTTTTTTATACTTTTTATACACCATATTTTAAAATTATTTGTCAGTATATCTTTTCCTTTCAGACAATAAAATTAATAAAAATTTTATCAAAGAACATTGGCTTCAGACCTAAAAAACACATCGTCACTTCGATATATCGCACCCCAGCGAGAAAAATGACACGTCGAAAAATGCCAATTTTATCTTATGTCTCTGAAAAATCCGTGGTAAGTGCCCCAACATGCACAAAAAATACAATGGAGTTTAATTCCAACAATACGAGTTGCCCCAAACATTATCTTCTGGTGGAAATGTTTTGAGAAAAAGGGTGTACTATTCATTTTGATTATAGTCTAATGTGTAAAGGGATCACGTTTCGTTGATGTGTGAACTTGGTCAAGCAATACTTTCTTTTATATACAATAATATTGGATGTACTGTTTAATCTTACCATGATGGTTTTATTTCTCTCTCTTTACTTCAGATTTTCTATCAGCCCGGTCCAGTGAAAGCTGCCTCGAAGACAGATGGCAATCCGACCAATAGCAAAATAAGTCCTCACTACTTTCTGGAAGAGATTATAGCCCAGACATCACTTTCGGCAGTCCATATTCAGAAAAATGCTGAATTACGAGAGGAGACTTTTTATATCACATGCTTCTCTCGCTGATTAGTTAACATATAACAAATAGATTCCTACATTACAGAATAAAATAAGCGTATATGACGAGAAAAACGTCTGGAAATGCCTAACTGACGCTGGGTTATTCATAATAGCATTGTAACATTTTCTGTTTAAAATTGTTGCTTGCATGTGACAGACGTTAAGACCAAGAAGCAGTCGTTGCAGCCACCTGACAAAGGTACTTAAACAGAGCAGACATGAATGGGAGATGACCCTAGCGAAGATGCGAGCTGCAAATAGGGAAATCCATTGGGATTAGATACTTTGACAAAGAGCAGATTATTATTATGCACAGCCTGTGAAGTAGTATATCTAAAACGGCGAAGCTGGTCGAATGTCCACATGCTACTGTCATGAGCATATATGGAAAGATGTACAAGGACAGTGGAACTACCACTAGGTGCTAAGTGGCTGGACGTCTACTGCTGCTCACAGAACTTGGGGTTCGTAGGCTTGTCTGCTCTGTAAAGTAGGACAGATGGTGATCTGTGGCATATCTGCTGAAAGAGCACAGTGCTACCACTTGCTCAAGTGTTTCGGTGCACGTCGTTTATCGTACATAGTTCAACATGGAGCTCTGCAGCAGACCACCCACACGTGTTCACATGTTGGCCCAATGACAGCATCAATTTCAATTTCAGTGGGCACGGGACCATTGGGTTTCGACCACACATTAATGGAAACAGTCGGATGTTCGAGTGAATCACATTTTTGCTACACTTGTTCGACGGTCGTCTCCACAAACGCCGTCATAGAGGTGAAACCAGCCGACACGTGCAGCGTCCCATGGACACAGGCTGGAGGGAGCAATACTATACTATGGGGGAAATTCTACTGCTCTGGCATGGGATCTGTGGTAACAATCAAAGACATGCCTACAGCAGCGAACCACCTGTATCCCTTCATGCATGATGTCTTCCCTGATGGCGATATCATCCTTCAGCAGTATCGTTGCCCGTGTCTCGAGGCCAGAACCGTGTTGCAGTGGTTTGAGGAGCATTATAGTAAACTCACGTTGATGTCTCAGCCACCCAATTCGTCTGTTGTAAACCGGAAGGAAGAGACCGGGGCCGCTATCGGGCGCCACTACCACGCATGCCAATCAGCAGGCCGTTATTTACGCAAATTACATGAACTGTGCGTAGACAAACCTACTAACGAATTGCCTGATACCTGATTCGCAGAATCAGTGATGTATTTAGTTCCAAGGACGGGTAAACAAGCTCTTGAGCAGGTGGTCATAATGTTTTGGCTCATCACTGTACCTCCTTGTTTAAATTAGTCCACCAGTTGCAGTTACAGTCCCTGGCCAAAATATTAGACACACTGCACAGTTTTAATGTTATTCGCCATAACTAAATGTTGAGTACTATATTTAATGCGATTAATCGGAAAATTTATTATAGTTATTCATCAAAATTATTACATTGTTAAATTTTGTATCTATTGTTGCTACGTGACATTGGATTGTTGACTTATTGTAGGTATCAATGTGCAGAGTAAAGCGTACAGGAAAGGATGTGTTCAGTGGCGTTCTCATGTGTAATGGGTTCGCTTTGATTATCAATTTCTACATCACAATTGACTGATTAACAGCCTGATATTACTAACTGTGACCTTTAAAAATGGGTGAAAGGGGGACATTTCACCGCATAAAAAAGCTGAGGTCAAAACCCTCGTTAATATGAAAATGTATTCCAATAGGGAAATTTCACGAAGCTAGCGCAAGGCGGATACAGAAGAAAATTCATTCAAGTGAAGAATTGAGCCTCAGAAGGAAGTATAAATGTGGATGAAATCCAATTTTCTCCCCAAGGTCAGGAAGATTTCTGAAAAGAATTAGCCTAGAAAACAGATTTGCAACAACGAAACAGATAAAATCTCAAGTGGAAGAGGCTAATCTGAATGCATCTGAACGCACTGTTCGCAGAAAGTTGAAAGATTGATATCAAGACTTGTCGACCATCTAGAAAACCATAGTTAACAGCCACAATGAAAGCAAAGCGTATGAAGTGAGCTAAACAGTGGTGTGGTAAGGATGTGGACGTCTGGAGATCGGTAATTTAACTTTACAATTATTATTTACGATATGGTATAAGCTATGTACATTTATTCATAGTATAGTAATTATTTTTGTTGATTTTTATAGGTCTGGTTCAGCGATAAAAAGACGTTTGAAATTTTAACTATCAGTATGTGTGCCGGCGAACAGGAGAAACATTTCACCCCTAATGCATTATTCATATCATAAAACACTTAACTAGGGTGATTTTTTGGTCTGTCGTCTGTGCCAAGGGCACAGGACCTCTTTATGTGATTAATGGCATAATGAGGCAAGACCAGTACACGGAAGTCCTGCAAAAACCCTTAATACCACAGCTCAAAGAATGCTTCCCGAATGGGGAACCACTTATTTTCATGGAGGGTGGAGCTCCCTGTCACACAGGCAGGTCAGTTAAATCCTTTCTGAAGGAACAAAATATCCCTGTGTTACACTGGCCAGATAATAGTCCCTACATGAACCCCATAGAAAATGTATAGGGAGTAATGAAGAGGGAGGTGGCAAAAGATCTCATCACAACAAAACCACAGCTCTTAGAGAAGATCATCCATGTGTGGTATCGCCATCGACAAATGCAGGACACAGTACAGTACTGCATCGACAGCATGCCAGGTCGTATTAAGGCTGTCATAGTTTCAGAAGGTGTCTCAACAAGATATTAAAAGTAATGATTTGACTTTCACAATATTTTAATTTTGTTGTAATTGTTGAAATAAAATATTTTTCAACAAATACTACGTTTTATTTATTTGTTAAATGAGCTTAGTTATGAAGTAGACTACACATAATCATTTTATCACAATTTATGTATTAAAAAACAAATTTCGTCAGATATAAATCAAAATGTGATTAAAAACTGTAGTGCATGTAATAAATTGCCCAGGGACTGTACAATCTCCTAATGAGGAACTGAACTCTGTTGGCAAGTATTGTAACTATTTTCTGCACTCTGTTTCGTCTCATAACCAGCATTCACAGGCTCGCTTTGGCTCCCTTCCTTCGTTTAAGAAGCAAAAATAAAGTTGTAGAAAGTTATTTCGTGTCCTGACATAGATTCGTACTTATTTGGCTCCGTGTACTACTAAGGCTGCACCTACACTCCATCCGGAAGTAGTCCGTTCCGATCGAGTCCGGTGAAGGTCGACGAACTCGAGCTGGCGTCGTCCGACGTGAACGCCTTACACTGGGTGCGAGCCGATCCGGCAACGGTGGGCAGCTGTCGCACGCAGGACGGGAAGAGGTTACACTGAGCGCCGACCCAGGGTACGGTCGTCATTCGTCAGTTTCCGCAGTGGACTCAGTTACACGCCCTAGGTCAGCAGCTGCAGTTGTTGAGAAGCTATCATGAGTGATTTGGATGATGATTTTTTGTGTTGGCTGCTGCTATACAAGAATGTTCGCCTTAAAAGACAAAGCAATAGGACTTGAGTGCATCGTTTTAGTGAAAACAGAATTGCAGGGGAGTTTTTTTACAACTTGCTGATCACTGCGAATTTTTCCAGACAAGTTCAAAGACTACTACCGCATGCTTATAGAAACGTTTGACTATATACTTGAAGGCATAAGAGGCAATATAACTGGCCATTCCAACTACAGGGCATGTATCACTCCAGAAGAAAAACTTACTATCGCAATCAGGTAAGTCAATGTTAAAAACAACTGATAGCCTATTTTTATTGTGAGTGGCATAACTGATCAAATAATATATGAATATTATAAATAAATTCTGGCTTCAGTTACAATAAAAATATGTATCAACATAGACATATATTTGTTAATGTTCTTTCACAGTAGTATTAGATATTATTAACAAATAAGCAACTGTAAACAGGTATCTATGTATGATCTGAAAATCACAATGAAACAATTGTTTGGTTCAAGACTTACAAATATCAGCGATGAATGTGATGAGGAAAATTGTGGAAAATAATTCATAAAAACTTATTAACAGTACATTGGGGATAGCCCATTAAAATGAAATGCCATCAGGTTGTTGGGCAGGAGGACACATTTGAACTATGCTCACAAAGGGAGACGAATGTTGGGCATAATTAGAGGCACTTGGTGATGGCTAGTGCAACGGCTGTAGCAATGGTAAAGGACATCCAACGTGTGTCTGCGTAAAACTTGACAATCTCTTATAATTTTTAACGTTGTGAGCTTCTAAGGCTTCGGTGACGTCCCCCATGATTTTCATAAGTATCCTCATTTTCTCCAGTTGATCGAGTTGTTTGGATGATGCCAGTAAACTCATGAAGAAGAAGTAGTCGTCATCATCCTGATATATCTGTTTTGAGAAACATGTTGCTCAGATATGTCTATCTTTCTTTTCTCGCTGTCCAGTGCCTGTGAATCATAATCATATTTTTTTACATGACTTTTGGTCTTTTTTTCTGCTTTCACAGAACACGACGTAAAAGCGGAGACCTCTAACTCTTCTGAAAAGAGACACATTTCACCATCATTTGTACTTTTCTAACTTGCTATGGTGGGACTTCGATCACGTGGAGAAGGCTCATTCTCTTTCTCTGTGGCAAGCAAGTTTCCTGAGCTTGGCCCAGGTGTTATAATGTGTTTCAGAAACACCATGCTTTTCAAATAGGACCATTTATCAGGTGAGCTTCTAAGGCTTCGGTGACGTCCCCCATGATTTTCATAAGTATCCTCATTTTCTCCAGTTGATCGAGTTGTTTGAATGATGGCAGTAAACTCATGACTGCTCTTGGAGTCGTGCAGTATTTTATAGCTTTTCCCAAAAGCATCTAACAAGTTCTGCCACTTTATCCGAGCCTGTACATCTGAAAAAGGAAACATAAATCTCACAAAATCAGCACAGAAGATGTTCTCCGATCTTGGGACAAATGTTGTGTTATTGTTTATATATGTTTAAGATTACTGAAATATCACTAACAAAGACTACCCACATCATTTGAGTAATATTCAATTATCATTTGACTCTTTCAGGTACTTACACGTAGCAACAGGGATTTTTCGGTCCTTGCGCCTAACATTTCGACTGAGTGATTATACAGTAGGTAAGTGTGTCTTGGCAGTTGTGGATGTGATAATGGAGGAATTTCTGTTGGCGACACCTACCCTTTCCTGATCTGAAAAGTTTTGAGGAAATAGCGAGAGGATTCCACCAGCAGTGCAATTTTTTTCATGCACGTGGATGCATTGATAACAAGCATATCGGAATTAAATGTCCAATACAAAGTGGAACTATGTTTTTAAACTACAAAAAGTTTCCTTCAGTAGTTTTACAAGCTTTGGTGGAGTACCGTTGTCGATTTACTTTAAGAGATGTGGGAGGTTGTGGAAAACAGAGTGACGGAGGAACGTTTTTGGCTTTTACTTTGTCTGCATTCTTGGAGAACAGTCACACTACCCTACGGAAACCTTAGCCTGTCGAAAGAATTACTATAGATATGCCGTTTATCTTGCTTGGAGATGATCTCCCTTTGGAAATTGATCTCATGAAATCTTATTCCAAACGACGTCTCTCACACGAAGAAAAAGTTTTCAATTACAGGCTATCGAGGGCAGTGTGCTTTCGGTGTTCTGACTGGCAGGTGCCGTCCACTGGGCAGATGTATTGAAACAGAACCTGGTGAAGCGGCGAGGATAGTGAAATGTATGTGCTTACTGCACAAAATAATTATTAACCGTGTAGGTGGTGACTTCTTCAACTCCACAAGTTTAGAAGAAGACGCAAGTGCTTCACCGCGTCAAGAAAGTGGTTAATCAAGAACGTTCAACAGACCATCACAACAGGCTCCAATTAACAGAGACAAATTAAAGTCATCCTTCAATGGGGTTGGCGTCGTTCCGTGGCAAATCGAACGCATCGTGTAGTATTTTAGCAGGTAAAAACTTATCTCTTTTTGACAATTTGGTAAAATAATTATATGTTAAAAGTAATATGTTGAAATTAGTACTGATTTGTAGTAACATGTAGTGAATTGAAAGCAAGCATTAAAACTATTGCAAAATGATTTCTATGTTTACCTTTGACTGATAGTTGCTCCCCAATAGATTCCCACATTCCTCGCTTAATATCACGGTTATCGTAGTCTTCAATCCGCTGGTTCCACAGGCGAGGATCATTCCTCACGAGATGGTTTAGAAATTCCTCGTCGACCACCCCGCTCGTGGCGCACCGCCAGACTGGAAACAATCCTGTTAGGTCGGCCAATCCGGCAGCCCTGTGCCGGTCGACGCCGTACTGCGCGTCTCCCTCCAGTGTAGTCACGCGCAGCAGCCACCTGCTGTTTGTTGTCTACTCCGGCCTTGGCCGGCGCCGGACCGGATCGGACGACTTCCGGCTGCGACGCAGGTGCAGCGCAAGACGGTAAAGAGTGAGGTGGAAGGAAAGAGAAAAAAATCCGTAACTACCAAGACTGTCAGGCTGAAGCTAGACCTGACAAGAAGACGTACGAAGGGGCTGTAGCTTATTTAAAAATTAGTCACTTAACAATAATCGTTCTTCGTAAGCAGCCTGTCACAGAAAATTCATATTGCAAAGCTAACACGCAGATTCCAAAGACGTAGGACTTCATTCATTGTACTTAGATACTGCATTCCACATTTAGCTAAGCCAAAAATAACATCTTGTCAATATGTTTTCCGCCGGCCGGAGTGGCCGAGGGGTTCTAGGCGCTTCAGTCTGGAACCGCGCGACCGCTACGGTCGCAGGTTCGAATCCTGCCTCGGGCATGGATGTGTGTGATGTCCTTAGGTTAGTTAGGTTTAATTAGTTCTAAGATCTAGGGGACTAATGACCTCAGAAGTTGAGTCCCATAGTGCTCAGAGCCATTTGAACCAATCAATATGTTTTCCTGTTTCGTCCTCAAGGTTACATCAAGTTGGTCACGTTACCTTCTCCTGATTACGAGGAAACCATCCTCACGGGACTAACTGGCGAGGTCAGCGGCTGGGGACAGACTCTAAACTGTAAGTTTACTGAATCAGTTCACTTTGTGACACTTATCGAAGTACAGAAGACATTTAATTTTGTTTCTATCGTTTGGATCCTTTGCGTTCATAGCCAGAGTGGAATCTGTCATTTCGTCATGTTGGAAGGTGTGACATTCTACGGTATTTCTGATTCCCTTTCGTGACTGACGAAATACAGCTGCCAAACGACACATGTTCAGTAATGACCATTTGCACACTAATAAAGACATTTGCATTATTATCAGTGTGTGTATCACGGTGCTGAATATTCTTAAGTTCACTCTTGTGGAATTACTAGGTTACTGGATGTTGTGTAGCTAATGTAAAGAAATACTGTCGATTTCACTGCATATAAGCAGAAACACCACCATTGCACTGCGACCCAACGTGCCTGACATATTGTCAGACTGAACATATCGACAAACAAATAGTTGCAGGCACACGACTGGATCTTGCGGGTGTTTGGGAGTGGCTTCCACTTTTGCACGAAGCGTTTCTATTTGAAGTTAGCATTGTCTGCAAAAATCAGTCAGGAGTTGCAAGCCATGCTGAATAATATTACACTCCTGGAAATGGAAAAAAGAACACATTGACACCAGTGTGTCAGACTCACCATACTTGCTCCGGACACTGCGAGAGGGCTGTACAAGCAATGATCACACGCACGGCACAGCGGACACACCAGGAACCGCGGTGTTGGCCGTCGAATGGTGCTAGCTGCGCAGCATCTGTGCACCGCCGCCGTCAGTGTCAGCCAGTTTGCCGTGGCATACGGAGCTCCATCGCAGTCTTTAACACTGGTAGCATGCCGCGACAGCGTGGACGTGAACCGTATGTGCAGTTGACGGACTTTGAGCGAGGGCGTATAGTGGGCATGCGGGAGGCCGGGTGGACGTATCGCCGAATTGCTCAACACGTGGGGCGTGAGGTCTCCACAGTACATCGATGTTGTCGCCAGTGGTCGGCGGAAGGTGCACATGCCCGTCGACCTGGGACCGGACCGCAGCTACGCACGGATGCACGCCAAGACCGTAGGATCCTATGCAGTGCCGTAGGGGACTGCACCGCCACTTCCCAGCAAATTAGGGACACTGTTGCTCCTGGGTATCGGCGAGGACCATTCGCAACCGTCTCCATGAAGCTGGGCTACGGTCCCGCACACCGTTAGGCCGTCTTCCACTCACGTCCCAACATCGTGCAGCCCGCCTCCAGTGGTGTCGCGACAGGCGTGAATGGAGGGACGAATGGAGACGTGTCGTCTTCAGCGATGAGAGTCGCTTCTGCCTTGGTGCCAATGATGGTCGTATGCGTGTTTGGCGCCGTGCAGGTGAGCGCCACAATCAGGACTGCATACGACCGAGGCACACAGGGCCAACACCCGGCATCATGGTGTGGGGAGCGATCTCCTACACTGGCCGTACACCACTGGTGATCGTCGAGGGGACACTGAATAGTGCACGGTACATCCAAACCGTCATCGAACCCATCGTTCTGCCATTCGTAGATCGGTAAGGGAACTTGCTGTTCCAACAGGACAATGCACGTCCGCATGTATCCCGTGCCACCCAACGTGCTCTAGAAGGTGTAAGTCAACTACCCTGGCCAGCAAGATCTCCGGATCTGTCCCCCATTGAGCATGTTTGGGACTGGATGAAGCGTCGTCTCACGCAGTCTGCACGTCCAGCACGAACGCTGGTCCAACTGAGGCGCCAGGTGGAAATGGCATGGCAAGCCGTTCCACAGGACTACATCCAGCATCTCTACGATCGTCTCCATGGGAGATTAGCAGCCTGCATTGCTGCGAAAGGTGGATATACACTGTACTAGTGCCAATATTGTGCATGCTCTGTTGCCTGTGTCTATGTGCCTGTGGTTCTGTCAGTGTGATCATGTGATGTATCTGACGCCAGGAATGTGTCAATAAAGTTTCCCCTTCCTGGGACAATGAATTCACGGTGTTCTTATTTCAATTTCCAGGAGTGTATTTTTTGCTGAAAATAAGATTAAAACACAAGTTAATGAAATGCGGGAGAATTTTTAAAAATTTCAGTTTTATTAGTTTGGGATCTTTATTTACAGAAATTTAATTGAAGTGGCTTTGCGAGATAAAAGCAATGGTGTTCCGGAAATCAGCCTGTGCACCAGTTTGCTACAGCTCTCAGAGCCAGTGTGCCCTGTCCAATCTCGCCCATCTCTGTACCTACAGTAACCCATATCCGCCTGAATCTGCTTACAACAGTCAATTTATGACGCTCTTCTGTAATTCTTACCCAATCGCCCGATCCCACACTTCCTTTCATTAGCAAACTCACAGTTCATTGATACCCCAGGTTGATGATCCCTTTCTTTAGTGAAATTGCACCATAAATGTTTTCTCAGCCTGATTCGATGCAGTGCCTCTTGATTAGATAGTCTTTAGCAATACAGTTCAAAAAATTCTGTTGACTTGTAGTTTGAGCATATATATTCAGAAGAATACCTCCAAACATACTCATTATTAACAGATTTCTATTTTTCAGAAACACAGCTCTTGCTATTTCCACATTACAACCAACAAGTCCTAATAAATAAGATTACAAAATGAACGGCATATGATTTTAACAACTATTACTTTACAAATTAAAAAAATTATTTACACTGGTGAGCGACAACATTATGGCCACCGACCTGCTATCAATACAGACCTGTCAAGGTGAAAGCAGTGTCACATGGTGAGGAATGACACATGCATGATGCATGCAGTGTTGGTGAATGTGCTGTCCATATGTAGAATGGGAAAGGTGGGCGTTCTATCTGAGTTAGACTGAGGGCAGACAGTGATGGACTGGGCGATCGACACGAAGGTTTTGTAAACTGCACAACTTGTCAGGTGTTTGTGGAGTGCTGTGGTGAGTGTCTTCAAAATATGATGAAACCACGTCCAGATACTGTGGGATTGGGTAGCCACCGCTCATTATAGATGTCAGACGCCGTAAGCTGGGCAGACTGGTAAAATAGGACAGGTGGTAGAATTTGGTGGAATTAACAATCAGCCTTTAATGCTGGTGGTGGCTCCATTACGCTCTAGGAATCATACACGTGGGTCTCTGTGGGCCCAGTAAAGCTCGTGCAAGGCACCATGACACCCAAGGAGTCTCATGCGCTGGTTGCGGACCACATACACCCCTTTGTGACGATCATGTTTACCAATGGCAGTTGCAGTTTTCAACAAGATAATGCACCTTGTCACAAGGCCAGGAGTGTGATGAAGTGATTCGAGGAACTCAGTGGCGAGTTCCAATTGACGTGCTGGTCCCCCAACTCGGCAGATCTGCGCCCAGTCGAATGCACCTGGTATGGGAGAGAACGTGGTGTCGGAGCTCATCGCCCTCTCACTGCAATTTACAGGCGTTAAATGACTTGTGAGTGCTGATGTGATTTTAAATCCTTCCAGCGGTCCACCAAGGCCTCATTGGTTCCATGCCACAAAGCATTATTGCTATTATCCATGGCAAAAGGGGACATACTGGCTGTTAGGTTGGTGGTCATAATGTTCTAGCTGATGACTGTGTACATCGACATTCTCTCTCTTCAATGGCGACTATTATGATCAAGCAGATGGCGTCACCAAGGGGTACCCTCTGTCACCAGTTGAACCAAATTATTTTATGGAGGACTTGGAAGAGAAAGCTATGGAAACAACAGCACTGAAGCCTACATGCTTTTTCAGTTGATGACACACTTGTGGTGTGGCTACATGGGAGACAAGGACTTCAGGAGTTCCTCCAACATCGGTACTCTCTCCAGCCTAGTGTCAAATTCACTGTGGAGGTGGAGGAGAACAGTGACCTTCCAGCGTTGGAAAATGGAAAAGATCATATGGCATTGTTGGCCAGGAGGCTACATTTCGGGGGCTTTCGGCCGCCGTATTTGAAGTCCTTTTAGTTGACGCCACTTTGGATACTTCAGAGGAACACACAACACCCAGTCCCCTGCCAGGAATCGAACCCGGACCCCCTGCGTGGTAGGCGGTAACGCTACCGCTACACTATGGAGGCGGACCTTCCACCGGTGAGGGTGTGGTACGCAAACTTAGCCATCTGAAGCACGTTTTGAAGAAGAATGGATACAACAAAATCCGACGTGCTTTCGAGCAGAAAGTAGAAGACCAGCAGACAGAAGCCTAAAAGACAATGGAGTATCTGCCGTATGCCGGCAAAGTATCAAATAAAATCGGCAGAATCCTGACTCAATGCAACAATGAATGCGTTTTCCATCCACTTCCGGAATGCTCCACCAGGTATGATGAAAGATGTCTTGGGGTCCAAAAACCTTGCGTTTACTGTATTCCATGTAAATGGGAGGGGGGGGGCATAGATTGGGGAGAGTGTATGGACAATTGAAGAAAGATGCAAGGAACACAGGAGACGCACTGAACTTAAGCAATTAACAAAATGTGCGGTTTCAGAACACGGCATAGCTGCAGTGGACTCAATAAAGTACGAAGAAACGGAATTCCTAGATCAGATCTCAGCGTTTTGGGACTGTGTTGTGAAGGAGGCCGTTGAAATGCGAAAGGCTGATGGGCTCATCAACAGGGACACTTGGTTCACCCTGAGCAAAGCTTGAGGCCCAGCACTCAACCAACTGCAATTTGAGACTGTGCGGCTGGTCCCAGCAGAGGTTCGAGTCCTCCCTCGGGCAGGTGTGTGTGTGTGTGTTTGTCTTTAGGATAATTTAGGTTAAGTAGTGTGTAAGCTTAGGGTCACATGACCTCAGCAGTTAAGTCCCCTAAGATTTCACCCACACACTCAGCCAACTAAAATCGCAGCATCAGTCGAGAACGACTTCCCTGACGTGCGACTGGTGGTGGAGGAAGGAATGGGGGGCAGTCAGAGAATAAAGGAGGTGGGATGTAGCAAAGACGCTCATTCTACAGATATCACCTGAAGATGAAGACAAGGTACTTTGTCGAAATATCGAGTTACGAAAACGACTGTCACCAGCTACACGAGCCGGCCGAAGTGGCCGTGCGGTTAAAGGCGCTGCAGTCTGGAACCGCAAGACCGCTACGGTCGCAGGTTCGAATCCTGCCTCGGGCATGGATGTTTGTGATGTCCTTAGGTTAGTTAGGTTTAACTAGTTCTAAGTTCTAGGGGACTAATGACCTCAGCAGTTGAGTCCCATAGTGCTCAGAACCATTTTTTTAACCAGCTAGACGCCCAGCAGCGGTACAAGCAATAATTCTGTGTGTGTTTATTTTATTTCACCAAGACTTGTAATGACTGTTCGCGATACTTAATAATTTAATGTGACTGCTTTAAGGATTTCATGATGAATTGAAATGCAGATTTTAGAACAGAAAGATGGTCAGCATCAATCATACCATCATTTGTATTTTCTATTGCACGTCTAGATTTTAGCTGACCATGCAGCTGTCATTAGTGCCTTATAATTGGTCATGTAGACTGAAAATGGTTATAACGGCTCATATTCCAATCTAGCTTAGGCATCTACATGCATTACTCCACCTTACTAGGTTGTAACACCTATCGAAGGAAAGCAAATCCCCGAATATCCACTGCTGCAGTACAAGTCTTGAAGTTCACTGCTATTCTGCAATTCGCATTCACCTTATCTGCCGGAAAATTGTGTATAGAAAATTATGTGACCACTGAAGGTAGTTGCTCGAACAATTAATCCAGCTGGAAACAGTTCATTTAAATTATCCTGTACTTGTACGTGGTGTTTTAATGAAATGAGCTTAAAACATCTACAGTCGCTTTGTACTGGAAAGTCATGAGGACTGGATGAGATGCCTATAAGACTCTACAAAGGTTATGCGAAAGGATTTCCTCCCTTTCTAGAAGCAGTTCACCGAAGTTCACTGGAGCATCGTAGGGCACTTAGAGACAGGAAAAAAGAGCAGGTCATTCCTGTTTTCAAAAAGGGTCGTAGGACAAATGCACATTACTAGAGGCCTACGTTGACCCTATCTTCCGTAAACATCTTACAATTCATGGCATCTCTGATTTAGAAGTCCTCACATTGATGTTGAGAGAATGACCACGACTCCTTTCCAATCCACTGTTTCGAGGCTGAGGAGATGGTCACGACAAGGAAAACTCAAAAGCGACAGGTAACCACGACAGTTGACTCCCGGGGAACGCTGTCGCAGCCTATCACGCAGTCCACACAAGTATGTATGGTCCAGCTGAAATTTTAGTTCACCACAGACCCCACACTCTTTGTAATCTGCTGTGGCTGACGTGTACTCCAACCGAACTTAGGCAAGTACAAGCCTTACTCTGAATAATGTTTGTACATACCTAAGTTAGATTGGGGTATGTGACGTGTAAAGATAGATAGTTCAGTTTTTACTGCTAACCAGGACAGAGATGGACTTATAACTAACTGCCCACACCAGCGTGAGTTTTGTGGAGGGCTTGCAGCAGCGTGTTCGACCCTAGGGCGACACCTCAGCCATATGACCACGGAGTTGATGAATCTGCTGCTCACTTTTAGGAAACCGCAGTTCCTACAATTTGGAGAAAATGACATGATCTACAGCTCAATCAGAGTGGGAAAGATAGGTTGTCTGTACTTCTTTGAGGTGGGGCCATCGTCACACAAAAGAAGATCCCCATAGCTACCGGTAACAGAGGGGTATCTTTTTCCGATTACTCTGCATTCAAGCATGCTGATGCAAAGAAAAGCTACTATAACAAAACAGCCCTACAAAATGTTGAGGAATGCACTGAAAAGTAATGTTATCGTATTTCATCAGATCACCACAACACTGAGTAATAGGATAGAAGAGCTTCTACACAAACTTACGTACGGGGGAACTCAGGGCAGAAGAGAATAGAGCGGCACAGTGGGATTTGTTTTCTAAACTAGAGAGTTCTGCGACCTATTGTAGTGACATGTAACTGTATCTCTGAATGGAAGAGATGGTGTGACAGCCTTTTTAACTTGGTTTGGAGTGCGACTTGCAAGTTACCAGTCACCTTCCAGCTTCCCAGTTGTGTTTCCATAACTTTTGATGAATTTGAAGCAGGAGTGTGTGGGTGTCGCCTCTTACATGTCAGCCATGCAGTGAGCCAACTTTACTGTGCACCAGATCACTGAGTAGAGGGATGAGGGTGCTTCTTGGACAGTTTCAATTTATTCAAGATGGTGGAGATTCACCACCCCTTCCCCTGTCCCCTGGTCAACTAACTACCCCGTCCCCCTGTAGGAAATGCCCAACCATCTTCCCCCCATCCCCATCCTTCTCCTCCTCTCCTCTTCCCTCCCCTCATTCATCTGGAAAAATGACGGGCAAAATTGTCCAGTCTGTTCTGAGCTGTTAGTGTAGATGGACACAGGATAATTTACTCTTCATTTTGCTTGTTATCCTGTTGGAAATTTGCGGGAAAAGCTCATCACTCTCTGCTGTCTATTTGATTTTGGAAGATTTAAGTGTTGTAAAATGCTTTGAAAAAATTATCGACATCTCAAAAAGTTACTAAATATGCAAATAGGTCGCTTTTCCCGGATTGTATGTCCAATGCAGCCACGAAATTGGCGTCAACGTCATATAAACACTTACTGCACGTAATTATACTGCTACAGATCTCAATTATATCACTAAATATAGTCAGTCCAGATATATCGTGTGAAACAGAGGTCTTTTTGAAAAATGCATATCATGAAAACACATATCATAGAAAAACAGGTAGTTAAAATCGTCTTCACACATAGAAATAATAAAAAAACTTAACTGTCACCGATCATGCACACAGAAATTGGCGGGAAATCACACATATCACTAAAAAATGGGTACTTACAAAGATTATCATAGATAGAAATAATCACAGGAAACTGATCACATGTAGAAGTTGGTGGTAAGTATACACATTATGATAAAACGATAGTTAAAAATATTTCAATACATAGTTCTAAAGATCGCGGAAGAAAACGGTACTTACATGCATTGCAGAGCACTTGAATATTCCATGGGAATGGAGCACTACCTGTATGTTGTAAAACACACATTGAACTCGTGGGTTCCACTAGAAACATGTGCAGGCAGCTTTCTTCTCTGTTGGTAGTCAACCACTTGCACATTCTTATGCATATCTTTGAGAACGAAACATTCTCTCAGTTTTTTACATTTTTTGTCCCCACCCTGATAGGTAATCAAAAGCAGTGTCTTGTGGTTGCTGTGTCGGTCTCATTTTGATATGGTCTGTCAGCTTGTGGTGGTTGTATCAAAGACTTTTCCTGGAAGGAGTGCTCACTTTACAATATATTTCCTTCATTCCCTCTGAAGGACAGTCTTCCCTCGTGAACCTCCCCAACCTGCAGGGTGTTTGAGCCAGCAAACCTGTAGTGACAGCTTCCTAGAAAGACCAACAAAGAACAGTACAATATATAAGAAAATATCAGCCTCTATTGTGGTAATGAAACTAAGTTTCAGCCCAAATAATTGAGTCTTCTTCAGAAGATATACCTGAATCTAGAATTTGTCTAAGAGGGCATGGCCTAGAAATAAAACTAAAACAGTGTGAATAGGCGTAGTCACCTATTCAGAACGCGGTACACAAGTACTAAATCTACACCAAGACTTAACTTAAACTCTGGCGTGCGCCTCGTTTCCATGGACGCCATGCGGTGGGCCTCAGGAGCTCATGTAAAACTAAGTAGGACTAGATAAAGCGCTGCTAATCAACATGGCGGGGAACACTGCACGTGTCTGATGGAGACCAAGACTGTCAAAGATAAAAGACCAACACAGTTATATCTTAAAACAAATAACTTATAGAAAGGTTGAAAATCTTAAACATAAAACCTCTGAACCAGGTTATGCCTAAAATGTAACAAACTATGCATGAATTTATATAAGTTCGAACACACTACCCCGACTTACACTATTAGAATATATTGGCCCATTCACAACGAATGCTGCATAATGCACCCATCGTTATTAGTGAAAGATGACATAGAACATACTACCGTTTCGCCGGTTTATGTCATATGTCATCTTGGGACACACATTGGGACCAAAGGAAATGTATCGTCAGACCAAATTTTAAATGGGTCATAATCTTCAACCAGAACTTAGTTGCTGTGGGGATGGCCGAGACTACAGTAGTGTTCATAAAACCTGTCTATGTTGTTATGCGCTTATTAGACCTGCCTCTGTTCCGATTCCATTATGAGTTTGAGAAAATTCATTTTGCTGATCCGAAATTACTTTATATGGCTACAGATAATTTCATCTATTGGGTGAAGGGCTGTGATCCATATAAAGTGATGAGGTGCTGCATCAGTACATTTAATACGTCTTCCTAGGTGGCCAGTAATCCTTATGGTTTTGTCCTGTAGAACAAAAAGGTTATCAACCTAACGTAAGATGAGGCAAATCGGTCAGCAATTATGGAGTTTCTCAGTCTAAGATCCAAAGTGTATGCATATCACACATTGGGAGGTGCCATCCAGAGGTGGACAAAGGGTGTGCATTGTGTGGCATTAGGGACCTTCTGACTGACGATTATTTGCAGTGGTTGAACAGTAGTGTTCACAGTGCTCCATCACAGTCGCAGCACACACTGCAGCAAACTAGTATTGAATTGCGAGGGCATAAGGTGTACACTATGCTGTAATCTAAAACTGTCCTGTCCCCTCATGATAGTATGTGGGTCATTTGAGGGGAAGGAAACTCATATGTATTCTCAGTATTCACCTGACAGTCTACATGTCAGTGAAAAAGACTGAGAATTTGTATGAGTAGTGCTTGAATGTGAAATCGTATGATTCATTTATTATAGTGTAAATATTTTATGAGTATCAGTGCATACATATACCACATGTGTTGACATAGTTGACATGTAAATATCTATACATACCACATGTTCAGTGATACTGTAAATAGACCAAAAACAGTGCAAAATAAATGCATGCCATGTGGGCAGACACAGTCGTGCAACTGCAAACATATACACACCATATGCGCATCGATAGAGTAAATAGACCAAAAATCGTGTAACATGTATGTACACCACATGTGCTGACAGAATGCATTCTTGTAAATAGCCCTTAAAAATGTGTGCACTTCTAAATAATCCTTCCATGTCATAAATAAAACAGTTTTCAGTTTCACCTGCAGCTAGCCATCCAAGTCTGATTAGTTTTTAGTGCAGACATATTTAGACACCAGTCCGCCGAAAAAAATTCTGAATACTTGCAACCAGTACTACCAACCGAAAAAAATTTGAACACTTTCAGCAAGTGTCTGTATCCCCTGAAAATTGTAAATGCTCAAACAATGCTACTGTTGGATGGACTGTGGGGAGGTTTTTCGAGTCATAGTTATTACACTACTGGCTATTAAAATTGCTACGCCAAGAAGAAATGCAGATGATAAACGGGTATTCATTGGACACATATATAATACTAGAACTGATATGTGATTATATTTTCACGGAATTTGGGTGAAAATGAAATCAGTATGCAGAACAACCACCTCTGGCCGTAATAATGGCCTTGATATACCTGGGCATTGAGTCAAACAGAGGTCGGATGGCGTGTACAGGTACAGCTGCCCATGCAGATTCAACATGATACCACAGTTCATCAAGAGTAGTGATTGGCGTATTGTGACGAGCCAGTTGCTCGGCCACCATTGACCAGACGTTTTCAATTGGTGAGAGATCAGGAGAATGTGCTGGCCAGGGCAGCAGTCGAACATTTTCTGTGCCCAGAAAAGCCTGTACAGGACCTGCAACATGCGGTCGTGCATTATCCTGCCGAAATGTAGGGTTTTGCAGGGATCGAATGTCCACCGGTCGTAACACATGTGAAATGTAGCGTCCACTGTTCGAAGTGCCGTCAATGCGAACAAGAGATGACTTTTTTGAGATGTGTAACCAATGGCACGCCATACCATGACGCCGGGTAATACGCCAGTATGGCGATGACGAACACAATCTTCCAATGTGCGTTCACCGCGATGTCGCCAAACACGGATGCGACCATCATGATGCTGTAAACAGAACCTGGATTCATCCGAAAAAAAAAATGACATTTTGCCATTCGTGCATCCAGGTTCGTCGTTGAGCACACCATCGCAGGCGCTCCTATCTGTGATGCAGTCTCAAGGGTAACCGCAGCCACGGTCTCCGGGCTGATAGTCCATGGTGCTGCAAACGTCGTCGAGCTGTTCGTGCAGATTTTTGTTGTCTTGCAAACGTCCCCATCTGTTGACTCAGGCTGCACGATCCGTTACGGCCATGAGGATAAGATGCCCATGATCTCGACTGATAATGATACAAGGCTGTTGGGATCCAGCACAGCGTTCCGCATTACCCTCCTGAGCCCACCTATTCGATATTCTGCTAACAGTCATTGGATCTCGACCGATGCAAGCGGCAATGTCGCGATACGATAATCCGAAATCGCGATAGGCTACAATCCGACCTTTATCAAAGTCGGAAACGTTATGGTATGCATTTCTCCTCCTTACACGAGGCATCACAACAACATTTCACCAGGCAACGCCGGTCAACTGCTGTTTGTGTATGAGAAATCAGTTGGAAACTTCTCTCATGTCAGCACGTTGTAGGTGTCGCCACCGGCGCCAACCTTGTGTGAATGCTCTGAAAAGCTAATCATTTGCCTATCACAGCATCCTCTTCCTGTCGGTTAAATTTCGCGTCTGTGGCACGTCATCTTCGTGGTGTAGCAATTTTAATGGCCAGTGGTGTAGTATTAGTAATAGTGTGTAAACAGAAAAAGTATCTCTGCATTGAAAAATATTATGTGAAAAGATCTATGCTTAATCAATGTTGTGAAAAAGAACCAAATTGTATCTGAAGAACAAAATCGCCTCAGTGTTGTAAACAGGAACTGAGTTGTATCTGAACAACCAGACAGTCTCAGTGTTGTGGAAAAAAAGAATCAAATCATATCTTAAGAACCAAATCATGTCTAAATACCTGTGAGAACTGAATAAATGAAATTCGTTACTATACGTCTTTGTTGTTTTTCTTTACAGAAAATCTATCCCCCCATAGCATTGTATACATAAAGAGTGTGGAAGACGCGCATATGACATTAGTTTTTAACTTGAGTACTAATAAGGAGGTGAAGTTTAAGATGGAGAATAACAAAATATAAGTAATCGATGGGACTTCGCTTATCTTGCTGCGCATATCACCTGTGCTTTAGGAGAGCCATGGACGTGGTATAAGGGCGAAGTAGCGTACTACGTAAGTAGCAAAGTGTGAAATCAGTGAAAAAGTACACTGAATGAAGGTAAAAAATGTATTTATTTCTCTTCCAGCCTAAATGTAATTTCACGTTTTCATAAGCAGACACATCACTATTTTCACACATCTTTTTCCTGAGTCAATGGACGGTACGTTACCTGTAGAATTCCAGGTCTTGAAAAGCTGCGAACTAAAAGATTCGACACATCCATGTGATCTTCTCCTTTCCTTTGACACAGATGATAGTATCCGTGTAGTCAAATAATCGAAACGATGTCACCATAGTGTATACCAGGATCGTCCCAGAGCATTCCATGAAAAAAAAACAACGCTCTTTCACCGCTCCATCTTTTAGGACATTTTGCAACCTTGAAAGACCTTGGTGATTCAATGCTTGCTGAGAATGTCCCTATCACATCATCATCTTCTGTGCATGCTATGAATGCAGTATCTTTACATATGAACCATCTACATTCGTTATCGTAGAAATATTGAACGTCTATGGTGAGGTGTACACTTTAAGACGCCATTGTGAAATGCTTTGAGTGTGGCACAAACCTTGTTCATTTATGCAGCGTGAGCGATAGTTAATCGCACAATTATATAGAACTAGAGCATATCACATAGTGCATTATGGGAAATTTGCTGAAGATTCAAATTCAGTTCATACCTCGGTTTTCGACTTAATTATCTCGTTCTGTTTTGAGCAGTGTGTTACAAGAGTAGACATCATTTCGACTATTTCACAGTAAGAGGCGTGGAACTTGGCATAAATGTTAAATGCAAGACTGTATACATTTTCATCCCATTACAGCAGGAAAAATTCACGTGGATAGAATTCTGAATTCAAGTAGACTCTGCCATTAGTTAACTTAAGCTGCACTTGTCAAATGCATTGATATTATTTGCTACATGCACCCTTCTTTTTGTCTGAAATGCGAGTATGATGAATCTGGGTGTACCCAATTCAACAGAAGTTTCAGTAGCCCCTCGTTTGTCTGGTTGCAATCGATAGCACTGGGTACTCAAAATGCTCCCACGATCAGAAACTTAATGGCAAACATGCACCTGCATTCGAAACTTTTAATACCTTCAAACACTTCTCATTTTCTACAGTGATGTGAGGCATTTTCCATATCATTTTGTTGATGATGATCTCATTCTCCTCCTGGATTCTTTGAATGTAATAGTTGTTAGCTGTCGCACTTCATATCAGAATAAGTTCCTGTTTTTCATTCATAATAATTATCTGCCTATCCTCAAAGTACCCCATAAGCAGCTTTAGAGGTATGGACACAGTGCATCTAATGTAGTTTTCCATTTTTATACTCACTGGCCCATCTATAAATCATTCTGCATTTTCTAAACCATTCAAATCCGAGGGTGATGCAGATACATATGTTTTAAGGCTTGATGCTATTCTTATGTTATGTTGTTGTGCATAGAGTCTATCAACCTTGTTAAGCTCATATCGTCTCTCCTAAAACAGGTCATACTAGAGCATTACATTTTACCTTCGATCCCACTGTTAGAGAAACATTGGTTTTCCTAAATATCCCATTCAATATATTAAATTCTTACATGGAACAGTTAAATTCTCTTGGTGTTGAATAGGATGATTCAGTAGGTTCTAGCTCAGTTTTTGTGAGGTAGCTCACTCACTCGTGTCTCTCATTCCTTCACTAGCTCACAAAAACTAGAACCTACTGAATTATCCTATTATATTCCAATTTTAGGTCTAACTCCCTTATTTTCACATAAAAAGTATATTATATAAAATTACTTAGAAAAATTAGTGAAAATGAATATTTTTTGTATCGCATTTATTTATTATAAATTAAATTTTTTTGAAACAAATGACAAATGCAAGGAAATAATTTAATATTTTTTTAATAAGAGGTGAATGTAAGGAAATAAATAAAATGAATTGAGATGAATTTAAAAAGTAAATAAATAAATTCACTATCAAAATTCCAAATTTCTCACAGGGTGAATTGCAGGACATGGAATTCATTATTTATATTTGTAAGTTACTTCATTCCTTTATATTTCTGTTTCATCTGTTCATTTACAGTTAACAGAAAATCCCAGTCAGTAATTAACTTAGAATACCAATCAGGTAAAATAATCTTAAACTCACTGTTAAGCTCCATACCAATTCTTTCTCACTATCTAGTATATAAACATGCATATCCAGTAATATCACTTATAAAATATTTATCTGTAACTCAGTTTTTTAATCTTTTATGAGACACTTAGGTTGTTGAGTCTCCATTTATATAAGAGGTTTGGAATTTTAATAGTGACAACTATTTACTTACAGCTTGTACAAAATAGATACGTGTTTCAATGTTTTACTGACCTTCAGAATAGTCACCAGCATTGTGTATAACCCGTTGCCAGGGATGTCGTCTTAGGAGTGCCACTTGTGTTGACAGTTTGAGGAGCGCGGTGCCTTGCCAGACTCGTTTGTAACAGTTCTGAAGCGAATGCTGTGAAGTGTTTCCTTCAGTTTAGAATTCGAGTTGAACTCAGGACGGCTTAAGTCAGGGGAGTGCAGTAGGTGGTATCGCACTTAGTAGCCCCATCAGTCAAACAAATCAGTAACAGCTTCCGCAGTATGTGCTTGAGCATTGTCCTGCAAAATGAAGGTCAGGTCTTGCAGAAAGTCTCATTACTTCTGTCCCTAAGCTGGTTGTAGGTTGTGTTCCAAAAATGAACAGCACAGGGACAGAAGTGATGACACTTTCTGCAGGACATGACCACCATTTTGCAGGGCAATGCTCAAGCATGTACAGTGCAAGCTGTTACTGATTTGTATGCTATACCACCTACTGCACTCACCTGACTTAAGCCCTTGTGAGTTCAATTCGATTTCTAAACTAAAAGAAACACTTCATGGCATTCGCTTCAGAACTGCTACAAATTCGTCAGGCAACAGACTGCACTGCTCGAACTGTCAACACAACTGGCACTGCTAAGAGTATCCTACGACTTCCACACTGCTGCCAGCCAGTTATACACAATGCTGGTGACTACTTTGAAGGTCAATAAAACTTTGAAACATGTATCCATTTTGTACAAGCTGTAAATAAATAGAAGCCGCAATTAAAGTTGCAACCCCTGAAGAAGAAATTTTATTAGATTTTTCCTAATTCGTAATTTCTGTATGGTAATTTACCTATTTTATTTTGCAAAACTTATTTTTTGTCATAATCCAGGCCAAAGTTTTCTTGTTTATTTCAACTGTGTATATTTCGTGTTTTTCACTTTCAATCATACTAATTTTTACGTACTGTTCTCTATCATTAAAGAAATGATCTTTATAATATTCTAAATTTATTCCATTTGTCACAATACATTTTTTATCTCCTTTAAATTGTTTCTCTATGTTATCACCAAATTTATAAGCGTAAATTTTTGCTCTCATACCACAATATTCTTCCATTATTTCTCTGTTACATACATCTTTCATTTTTCTGAAGACTTTCTTGTTTACTTGTGGAATATCATAAATATTATTTTCAGAATAGTCTCGGTTTACGAGACCAGAACTGCTACTTCTCAGTCAAGTAGCTCCTCAGTTTGCCTTACAAGGCCTGAGTGCATCCTGCTTGCCAACAACGCTCAGCAGACCATATGGTCGCCCATCCAAGTACTAGCCCAGCCTGACAGCACTTAACTTTGGCGATCTCATGGGAACTGGTGTTACCACTGCCTCAAGGACACTGGCCATTTTCAGTATAATCACTAGTATCAAATTTATCAATCATCGATTTCATATCTTCATAAAAATCTTTAGTTTGTATACTATAAATATAATTGTCTGTATCTTGGTACCAACATTCAATATTTTTCCGTATTATGGTTTCATTATTCTATAATGAAAATCATACATCAGTTCTTTTGATAAATCATGTATATTGATACCAACATAGAAGGGTTTATTGCATGTAATTTATGTATTATTCATATAAATAGCAGCAAGATTTTCATTAAATGTAGTTCTACACTTAAAGTTTCGTTTTGCTATTAATTTAACACATTTTTCTCCATGTGACACTAATTTTATATCAACTATTTGTAATATTTTCCTTTGTTCTACCAAATATTAAATTATTCATCAGTTTATACAAATCTTTTTCAAAATAATTTTTGGCTGTAGTTTCTATTTCTGTTTTTAAATCTATATACTTCTTCAACCAATTGGATTGTTTAAATATTATAACTCTGTGTATTTTTATTAATTTCGTTCCTGGAGACAGATACTATTTAAGATTTCTATAGTGAACTATATAATTGCCTTTTTCTAAAGTAGTTAACAATTTGCTTTCTTTGGTTCCAGGCACTATTTCATATTGAGGAGCAAGTGGAAGATCTTTTTGTAAATCATGTAATTCTTCCAGGTATTTAAAATCTACTTTAAAAATATCCAGTTTTAGCAGTATCTGATATTTCACTTATTTTTGTAGAATCAAAATTATTTGGTTCATCCCATTCTAATTAACCATATGGTAAATATTGATTCACAGCATAATAATATAAATTATTTGCAGCTAAATAAGCTAGATAATTTGATATCTTTTTACTATCAAAATCTGTCATATATTTATTATTTGCTTTAATATGTCTTTTACAACACTGTGATATTCCTTCTTTTTTTCCATTTTCAGTCATTAAAATCATATCATGTAATAAATCAAGTGGTTGTTTAGTCATTTTCAACATTGCATCCCAAGATATCCTGGAGCAGCAAAATTTTAAGATGGGTATAGGTCATATCCTGTTATACAAGTTTTTGTAAAAAGGTTCAGATACATCTGACAATAAGAATACATCAATTTTAAGATACAGAGTATGATATTCATCTTGATTTTTGATATTAAATTAATTCCAAACTAATTGTGTGTGTTTATTCGCTTGATCACTTATTTCATAATCATTCAGTCATTACAGAATTCCCCGTTTGCTGGTAATTGTGTGTCTTAAAATTTTTTCCAAGAATCCATGCAATCATATATATATGTACTCCTTTTCTGACCACTAAATCGAATAAATCTTCTGGGAAAAGTTTTCTAATGTTTGTCATTTGATGTCTCTTCAGATTTGATGACAGTTTATCAAGTGAAAAAACCATTAATTTAAATGTGTCAGTGAAACTCATTTTCAAACTTCCTGCCCTCTTACCAAAACTACGATATTTATCCTCAATGTTCAATATTAAATCTATTTTTTTACCATAACCAAGCAGATTCTGATAAATTATGTAAATACATTGGCAAAATACTCAGATGTTTTAACTGCAAATTACATTAATTGTGTAATGGATTTATATATTTTCCATTCAAATATTCGTGATGTCTAATCTCTTTTTTTCTGTGAGTAATGACATTTATACTGAGTACAAACGATCGATTTATTATGTCTTGATTGTTCTTTAACAGATGATGGTTTCATTTCTTCAACTTCAGAATAAATTCTTCCAAATCCTTTAGCTTTCTTTTTTATACATTCAATAAATTTTTTATGACAATTGTTACTCTATAAACGCCTGGACCTTCATAGGTTCATTTACATATTTAATATAATAACAGAATCTACTTGGTTCATGTTTTTGATATTTCATTGTATTTGAATTTTTTGGATTTGGTTGATGTTGCTATCTTCAATAGAAAACTTTCACACAAATAATGAATGGAACTTTCTGCATATGCTGATAATTTTTAAAAGTTACATAGGAACCTTTCTCTGGCATTTTTACATTTAATGGTTTGTTAAGTAAAGAGCTTGATATTTATGTATCTAATTTTTCTTTACTAGTGAAATGGAGCAAAGACATATCACAAATAAATTATACTTTTTCATGTCTATTAATTGGATTCAAAACATGCCTCAATAAATTTTCATACAACAATAGTCTGAATTACTTCCTTCCTTGAAATACAGGAGAGATACATATTTCTCTTTCTTAATTTTAGTAATTTTTAATGGATACATTTGACATTTTCCATAAAACGAACAAACATTCATAGATACATTAATTTTATTTTCAATTTTTGGAATAGAATCAACCACTACAGGAAAATCAAAATTTTTAGGTGTCTGATCCAGTTCAATGCCAACCTTTTTTATATTTCATGACTCTTTCTGAACTTTTCCTTACAGGATGTAATGCAGATTTTATAGGCAACAGGAAAAAATTTTATCCTCATTTTTTACACAAATACATCCTTTTTATTTTTTACTTTATCTGGTAATTCGATGTAATGTGACCCTCTCAATGGAACACATCTGTTAATTACTAGTTGTAAACCATTAATTCTACTTAATGTCCATCTTGGTCTATATGCATGAACTCATCCATTCACGACAAAATATGTTGTTTACCAATCTCAAATTTTTCAATTATCTCTTATGCATTTGGTAATTCTATAGTTTTCAGTCTGGTACTGAAATTTCATAATATTTCTATTTATATGCATTTGATATTCATAAAAAGTCTTAAAGTTTTTTCAATCTGTGATGTATTCTTAGAATGTCTATTACAGTTTTTATAATTTTTCAGTTTACTGCAGTTAAGAAATGATCAGTTTAAATTGAGATTTTATTATTTTCAAAATTTATATTTTGTAATCTGTTTGCAAATGCAGTGTCAACTATAAAATCTCTCAACTATATAATTTCTAACATGTCTCTTAGTTTCCTAAATAATTTACTATAAAAGAAAATTTAATTTCATTATTACTTCTAGTGTTTAGATTGCTCTAAGATGTTGTTAGGAAACGGAAATATTTTTACAATACTTTATCTTCGTTATTAGTTCTATTTATACATTCCTCAAATATGTCATTAGAAAGTGGAAATTTTTTTCAACAGTTTATCTTCATTGTTTTTGAAAATATTATCATTACTTTTAATTTTATGATAAGATAATTGTTTCCAAAGACTTCTTTCTTCTGTGACTAGAAGTCTTTTAATAAATCTGTTTAGATCAGCTTTATTTAATTTACTATATCCTCTCTAATTAGTTCTTCTACAGTAATCATGAAGTTGAATAACTGTGAATCACTCCATATTGGTCCTGCTCTTTTTCAGGAACTTAAATTTAAAAGGTTTGTAAAAAATAAGATCTCAGATTTTTCTGAGTTTTCTTATTTAATGGATAGGTAAATATTAAGCATGGGGTAATCATATTTTCTTATTTTGCGGATATTCTAAACTACGTTTTTAAATTTATTATTACATTTATCTTTATGCGATGGGTTAATGTAGACACAATCTAAATTTTTCATGTTTTGACAAGTTTTGCGTTTTTTGTAGCTGTATCAATTTCTCGTTTTTCATTGTTATTTGTAGATAATAATATTTTTGAATGTTCTTCACTCAGAATTCGTTGTAAATGATTTTTAGAATAATATTTACATATCTTTTTTCCATGTGCATAAGGAATTCAACTTGTTATTTTTTACGTGATATTCATCTACACTTTGTCTACATATCGTTCTATATCCATCTTTTGCATGTTTCTGTGAAGTAAAATTATCGATTGACTTAATGTTACAATATTTACAAAATTTGTATTTGAATGGTTGTTATTGAACTTGCTATATGTATACAATCCATTAATGTATCGGAATCCAGAATTCATTCTGGTAGGTAAAGCTGGAAATACTCTAGTTTAACTCCTTGTGATTTATATGTAAAATTACAGTCATCTAATTCCATTTAGAAAAGTTCATTAAAGAATAAAAAAGTTTTACCTGAATAAGTGTTGACTACACAATTTAATAAAAAGTTTTTACATAATCCTGTACTAGATATTGACTTTGCATATCAAGAAATTAATTGTAATGTTTCTAAATTGGTCATTTATCACATTGTGAAGAAATAATACACTTTACCACATGGTATTTGATACATTCTAGCTATTTTTTTAAAATCTTGAGGTACAAATTTTAACCAATTAGTTATTAACTGTGAATTCATATTGTAACCTATCCATACCATCTTCTAACAGAAAAGGGGCTAGAATTCCATTCCTCATTAATAAGTCTTTAAATTTATTAATTTCACATACCACTTAAACTGATTCATGTTAATTAACTATTGATACAATGGCGCAGATTTTTCTATAGTCATTTGTGCTGTACCATATAAACTCTGAATACCACCAATATCATTTTGAAACAGTTCTAAATGTGTGCTATGATGTGATAGATACCTTATTGATTCATAGACATCTGAATGTTATAAACCTAATGAGTGACCCATGTCGAGAACTGAAACCTCTGTTACTTCTAACACATTTTATTTGTTCCTTTATAATTCCAATTCATGTTTTTCTTATTCAATTTACAAATCTTTGTTTGATATCTACAGAGTGAAACTAGTATACCACATCTAGATCTGTTCATAGAATTTAAAGTTTCTTCACTTAACTCGCCATTTATCTTAAGATTGTGTGTTAGTTGAAATAACATTGATAGTTCTCATAATAAATCATCACTCTCTTGAGTAAGTTTTTGTATCATTCTGTTGATCTACATAACCAATATCATTCACACTTTTAATAGCTCTAGTCTTATCCGGCTGCTGCCTACACCTGGTGCTGAAACCACTGTTATCACAAGCAACAAAAGTAAAACTATCTTCCTTTATATACAGATCGAATATTATAAGAATAATCTTATCCTAAGCACTATCATCATCATTGTCACCATAAACGCCAACATCATATAATAAATCTTCATTAAACTGAGTTGTAATAAACTTTACATTATACCTTTGAAAAACACTTATCCACATGGGACATTTATTTTTTTCTTTTGACCATTCATGTATACACTTCTTATGAAAAATATTATTACAGTTTGTTTTTATAAATTAATAGTTTTCATTACTTAAGCACACTGAACATTCATAATCTGTAGATTGTTCTGTCTCTATTTCATAAGGTTTAATTGTTTTTTATATAAATATCATGATAGATTTTAGCATTTAGAATTATTTCCTATTTCATTCTATCCTTAAATTTTTTGTAAAATCTTCAAATAATTTTTGATGTTTTTTTATATATTATTGAATCTAATTTATTTTGAAATTCTCTTATAAAATCTTCTAATATTTCACTATTTCTTTGTATTCATCCCCAATCCAATTTAACATAAATTTTCCTCATAAAGCTTTACGGAATATTATAAAATCTCTCTTAATTCTTTCCATTAGAAGTCATTAAATGGGTGTTCCTTTTTAATATAATCAACAACTATATCTCTGTATGTTTTGTTTGTTAAATACAAGTCATATAATTGATCTAAGATCAAAGTTAATTTTTTTGCACATAAGATGAATCATCTGGGTAAGTTTTTCATTCAGCTCATTGTGCTGGGAATAATTCCTGCTTGGCTTATTAATATTATTAGTAATAAGTTCAATAAGTTCCTGTTTTCTCAGTTTTCAATAACCTTTAAGTCATAATTCTTTTGCTCTTTCAGTTACTTTTCAGTATTTAAACCTGCCAATTGGAAATAATTTTTTTACATATATAAAAAAGAATGTAAAACATTGTTATATTCCTATAAAAAATATTCCATTGCTTGAACAAACAAATGCATTGATTAAATATGATATATTAACTTTGGTCTATGGAATTCCAGATGAAAAAATTCCCCACCTGATAATTTTGAACAAATTTAAAAATATTATACAGATTACTAAGCCAACAGCTACACTAACATTCAAATAACTGTTTTATTAATGAATAAAAATTTAACTGATTATTTTTAAAATCCAAAAAATTAAAAATGTAAAATTTTACCTTAAATGGAGTCGAATATGGATCTAGCTAACAACAAGCTTACATGTAATAATAGGCAAGTATTTATGAATATTAATAAAAAGAATAATTCATGCTTTTATGCAAATCATGGTACTGATCTTTTAGAATATGTTGGACCTAGGAATATTATTCCAGTCCTTGTTAAAAAATATTGCAAATCATTTGAAGAGCTTGGTAGTACTACTGCAGGACTACCTAAATGTTTACAAAATTCAAAAAAATTAATCAATAAACCACATCTATTTTTCTATAGTTATTACAGCCAAAATGCCTTTTTGCACAAGATTTTGAATATTGGGTCTATGAAGAAGTTTTACCATCCTTCAGAAAACATCACAAATATAAATTGAAAGAGAGAATACCTGTCTTGTAAAATTTTAAATAAATCAGAGATGAAAGTATAGATGGTTTCAGAGAAGTAATTCATGGTGCCATTGGAATAAAAAACGTAATAAAAGAGGAAATAAGTAGTTTATTACCTCATGTTGTATCTCAAACAGTTAATAAAAATTTAAGCCCAACTTTTGTTCTTTTATTATTTGACAATAATGTGAATATGCATGCTATGTCATTAGAACTCAAAGGAAAAATTTACAAAAACAGTTATATAGAATCGAAGATAGGGATCCATATTGTGAAGAAATGTTAAGACTTAATAACAATCCTAATTCACTAAATTTATACCAATGAATGTCAGGAACTTTGAGAATTATTCGTCAGTATTATTTTAATACGTTAAATGATTACACTCAAGAACTATTGATTAATGGTGCAGTACATCTATACACAGCAAACTGATTTTATATTTTCTACTTGGAATTCTGGGAGGTATACTGCCTGAAAATTTAAAACACATGATATTGTATATTTCATTAAATGTGGTTTTTTTGGACTATATGAGCATAGACCCTGAAAACATTTGACAAATGAAAAACGACAGTGTTGATTACTAATGATATATTGTGTTTTATTTGTCATTGAATTTCAGAGCCTGCGATGACAGGTGTTGAAAAAATTGGAAAAGTAATATTTTTACAGAGGAATGCAGTTATTAATGTGAAAAATTTGAACATTATTCGTTTTGATAATTCAGGATACAGCAAGCTGACCCCTTAAAAATTAGAAATATAGAACCAATTACATGTCATCTCTTCAATATGGAAATGCATAGGGGAAAAATTTCCCCTCTGTAAATTTTAAACCAATGATATTTTATAGTTTATTTGTGAAGATTTTCAAGTGGACATAAAATGTAGATTTTTATAATCAAAAAATAAATTATAAACCTTTTCTACAGAAATACGTTTTGATTACAAATCAAGGAGCGAAAAATACATTAGTAAATCTTAGTGGAGCCATTTTGGCCCCTATACAAATAATATTTTAAACTCTATTCATTGTGTAATTTCAGCCTGTATGGGCATAGAGACTGAAAAAGTAATAGGTATTAAAAGAGTTATTAAAAAAATACCAAAAAATTATAATCTAGAATATTCAGAAATGAATTACAATGATAAATTAGCTTCAGGGCTGCTGCTAAGCATATAAAACCGAATAATTTACATAAAAAAGTCAGCAGTGAAATATGACAACCACTAAATAAGAGTGAGGAAATTTATAATTTTTATTGAAAAAGTAAAAAATGCAAAAAAATTAATTTTACTAAATCTCAACCATTGCAGCAAGAACTGTAACAGTGACAAATACATCCTGTCACCGACTTAAGTCTGCTTTAGCTGACGCTAATGCAGTTGTTGCTAGTTCAAAAACACCTATGATGAATATTTTTGTATTTATTCAGAATGGCAACAGAATTGTATTTAACAATAGAGAAGTTTTTTGATAACTGAAAAGGGAAATAAGTTGTTATTTAAAGGAAACGATACTGCAGAAATTTTAGATTATTAATGACCAAGAGTTGCTATCAGGATAAACGATAATTAAGACGATATAATGTGCATAGTAGATTCAATACAATTGAATACCAATTTCAAATCGCTCTCTTCAAATATACGTCTCAATACTACTTTTACTAACAAATCAGGTCTTTATTCTCTTATTTTAAGATCAGACCTCCAGCTGCAAAAGATTTTAAAAAATGTGTAACACATTAATTAGAAAAAAGGCTAATATAATTTACAAGAAACAATAGAATTAAAAAATAAAGAAAATTAATTACTACAACAGAAATTAAAAGATAAAGAGAAAGAATGCTTACATTCTAAAACTGTAGTAAATAACGCCATAGAAATGGAAAAAGAAGAGATTATTTACATTGCCACAACTAGAAACTATGCAGAGAAAAATTATTTTAAAGTTGCTGGAGTTCAATCGAAATTACATTTGAAAGGTAGGTTTTCTACAGATAGTAGTGGTAAGTTAGATAATGATAAATTATTTTATGTATTCATTCAAGAATGTTATAACTAGAAATTAACTAAAAACGTAGCTAAAAACACTTAGGTGTACAAGAAGATAATATACAGAATGAAATGCTTCAAATACACTTAAATGCTCAAATTATTCTGTGAACATATGAATAAGTATGTTGATTTACTACATTGTCATAGAAGTAAAATATAAACTAATACATGAACTGAACGGCCTGTAGTGTTTGATGCAATCGTTATTGAACAAGAAGTTGTAGAACAGTGGCAGGCTGGAAATAAAACGCATAAAATAAAAACCAAAGTATTGTCTAGGGAAAAATTGGCTTCAGTTCTTGCTGAAATCTTTGAAGAATGTCCAGATAAAGATACTGTTGATAAAGAAACGTTCAAAGATCTTTTAGAATCAAAGGGGAATAAATTAAGTGAAAGGAAAAGATATGGAAAGAGATAGCAGATACTTTAAGAATAAACTTTAAGCAGTAAATTGCTATTTAAAGTATTGACAAACAATACAAATTTCGTCTCCATTGAGACTGTATAAATAAATTACATTTTCATGTATTAATTGATTACGAATTTAGAGTCTATATCTTTTTCTTCATCATATAACACACAGATAGAAAAAATGAAAGTGCCAATTTTCTCCTTTGTATATTTGCCACTTGGCTGTATATCCTGTTTCAAGAAGTCCATTACGTTTAGTGACTCTAATTTTATATCCTTTTTTAAATTTATTTTTATCTTTAGATACATTAACAATTGGTTTATAATTCTTTTCATTAACTTCTGTTACTTTTATTTTTATAGTTGATTGTTTTGTTTTGCTATAACCATCAACTAATTTTGAATCTAGATCAGTCCATTTATAATTTCCTTGTACAGAAATTTTTTCCACGTCTTTTCCTTAAATGTTCCAGTAAATCTTTCAACATGAGACGGTTTTAATTCTGTTAAAAGTTAAAAATTAGTAACATATTTTTCATCATTCTTTAAAATCTATATAATAAAGTTTTTTTCTTTATCTGTTTGTAAATTTTTTGGATTGCTTCCTTCTCCAAATATTTTTTCAAAAACATCAACTACATTCCTACCTGTCTTATATTTAACTGGAATAGCCCAAACAGTTAACAAATATTTATATCCTTTATTTGTTTTTGAAATTTCTATCAAATTACCTAAATCTATATCTACTAGATCTGTGTGCCATAAATCGTCTATATCAATAGAAATTACATTTCTTCTTTTAAATGATTTCTCATTGTTTATGTAAATCATAAATAATTTCTTCATGAGTATCTGAAGGGGTGAGCGAATCAAACACTGAAAGTGTGCTCTTCCCTTCACCTATTAAATTTTTTACCTAATTTATTCTTTTTAGTCTTATATACTGTACAAAAACCTTTCATTCAGTGTCTTCCAATTTTGCTGGTGCTCTGTGAGGAATATGTGTTTCAGTAAATTGTTTACACTTGAAACAGTAGATATGGTCTTCGATTTATATACAACCAAAATGTAATAAGTTTTAAATTATTTCGCCAAAGATAATTAACTTTGCATCAACTGGAACAGTTTTAACAGAATATTTTAATCTTATAGTTATAAAATTTATTTTTGTGCTATTTTTATTGATTGGATATCAGGCATTACTTTGTAAAGTTTTTCAAAAACACTCATCAAAAGATCAGAATCATTAATTGCTAAATCTCTGTTTATGTTTTCACCCCAAACAACAAATATCTTAAGAATCAACTGGTATTAATTGAAATCATGCAATTTTTTTCACCTCTATTCATAGAAGTAAAGTCATTAATTTGCCTACTGTATAGTTTTACATTAATATTACTTAAATCGTTTAAGTATGGAGTTAAATCTGTTTTATTAACATCATCATTCAACTGCATTACAATACTTGTATATGCAGGTTTCATAATACATTCTTTTTCTAAATATTGTTTTGTAGCAGCATTGTAGCCATGTAGTGGATCTTTTATATCTACTATTGTTCTACCTTTATGATCAATATATGTTTTAGTTGCTTTAAAAATGTTATGTAATTATTTATGAAACTTTTTAATTAGCCTTTCTATTTTTGGATCAGTTTTCGCTTCTAATTCGTCTTTTACGTATTCTAAATTCCTCTGACCATTAACTGTGTAACCTTTAGGCTGTACCTTATATCCAAAAGGGTCCATTTAATAAATTAAAAATAACATTAAACTTACAATTTGTGGATAATAGTTTTCAAACAAATAGATGCAAATGACCACATATTACTTCATCTAAATTCTGAATTCATTGTCCATTATAGCACATTTCACCTGAACCAGACATTTGACCAGTTCTTCCGAAATACTTCCATCAAATAAATCTAACACAAATATTTTATCATTATTCTTATAATAACAAATCCAGTGAGTACCAACGTGATCGGTATCTACATTTACTATTGCACATTCTAAATTTTTTGGCTCATTAGGTAATTTATCAGTCACAAAAAATCCACGAAAATATTAAATTTTTATTTATGAAACTTCGTGGCAGATTAAAACTGTGTGCTGGGACGAGACTCAAACTCGGGACCTTTGCCTTTCGTAGGCAAGTGCTCTACCAACAGAGATACCCAAGCACAACTCATGCCCTGTCCTCACAGCTTTACTTCTGCCAGCGAAAAGCAAAGGTCCCGACTTCGAGTCTTGGCCTGGCACACAGTTTTAATCTGCCAGGAAGTTTCATATCAGTGCACACTCCGCTGCAAAGTGAAAAATCTCATTCTGTAAATTTTTAATTGTTTAACTAATTCTCCTACTTCAAAATTAGATAAGGATAATTAAACTTTGTAGTTATTTCTTGAAAACTTTCTTTACTTTTTTCTCCATCGTTTGTTTATGTCTTATTCTTCTAATTCTTCATCACCTTGTTGCTTGTTTATTATTCCATTTGTGATCGCAACAGAACCACCAGTAACAGAGCCAATAGTTCCTAGACGTTTTAATGCAGCTAGTAGTAATAGAAGGAAACCGCCTTCTTGTTTTGTTAGTCCTTTATGTTTTTTGTTTATTGTTTGATGTTTGATAATCTGTTTCACAACATGAATACCTAATGTGACAAGTAGGTTTGTATCAGTTTTTGTCTCTTTCTTTCCTTTTTGAACATCAGTTAAAAATGGTTCAATGTGATATAATTGTTCATTATTCAGTTTAAATTTGATTGATTTTTGTTTAGTTTTGCCACTTGATAGCAAAGTGTAAGAAATTGAAATGTTATTCATTTTAATAGACAAAAAATTTATAAGGTTTAATAATATTACAATCCCCATCCATTTTTGTCTAGTTGAATGCCCAGACCTAATTTTCGTTTTTCATACATTATTTCTCTAACTGCAGTTGAAGCTGTTTTTTCTCCTAATGTAGCATCACTTGCACACATTCTTTCTTTTGCAGCTAAGTGAAATTCTTTATAAGCATCGTGTTTTTTTTCAAATCTTTATTATCTCTATAAGCAATATCACGTTTTCTACAAGCTCCATCTAATTTATTAATTCCCGGATCTCCACATGCATTTCTTTCTTCTAATTTGGCCGCAGGTAGCCTCAAAGATGCATCTCAAGTGGTAATTTACTAATCAAAGTGTTTACTAATTCATTACCATGTTTTTCTCTGTATCAAAATGTGTCAGGAAGATTCTTAAAAAATCTAACCAAGTATTGAATTTCTTTGGGATTATTAATAATGAAATCGCTAAATTTATTCTTTAACATCAGTGTTATTCCAACGTTTTCATTATGATAATTTTTATTTCCAGCTAATTCTTCTCCATGAATTACTGTTATTCTATCGATTAAATCTCTAACATCATTCAATAAAACATTTAATGTTTTTAAGTTGGGGAAATAGTCATCAATAATTTGTTTCATCAAATATTTATATTTTTTACCTCCACTTGATTTTATATTTAACAATATCATTTTCAAACTATCATTTACTTGTCTAATTGGCGAGAAATCTCGAAAGTCTTCTAGATGAGGATGTTGATGATAAGGAACTTTTTGTTTTTCAACTTCTCTATTATCCTCAATAACTTTCAAATCATTGTCACTTAGTCCTTTGATTCCTTGTTTTACTCTTTATCTCTAAGTAATTATTTTGGAATTTTTGAATAAGTCTAAGCTAAGTAAAGTAATCTATTCCTTTATGCCTTCCTCTATTCTCCAAATAAATCCTGTTTTTTCTAGAATGAAGTCTCAAATGCTACTACTGAATTGTGTAGGCATTGATTCATAGAAATAGTTTCAACATTATTTTCAATAACTACCAATTTTTTCGTTATGCCTGTCTTCAATTTCTATATATCTTTTTATAAATTCTGGCTATTTGGTTGATCTAAACTTTTGGAGTAAAAATAGAAATGGTTAATTTTATTCCAATTCATCCATCCTGGAGCTGGAATTCAAGTACCAGTCATTAATGTTGTTTTTCCACAACCACTTGGGCCTATTATTAAACATCAAATAGAATTTGGTAACACTTTATTTTGTTTATTTTTTGATTAATTTTCTGAAATACTTAATTTAGTTCTCAATCTGCCACTTATTTAAATAAAGTTTTATTAGTGTAGATGGTTTGTTTTCTTCAGTTGAATGATAAATCATCTGTTCTTAAAGAATACATTCTCTGTTCCAGTAAGAGAAGCTTATAAAAATGTTACCTTAGTAGCTTTTTATAAAACTTTTTGAACCCCAAATATTACACTGAACATTGATAAACAGTATAGCAATAGTGAAATAATACAAAATTTGTGTAGGTCATTATAGTCTGAAAAATTTAGAAAAATTTATTCAGTCAAAGAATCCAAGTATTAACATTACAGCAGATGATATTTTAAATAGAATTTCTATTGAAAGTTATGTAAAATTGTATATGGATATAAAAGATAGTATTGGAAGTGTGCTCGGATTTAGCAGCCAAACTGTTGAAGCAATTAAACGCCTGTTGGTAATGATGTTGCTAAAATTATTACATTTGAATTAACTAATATAAATGTTAATCTAGATCATTTTCATAGAGAAACTAATATTAATGCTTCATTTAAACCAAATGCAGAATTTGGTGGACCAATACCATGAACCACATTATCCTGTAGAGATTTATATTTTTGAATCTATGCAAGATTTAGAAATTATTACAACTGATGAAAGTGACAATCTAATTCACTTTAATTGTGCTTGTGGAACAGTTGTTTTAAAAAGTCTCAATAAATTTTTTCGTTATGGAATTATGAAGAAAATCGAGAGTTGTCAGTTCTACTGATTCCTTGTGAATGAGATATTAAAAATAATTTTTATTTGCCCAACAAGGATACAGGGATTAAAATAGATATTGGTGATGGATTTCTTCATCCAAATCATGCACATTTATACATGAACTCTAGAATTGTTATAGGTAATCATGGTGGATCAGCATCAGATTACCCAACATATAGTGGGAAGTCCAATAAAAAATAAGCAGAAATTATATGGCAAAACTGTTTGATTTTGTGACCATAAAGAAGGGAAATAATATTTTATCTAGAATGGAAAATTTTTTTATTTTACCAACGGTCATGGTGTATTTGACATCATCTGTTACTGATAAAATAAGCTTGGTAGGACATATTCTTCACAATGGGAAAACAAGGAGTAGGAAAAATGGGCTACTTTACCCACTTGGACTACCTGTTAGATTTTTTTAAAGATTATAAGAAATGATGTGGGAAGTAGATTTGACTGTAATTTTTACTACAGTTTCTAGTTCTGGAAATGCAATTCGTAGATGGTCTTTTCATAATGATGATTGAGTTGTAATTAAAGATACAGTTCATAAGGGAGGAAATATTATAATAGAGAGGATGGAATTTTGCATGCCAGTTGTTAAATATGAAGCAACTTATAAATCAGAACAACAGCAAAATATTCTGAAAAATGCAGAAGTTTCAATATGTTTTTATGAACTACAAACTATACATGTTGTGGGATGAAACTTTGTGCAACTTTTAATGAATAAATTCCTACAGATAATTTAGAGTATATAAAAATGTATGGTACGAAAAATTCAACTAACGATGCACAGCACAAATACTTATTGAAAATTTTTAACTTTGTACATGAATTCAAAATCATGAAAAGTCATAAAAGTCTTAACTTCATGTTTGCAATTCATTTGGATGTTTTGTTTCAGAAAGATAGAGGATTAAAAACTGAAAATATTTAGTCCATCAGTTAAATATATTAGCGTTTTGAATTTTCAAAATCAGTTAATTTTTGTGTGAGATCAATGCTTGTCCCCCACACAACTATACAAAACAGCATAATTCTTGCTTGTGTGAGCCTTCTCAGACAACTGACAGCTCTGAGAATTTACAGCTCATATTTATCTGACAGTGTGTGGCTTCTAGATAACTTAATAGAGACCAAGCACAACACTTCTGTGAGTGCTCACTGACTTGGCTTTGCCTCATGTACACATTCACTTGGGCCATTATCTAGGCAGTTAAAATCTTCATTCAGAGATGGCACTGATATACATTCCAATGAAAATAATTGGGAACATATTTCACATTGTACACAAATTAATTATTCTTTAAAGTTATTTTCAGTATTCATACTAACAATTACTAGTAATTTACACTTCATCTCTTCAAATGAAGTACAATAATCTGAAGAAAATCATACATTTATGTCCAAAATAAACTCATGAAAGTAGTGCTTTTTAGAATGTACTACGTCACTCAAATGCCAGATATATATACAATCTTCGAGCTTCTATATTCTGTCAAACTCTTAAACGAGTATGTAGACTGAAGGATTATGGATATTATCTCATGAAGTCATCAAAGTGTGAATGGTGCAAAGAGACCTAGCCATTTGACAAAACTTTTTCTATTCTCGCTTATTTATCATTCATCACCATCCCACAGATGAGTTTAAAACCTGTCCTAAGGGGTGGGTGTTGTGTTTCAGCTCTAAATAAAAGAGCAGTCTGATAACTCAGAGGCGGGTCCCCATGGTGTACTGATGTACAGAAGGTCTGAGGCCAGACACTCAGTCTATAGGAATAAACCTGTGGAAGGTGTTCGATAGAAGACGTTCTGCACTTCTTGAGAATGAGTTTTAAAGGATTTTCACGATCTGGAATTCACTCTGCGAAAATGTTTTGAATATTTTATTTTTCTTATTAAATTTTATATTCTTTAAATGGACAATACCAACCAACTAAAGCAGTGTCACAAATGCCTAGAGAAAAAGAATATTAATGAATTTCGTAAAGATAAGTATCAAAAATATGGATTTTGTAGGATTTGAAAAGAATGTGTATCGTGACATCAGGAAATTAAAGTTACATGTGAATGAGGGAAACTGTAGGTAAAATAACATTAAAAACATGCACAATCAGTTAATAAAAATCTTATGGCTGCTCAAGAAGAAGGAATTAGAAAAATGTTGTGGAAGGAATAGATCTCTTATTTTCACCATAATGCATTTTATTCTTACATTCATTTTTTGTGTAAAAGGTAATTATTTTGAAAATAGGTGAATGTGATATGAAAAATATTTATTTTTAGTAATTTTTCTAAGTAATTTTATATGAAATATCCTTTTTTATACGAAAATATGTGAGTTAGACCTGAAAATTGGATTATAGTAGGATAATCTACATCTACGTGGATACTCAGCAAATCACATTTAAATTACTGGCAAGGGGTTCATCGAACCACCTTCACAATTCTCTATTATTCCAATTTTCGTATAGCGCACGGAAAGAATGAACACCTATATCTGTACGAGCTCTGATTTCCCTTATTTTATCGTGGTGATCGTTCCTCCCTATGCAGATCGGTGTCAACAAAATATTTTCGCATTCGGAGGAGAAAGTTGGTGATTAGAATTTCGTGAGAAGATTCCGTCACAGCGAAAAACGCCTTTCTTTTTATGATGTCCAGCCCAAATCCTGTATCATTTCTGTGCCACTCTCTCCCATATTTCGCGATAATACAAAACGTGCTGCCTTTCTTTGAACTTTTTCGATGTACTCCGTCAGTCCTATCTGGTAAGGATCCCACACCATGCAGCAGTATTCTAAAAGACGACGGACAAGCATAGTATAGGCAGTCTCCTTAGTAGGTCTGTTACATTTTCTAAGTGTCCAGCCAATAAAACACAGTCTTTGGTTAGCCTTCCCCACAACATTTTCTATGCATTCCTTCCAATTTAAGTTGTTCGTAACTGTAATACCTAGGCATTTAGTTGAATGTACGGCTTTTAGATTAGACTGATTTATCGTGTAACCGAAGTTTAACGAGTTCCTTTTAGCACTCACGTGGATGACCTCACACTTTTCATTATTTAGGGTGAACTGCCACTTTTCGCACCATTCAGATATATTTTTTAAATCGTTTTGCAGTTTGTTTTGATCTTCTGATGACTTTATGAGTCGATAAACGACAGCATCATCTGCAAACAACCGAAGACGGCTGCTGAGATTGTCTCCCAAATCGTTTATATAGATAAGGAAAAGCAAAGGGCCTATACCACTACCTTGGGGAACGCCAGAAATCACTTCTGTTTTACTCTATGATTTTCTGTCAATTACTACAAACTGTGAACTCTCTGACAGGAAATCACAAATCCAGTCACATAACTGAGACCATATTCCACAAGCACGCAATTTCTCTACGAGCCGCTTGTGTGGTACAGCTTCATGTGAATAAAGAGCTAGTTGTGTTTCACAGGAACGATGTTTTCTAAACCAATGTTGACTGTGTGTCAATAGACCGTTTTCTTCGAGGTAATTCATAATGTTCTAACAAAATAGATGTTCCAAAATCCTGCTGCATGTCGAAGCTAAAGATATGGGCCTGAAATTTAGTGAATTTCCTTTCTTGAATATTGGTGTGATCTGTGCAACTTTCCAGTCTTTGGGTACAGATCTTCCGTCGAGCGAACAGTTGTGTATGATTGTTATGTATGGTGCTAATGCATCAGCATACTCCGAAAGGAACCTAACTGGTATACAGTCTGAGCCAGAAGACTTGCTTTTATTAAGTGATTTCAGTTGCTTCACTACTCCAAGGATATTTAATTCTACGTTACTCATGTTGGCAGCTGTTCTCGATTCGAATTCTGGAATATTTAGTTCATCTTCTTTTGTGAAGGCATTGCGGAAGGCTGTGTTTAGTAACTCTGCTTTGGCAGCGTTGTCTTCGATAGTATCTCCACTCCTATAGCGCAAAGAAGGCATTGATTATTTTTGCCACTAACATACTTCACATACGACCAGAATCTCTTCGGATTTTATGCCAGGTTTCGAGACAAAGTTTGTTGTGGAAACTGTTATAAGCATCTAGCATTGAAGTCTGCACTAAATTTCTAGCTTCTGTAAAAAATCGCCATCTTGGGGATTTTGTGTCTGTTTAAATTGGGCATGTTTGTTTTGCTGTTTCTACAACAGTGTTCTAACACATTTTGTGTACCAAGGAGAATCAGCTCTGTCGTTTATTAATTTATTTGGTATAGATCGCTCAATTGCTGCCAATACTATTTCTTTGAATTTTAGCCACATCTGGTCTACACTTATATTATTAATTTGGAATGAATGGAGATTGTCTCTCAGGAAGCCGTGAAGTGAATTTTTATCTGCTTTTTTGAATACGTATATTTTTCGATTATTTTTCGAGGATTTGGGGTTTACAATATTCAGTCTCGTTTCGACAACCTTGTGCTCACTAATCCCTGAACCGGTTTTGATGCTCGTTATTAAATCAGGATTATTTGTTACTAAGAGGTCAAGTGTGTTTTCTCAACTGTTTACTATTTGCATGGGCTCATGAACTAACTGCTCGAAATACACTCCTGGAAATGGAAAAAAGAACATATTGACACCGGTGTGTCAGACCCACCATACTTGCTCCGGACACTGCGAGAGGGCTGTACAAGCAATGATCACACGCACGGCACAGCGGACACACCAGGAACCGCGGTGCTGGCCGTCGAATGGCGCTAGCTGCGCAGCATTTGTGCACCGCCGCCGTCAGTGTCAGCCAGTTTGCCGTGGCATACGGAGCTCCATCGCAGTCTTTAACACTGGTAGCATGCCACGACAGCGTGGACGTGAACCGTATGTGCAGTTGACGGACTTTGAGCGAGGGCGTATAGTGGGCATGCGGGAGGCCAGGTGGACGTACCGCCGAATTGCTCAACACGTGGGGCGTGAGGTCTCCACAGTACATCGATGTTGTCGCCAGTGGTCGGCGGAAGGTGCACGTGCCCGTCGACCTGGGACCGGACCGCAGCGACGCACGGATGCACGCCAAGACCGTAGGATCCTACGCAGTGCCGTAGGGGACCGCACCGCCACATCCCAGCAAATTAGGGACACTGTTGCTCCTGGGGTATCGGCGAGGACCATTCGCAACCGTCTCCATGAAGCTGGGCTACGGTCCCGCACACCGTTAGGCCGTCTCCCGCTCACGCCCCAACATCGTGCAGCCCGCCTCCAGTGGTGTCGCGACAGGTATTCAAAAACCCAACTACCGAAGCACTCAGGTGAAACTAAATAATTTGCCCCGATTAGGAACTTGTAATAAGTCACCATATTGGTTTACTTTCCAATGCAATAGAAAACGCTAGAACAGATATTAAATTTACACTCAGAAACTCAAGAAGCTAAGCTATTAAGGCACACAGATGATATAATAAAATTCGCTCCTGGTTACGATCTCGTAAATGTCACAAAAGCAGTTACTTCCCTATTGCTGCGTCTGTCTCGGTCGGCTACTGCTGCCTGACTGACTGGCTGACTAACGCCAACAAGCGGTTACTAGTTTTCAAAACAAGCAAACAAACGACTATCGACTCGCGCCACGGAAATCTGCTGTAGACCCTGACGAAATTGCATTAACTGTGTCTTGTAATATGCAGATAGTAGGTTCTAGCTAAGATTTTGTGAGCAAGAGAAGGAGCGAGTTAAACGAGTGAGTGAATTAACTCACAAAAACTAAGCTAGAGGCTGCTGAATCATCCTACTGTGCTTGATAACAATCCTAATTGCGTCATACTAGTTAAATGTTGTTGAAGCATAAGGTTTATGTGAGATGTATTACTGGCATATAATTCACTCATCATATTCTAGGGGGACCATTATACTGAGCAATGTCACTGCAAGGTTTCAGGCCCACTGATTTAAGAAACTCATATTTCACACATGTTATCACTGTGCAGTTCTGCTGTAAAGTGCTGTGCCATGGGTTGTGTGTGCTGGTTTAATACCGTACACACAGCCTGTCTTAGATGTAGTGACACAATCATTTCCTCACCATGGAAGTCAACAAGTTGATTATTCTGGTCCTCAGTACAGAGATACAGATAGCCCAATGTCGGAACTGTCACTGAGAGGTATCTGTCGTTGGTGGAGGTCTCAAAAACCCGATCCAAGTGACGAGAAGAAACGTAAATTGTATGAATCAATTTGTCGTTGAGATAGGAGTATATTGCAATGTTACTCTCGACATGGATTGTACACAGACAGGGGATATGTCCATGTCTGTTGCCTCATCAAATCTATGAAATCTACTACAATCCTTCTACAAAGCCTGTCCTTTTATAAAGCACAATAACCATCCTATTGTATCCATTTGGTTAGATTCAATCTTGCATCCACTGCCCTTATTTCGGATTTAAGTATATTGATGTTACACATAGCTCAATCCTTTTTCCAGACCATTTCAAAACTTTGTTTAAATCATCAGTATCGAATGCACCAAGTTCTATTTCCACAATTTCTTTTCTGCCACTGATTTCCAGATGCTGTTTATCATTAGCCTTTGTGATATTCAGGATGCTGTTGTATCTCTCCTGCCCACTCAGCGCAGTACTCCATTCTAAAATTCTTGAATCAATGAGGGGGAAGAAATTAGCATGTAATACTGATGACTGTTCTTTTAAGATCAGGGTATATGACATTGCATCTGAACCATAACTGGTGAATGGAAGCTAAATGCACCTTCTTGTCTTGTATATACTGCTTTGTAAACGTTAGGACGAGCATGATACATACATGAACCCATACGTAAGTATTAAAGTCTTGGTAACGTCGAAAATTGCAGAACACATGTCTTCTGCTGGTGCAGTATCGTTTTAATTCTTCTGGAGGTTGCAGGTCACAAAATGAGTTGCAAGAGTGGACGATATCTGTATTTTTTGCATATATCCCCAGTTGGTTCCAGATCCTCCAGAAACTTCTAAATTCATAATTCCACATACTCTGGATTTCCACATACTCTTTGGTAATGTATACCACATAAACTCACCATGAAATGTAGGAATGTTAAATTGCTAAATTTTTTCTCTAAGAAACTTAAACATATCTGTATTTGCAAGCTTTCTATGTGGTAGAATGCCTTAAGAATTTGAAACGTCCCCTTTTTGAACAATAATACAAGACTGTGCTTAAACTGACACAAAATATTTTTAGCGCAACGCAATCTGACTTTCAAAATTCCCTACTAAAGAATGGCCCTGACAAACATTAAACTATACCTTTCACAAATCACTTACCTCACAAAAATCTTCGCTGCTCAAGCTACTGCAATACAGCGAGCGCCACTACTGCCAGCTAAATAAAAGATTCAAACTACTGAAGGCACTAACTACTGATAGGGGTAGTTAGCAAATGAAAGATATTAATAGAGAGCAAACAATGTATTTACCTTAATATCATCACAAGTCATAATATATATATATCAGTTCATGACAAATTACAAACCTCCGCCATCTCTCTCCCCACATCCACCACTGCTGGCGGCTCACCTCCAACTGCGCAACGCTACGCGCTGTTCACAGCCAGCTGCCTAACACTACAATGGCGAGTATTACAACAATGCAAAGCAGACACAGACTGCCCACAGCACAGCCAGTGATTGTCATACAGAGGTGGCGTTACCAATAAAAAACCTAAACAGCCTACTTACATAGAGAAAACATAAACAGCCTACTTACATAGCGAAAACATAAACAGCCTACTTACATAGAGAAAACATAAACAGCCTACTTACATAGCCCCCATGCTCCCCACAAAAATTTTTACAAATGGTGTTGGGCACTGGCCAATACAGATTTGACAAAAATTTTTCACAATTACAGTAACAAAGATATAAAATGCACACACTTATTAATATTATGTTGGTCAAAAGATCAAAATTTCTCACAGTCCATAAAGACAGTCCACATTGTTCATCACAGTAAAAATGCAGAGTTTTTCTCAAAGTCCAAGCAGTAAAAGAAAATGCACATAGAAGTAGTGGATTTCCATGCAGTCTTGAAGAAGTACTGTTGTCCTTCCAACTGAAAGACAGTGCTGACTCTTGACATGCAGACAGGTAATGGGCCACAACAGAGCAAACCCACAGCAGGGCCATTCGAAGTTCTGACGAAGATTGGTAGGTAGGTCATCACAGAGCAGACCCACTGTAGTCCTGGTAGAGAGTATGGTATTGGTGGATCATCAAAGATGTAGACCCACTGTAGTCCTTGCAGAGATAATGGTATTGGTGGGCCACCAGAGGTGCAGACCCACTGTAGTCCTTGTAGAGATGGCCAGCAGCCATCTGTTGCGATTGTGCAGGTGCACATTCACCATCGAAGAGTCTTGCGGAGAATATAGCAAGTCCATAAACCACCACTTGTGCACTCACAAAGTTTTTGGAATTGTCCTTAGAACGAGCAATGCTGTTATCCAGTCCCTTGCTGAATCATTAACACACATGCAAACACTATCAGTCCCTACTTCTCACATATTGTCCATATACTATGACCAACAGAAACGTGTGCAGTGAAATGCAACTAACAAGTTAATAATATCATGAACTGGTGACAATTACAATTTTATAACATAAGAATACAATAACAAAGGTACAAAATACATCATTAAAAACATAATAATATAGATAACATTTGTAGTACAGGCTTTACAAAAGAATAGAAATAAACATATACATCAGTGTTACAAAAATAGTGACATAAGTACATACATAAAATAATGAGAATAGTTTTCGAAACATTAATTTCACACATGAACATTGAAACAGAACAGAATTGTAAACAACTTTGCAAAGAAAATAACATATTATTAATGCAACTTATATTTGAGGATAACAGTATTCCTCCTCCTAGTGAATATAGCTTAGTATTAGAAGAGAAAAAAATTCTATGAAACAGTACACAGAGACAGGAAGAAAACAAATACACAAGGGTACACAAACACATAGTGGGATAACACCAATAGGAAAGGACAGGGTTCGTTGTCAGTGTAACATGTGGTACTGCAGTCCAACCCAAAACTTCATATATCTTTCCTCTTATTTCATCTTTTGTTTCCACCAAAAAAATCTTATCCAAGCATGCTTTCTGTATTCTGTTCATATTTCTTTCAAAATAATTATTTCTGATTGTACACTACTCATTTGGGCCCAAATCCTTTTTATATAACTTCGCAATGCATTCTTTACCTATTCTCCATAGTCAGTTTCTCATATAGTCTACCCCCTCTTAAGCTAACTTAAATCTACTGAGCTCAGATGCTAAACTAAGGGACGAGGCAATGCAGCAGCACAAAACAATTAACACAAGCAGCAATGACAAAAAATACAGATTGGCAAAGCTAGCAGCATAAATGAGCAAAAGTCAAATTCAATAACACTATGCCTGGCAAACAGCAGCAACTTATACCTAAACATGACATAGCGCAAGCAGAAAAAATATTACACTAAAATGGCCATGTCTAATACCTATGTCACATCTTAACATTAGAGTGATGCATCACAATTTATTCTACAAAAGAAATTACCAAGTACTTGAAAAGAAAATTATGAATGCAGTTACTAGTTCCTTCTTATTGTTCTTTCCTTTCCAAGTGCTCCTTTTTTAAAGAATGTGGATCATAAAATAATTATTTAATAGATCTGTTGACAGAAAGTGTTCACATTAGCAAATGCATTTTATTTTATAAAAGCAATGCTGCAACACAGCTGGAAAACAGACATCAAATGAAATAAGCAACTATGAAAAGCAAAGCATAAAAATATCATTCAGTAGTCATGTGACATTTCGTAAGTTAGTAGAAATTCTCTCAACTCTCATAGAAAGACGCTTGTCATAATCAGGTGTGCAGATGTAAAAATATTTCTTGTCATTTTATTAGGCATTTCAGTAAATATCGTAAATTAAGAGCTAGTGTAATCATATGTTTTCAAGTTCGACCGTGTCGTTTTTGCGATGCTTTCTCTAAAGGAATGACAATGGCCAGGATAATGGCCTTCCCTTTCTTTTTTTTTTTTCTTCCTGTGCTCTGAAAGGCACGCGCTAATGACTTTTTCTCCAGGCGTCTGACACAGCTGGGTGCCCGCGACGCATTACGTGCAGGTGGTCACTTAACTTTCGTACGGAAATATTTACGACAGCAATTTTCGCTAAAGTGACAGTCTCACATAAAAATACTTCACAGGTCAAGAATTAGCGTTGCAAATCTGTAGAAACAAAATCCTATGAATATAACAGTGTCCAAAAAATGTTCAGTGGCATTGTGATACATTCACACATGATTCACACATGTCATAACTCTTAAAGTACGATTCTTGGTTTCCAACATCCTTTTTCACAAGTCAAGAGTCCCTACCCACTATTCATTACTCCTTACCTCATTATACATATACATGTTCGTCGACACTTCTTCAATATTTCATCGTGAGAAATACGTAGCATAATAAACATTCCTCAACAACATAATACACATCGTCGTCGTAATAATAACATCATAACACTTCAGTCAAATCTCAAAATCGTCATAACTTCTTCCAATAATTTCTAAGCCTAAAAAAATTCTCTGCTCATGTCAAAAGTGTCAGCTGCCTCAAACGTACTTTAAAAATCATGATCTCATACCAAATACATCATTCAAAGCTGTCATAGTATCACAATGATTCCGAAAAAATATGAACAGTTTACAAAGTACAGACAAAATACAGTTTCATAAGTGTGAAGTTATCCAACGGTGTAATTGCGTAAACATCTGTCACTGATGTAGTAAAAAACATGTTTATCTCTCAGTTAAATGATCAGATAGCTGTGTAATTTGTGTGTTAGAGAAATATGGTACCGATGTGTAAAGTTGTATAAGCAAATACCATATTAGCTAGGGCTCCTTGTGCTTGCCAAACACATGGTACACAAAGTAAGCGTGTACCCCCCTGAGGATTAATGTAATTATACCCTCAGGTGTTACAGATTACAGCAATGGAATGAAATGTATCACGCAAAACTTTCTTTGTAATTCAAAAATCTTTAAAAATAAATGTTTTAAGTATAAAATTGATCACTGAAATGCGTGTCCTGTAGCGCTAAATGTGCATCTTGTTGTAAGATAATCTCTGTGGAAGTGTCGTAGTTATTTTCCTCCGAAAGCTAAGTTCTGCAGAAGCCAATGTACTTACCTCATGATAAACAAAAGTGAAATGCTTTATGTACAGATATCTGAGTTATTACGCTTATTGTTGTGGTGAAGAACGTACTGTGCTGTAACGTATTGTTGTGCTACGGAAAACCCTGTCTCATTGTAGCTATACTACAAAAGTTACTACTAAAACATGTTTTACTTTCCAGAATAAAACAGAAAAACTGTGCAGATATAAAACAGAAACACCGCAAAAGCAACATTGTATATTGTCACTCATTAGTAGCGTCGTGATAAAATCGTGTAGCTGTCACATAAACTAACCTCTGTGTCATCTGGTATCTCTCAGAAAGCACTTTAAATTCAGAATGTATTTTCAAATAAACCAAAATGTTGCATTAAAATCTCATTAGCAGTACTGGTAAATGTTCTAAGTATGTAAGCCTTATAGTCGTTCCATAATCGTGCAACTAACAAGCAAGAATGTACACACACAATAACACTGTGACGTCTGTTCACTATAGCAATGCATTCGTCATTTCTGTTTAAGTAAGTTCTCTTGGTTCTTGATTGGATATTTAACTTCAAACATTGTTGTATGTTAACAGATTCTAAGTCTGACAATGCATATTAGAAATGTGAAGTGAAAAATTTTATGGCAAAGACTAAGTTAAAAAGCAGATTATCTTTCAATAAATGGTTTTACATGTGAAATGTGGTGCAATCCTTTACTCTTCATAGTACTCAGAGTTTGAACTTGAATGCAATTGTCATGCGGTATACGTCGGCAAAGAATACTGGAATTTTTCTCAAGGTTAGCGTCTATGTTATTTTTCTCTGAGCCAGCCGGCGCACGTGGGTGCCTGCGGCGCGAGTCATTGTCTGTCTCTTTGTTGGCGCGCGTTGTTATTGGGATTAGGAGACCTAACTTCTACAAATTCGCCTTGCCGAGAGGGCCCAGCTCTGTTAGAATCCCGCCAGTTCTGATGAAATTCACGTCTGTCGTTTTGTCGGTAGTTTACATAGTTTCTTGTTTGTCGGTCACATGGTGGAGAATTTCTCCCTGAATCGTAACTGCGCGCTGGTCCGTTGCGTCTAAAGTTATTCTGTCTCCCTTGATAGTATTTATTTTGGTTCCCATATTGTCTGTTTCTCTTATTGTCTCTGTGATAGTCATTACCACGGAGAGGTGATCTTTCCCTGTAGTTATTACTACTCTGCCAACGGTTGTCATACGGGTGGTGTCTGTTTTGGTCACGATTTGTGTTGTGAGAATAGCCTTGTCGTGTCAAGTTATTACTTCTTTCATCGCGGAATTGCGACGGATGTGACCTGTAATTGTTGTGTTCCTGGTTTCGCGTTCCGCGATTGTCAGTGTCAATTTCTAATTCTTGTAACAGTCCCTGAAATGCTTCAATGTCGTCTTTGCAACGTCCTGCCAAAATAATATGTCGTAAATGTTCAGGCAGTTTGATTAAGCAAATGCGGATGAGTTCTGAGGGGCTGTATGGGTTTGAAAGATACTGATTCTTATGCAACATGTCTTCAAAATATTTCATAAGACTGGAAAATTCAGATTGTTCGAAACGTTTCATCATTATGATGCTATGTTTTACACGGTCTTGTGTGGCTTGAGACCAATATGCTGAGAGGAAGGCATGGTAAAACTCTCCTTCACTGTGGCAATCGTGAATTACCGATCGCATTCTTACAGCTGGTTCATTCTCCAAGTAGCCACACATAAATTCTAATCTGTGCTCCAATGACCAGTTGGGAGGAAAACAATGAGAAAATTGATGGAGCCATGCTTGTGGATGAATGTCGTTGCCAGAATTCTTAAATGTTTTGAATTTGCGTGTAGTAATGAACAGCTTATAGTCAAAATCATCATGTCGGCGAGTAGCATATCGGTCATTGTTACGTCGTGTCGGCGGTTCCATATCGAAATTCGGTGCACATTGCCAGTTTCTTTCATAACTTACGAAATGCCCTGTGTTATTATTTTGCGTCTTTTCCGTATTTCTAAGTCCCTCTTCCCGTGTTGGAGCGCGAGTGTCCTCTGAAATACGTAATTCTTGTATTACCTGTGTCAGCTGATCTTGTACTTCCCGGATTTCTCTTTTGTATTGTGTATTAATTTGATTCTGATTTTGTTTGAATTTTCTTATTTGTTCATACTCTTCTGTGTCAGTGAAGGCTACGGGTCTTGTGTCATTCAGATCATCATCTACCTTTGTAGATAAGTTAGTGACCTGATCCGAAAGTTCGGCTACTTTCTCCGATAGTGTACTTATTTCTTCAGTGTGTTTTTCTGAACCAAGTTTCAGAGTATCTACTGTGTCCTTAAAGTTTTCCTGAGTTTTTGCAAGTTGCGTAACCGAATCGGTAGATGCAACTGAGTCAAATTTAGCTTGCAAGGTCTCATGATTTTCATGAACAATAATTTGCAGTTCTTTTATGGCTGCTTCGTGATTCTGTAATTCATTTTCATGCCGCGAAAAAATAGGTTGAAAATGCTCACAAATTTGTGTTTTTACGTCATTACAGACTTTTTGACATTTCGATTCAATGTGATGTAACTCAGTAGTTAAATCTTCACGTGTTTGTTCAAGTGTTTGTTCCAATGAGTCTAACGTTTTAAGATTTTGTTCCACTGTGTCTAACTTTTTGAGATTTTGTTCCACTGTGTCTAACTGTTGCTGTGTTTGTCTCTGATTTTGTTCCATTTGTTGCATTAATTGCAATAATAATGTATTAGTGTCTGGAATCTGTTTCTCTACGCTTTTCGGCAGTGCATTTGCACCGACAACATTCACATTTTGACAAGCAGAAAATGTGTCTTGACTTATTTGAGAAAACGGTGATGACCCAAAACCTGAATCTACAGTATTTGCGAAATTGTGTCCTGTCATTTCGGATTCCTGAGGCGAGCTGTTGCCGACCGATCGATCGATAATGCGTCCCTCTTCACTAATTGTTTCACTGTCCACGCCATTGTTTGCCGCCTGCTCCATTTCCCTATGAACAGTTACCAAATTACTACTTTGAACATCAGTTAATTCATTACTCGGTGGCGCTAACACACTGCTTTCATTTTCACTGTCATTTCTCAGTTTACTTTGGAGCCTAGTATTACGTTTTTCACACGCCATTATTGTCACAGTATTTCACACGACAACACAGAAAAACACAATTTGAAGATCAAAAATAAGAGAACACATTAACATAGCACTGAAAATAATATCTAGTTAATTGCAAGCGCAGCTGCGAAATACTTGGTGCAAATCTACATGCATGCCACAACTGTTTTACTGTACAACAATGAAAAACTACAACTACAAAGGAAATTCTCTCTATGATTACGCGCTACCAATAAACAAAATCTACACTAATTACACAAACTACAACAAAAATCAGAAGATACCAGTGAGGTATCCTGGCAGGGTCGCCATATGAAACGTCCCCTTTTTGAACAATAATACAAGACTGTGCTTAAACTGACACAAAATATTTTTAGCGCAACGCAATCTGACTTTCAAAATTCCCTACTAAAGAATGGCCCTGACAAACATTAAACTATACCTTTCACAAATCACTTACCTCACAAAAATCTTCGCTGCTCAAGCTACTGCAATACAGCGAGCGCCACTACTGCCAGCTAAATAAAAGATTCAAACTACTGAAGGCACTAACTACTGATAGGGGTAGTTAGCAAATGAAAGATATTAATAGAGAGCAAACAATGTATTTACCTTAATATCATCACAAGTCATAATATATATATATCAGTTCATGACAAATTACAAACCTCCGCCATCTCTCTCCCCACATCCACCACTGCTGGCGGCTCACCTCCAACTGCGCAACGCTACGCGCTGTTCACAGCCAGCTGCCTAACACTACAATGGCGAGTATTACAACAATGCAAAGCAGACACAGACTGCCCACAGCACAGCCAGTGATTGTCATACAGAGGTGGCGTTACCAATAAAAAACCTAAACAGCCTACTTACATAGAGAAAACATAAACAGCCTACTTACATAGCGAAAACATAAACAGCCTACTTACATAGAGAAAACATAAACAGCCTACTTACAAATTTTGTTTATTTATGAAGAGCCCTATCCTTTGCCTGTAGGATTTCAGATATAGTTCTTTACCGCTGGGTGCTGCTTCCACCATGCACTTATGTCTGCTTGCTTCCTCCAGTTGCTCTTGGGAGATCTGCGCATTCTTGACTGTCCTGTCAATAGCCAAATCACCACCAGCCACCTAAGAGACTGATAAGGACCAGAGTGAGGAAAGGAATAATTCCAACTGATGTCTTGGGTATCATCATCATCATCATCATCATCATCTTCTTCTTCTTCTTCAATGCATGTCATGCTGCGTTCATAGCTAGCTTGAAAATTCATCCCTGAATCCAACTTCATTTTACCACACATAGTTTTTTCAGCTGCAAACCACAATTGTCCTACACCAACATTCCTTCTTGCATGTATTGTCTTGGCTTTGTCAGCCAAAATTCTATCTGCAGCATGATTTCCTGGGAGACCTTTATTTGCTGCATATGTAACATTGTGTTCCATACATGCCTTGTCAAGCAGATTAATCCCCTTGTCATCACATGCCAATTGTTCTTGAAGCTCTGTTTGGGGTTCGCAGTAGTTATATCCCACAACGTATAATTCGACTGGCAGTTTGTCAAGAATACCACCACCTCCTCTAATGTGTATCCTATTAGGTGTGATACACTACTCTGTGCTCCCCATTATGTAGCAAATGCTCCATGTCAATCTAATTCTGTTGCGTTGCAGGAAAACCAAGCCATGTAACTAGCATCTGATTCCCTTGACACCTTAAAACACATTTTACGAGATACACATCAAGTTCTGAGCTTTTTTGCATTCCCTCCATGTAAAAGCATCCTGCAATTTCTGTACTACAGCTGTTCTTTAACATATAAGTTCTAGGATTCGTTCCTTGCTCCTAGGGAACTGTAAATATCTCAGTTGACCAGTTTGGTAGGTATGACTTCTCAAATACTGTCTGTGTTTTGAAATACATACTAAATGACCCAAAAATGAATGTTTTTCTTTATCATGTTCACTTATTATAAAATAATTATTTCTTCATACAAAATGTGAACTTAAGAAAATAAATTAGAAAAGATGCACATAAGAAAAGAAATTTAATTCAGTCTGCCAAAGAATAATTCATATTAAAATTTTACTGGCTCTCCAGTTCAGTGTGTTTTATTATTTAACTGGACAGTTAATATTTAAATAAAAATTTATTCTCAAAAATTCCATAAACCTTCGACATCATGAAAAGGAAACCCATAGGGCATTTTCTTGTTGTTTTACTTTATTTCATTTCCACCCTCTGGAGTTTTTTGAAGTCCATCTCGAAAACCATGGAGCTGTTCTTCTTTGCATCTGGTTGGCTGGTCAGCCCCCTTCCGGCCCAAGGCACTAGGGGAGCAGTTCTTTTCAAATGCAATATATATATATATATATATATATATATATATATATATATATATAGAGGTAGAACCTGAATGGCAAAGTAAATTCTAAAAATGTTATTTTCATTAGTTGATTTTTGAGTGTAAGTAAATCATTTTCTTCACATTTTCCTATTTTGCTTGATGTGATGAAATGTAAGTAACATATAATATTCGTTTACAACACTCAAAATAAGATTTAAGAATACTATATGTTAAAAACGAAGTGTATTCCCATACTCTTGTAAATGGCAGTTACTTCAGCGCCATGTCTGAATAAAGCTATGAACTGCTTAGTGAATGGTGCAGAGAGAATGTATAAGCAAGATGTGCTTGGAGTAAACTGGAAAAAGCCAGAGAGCATCTTATCTCATTTCCTCTGACGCCAGCACTGTCGACTCTGTTACACTACATCAACATTGTCTTATCTAGACGCCACTCAGTGCCAGATAAATACAAACTGTAAATTCATAGAGCTGTCAGTTGCCTAAGAAGGCTTGCACAGGCAAGACCTATGTCATTTTGTACCGATGTGCAAACATGAACCGACTTTGAAAATTCAAAATGCTAACGTAATCTACATAACAAGAGCTTACTGAAATATCATATTCTAATTGACATACTCAGTTTTTTCTGTTTTTATTTTCTCTATCTTTCTGAACATGCTTCCAAAGGAAATGCAAACATGAAGTTAACATTTCTATAATTTTTTATAATTTTTTATTCATTTATATAGCTAAATATTTTCATTAAGTATTTTGTGATGTGCATCATAAGTTAAATTTTTTTTACCATGTATCGTTATATACAATAAAGTATCTGAAGGAATTTTCTCATTCAAAGTTGCACACAGTTTCATAGTTGTTGCGCCAGGCCCTAATCCTTTCTGATGAGCTGACGACTCTTGTATGTGGTTATCTGTATGAAATTTAACCACAGTCCTCACACTGATAGGGCAGTTCTGAGCACAATCCACATTATGTGGTGAAAGGGGAGGCCCTGCCATTCTCGATCCCTTTTAATGGGCACAGGACCTGTTTTAACTTATTTTATCAGTAACAGACAAAGTCAGGTTTAACATAGCTGTTGATGAAATAGAAGGAATTACTGATTTTTTATTGTATTTCCACCATATGTTAGATAATATGATTCTGATCCACCATGATTACCTATAACAATTCTAAAGTTCATGTATAAATGTGCGTGATTGGATGTGCCATCTATCACCAACATTAATTTTAATCTCTGTATCCTTGCTTGCTGCATTTAATTTATTTTCACTTTCCCATTCAGAAAAAATCAATAGAACTGATAACTCTCGATTTTGTTCATTATTCCATAAGGATAAAGTTTATTATGTAATTTCTAAAACAACTATTACACAAACATAATTAAAGTCAATCAGATTGCCCTTTTCATCAGTTATAGTAATTTCTAAATCTTGAATAGAATCAAATTGTGCATTTGGTTTAAATTACGCAATATTAGTCTCTCCATGAAAATGATCAGTATGTATAGCGAATAGTCCACCAGCAAAATTGAAATTTATATTATTTAATTCAAATGGAATAATTTGAGGATCATCATTAGAATAGTCTTTTTATTGGCTTCACCGGCTTGTCTAGTAAATCTGAGCACTCTTCCAATATGATATTTTGCATCCATATACAGTTTTACATCACATTCAATAGTAACTCTATTTAAAGATTTCATCTGCCATAATGTGAATATTTGGATTTTAGCTACAAAACGAAGAATGTATGCAAGAGATGATTCATTGGGACAAAAAATATCTGAATCTGAAGTTAGAGGAATAATATGGAAAACTAAAATTAGGAATGGATTTATATGTTGTCCAAAATGTTTGAGGATTGTTAAATTATTAATCTTTATAAATTTTTCCTATATGAATGAATAACTTTAGTATTGATTACACTTTTCTACCAAGTGGCAAAACTAAACCAAATTAAATTAAAATAAAATAAAATAATGAACAGTTATATAGTGTTGATCAATTTTTCACTGATGCACAAAAGAAGAAAGAGAGATTAACAAACATGAAGGGAGATTTTTACCATTACTGTTAGCAACTATTCATTCACTCATTGGTAGTTCTACAGCAATCACAAATGCAGTAATAAACAAGAAAAAAATTGATGAAGAATTAGAAGAACAAAAAAGACATAATTGAGCAATGGAGAAGAAATGAAGCAGATGTAGAAAAAATTAGAAAGTAATAATCATAAAAGATTGTAATCCTTTATCTAATTGTGATATAAGAGTCTTTGTAACTAATTGAAAATTAAATATTTTAAATGTGTTTTTATGATTGATGAATTACCTAATGAACCAAAAAATTTAGAAAGTGAAATAGTAAAGTTAGGTACATCTGATCATCCTAGTACTTATTGTGTTTATTACTACAAAAAATGATATAAATACTGTTTTTGATTCATTTGGAGGAAATATACCTAAACAACTAGTTAACTATTTGAGAAAAAAGATCAATTCTACAATACTGAGAGAACACAAAACTTTGATGAAGTAATTTGTAATCGTTTATGTCTGTTTAAAAATTTTTATCAGATAATTATAAATATAATGATAATTTGAATCTAAGAAATCGAAATTCTAGGAACTAAGTTGCAGTATAAAGCTCACAAGATTAATAGAATTTATAAAACATAAACAAATGAATTAGAAACAAAAACTGACCCAAGACTAGTAATTTTATTGAACCATTTCTTAAGGAATTACATAAGTTTTTGAATCAGCTAAAGTATATAATAGATACAAAGGATCCAGTAAATGATGCAGTTACAAAATGGTACTTACAAAATGAGTTAACAAATCTTTTACATAACCTGAATACACAGGTATTCTAACCAAACTCAGTAATTATGACAGCAGTCTACAAGTTATTGAAAAAATTAATTGACTTGTTAAAACAAGTTTTCTGACTGCACGAATAAAAGATTCTGTCAAAGCTGTTCCAGTTGCTGTAAATTTACACATAATCTTATATATCTTGGGGAATTACATTTACTGTTTGAAAAGTAAAAAAATTACTTAATCACATAATCCTCACAGAGTAACAACTAGAAATGGAAGATAATGAATAGAAGGCCTGTTTACAATATGTAAAACTAAAATGAGTAAATTTGTATAAACATTTTGTGGGTAAAAGTGTAAATATTCGTGAAGAAATTGTTAATGAACTACATAATCAATGGGAAAAAATTTTAAAAGAAGAAATGTAATTTCTCTTGGTATTGATGATTAATGGCAAGAAGAAATGGATTTAGGTAATCTGAAAGGAATTACAAAAAAATAAAGGATATAAGTATTTATTAACTCATATAGATGTTTTTCAAAATTTGCTTGGGCGATTCCAGCTGATGAGGAAATAGGTAAGAATGTAGCTGATGCTTTTGAAAAAATATTTGAGATAGAAATCAAAAAAATTTACAAACAGTAATGGCAAAGAAGTTTATAACAAAGACTTTCATGAACTGATTAAACAATTTAATATTAATCATTATTCAATTTTTACAGTATCAAAGCATTTATTGTTGAAAGATTTGACAGAGTACATAAACAAAAGATGTGGAAAAGCTTTGTCTTACAAGGAAATTATAAATGGATTGAGCTAGTTTCAAAATTAGTTGATGAATATAGTAACACAAAACATCAACAATAAAAAAATAAAACCGACAGAAGTATATGAAAAAATTTACGAACAGTCTCCTAGACTAAAGTAACATGTAATGATAAACCGAAATTACAAAAATTTGATAAGGTTTGAATTACTAAATTAAAAGAAATATTTGAGAAAGGGTATACAGCTAATTGGTAACAGACATTTTTGATATCCAAAATGTTATTCTTCCTAATCCAATAACATATAAATTAAGAGATTTAAATGGTGAGGAAGTAAAATGCAATTTTATGAGTATGAATTATAGAAAACAAATGATTCAGCACCTGTTAGATGGAGGGGGTCTGACAGCCAATCAAATCCTGTAATTCCACCAGGAAGGAGGTACACAGTTGGTGTTGTATATAGTTCCACCATGCCTAGATGGTCAATAAAGCGGTTCGATCGCGTCCGCATTGTTACTCTGTGCCAGGACAGGGTCTCAACAAGGGAAGTGTCCACGCATCTCGGAGTGAAGCAAAGCGATGTTTAGACATGGAGGAGATACAGAGAGAGACAGGAACTGTCAATAATATGTCTCACTCATGCCACCCAGGGGCTATTACCACAGCGGATATCTGCAACCTGTCGATTATGGCTTGGAGGAAGCCTGACAGCAATGCCACCATGTTGGATAATGCTTTTGTGCTGCCACAGGATGTTGTGTTATGACTCAAACTGTGTGCAATAGGCTGCATGATGCACAACTCCAGTCGCGACATCTATGGCTAGGTCCATCTTTGCTACCACGACACCATGCAGCCTGGTACAGATAGGTTCAACGACATCCCGAATGGACTGCTCAGCATTGGCATCACATTCTTTTCACTGATGAGTGTCGCATATGCCTTCAAACAGACAATCGTCAGAGACGTGTTTGGAGACAAGCCGGTCAGACTGAAAGCCTCAGACACACTGTCCAGTGAGTGCAGCGAGGTGGAGGTTCCATGTTTCTTTTGGGGTGGCATTATGTGGGGCCGATGTACTCCACTGATGGTCATGGAAGGCACTATGATGGCTGTATGATACGTGAATGCCATCCTCTGATCGACAGTGCAACCATATCGACAGCAAAGAGGCGAATCATTTGTCATAATGGACAACAATTCGCGCCCCCATTGCGCACATCTTGCGAGTGACTTCCTTCAGGATAACGAAATTGAGTGACTAGAGTGGCCAGCATGCTCTCCAGACATGAACCCTATTGAACATGCCTGGGATAGATTGAAAAGGGCTGTTTATGGACGACATGACTCACCAACCACTCTGAGCGATCTACCCCGTATCGCCATTGTGGAGTGGAACAATCTGGACCAACAGTACCTTGATGAACTTGTGGATAGTATGCCATGACGAATTCAGATGTGGATCAATGCAAGAGGACGTGCTGCTGGATATTAGAGCTACTGGTGTGTACAGCAATATGGACCACCACCTCTGAAGGTCTCGCTGTATGGTGGTACAACACGCTATGTCTGGTTTTCATGAGCAATAAAAAGGGCAGAAATGATGTTTATGTTGAACTCTATTCCAATTTTCTGTAGAGGTTCCGGAACTCTCGGAACCGAGGATATGCAAAACATTTTTTGATGTGTGTATAACTGAAAGCCGTGATTAAAACTTCAAACTTGTTTGGTACTGAGTGCAATATTCATTCTACTGATTCTTTTATTAAATAAGATACAGTATGTTTCGATATTAAGACAAAGGTTAACAAAATGATTTAATGGCAGAATTATTTGAGGATTTTAAATTGGAGTTGATGAAATTTGACGGTTTTGATTCATTTTGTGTGCTGGATGTATATAAAAATTATTATGTATGTTATATAGAATACATTTATAAAAAAGTAATTAAAAATTTACTTTTATTGAGAAATAATTAATAAATAATTGTAGTTTCAATTTCATTGTATGTTATTGGTTCTTAAAAATAATTTTCCATTATTCTGGTTCCATAAAACAATTAAATGCTGTTGTATTATTAGCATGATTGGTACCCACCCTATCTAAAAATTGCTTTATAATTATGAAAATCTTTACTATCAAACAGGGGTATAAATTTAGCCTCTAACCAGTCTTCACAGGAATAATTAGCCTCCTCTGGAATCCTGTACAGAAATGAGAAAATATCATCACTAATAAATTATTTTCTTCAAATAATGGAAACCAAGTATGTTTAAACCAAGAACCTAAATTAGTTGGCAATGGCTATGATTAATAAACTGAAATAGATCATTCAGTTTTAGATGTGCTTCCAATAGCTGTCACTTATTGGAAGGAATTTTATTAGAGTTTTAATTTTATTTAAACTTTTTCAGTAATCGATTTTTCCAACCACTGGCTTTCGTGAAGAAGTCCCATAAAATATAATAATTTTCCTTTATGATTATTTCTTTAATATATTTCAAAAATGAGGTATTTTTAAGAAGTAAAAGGATTGATTTTAAATTTTTTTCGAAACCTAATAAAAATTATTTCTAATAGCTCACAAGTTTAAATGGTCTAAAAGTCAATGAATTAAAATATATGGCAAAAGAATTAGCACAGGTTATTCTAAATATAGAAAACAACAGCTTATTGATTTTATTAATAATCATAATATTAATGAAGAAATGAATAACAAAACTGAAGTGAAAAATTGTACTGTAAAAGAATCAAAACTTAAAGCAAAACAATTAGGAATTAAACGATATTATAAACCAAAAAAGGAAAAACTTATCACAATAATTAATTTTGTTTTGAAAAATTGTAATTTTAAGGGACGATAACAAATTATTTTCCGCAATACCCGAAACATGTAGAAATAAAGTTGGTATTTGTATTAAAAATACCCATGGGTATGATACAGAATGAACATTTACATCAAAACAAAATTTCAATATAAATCAGATAGGAATCTTATTTCAGGCCAGGATGAATTAATTGTTGATTTTATGAGTGAGTTTCAAGAGAAGTAAGGTTAGAATATTATAAAAATATTACGACAAATTTTATTTGAAGATTTTCTGAGAAGAATATAAGAGAAATAATATTGTTTTTTTGATCAACTATGCGAATACTGTCTGAAAGTTCTATGAGAGAATTTTAAGATAAAATAGTTTCCAATGCAACAACTCATAATAATTCACATAATGACTTCATAAGAAAATTTCATGACAACTTAGATTAGGAAATTATATCAAGTGAAAACAATTATTTAAATTCTTGTAAGAGATTTTCAACATAATTTGAACTGTGATATTATGACAACGTAAATTGACTGAATTTATGCGAGATTTTCAAACCAAATTGAATTGGAGGCTTGTATCATCTACTAAAATACTACCTTAAGATTTTATTACAGAATTCAAGATAAATGAGATTGAAAATATGTATCAAGATATCTTAATTTTACAGGAAATAATGTTAGAGAATTTAGAGATAAAGTAACTGGGATGAAATATCACATTTTAATTCATCTGAAAATCTTGTAACAGAATTACAGATAAAGTAGATTGGTATGATATATCATATAAACATAAATTATCTGAAGATCTTGTTAGAGAATTTAAAGATAAGGAAAACTGGGATCAAATATCAAGGGAAGAAATATTATCTGAACAGTTCATAATAGAATTTCAAGATAAATTAAATAGGGAATAAATTAAAAATACTAAGAATGATCTCAATCATTCAAACAAAAAGTATGTATGGCATGTGAACTAACAGAACGATTTGAAGATAATAGAGTGTTTTATGTATCTAAGTAATGAAAATCACTAATTTGCAGAAACAAAATGTAATCAAATTTTTGGTAAAGAGTGTATTGATGAATGGTTAAAAGAAAAATTGTTTATCGATTCTGTAGAAATGTTATTAAGAAAATATTAATTCAATTTCTCACACCTAGATTTATTATGTCATAAATCAATTCTTCTTGTGTGAAATCACTTAAAATATTAAAATAATTGTGCCAAAAAGGAATTCCTAAAGTTTCTTTCATTCATTGATATAAATTTATTGATTTAAGATTATAATTAGGTCTTAACATTTCTTCATAATTAGGATATCTAGCTTTGATTCTATAAAATTGTTTTTGTAAGTTTTTCATTGTGTTCTAATAACATAATAAGAATTTTGATGATATTGACCAATAATTTTTAAAGAATAAAAGTTTTTCAAATTTTCATAGACTGTTTGAGGAACAACATGAAGCAATATTGTAGTCATTGCCTTGCTTCTTTCGCTTATTATTTCTGAAGCAATATAAACAATTTCTATCAAATTTTTTATTGGTTCTTCCTTTAATTTAATGATTTCTTCATTTTGTATTTATTTTTTCTAGTTGTTCTACACAATAATTTTTATGATTTATCTGATCTTTACAAAAAGATACTACTTCTATTCTAATTTTGAATTCTTCACATTTTCAAATTTAGTGCAAAACTTCTTCATGAACCAAATCTTGTAAAATTTCTGCAAAATATATTTTGGATCTCATAACGAAAGAGTATAGACCAGTTTCGCTGACACATTTTGCCGAATTTTGTATAAGTGGAGAGTCCCTAAATGGGACTACCAAGATGTTCAAATGATTTACAACATGTTTGTTTAACTAATTTGTGAATTGCTTTCCTAGGTGGAACATACCCTAAATGATCAGCAACTTGATTTACATAAAACCACAGATTATTCTTTTCACCAATGATCATAAACACACGTTTATTATTATATGTAAGTTTATTGCTCAACATATCTGTAATCACTACAGTTAAGAGAAAAAATTTTGTTAGATTTTTTATTTTCTAATTTAATTTTTTCAATATAAATGGAACAGGTCAACAACAACCAAAGAAGTCTTGCGTCAAATCTAAATTTTGTAAATACTGTAACACTATGAAGTCAATCAGTAAATTTACTTCACAGTAATATACAGAAGATGGTTATAGAACGTTAAGTAGACAAGGTGTAGATAAATATTGTTGTGACTTGGCAAGACAGCCAAGCCACTATGATTGGTAGCTGAAAGGCACGCGTTTAAGCTCACGCAGGCTGGCATGAGGTCTGGAGCAGTTAAGGTAATTTATAGTATCAAGAAAAGTACGTAGCTTCTGGAATACTTAACTTTAATTCATAATTGGTGAACATTGGTCTGACGGTACATGCATCACAAGATAAATGGCAAATGATAATGGCGCCTTGCTAGGTCGTAGCAAATGACATAGCTGAAGGCTATGCTAACGATCGTCTCGGCAAATGAGAGCGTAATTTGTCAGTGAACTATCTCTAGCAAAGTCGGCTGTAAAACTGGGGCGAGTGCTAGGAAGTCTCTCTAGACCTGCCATGTGGCGGCGCTCGGGCTGCAATCACTGATAGTGGCGACATGCAGGTCTGACGAATACTAGCAGACCGCGGCCGATTTAAAGGCTACCACCTAGGAAGTGTGGTGTCTGGCGGTGACACTACAAATATCCTGTAAAAAATTACAATAGGAAACAAATTCTTTTTGTATGTGGGAGAATATTTCTATATATTATAAAATCATTTACAATGATTTCTGAGTGAAGAACTTCGAAAATATTACTATCATTGAATAATGATGAAAGAACTTGATGCATCTACAAAACATGTTAAGTTTGTCAAGAGATGAAAAATTCAGATTGTTTCTATGTTAATCAATCATACAAAGATAAACATAATAATAAATGTAAAAGGATACTCTAGAATATGTGAAAAATAATAAAAAGCGATTATTTAATTATCTTCTACATAAGAATTCTTAGCCAACGAAATTTTTAATGGTATTTTTTGGAAATCTAATAAGTTTTAATTTCTATAAATAGGAAGGCCAAATGGAGCAATTCACAATCTTTCAACTTTGTGATTATTGTAAAGGAAATATTTTATGAGGTCATAGTAAATTAAATAAAGCTGATCTATTTAGATTTATTAATGGCCAACATCTTATGTGAGGATGAAGTGTTTGGAAATAATTACCCCATTACTAAATTGTAAGTGATGATGACATTTTTCAAAATAATGGATCTTAACCACGAGTAATATTTCCATTTCCTACCAATATCTTTGCAAAAAAAACCCAAATCTAATGATAAAATATTATTTTCATTTTGTAATGATTACTTCGAGAAACCAAGAGACAGGATAACAGTTCATTATTATCTAGTTCGTAATGCATTTGTACACAGATTGCAAACTATAAATATTGATAATAATATACACTCTGTTAAACTTAACCATTTCTTGGCTGCAGTAAAAATTATGAAAATTGTAAAAGAAAATATGAGAATACATCATGGACTGAATGTAACTTTTAAACTTCTTTGTGAGTACCACATGCAGATAAATATAAATACTATGGAATTTCATTTCCAGATAGAAAACTATTGGATTACAAATGGAAGTGAGTTAATTAATAAATTAAGATTGGTAAAATAAATATTTTGTCAAGAATAGGTAATTTCCAACAACATGGATCAGGATGAATATTAAACAGAAAGCAAGGAATTTTAGATATTTTCCACTGAGAGGATCAAGTTATATTGAATTACCAGATAAAATAATAGAAAAGCGTATATTAATGTAAGAAATAAAGATTGAAAAATATTTTCTATGTAGAGAAAATTTCAGAAAGAATTACAAAATATACAAATGTTGGACTAGACCTTGATCAGAAACTTGTAGAATTTGAATTTCCTATAGTACTTAATCATATTACAAACATTAAGAGTAGAATTAATGTATTTATAATATTTATTCACTTGAAGAAAAATATCAAGTGCATCCATTAAAAATTACGAAATGAAGGCTGGAGAAACTCGTAAATCTTCTTTATTTCAAACATGTAGTTAATTCATATTATTGTTACAGAAAATGTCAAATTAGTAAACATGAAGAAACAAAACATAGTAAACATGAAGAAACAAAATTTATTTATGATTTTTGGTTACCCCTTTCCACAGTAAAGAAAAAATTAGATAATCACACAGCAAGTTGTTTAGTTAGGTAACCATTAAAAGTAGAATTGTCAAATGAATGTCAATCTGTTTGTTTTAAAATTATTAACATACACGAAAGTTCCATTTATTATATATGTTGATTTTGAAAATTGACTATTTAATATGGACAACTGTCAACCCAATTCAGAAAATTCATATACAATGAAATATCAAAAACATTAGCGATATGGCTGCTGTTACTATGTATTAAATATGTAAATCAATAATATAAAGGTCATTTTGTTTATAATGAGCTAAATTTTGATATGCATGTACTAAAAAAGAAATTGGAATAATTATTTTGAAACTGAAAAAATTAAACCACTAACTCCTGAAGAGCAATCAAGACATAATAAATTTAAAATTTGCGCTCTATATAAATACCTTTACTTACAGAAAAATAAAAAAGTTTGACATCACGATAATTTAGCTATAAAATTTTGCAATCCTTTACCTAATAAATGTAACTTATAGTTAAAACATCTGAGTTTTCTACTGATTTATTTACATAATTTGTTAGTGTATGATTCACATCTGTTTATGAAAGAACTTGTTTATGATAAAAAAGAAACAGATCTAATACCAAATAATGAGGACAGATCTTTTAGCTTTGGTAAGAGTACAGACAGTTGATTTTGAAGTTTGTTGATACGTTTAAATTCATGGCTTCTTCACTTGACAAGCTTTCATCAAATTAAAGAGATACAATATGAAAAACAGTAGAAAATTTTTTCCATAAAGTTTTACTTAATCTAGTGACCAGGAACAGTGTATATCCAAATGATTACACGGATTCTTGGAAGAAATTTGAAGAGACTCAATTACCAGCAAAAGAAGAATTTTATAATAAGTTAAATCACTGTGAAACAAGTGGTGAAATTGTAAATATGCAAAAATAATTTGGGAAAGATTTTGTATTATAAATCTAGATGAATATCATGTTCTATATCTTAAAATTGATGTACTATTATTGCCTGACATGTTTGAAAATTTTAGAGAAATTTCTATGAAAGAATATTATTTTGATCCATCATCTCAAAATTTTACTACCCACAATTTATCTTGGAATGCAGTGTTGAAAATGACTAAACAATCTTTGATTTATTACATGATTACAATGTGATTTTAATGGTTGAATAGGGAATTAGGGGAGGAATAACACAGTCTTATGTAAGATACATTTAAGGTATATATATATATATATATATATATATATATATATATATATATATATACGAAGGGTACTGATATCAAAATGATATCAAATTGTGTAACATATTTAGGTATAAATAATTTATATGGTTACACTATGAGACAATATTTACCATATTGTCGATTTGAATGTGATGAAAGAATTAATTTTGATTGTGATAAGTAAAGTATCAGATACTCCTAAAAATGGATATCTTTTGAAAGTGGATATAGTATATCCAAAAGACTTACATTCTGTATATAAAGATTTGCCATTAGCTCCTGAAAATGAAATTGTACCAGGAACTAAAGTAAGCAAATTGTTGACTGCTCTGAATGTCAAAATTAATTATATAGTTCACTATAGAAATTTTAAGCACTATCTGTCTGTAGGAATGAAATAAATAAATATGCACAGAGGTTTAAAATTTAAGTTATTAGTTGAAGAGGTATACACGTACCAATACAGAAATAAGAACTAAAGTAAAACATGATTTTGAAAAAGATTTCTACTAATTGATGAATAGTTGTATGCTTGGTAATTCAATGGAAAGTATTAGAGTTTAAATAAAATTAGTATCACATGGAAAAAAGTGTAATAAATTAAGAGCAAAGCCAAACTCTAAAGCAAGAACTACGTTTAATGAAAATCTTGCTGATATTCATATGAATAAAACAAAAATTTCAATAAATGAATCCATTTATGTTGGTATGAGCATACTTGATTTATTAAAACAACTGATGTATGAATTTCACTATAGAATAAGGAAACAGAATTGTGGAAAAAACTTTGAGTTGTGTCATCAAGATGCAGACAATTATGTCTATAATATGCAAACTGAAGATTTTATGAAGATATGAAATCGACGATCGATATATTTGAGACTAGCGATTATCCTGAAAATAATATTTTTGGTATTCAACAAGTGAACAAGAAACTTCTAGGAAAAATGAAAGGTAAACATAGTGGAAAAATAATGGATGAAGTTTGTATGATTGTAAAGTTGGTGATAAAATAGAAAAAACTAAAGAAATTAAGGAATGAACTGTCAAAAATAGAATAAAGTTAGAAGATTGTAAATATTGTTTTCTTCATAATAGAAACCAGTACAGAATAATTAGTATGATTCAAAGTGAAAAACACGAAATATACAAGGTTGAAATAAACAAAGCATTGTGACCTTATGATTACAAAACATATGTTTAGGAGAATAAGGTAGATACATTGCCATACAGGCATTACAAATTATAAAAAAATGTAGTAAAAATTTTTCTATATAAATTGCAACTCTAATCAAGAAGCTCAACAATGTAAGTCTCTCGAAAGAGATTAAAAAATTAAGTGAGCTGTAGGTTAATGTTTTATATAATATTACTGGATGTGAATTTGAGTGGAACTTAAGAATGAATTTTAGATTATTTTACCAGACAGGTATTATAATTTAATTACTGCTTGTAAATTTCAATTAATTGAAAAAGTGGAGATGATACTGAAATATAAAGGAATGTAGAAGTTTAAAAATAGAAATAATGAAGTTTGTGATCTCGAAGTCACTGTTTTTCCTATTCATTTTTATGACCTGTAAATTGACAATACGAAACAGCTGCAGCAGTGTGGTGACTATCTAGAGAAAAAGCATATTAATGAATTTCTTAAAGAAAAGTATCAAAAGATGGATATCATTGTATTTGTAATGTATGTCTGTCTTATTAGCAAAAAATTAAGCTTACATTTGAATGTGGTAAAACTGTAAATAAATCATTAAAATTCAACTGTTTATAAAAATCTTATGGCTGTTTAAGAAGAAAGAATTGGAAAAAATTGGGTAAGGAATAGAACAGTTTTTATTTATTTACTTACCTTCGGCTTTTATAATAAAATACACTAAACTGGAGAGCCAACAAAATTTTAATATTAATTATTCTTCGTGAGAATGAATTTTTTTCTTACATGTGCTTTTATATAAAAATAATAAATTTGTTTTCTTACTTTCACCTTTTGTATGAAAAATAATTATTTTATACTAGGTGAATCCGACACGAAAAATATTCCTTTTCATTAATTTTCTAAGTTATTTTACAATAATAGGTACTTTTAAATGAAATTATGTGAGTTAGACCTAAAATTGTGTATAATAGTAGAACCATTATGTAGCTTATTGGTAACTTGGGTTGGTCCTGGCATGAGCCAGGACTAAGCCAAGTGAGGTAGAACCTACAAAATGGTTCTACTCTCTGTCATTGTAGTATCACAGGGATGTTCCTCAGTTCAATGGATGGCCTGTATGTTGGAGTCACTGTGCCCTGCTGCATGAGTCTCCTGGTGCATTTCTGTGAGTTGGGGACACTACGAGTGTCTTCATTAATGAGTGGCGTGGACAATAGCAGCTCCTTGTGCCGCACGTACATGCTGACCAGACACACTACAGGCTCCCACATGCCAGCTGCAGCTGCAGGTCCTGACAGGCTGGAGGTTGCTGCAGGTCCTGACATTTTGTAAACTACTGCTACTGCTGCAGATCCCAAAATGCTGGAGGTCATGTCAGCTGTGTTACATAGAAGAAGAAGAACCGGTACATGTGGGACAAACAAATGGAGCTGGACACAGAAGAAGCATTAGCAACAGCAAAGACATGTAGTGAGTGCTTACTTTTCCACATCTTCTTAGTCTGCTGGGACGCGCCGGACGATCTTGGTTGCTGTTGCTGTTAACGTTTCATGATTCTTCCACTAGCTGAGACTGTCAGGCTACTGTGCTCACCTTATATCCCTGACATCATGATCACAAGACTGGGTGCATCAGTCTCACCAATTTCCATGAGGATAACACACAAAATGAAGAAAATAAACTACCCTTTGTCCATCCACACCAAAATCTCAGAAAAGACTGTGCGACCTCCACCAACATTTTCGAAGTAGGTGAAGAGAGGGGGAGGAGGAGGGGAGGGATGGGGTGAGATAGAGATGATTTGGATATCTCAGAAAGGGAGTGTTAGGCTAAGCCCAATGGGCTATGGATTTCCCAGAGATGAAGGGGGAGAGTGTCCACCACCTTGAGTAAATTAAAACTGTTCCAGAATCACCCTTATCCCATTACTCTATGATCATGATGTGGGCTACGATAATGGAGTGGCTACAGGAATTGATAAAGTACACAGTTGCGATAAATATATTTATTCTGATCAAAAAAGTAAAAAAACCACTGACAAAAACGAAATCTGATTACAATATCTGTTAACTGGTGATCATATAATGTGTCTGCACGATAATTCCACTTGAACACTGTCATGCGGAATATTCACTGAGGTGACATAAGAGAAACGTTGCCATCAGGACAATGCAGCGAAATGTGGCGTTAATAGGCTGTGGCAGCAGACGGCCAACGCGAGTGCTTTCCCTTATTGGGTGGACAATAGACAACCGAAAACCGTGGGCTGGTCAATTGTCCCGATTTCAACTGGTAAGAGCTGAAGTTAGGGTTCGAGTGCGGCATGAAGCCATGCACCCAAGTTGTCGAGAAGGCTCTGTGCAAGCTGGTCGAGGCTCCATAATGGTTTGGGCTGTATTTACATGAAATGATGGAATTTTCATGGATGAGAATTCATCATGACACTGGGCCACAGATGTTTCCTATTGCTTTGCAAAACATTTTGGACGATTTGAGTAAACAGTCTGGCCATCGAGATCGTCTGACATGATTCCCATTGAACATTTATGGAATGTAATCGAGAGGTCAGATCGTGCACAGAATCCTACAGCGGCACACTTTCGCAATTATGGATGGCTTTAGGTGCAGTGTGGCTGAATATATCTGCAGGGGACTTCTAAATACTTATTTAGACCATGCCACATCGAGTTGCTGCACTACGCTGGCCAAAAGATGGTCTGACACGGTATCAGGAGGTTTCCCACGACTTTTGTCACCTCAGTGCACATGGTTGATTGAAGTAGTGTTAACAAGCAGGTCTCATGTACTTCTACAAACAATTTATATGTGGAAATATAGGACTTGAAGGTCCATTCGGCTTGTAAAGTGCGTTTTGTGCACGTAATCTTACAATTAAATTCTGTTGCAAAGCTAGGATTTTAGAGATTTGTAATTATAGATGAGTGGAACATACATGTATTTTTTATACTTTTTAAGTGATAAATATCAACTCTATTATCTTCCTTGAACATGTTGCACCTATACCACCATCTTTAATCTTGTTTTGTGTGTAAACAAAGCTGATGTTCTGGAACTTAAGTGGTAGATTTTAATAAAAGCACTTTCTTCTTTCATATCTAAAATCATATTGCAGTTTATGTGATACATAGTAATAAAATCAGTTTCTTCTTTCCTTCCTAAAATCATGTTAAACTATGTTTTGAAAGTGATTGTTTCAACATCGGTACTTTCGTTAGACGTTGGTGTTACTTAATACTGGATCATAAAAAATGCAGATTTCAATCGTTTTAGAGAGCCTTGGTCCCATAGTTCTGATGTGCAAATATTTCAAGAATTCGTTTTGTATTAAGGCATGGCAATCGCTTTGGGGCTCATACTGCACAGTTCATAATCCTTTTTAGGCACCTCTTTGATGGACATGTGCATGTTTATCTTTGATGGACATGTGCGTGTTTGTGGTAAATACTATTGTGACACTTGGAAACATTGCGTTTACTGCATTTTTGACTTCGAGAAAACATTATGAGACTTAACGAGCACCAGACCACAATTAACTCTTTAACTGATGTGGATGAGCTAACATGTCATGCTCCACCACTACGCAAGCGCCGAGGATGTGTTTAAACATTGCCCCTATGTTTTCTTTAAGGGCTATTGATGTGTTTTTGCAGATGTTTTGATGCTGAACTAACAGTGTCGCTTTTGACAAGCATAATAGATGTGTAAAGTGATTAGTTTGAGGCTTTTTTGTGTCTTAAGCCAAGCATGGCATTATAGTCGAGCGCTGGACGTTTATGAGTGCATTCGTCGGTCTGTGAAGACAAGCAACAGAACATAAGTCAGCTGTTGATTTTATTTTGAGTGTATGAATGTTTGCAGTAGAGCATTTAAAGTTAAACTCAAACCCTGGCGTTGATGTAGATCAGTTGCCACTATTGTTCTATCATCGTGAATTTTTAACACTTGACATAGTGTGTGCTGAGAGTCTTTTATTAACATTGTATTCTGATCACTTGATAAGTTACCACACCCAAAACGCAATAAATAAAAAGTTTAGCATCGTGAGACTCTTGTTAGTAACATATTAGCATTGCTTATAATTTTCATAAGCTACAGTCCAGAAGCAATTATTGGTTTTTAACTGTTTATGTAGAGTATGTTTTTACGCATTCTCATTCTTCATAGCAAATGCAGTACAGTCTCAAATGAAATTTACTGATCCAACTGATGTGACAGTCCATAATCAGGAATGAAAATATAGTTAACAATTGATTAACCTGGCGCCATTTTACGCAATACAGTTGGACGTTACATGTTTTTTAAAGTATGTGTGTGTTTGGTGCTGTATTTTATTTGTGGAAATACTGCGAATGCAGTTTGTTGCCGAATAATTCAGATGATTTGAATATTTTTCAGCACAGCAAAGATTGTTTGTCTGGGGTTCCGACATCTTGGATATTGATTGGCTGCTTCATTTTAATTGCTCAAAGAAAACCTAGGCAATTATTAACTGGCGATGCGAGGTGGTAAGTCTTATGCAGAAACAGCATCAATTTAGAAGTGAAAGACAAACATGAGAGGATAAACCTAGTAACAATCGGTACTGTAGTTGTAAATGGTCGTAGCTGTGGTCCGAAATAACTAAAGATCGAAGTGCTTATAGAAACCATGAAAGGTCAAAGCGTTACAGGTGTGGAAAGCTGGCTAAAGCGAGAAATAAATTCAGCCGAAATTTCAGAGAGGATGAATTAAATACGATTAGTGATGGAGCGTTTATTACCGTCAGAAGTAGTTTACCTTCTAGTAAAACTGAGGTAGTTCTTGTGAGTTAGTGTCGGTAGAGGCTATACTTGACAACCGTAATAATTTAATAACTGGTTCGTTTTACCGACCCCTGACTCAGATTATATAGTCCAAAGAAAATTTGAGTCTTATTTGCAATAGGTACCGCACTCATACAATTATAGTTGGTGGTGACACAATCTACTCTCGATATCCTGCCAAAAACACATGTTCGAAGTCGGTAGAAGACTTAAAACGTCATGCGAAATATTACTGAGTGCTTTCTCAGCAAATTGTTTCTAACAGGTAGTTCAGGACCACACCCAATGTGTCAATGCTTAGTTTTAGTTTAGTTTCGTTTTAGTTATGTCACTTTCTGTAGATCATTTTCCCGATTATCTTATCGATATGATTTGGAACAAGTCAGATTACAAGATATGTATGCACACATTAATAGTGCTAATATTAATATTACTGAAAATTTTAGATCTACACTTGCAACTACATTTAGAGCTACATTTTTTTTTACCATTTCTGAAACAGAAACTCGTCCATGGACTAGAAGGAGTTGTCCAAAAGAAATGGTTTTAAACTAGATTTAAAACTTGATCTGCTTCCTGCCAGACACTTTATGTTGTTGGGCAAATGATCAAAGATTTTTGTTGCTGAATAAGGTACTCCTTCTGAGCAACTAACAGCTTCAATAACGGATAGGAAAGGTCATTTTTCCCCCTAGCGTTGTACGTATGAACATCACTGTTCTTCATGAATTGAGATGGATTATTTGTAACGAATTTCATTAGCGAATATTGTACTCTGATGGTGCAGTTAAAATACCCTACTCCTAGAAAAGGTGCCTACATGATGTCCTTGGGTGAACACCACTAATTATTCTCACTGCTCTCTTTTGTGCAATCAATACTTTATGTCTAAGTGCAGAGTTACCCCAGAAAACTATTCCATAAGACATTACTGAGTGGAAATTTGTAAGGTCGTTAGAAGGCTGATCTATTTATTATCAAGACTAGCGATCATACAAAGAGCAAAAGAAGCTGAACTTAGTTGTTTGAGAATCTCACTAATATTCTTCTTCCAGTTCAAGTAGACATCAATGTGAACACCCAAAAATTTGGACAAATCTACCCTGTTAACTGAGCCCTGTTCATATGCTACATCAATTGTCAGTATGATTCTATTCGGTGTACAGAACTGGATATAGTGAGTTTTTTAAACTTAAATGAGACTCCATTTTCTGAGAAACACTTAATAATTGTTTGAAAGACATTCTTAAAAATATCTTCAGCTGCTTTTTCTGGAATAGGATTTATTATAACACTCATGTCATCTGCAAAAAGTACTAGTTCAGCTTGCTGAACCTTAAGTGCGACGTCATTCACATGAATAAGGAACAGCAGAGGACCTAAAATTGAACCCTGTGGGACTTCCCAGTCACTAAAATTTACCACCTCCCAACATCATTTGTGCTATTCAACACAACTTGTTGCTTTGTGTTCATTAAGTATGATTCAAACCAGCTGTGTGTTTAGCCTTCAATTCCATAAAACCTGAGTTTTTCTAAGAGTGTGACATGATCCACACAGTCGAATACATTGGAGAGATTACAAAAAATACCAACTAGCGAAAATTTGTTATTTAGGGCTTGTACTATTTGAAGCATGAATGTGTAGGTAGCATTCTCAGTCAAGTATCCCTTCCAGATTCCAAACTGTGACATGCTGAGTAAATTAAAAGTGAGACTACTCTTGAATACATAACTTTTTCGAATATTTTAGAAAATGAAGTCAGCAATGAAATTGGTCTATAGTTATTTATGTCACTCTTGTCCCCTTTCTTATGAAGAGGTTTGACAATTGTGTATTTCAATCTGTCTGGAAAAATTCCCTGTGCCAGCAAAGCATTACATATATCGCTAAGGACTCCACTTATTAAATTAGAACAACACTTTAAAAGACTGTTAGAGACTCTATCAACACCACATGAGCTCTTGTTTTTCAGTATATTTATACTTCCCTTATTTTCAGTGGGGTATGCTGATGTTATTTCTAAAGGCCGAAAGTCCTGGGAATGATATTTTTAACATTTTTTCTTGCTTCTTCAGCTGAACCCTTTAACCCTATTTTTGCTGCTACATTCAGAAAGTGATTGTTAAAAATACTTGCAACTTGTGAATTATCACTCACAACATTATCATTTAGCTTTATTGCTATGGTATGCTGTGAACTGTCAGGCTGCGCCATCTCCCATTTCACAAAATTTCATATACTTTTAATCTTATTATCTGCGTTATTAATTTCTGTCAGAACACATAAGCTTCTCGACCTCTTAATGACTTTCCTTAGAATAGTACAGTATCTTTTGTAGTAAGCAAGTAACATCGGATCCTGACTTATTGTGGCCTGTACATATATTTCCCTCTTCCTCTTACACGATACCTTAATTCCCATAGTAATCCATGGCTTACTTGACTTTGTAATGGCATTTTTGGATAACGTTTCAGGGAAGCAACTCTCAAGTATTGAGAGAAATTTACGGTGGAATAAATTGAATTTGGCATCAGCATCATTTTCTGTGTATACTTCAAACCATTAAAGGTCTGTATCCTGTGCGCATTAATAAGCCTCCCCACCTTTTATGAACTTGCCTAAATACTGTAAGGTGCTATATGTGTTATTTCAATTAACTGTGCATCATGATCAGATAGCCCATTCACAACTGAGTGCACATTAATTGTTTCTGCCTGAGCACTGTCAGTGAAAATGTTATCGATACGAAGACCTACTATCCTGCTGCACACCAGTTGGAAAATTTACAACTGTTTGTCCTTCTACAGCGTTTTGAAACTGGAATTATAGACACTCTGTGGGCGTAATGTAGATGCAGATGTCACAATAATCCCTCCCAAATAACAAGAGAAGTCAAGAGTGACAAAAACAATTTTCACTTAATATGTAGTTGCTTGTTTTGGACAACCTGTTTTTTTTATCTCAGAGACGAATTTTAAAAAGAAATTGCATACATGGTGAAGGGGATTAACTTCATATTTTCTTTGTTCACTTTAGGTGAGTCTCGCTGGAATCACGTGACTGGATTAAGACTAATATGGATACATCTGAATGCAATTTAGTATAATTATAGGAGCTGAAGAAATGAATTATAATTCGTGCCAAAGCTGGGACGAACCCAGGACTCCTGCTTATCAGGCAGATGTGTTAACCACTACACCACCATGGCACTGTGGCTAAAACAACTACCAGTGCTTTCCCTAACACCAGGTTCAGTTCATGCCTTCAGCCTATTTCCCCCTTCTTAAATCGTCAGTGTTGTCGAGGTTCTCTGACATTGGCATAGCACCCCAGCTTTGTATGTAATGAGGAAATCTTGCCTATACCTCAGGTATTGATCTGAATTAATCTGAAGGCATGAATTGAAGTTTGTGTTAGAGAGGGTATTGAACTAGAGTAGTCCATGCAGTTGTTTTAGCTGCAGTGGTTAGCACACATGCCTAATAAAGTACATATCTAGGTTCAAGTCCTGGCTTTAGCAGAAATTTTAAATCATTTCTGCAGCTAGGTTGAGACTCATATCTCTCCAGAATAATATAATTCCATATGAACATTTTAATATATTTCTCTGCGTCGTTCATTCGTCTGTTAACAGTCAGTTTGTAACTGTGTACACAAACATGTGATTTATTCATCACACAGAAACCGATTCAGTCTCCATCATAATGAAAAGAACTGGAGAAGTGAAGTTCAGTAAATATTCTAACAACATTATCTAATTATAACGAAAACCTTTATTGTGACTTCAGCAGTTCATTTCTCAAACATTCTTACATTGTGAACCCATTGGAACTGATAGCGATCATTTATTTAATGTTGCTTCATCCAGTAACTGTGTATTCCCTATGATAAAGAGACACGAAGATGACATGATTATTAATTCTGTTTGTTCCAGCTACAGAAAATCAAGAAATTCTTCGGTGGACTGAGGTGACTATTATCCCCAATTCGATATGCCAAATGTACTATGAAGAGAATCGCATTACATCCAAAATACTGTGTGCCACAAACAATTACGCTGGATTTTGCCATGTGAGTAGAAAGTGTATTGATCACTTACTCCTTAGCAACTGCTTATTCTCCGGCTTTTCAAACTCTGTATTAGTTATGAAAACATACATTCTTTTTACAATGCAACCTTGTAGTTAGTTAATATTCTAACAATTCATTTTATAGAATTAAGAAGATATCCTGGTAAAAAATGAAACTTGTTCCCAGAAATATCACTTGGTCTCAAATTTCTGCATTTTGCTAAATATACGTATGATGCTACAACTCGATCTATCCAACAGTGAGAAATTTTATTTTGCATGGTTTTTTGAAGGTCTTATGTATTACAGTAAATTTAGTTGAACGTGCTTGAAAAATTGAAGACTGCTTTGTGTAACCCTTTTTGGATATCTTTTACAGTGACCCTAAAATTAGTTTTTAAAGTTCTGTATCTTTTTGTTGAAATAGTCAAAACATTTGCATATCAATATTTTCGTTTCTGATTTTTTTTTAATTGTGCTCAAGACCGTTAGCAGTTATGGTAAGAGGTTTTTTAAAAGTTTCATCCAGTTTGGGGAATAAGGAAAAATTACGTTTGAATGTTCGATTTAAAAAATCAGAGATAATGCTGTTGAAGTTACACAACAGGAACACTCCCCAGTTCTTGATTAAAACACACCTGGGCTGTAAGTTGTTCTTTCTGCTCTCGTCTGAGCTTCCTCGGCTTGTATGACCGTCAATCTGGATGCAAATTCGGTCGTCTGCAACTTTGCTCCTTCGTGTCGTTATTGCTAACAGGGAGGGGTTTTTCTGTTTGTGTTGCTTCTGCCAGACAGCACCATTCATTGAACTGTGAAACAGCTTCTGTCACCGCTTGTTCTACTTTCGTTTTGGATACAAATGCGTCCTTTGACTACTTTAATCAAAGTATACTATGCAGACACTCACTTGCATTCTGTGTCTTTCGAGCAGTACATCGGGAGAGAATTGTATCACAATGCGCCTCTGATAAACAGAGCGGTATGGATAGCGGTTTTATGTGGTTCTGCTTGTTCTCTTTTGGCAAGGGCACGATTAAAGAAATACCAAGAATTCTCGCCTTTTGGACACTTCATGTGTTGCGGCTTCTCGTCAATGGTCATCCAGCGGTACACTGTTGCATAGATTGCACTCTTCATTGCTGTAGTATTTGGAGCATTGTCAGCAATGGCTCTTCTATAGTAATGAGTCAGCTTTACAATTGTTTCGTCTTTCAAACTTTTGTGTGCTTTCCCACCGAGATTCATGTTTTGTGCCCGACTTCCTTCACCATATTTCTCAATACTGTCTGAGTTATTTCGCAATGTGATACACATGGCCTTGCTTAACAATTCCTGTATTCCCATAGCCATTCAGTTGAAGTAATTATAAGTTTATCTACACTTCTCTTTCGAATTTCACACAACCCTTTGGCGTTGTAACAGTGAATATACTGAAGAATATATTGAAGCAAAAATATTTTTTTACCAAAATTCAGTATCATGTTACCACACTAACCCGTCAACAGAATTTTCTACTGGTATCAAAGTCAGGTAAGTCTGCTGGCATTCAGGGACTTACAGAGGTCCTGGGGAGATCGGCGCCCACTAACGGTGCAGGCACAAAGGTAGGGCGAAATCTGACCACAAAGCAAACAAAAAATGCTGTTTGTAAATTAACTGAGAGTGTCACTTGAGTTCTGGTCCCCCACCTGTTCCAACCTCCTAAGGAGGTGCTAGTGATTTCCAATGACAAAGCTTCCAGTTTGCGTACTGTGACGGTTTTTATTTGTTTAAGCTGGCAGGATTATGACCATGAGGCCTTATTTTACATCTAACCAGGCTTTCTACATATTTCACATTACATATACGTACATTGATCAGCCAGAACATTATGACCGCCATCCTAATGTCTATATAAATCCATTCAAGCGGTAGCAGCGTTATCTGGCGAGGAATTACTGCACACACATGTGGGTGTAGATCAGTGAACATGCTGTCCGTGTGTAGAATGGGGAATGGTGCGCAATCTGTGTGAATTTGACAGAGTTACGAGCACGAGCTTTACGAAAACTGCACGATTTGTCGGGTGTTCGAGAAGTGCTGTGTGAGCGTCTTCAACACGTGGTGGAACTAAGCTGAAACAATGTCTAGATGTCGAGGGATTGGGCGTCCATCCCTCATTAGAGATCTCGGACATCGTAGGCTGGATGGACTGGTAAAACAGGACTGTGGCGGAACTAACACCAGACTTTAAGGTTGGGCAGAGTACAAGTGTGTCTGAACACACAGTGGGCCAAAGACTCCTAATGATGGGCCTCTGCAGCCGACGACCTGTACACGTTCCACGACATCGGCAACTATTACTGAAACGGACACATGACCGTCACCACTGAATAGTGGCGCAGCCGTAGAGCATTGCACGGTCTGATGTTATTCATCGTGCCGATGGGCGGCTACCCCTGCCGGAGGTTTGAGTGCTTCATCGAGCATGGGTGTGTGTGCTGTCTTTAGTATAAGTTAGTTTAAGTCAGATTAAGTAGTTTGTCAGCCTATAGACCGATGACCTCAGCAGTATGGTTGTGTTTTCTGGTTTTACTACGCATGCCATGTTGAAATGCATCACAACAGTAGAGATTCAGTAGGACGAGTAATTGCAGGAGTTCACGTTTCAAATGCCGTGGAAATATGTTCCGAAACCATTTCAGGGAATAAAGACCAGTGTAAGTTTCCTGGGACATTGTGACATTATTCTCGGCACAGTTGACCAATGTTATGAGTTTGAACAACAGAAGGGAAAAAACTTACATGTTTTTTGTACCGAGGATAAGCTTTTTCAGAAGCTACTGACCTATTTTCCTCAGTTCCTCATTTATTAAACTTAATAAACCACTGGTTCAGAATTTCCTCACAATTTTATCTGCATAACATGTTAGTGAGGTGACACTATAATTCCGGTGTGTTTTGCCAAAAGAAGCAAATTTCAACATTTCAACCAGAGGGATGAGTATGTTTACTCAAAATTCACCATTCACGACGGTTCTTTGAAAGTTACAAATGGTTAAAAAGACAAGCGAAATGAAATATTTGCATTTTCAGCGGAATTATTTTTTTAGATACTAACCAAAGCAGAAGTGACAGATACTTTAGAATGGTCACCAAGTATGTGTGGGTGTGGAGAGGCTCCACTTAATATTCGTAAAAAATGTGAGCTTCAGCCTGCCCGTACCCCCCACCACTGCCACTCTCCCCATGTGTCCCCTGCTGATCGTGCCCCTACTGGCCACATTGTTTTGTGTGGACTCTGCAAGCTCCGAACAAGTAGCCCAACAACATGGTGTGAGTCAAAGTACGATTATGTGTATCCTGCATGAGAAACCTTGCTGTCCCTGTCATCTGGAATCCTATGGAGACCACTCTGAATAACTATAGTGACGTGTTGATGCGATGCAGCTCTCTGCTGTATTAGGGGACGATTCGTTGTCGTCAGGTGCACACCATCCAGTTCCTGACACATGTTCATAGGAATGCGTCCCTGGAGTTTGTCAGTTTTATTAATGTTCACCCCTACATACAACTCTGTGGCAAAGAAGCATATTTTAAGCCATTCCTAAGATCGAAAACTCGCAATCGCCTAGCGATTAACAGCCAGTTAGGACATTACCTTTTTGTTTCCATAGCACTGGAATATATTTTTCAGGAGTACACCACTGAACGCTTGCGCAATTTCAACCTGTATGACAAATATTAGGCTGGGATTTGTAAACACAGTACCACAAACACTACACTAGTTAAGGTAACTGACGACCTGAAATATGAAATCGACAACTGTGAGAAAACAATAGTGATACTATTAGACTTAAGCAGAGCTTTTATTACTGCCAACTATGCTGTAGTAGTCAGAAAACGACAGCTGAGTTTCTCAGGTATTGGTCTGGGGTGGTTTGGATGCCACTTGAGAAAGAGACAGCAGTGAGTTATCTGTGGGAATGGAAAACCCTCCTGGAAACGATTTCTCAGGAGTACCACAGGGATCAGTCTTGGGCCGACTTTTCCTTGCATGTCAATGACATTTGGTTTGTTTTGTCCTTCTGTAAATGTCATATCTATGCAAACGACTTCCAACTTTACTCAGCTGCCAGACCTGAGGATACAAATATTTGCAATCATTCAGATGAATGATGATCTCTCTTCTCTGATAATATGGGCGAAGAACCTGGAGTTTAAAAGAAATGAAAAAAATGTCACAAGTAATCTTAGTGTCGCATTAGACATTAATAAGTCAAAATTTCGCGAAGAATTGCTTCCTATACAACTCGACAGCGTTCAATAGCATACCACAGAGTAGTGAATAACTTGGGTGCAACACATAGGGATTGAAAGGGGCAGAGAAGAAGCTATTCAGTTCATCAACTGTGACGTGAGAAACAGTTTCTGAGTTTGCCTTGCCGACACCCAAGCTAGCAAGACTCTTACCTTGAAGAGAGCGGTCTATTGACACACAGAGTGTTAAAATAAATCCATCCAACTTCGGTTACACGATAAATCAGTCAAATACAGTGGCCATAAATTCAACTAAATACCTAGGAATAACAATTATGAACAGCTTAAATTGGAAGAAATACACAGAAACTGTTGTGGGGAAGGCGAACAAATACTGGGTTTTATTGGCAGAACACTTAAGGTGCAACATATCCAAGGAAGGGACTGCCTTAACTATGCTTGTCCGTCCTCTTTTGGCATACTGCTGGGCGGTCTGGGCTCCTTACCAGACAGGATTCATGGAGAACATCGAGAAAGATCAAAGTAGGGCAACACGTTTTGTAATATCGAGAAATAGGGGAGAGGGTGTCATGGACACTATGCAGCATTTGGTGTGGACGTAATTAAAACAAAGGGGTATCTTCTCACGAAATTCTCCTCCAAATCCAAAAAAATTTTTTTTGACGCAGACATACTTAAGGAGACACAATCATCATAATAAAATAAGGGAAATCAGAGCTCTCACGGAAAGATATAGGTGTTGACTTAATCCACGCGCTTTTATAGAGTAGAGTAACAGAAAATCACTGTGAAGGTAGTTCGATGAACCCTCTGCTAGGCATTTAAGTGTGATTTGCGGTGTAGCCATCTAGATGAAGATGAAGATGTAGGATCTTCCACAGAGTCGTCGATATAGTATCGCTGCACTGATTTGCCCTGCGCCGTACATTTCTGCATTCTCTGTAAAGCTCAAATGTCGGATTTGGCTTCAAACCTTTAAAGATATCATCCCTATTTCTCACCATCTGAATTAATTCAGTTGTCTATCAGGTAGCAGTGTGGCATCCGTACCAGATAAGGTTGATAGAAGATATAGAGAAGATCCAATGGAGAGCAGCGCGCTTCGTTACAGGATCATTTAGTAATCGCGAAAGCGTTACGGAGATGATAGATAAACTCCAGTGGACGACTCTGCAGGAGAGACTCTCAGTAGTCCGGTACGGGCTTTTGTCAAAGTTTCGAGAACATACCTTCACCGAAGAGTCAAGCAGTATATTGCTCCCTCCTACGTATATCTTGCGAAGAGACCATTAGGATAAAATCAGAGAGATTAGAGCCCACACAGAGGCATACCGACAATCCTTCTTTCCACGAACAATACGAGACTGGAACAGAAAGGAGAACCGATAGAGGTACTCAAGGTACCCTCCGCCACACACCGTCAGGTGGCTTGCGGAGTATGGATGTAGATGTCGATGTAGATGAGTTCTCTTTGTTAATCGTTTCCGTTAGGTTACACCTATAAGATGTCACAGTGTACAGTACAGTGTATTGGTTGTAATGGAAGAATTTTCGTATAGTTACAACTAAACACCTTCTGGGTATGGGGTCGAAACACTGCAACAATACTACAGAGGAGATAGCACAAGTAATTTATGTAAAACATTTTAAACTCCTTCCATCCGGACCTCCATCATGCATAAACCACACGTTTCTTCTTCTTCTTTATAACTGTCTGTTATATCACCACAACACTCTCAAATTTATGAGGCTTGTATCTTCTACACACCAATAAGGAGTGCTAACCTCCTCACATGCATGCATCTAGAGAGATCGAGCATGACGCAGCACTCATGGTTACATCTGGAGACTGAAGGCGCAGCTCGTTTCGAAATACAGGGCTGAGTGCTGCTATGGACACGTCTCATTCGTTGGGGTGGTAATAATCAAAGGTGTTGGCGAGATCTTTCAATCTCTGACCTTATCCTACAATGTGAGAATACTTTGTGACTCCCATCCACAAAGTGGGAGATAGCAAATCGAAATAAAATCTTACCGAATCTATAAAGTGCTTCGGTTTTGCACCGCCTCTTTGCCGATGGCTATTTCCTACACTAAGAAACAATATTTGTGTCATGTGACGTAGGCAGAGTAACAGGGTTCGTGATATGTCTGCATGTGTATGACACTCGTAAAGTCATGGGCTGGGTGGTTTATCAATGGTTCAGAAACTGAGAAACACGCTGCAATGTCACGAGATGATACGTTATGTTGAATTGAGAACTCGTCGAGAATGGCGGTTTGGACCTCGAGTAATTGGGTAAAATTCGTTGAAGTTTTGGAAAACCTGATAAAATTATGAAACTTGGAAAATATGTAAAATTGTTGAAACTACGACAAAAATGTGAAGGGATGAGGGTACTTCCATGGTCTTCTGGGAGTATGAAAATCATTCCATTCCTCCACTGGTCGGACTGACAACTGACTGGTCTATTGGTTTAAGTCCTGCAGAATACCCCTTTTCCACATCTGGTTATACATTGCAAGTCTATAGATCGAGTGTCCAATGATTTGGAGGTCAGAATGACCACCAGTTAGAACAACTAAAACAGCCATCATATAGCTTCTTGCAGTGTGCACCACCAATATGAGGAATCCATGCTCTTGGTATCTCCGAAAACGAAACATCGTGACGTCTGCTACTTCGTCACTGTGGAAGATGAAACTGAAAGGTCATAACCTTCAGACAGCTGTTTCGAAACGCTCCACAATGCCGCTAACTCTTCTAGCTTCCAAATGCTGCGATGGCTTCCACTTTTCTGTTAATAAGAAACACGTCCTCTGTCTCTTATTTCAACCACTCTGTGTGCTGCTAAGCATTTAAGCTTACACCATGCAATGTCCAACTTTCTATGAGAGCCAATGTAACGGAACGTGTTAATGTGGGTTTAGCACCTGACACATATCACAAATTCATGGTAGATGTATGGCTGTGTATGAAGCTGTAGTCATATACTTCTTCGATGTTTTACAGCAGACAACAACGGATCAGTCTGCTTATGCTTAAGAAACAACAACACAAGAACCCTCTATTGTGACTAACGGTCTGTGGGATATGGTGTTCCTCCAGTACAGGCGACAGTAACGGAGAGACGGAGGGGGGGAGGGGGAGAGAGAAAGACACTGTCCGGTCAGTGAAGACTCCTACACTTTTACGCTATCGTATTTCTAGCGCGGTAATCATAAGAATACGATATTGGAGACTAGGACATATAAAGAGGGATGTTTACTAACAGTCATCGATGTCGATGAGTTGTAAGTGTTATGCTTTTGAATTTCTTTGGGCAGTCTGTGTACACTGTGCATTGCTGTGAATTACATCCTCTAAGTTAGTGTGCCATTTTTCTCGTTGTGATAGCTGTGTACCTAGTCAGTGACGGATGGATGCCTAGACAGCCTTCTATCTGTGGAACAGTGCTCTCGAAATGTGATGGGATTTTGAGAGAATTTTATATATGTGATAGGGACGTGAGGTGATAGTGTTTCGCTACTGTTGTGCCTATAAATGATAATCACGCCACTGGTCGGGAATGTTATGCTGCTGGAGTGTGAAGTTAGTGTAGTTAGTGCTGCGACATTTCACCAAGAGTGTGTGGGTAGTGATCAGACTACTATTCCTGTAAAAATTTACGTATGTGTAGGTGAAAAGATGGGGGCGGGGTACATTTTACGCGGGGAATTGTGATTTCAACACATTTATAAGTAAGGGGTGACAGATTCGTTTCGTAAACAGCTGCACAATATAGCAACGGAAGGGTTCAACTGGATCTGCTATAGTATACCTGTACAAACAGGGCAGGCAGTATGGCTGTAACATCACGGATGCGCAGAAAGTGCTCTCATCAGCTCATCTAAGCACATTCTCACATGTCCTTTGTCGCACTATCGACTGTGATGTTTATCACTGTACACAAATCCACATCGGTGATGACGTCCAACCCTTTCTTCCATGATTATCACATAGTGTGGGACGCCTGTGCTTTGAGAGAGTCTTGGCAGGATGCAACACCTAGAGAAGAGCTGGCTGAAAATACCTGGAATCTGTTCTCGAATCTGATTGGCTGGAAGGCAAAAACATCAAACAATCTCCTAGAGCTGAGGAGAATCGAGACACGTTACTTGTGTGAGTGGCGGCATACAAAAAATTTTCCGGACACTGTGCACATATAAACGATAATTGCGCTGCTAGTCTGAAATACGTATCTGCTGGAGTGTGAAGTTACTGTGGTCAGTGTTCTGACATGTGCAAAAAAATGATGTCAATGGGGCTTTGACCGTTCATACGGGAGGTATAGACTTGATGCCGTAAATTGCAATTTCAGCGTAGTGATAGCATAAGGGGTATGATACATTTTACATGGAAAATTATGTTCAGTCACAAGGAGGATACAGATATACGTGTGACACTGATATTTCCAGAGCCACAGACGTCATAGTGACTGTTTCCAATATTTCGTTCAGTGTCTAATATAACCGGATTGGAGCTGCGACCGAAATATATTTGTAATTACACCGATAAATGTGTGACTGGTTTTCTAGAACGACTCTGCTTGGTGTCTGGGTGCGTGGAGAAGATAACCAGTCGCCAGAATGGATAGACGTTCCTGACTTATGGCGTGAGCTGTCACTGAGCCTGTCATAATGGACAGGTGGGGTACGAGGCTGTAGTTGACCTAACCATGTCGCCCTGTGGGAGGCTGAATAGGGAACTAGTACTCAATACGTGTTGGACAGCGTCTGCAAATATTCTCGGAGAAGATTCAATATGGCGAGTGGTTGCGCTTCGCTGTCCCCTGCATTAGCCAGTGGGAACAGAGTGTTCTGAAGAAGGATGAAAATGTCCATCTGTGTGTTTGCATACCTTGGTTCATGCACAAACAGGAAGAGCTTTCCCTGTCCGTAAGGCGACATTAACATCATCTTGTCTAATCCTAACATTTATGACGAGAATACTAAGACAGATATGCACGCTGACACTAGAGATTATGGGATAGGTGCAGCTTTAGTGCAAATTAAGGAGGATGCTTCCAGAGTACTTTCCCACTCAGAGATGAGTTACTCTGCAACCAATAAAAATTACTTTGTAGTAGAATAGGCAATCGACACGTTTCTGCCTTCTTTAGTTTGCAAACCATTCATCATTATGACAGACCATCGCTCTCTATGCTGGGTCACCAGTCTGAGGGATGTGCCAGATCGACTGATGAAATGGACACTGAGGCTGCAAGAGTGCCAAGTCTCAGTGGTATACAAAACAGATGGATCACAAGGACGCTGATTGTCTCTCAAGGAATAACTTGGCAGGACATAGCAGTGTGAACGAAATCTCAGTCATCACTGCTTTAAATGGCATGAATGCTGAACAAGGGAAGATCCAGGTCTGCTGAAAACCATACTATCTTAAACAAGGAGTTACTGACAAAAGAAGAAGTCCAATAAATAGTTGGATCATTTTGTGACAGAAACTATGATCTGTTGCAGCCACCATCTCCAGTTGGATGTCCCAGACCTGCAGCTAGCTACCCTGCAGTTTTTCTACAACAGTCCAACATACGGACAACTGGAATCAGGGAAGACTCTAGGCAGTATCAGACGCAGGTCTCACTGGCCTTGTCTCTACTGATCTGACAGGCACTATGTGAGCCACTGTAAGGAATGCCAGCAACAGAAACATGTGCTACAATTACCTCTTGGCCGTCTGGTACCACTCTCATGAACTGACTTCTTGGGGAGGTTCTAGGAGTCGACAAACTGGAATTGATGGCTAATAGTCTGCACTGACTATCTCACTCAATAAGTAGATGAAAGCTACAAATCTGGCCCAAACTGGTGGGGTGATCATCTAATATATATGATCTTTTCTTTACCTTCATTAAAAACTCTAATCTCCTTTAAACAAAAAAATTTAATATATAATGAAGTAAACTAAATAAAAATCGGAAAACTTATACATTTTAACCGAATATAAAATAATCTGAAAACTAGTTCAGCACAGTTTTAACTGAGTATAAAAATGTATGAAAATCAGTTAAATATAAATTTTCAACTGAATAAAAAAATCTCATGCATGAAAAAAGTTTAAAAATTTTTCTGTAAATAAATGGATTCATTTCTTAAGAAGCTCAACAATTCGAATTCTTTCAAAATATTTAAGGAGTTGGAATTAAATTATGATTATGTATATCACTGGCTGTAAATATTTTAATACTAGATATGGTGAAAAAACTGTATGGACCTTAATAATGAATTATTTAGCCAAACAGATATAATAAACTAGTTAGTGAATATCATTTTAATTATTTAGAATAAGGAGATGCTAAACTAAATTATTAAGGAAGAGAAACAAAAAACAGTGAGTTTCATGATCTGGAGCACACTACATGAACTGCGTAAGTTTTAACTATGTGAAATACAATCTAGAATTCAGTTTGTAGCAATAAAATACAGAATTTTTAAAATAAAAGGCATAAACTTTTAAAAATATAAAATCGTTTTTCATTTTTAAAAACTAATAATGTTTTGTTTTTATTTTTAAAATAGCCCTCTCACCAATTTAGTTTTCAAATATTTGCAACTTTCCATTTTCTAAAATCTTATAAAGTTTTTATATTACACATTAGCTCTCCCAAAAATCCATTAATTGTATATTCAAAACCAACAATAAACTCTATTTTTTTTTAAAAACGTAATAAATTTCTTATTTTTATTTTAATATATTAAATTTTTATTTTTTAAGTATAAAACTTTTTTCCTTATATATAAGGGAGCAATTAAACAGTCTGACAGTTGCTCAACTTCATAACTACTGCAAATTAAGTAATTTAAGGTGATATCATAAATTAAGGAAAGCAAATTTAATTAATTTTAAAGTTAAACACATTATCATCTATCAGAAAAACAGCAAAAGAAAAAGCTGGAGATGATCACATTGAGAAAGTGATGATGTTTTAAAAAATGATGAAGCTAAATCATTAATAGAAATATTTACTTTTTCTACTATGTTTTTGGTAAAACAGTGAAATAATATTTAGCTGATAAAGAAGTTAAAATGATTAAAAACTATTAATTTCGAAAATAGTGTGAACTTCGTTGACACTAATCACTTCTCTTGTATCGAAACCAAAATTATGAATGTAGCTGACCGAGATTTAAAATTATGTAATGGACTGAATATAGATTTTATAATTTATTATGAGTACAAAATGAAGTCAAACGCGAAAGTTTTGCAATTTGGGCATCAAACTCAAAATTATGGGATTACTATGCAAAATTATATTTTAAAAGTTTAAGAAAGGAAAGAAAATACTTTGAGACAAATGTTTAATTATCAAGCTTGAGGTTTTGCTTGTACATTAAATATTATTACTGAAGTACAAGTAGCAATTCACAGATATGTTCCATTAAGAGGTCTACACCAGAAAAAACAAAAGAAAAACAAGCATAAAGTAAAGTTAAAAACAATGATCAAAGATGTTTTCTATGGACTATAGCTTCAGCATTAAATCCAGCTCTCTGGACTTTCCGAATTCGAATTTTGCGATCGTTTTATGAAAGTGGCCGAGCTGGTTGTTGAAATTGTGTACACATAATTTAAGGTAGGATCAAGTAACACACATTGTCATTGGCAGAAAGAAATGTAAAAATCTAAATAGAATATGTAATTACAAGAAATTTATACAGAGCTTGAAGAAATAAGGTGTAATATTTCGTTTCCTTTTCAAAATAACAATATTTCAAAATGAGAGACTCAAATTAATGTATCTATTACTGTTTATTCATTTCCTAAAAATTTAAAGTAAACCCATAAAAGGTACAGTAATTTAATTAAAAACATATTAGATTACAATATTTAAATTTATATTTTAATTTATACTATTCACACTACCGTTGAATAAAAGCTTTATCTGAACATATTTCAAGACACATTAATAAAAATGGATATCTAAAATAAATTTGTCATTTAAATTTATAACATTTTAGTAGTAAGGGAAAATTATATAATCGCTCAAAAATTGTTTAAATAATAATCATTAAATGTAGAACTACCAGGAAAAGGTAAATACATGAAATCTGAAAATCATAAGTGTGCTCAAAGAGTTACTTTTTTGATTTATGGAGTTTTTGGAAGCTTGTTATAACACGTAATTTAAAAAATTTAGAAGTAGCAGCTGATGATAGTTCTAATGGTTTCTGTACAGAGAATCGAATGATATGTGTAACCCAACAACGAACAAATAAATCAAATCGAATTAAAATTCAAAAATTTAATATCAATCTTATGCTATAAAATAATAAAAATGTGAACCAAGTGGTTTTTGTTATTATATTAAATATATAAATCAATACTAGAAATATCCATTCATGTATAGAGGTCCCAGCTGTCATAAAATTTTTATTGAAAATATGAAAAAAAAGCTGATTAAATTGGGCAACTTGATTCTGAAGAATAAGAAATGAAACCTTTCACTTTTGAAGAACAATCAAGACAGAATAAAACTGAAATCGGTTCTGTGTGTAGAAAACATTATACAAAAAAGAAAGAAAGCTCATCATGATGATCAATAATTTATATGACTATAATTATCACCTCTTTGTGAAAGAGCTTGGTTACAATGAAAACGAGCTGGACTTAATACCAAATAATGAAAGAGAAATATTAGTTTTGGCAAACAAACAGAACATTTACATATGTATCTACATCTACATAGATACTCCTTGAGTCACTGTATGTTGCATGGTGGAGGGTACCCTGCACCACTAGTTTAGTTGTTATCCATATGAATAAACATAACATTTTGTTTAATACTATAAATCTCATTTATATTGAAATGTTTATACTTAATTTATCAAAAGAATTAACGTAAAATTTTAACTGTAACATTATAAAACCAAAATATGGAGAAAATATTGATCTTTGTTATCAGGATATGGACAGATATATCTATGATTTAGAAACTGAAGTTTTTTATGAAGCTATAGAGATAAAAACTGATTATTTTGATACTAGTGATTATGCACAAAATAATATTTATAATGTACCTAAGATTAATAAAAAAGTGTTAGAAAAATTGAAAAATTAATATATTGGTAAAATTATAGAAGAATTTTGCAGTTTAAGAGCAAAAATGTAAGCTTTTAAAGTTGGTGATGAGGAAAAGAAAAAATTAAAAGGAGTGAATAAATTTGCCTTTAATAGTAAAATTAGGTTTCAGATTATACATTGTTTAATTAACAAAAAAATAAATTTTACAATAAGTAGTAAATAGAACTATGAATTTAATGCAAAGCTTTAACCACGAAAATTATTCTCTTGCGACTGATAAATAATTTTTCAATCCTCATGATAGTAAAAGATATGTTTTAGAAAATGAAATAGACACAGTACCATATTGAAATTATGCAATTAAAAGATTGGATTAATTTTTGTAAAATTCACATTTAATATATTTATGTTTTTCATTAAGAAATAAACTAATATGTCTAAGGCATACTCTAAAACTATCATAATTAGTTTTTAACTTGTAATTTCCAGAAATCGTGAAAAACTCTTTTTATCACATTTCTCAATGCTGAATATATATGTGATAGTACCATTTTTGTACATTTGTCAGTTCAATGTTTCTTTTTAAATATATTTTTCTTACGATTATCTAACTCTTCCAAAACTGTAGAGAGACCCATTTACATAGAAAAATACTTTTTAGCTAATGCTGATAGAATTAACAATTATTATAATGTTCTCTTTCTATGTAATAATGTTTAAAAACATATTTTCCGCCATATAAAGAATTTGATTTTTATTATATATTTCTTAATGGTATTTATATAAACATAGTATACAAATTGTTCTATAACCATATTTTGTATAGTTTTGTGAAGTAAAATATTTGGTTATTTTCTCAAGCCTGTAGTTTTTACAAATCTTAGATTCGATGGCTTTCATGTATTGAAAATCGAAAATAAAAAAATTAGAATATAAAAAAGAATCATCTAAAAATACAAAAATTATAATAAAAAATTTTTCTAGTAAGTGGACCAATTCATAGAGCTTGTCAACAACATGCTTACATCTAATAATAAATAAGTTTTAATTATCGTTAATGAAAAAATGATCATTGGTTTAAAGCAAAAGATGTGTTTAACTTCTAGAATTTAAGAATATAATAAAAGCAGTTAGCTGAAGAATTCCAAGATGGTGTTTATGAAGACATTTTACCATCTGTTCTTGAACATGGTGAATGTAAAATGGAAGAGGAATTAATATGGTTATATAAAGGCTGTATAGAAAAAAAGAATGAGATCAAGTAAACAGTGGGGAAGTTGAGCTTTGTGAGATTGTTCAATTGCTCCCTTATTGAAAAGGAAAAAAATTATTAGGTTCAAAAAATAAAATATTTAATATGTTAAAAAGAAATGAAAAATAAAGAAATTATTGGTTTTTACAGAAAAGGAGGAAATCGAATTCATACAAGTTGTGAATATTTGAATACTAGATTTGTAGGAGAGCTAATTTGTAATATAACACAATTTAGTAGATGTTTAAAAAAGAAAACATTGGTGAATATTTGAATACTAGAGTGGTGAAAAGAAAACACTGGTGAATATTTGAATACTAGAGTGGTGAAAGAGTTAGTTCGTAAGATGGAAAATTATTAGATTTTAAAAATGAAAAATAAAAAATTATAAATTTTTTTAAAAATGAAAAAATTGATTTTATACTTTTATTAGACTTACAATTTTCAGTTTAAAAATTATCTATTGCATTTATAAAAACTGAATTTTAGATGATACTTCACTTAGTGAAATACTTATGGTGTTCATCTAGTGAATTGCACATCATTGAACTCATTATTTTTATTTGTTTCTATTCGTTTGTAATTAAAAATTATATAATTAATTTATTTATTATATCTGTTTTCCAAAATAATTCTAAATTCATTACTAAGCCCCACACAAACTTTTTCACTGTATGTTGTATTTAAATATTCACAACCAATAATATACATAAAAATTTAAGTCAAACTCATTAATTTTTTGAAAAATTAGAAAGCTTGAGTTGATTTAGAAATGAATCCATTCATATAAAGAAATATTTTTAAATTTATAAATATTTTTATTCCTTTCTTCTCAAAATTTTAAATTTTTTTCATGTGTGAGGTTTCTTTGTTTAGGTCAAAATTTATATGTAGCTGATTTCAATCATTTTTATTCTGTGTTAAAATGTATAATTATTTTATATCTGGTTAAATTAATTTAAATTTAAATTTATTGATTATATTTTGTTGAATTTATTTTTTAAAAGGAGGTTGTAAGGGTTAAGATAAAGGGGAATAATATTGGATGTAGTAGATTGCTGATCGCCCCACATGGTGGGGGTGCGAGGGGACGATTAGCAATTTTCATCTATTCCACCACACTGTCACCAAAGCTCTGTTGACTGTCAAAGCTCCAGAAGTTGCAATGTTCCTTGTAGAAGACATTATTTTTAAGTAAGATGCACCCCAAGTGCTAATCTCTGACTGCTGAACCTTTTACGACCTGAGACTAATGTCAAAATGAATTTCACATTGCAATATGGTCCACAGAATGTCAACTGCTTCCCACTCAGGCACGAATGACCACACAGAACACCTTACAAATTAGCTCTCCTACAAATCTAGTATTTATATATTCACAACTTGTATGAACTCGATTTCCTCTATGTTTGTCAGTTTTGAACAAACACATCACACACATATGACATGTCGAAGCAAGATACTACTGGCTTCACAGTGTTATTTCAACTCCACAATAGTGAGTGCGAAAGAACAGTGGATACACTATCCCATTTTAACCTGACAATACTCAGTATGACTACAAGAAACTACCATATGAGTTACTGCAGGTGTTAGCACATGATTCCGACATGTGCCCATCCTTCCTGATTTAGGTTTCCTGTGATTTACCTAACCTGCATCAGGCAAATGCCAGGTGGTTCCTGCAAAAGGCCATGGCTGCTTGCCTTCTCCATCCTTCCCTAATCCGAGCTTGTCGTCCATCTCTAATGACCTCACTGTCGACGGGATGTTAAACACTAATGCCTTCCTGCATACATGAAACACCTCATCACAGAGACAGAAGAAGCAAGGCGTCTGGCTCGCATATGGACCCTGGACACCCAGGAGAAGAACCAAGAGCACAGTAACGCCAAGCACTTACCAGCGAGGTAGAACTCAGGTGACTTCATGTGGATTTTCACGCCTGTGCTAGAAGTGAGACTGTCAAACAAGTTACTAAAGTGCTAGTTTGGGCTGTGTGGTATCCTTCGTTGTTTATCAGAGGTCACAAATGAAGTCAAGGATTCTGACCCTTACTCAAAAAGACAAAAATGCAGTGACGTCGTCTATGTCCTCTGTACGGAGCTGTACTGTAATGCTGAGTTGCACTTTGAGGATCATCATAGTGAATAAGATGCAACAGCACAACCAGAATGGAGGGTTCGCCATTGCTGGCATACAGAGCACCAAGACAATATCTATATCCAGGGCTCTGTGGTTAGCTCCATGTGTTCTGCTGGTCACTGTTTCTCCTGGAGAGCGAGCAATGGTGTGAGCTCTGGAGCATGTAGTGTGGTGCAGTGGTTAGAGTAGCTGGTTGACTTGCTGCAGGTCACCAGTTGTTCAAACACAAGTGCTGGAAAGTTGTCTGTTATGTGGTATTAGTCAGTTATGGTCGAATTTCGGAATTTCTGATGTTTGTATGTTCTGGAATATTCGATGGCTGCAGAAACGGCGGCAAGCTTGTCCAAAAGATCACAATTTTTCTTCTTCCATGTCGGTGTTCATAATAATTGCTTCAGCTCCAACATTGTGCTTCATTGACGACACATTTTTCGAATTTGGACTTGACTGTTGTTAATATGTGACTATATGATAGACTCCATTTAGTGACTAGACAAGGAAACTCATAAAGCTAGAAACTGATTGGCAACAGATCATCCACAGTATAATATTCACTGTTGACTGATGTCTTCGTACCATTGGCTGCAGTGCGTGTGGTAGGGAGTCCTAAGTTTTCTGCAACACTGGGATGTATAGTACGCCCAAATTAATGTGGAGTCAACTGGGGGAGCGTGGAGAGAGAGGCAGTGGTGGTGGCGGTGGTGTTGGTGGGGGGGGGGGGGGGGGCGCTCAGAACGCTGTCGGGGAAACGCTGAACGCTGGAGGGGAAGTGTCGTTCTAAACTGAAGCCTACAATAACATTTTTTGGGAAATGTTAAGTGGGGCCCCAGCATGCCCGCACTTGCATGATGACATTCAAAAAGATCTATCATCTCTTCATTAGTTAGTAGCTAAAAACAATTACACAAAAAATACGGTTCTACGCGCTTCAGTCTGGAACCGCGCTGCTGCTGCGGTCGCAGGTTCGAATCCTGCCTCGGGCATGGATGTGTGTGATGTCCTTAGGTTAGTTAGGTTTAAGTAGTTCTAAGGTCTAGGGGACTAATGACCTCAGAAGTTGAGTCACATAGTGCTCAGAGCCATTTGAACCATTTGAACCCAGAAATGCAGCGATTTGTTTTCGTCTGGTTTGTTAAGCATTTGTAACTTTCAGAGAAGAGTCACGAATGGGGAATTTTCAGTAAAACCTGCACTTTTCTGTTATTTCCCTGTTAAAATTTTCTTGTTTTGCCAAACCTCAGTCGAATTTACAGAGTCTGACCTCACTAACATGTTGTACAGACACAGCTGAACGAGAATTCTGAAACAGTGGTTTATTAAGTGTATTAAGTAAGGAACTGAGGACAAATAATGTCAGCGGCTTATGAAAAAGCAAAACCTCGGTCCAAAGTAGATGTTAATGACTTCACCTATGTTGTTACAAAACCCGTGGCATTTATCTTTCACCAGGTATAGATGGCCCTTAAAAATTACATTCTTTGATCATAATAGTCTGTAGTTAGTGCAATAAGATGGTAGATAATGAAGTTTTGCGTAATAACCATACAGTAAAATACTGTCCTCTTTGTGTGCTGTCATTTGCGAAAATCTCATTTCGATATATAAAACCGTTTACGAAATATGAGGAATGTTGCAGATATTTCACTTGGCTTTATCCCTGGCGTGGTACGAGCGCAAATGAGTGCACCACGTCAGATCAATTTTCTCGAGATTGGTGACAGATAGAGACCTCCAGCCAAGTCTAAAGAAAAAGTCAGTATCTTAGCTACGTTTCATAGGCAGTAACGTAGTGTGTAATATCCGCCAAAAGCATAGTGAGCCATATTTTTCATTGCAAACTTTTTCGAATTTCGTGCAGTGTCTTACTTCCACGAAAGTACCACAATGACTATGACCCTTAGCAAAATGATGCACACATCATAATACATAGTAAACTTTATTGTGCACAAGTTGTGCATATTGAGATACATTACTTAACACAGAGGTCTATGATCGCTTTCCCACGGTTTTTACACGTTCGTACGTGAAAGGAGGAAGTACAAACATGTTCCGGGAAAATCAGGAATACAGAAATACAAGTCGCTGAGGAATGCAATAAATAGGAAGTGCAGGGAAGCTAAGACGAACTGGCTGCAGGAAAAATGTGAAAACATCGAAAAAGATATGATTGTCGGAACGACAGACTCAGCATACAGGAAAGTCAAAACAACCTTTGGTGACGTTAAAGGCAACGGTGGTAACATTAAGAGTGCAACGGGAATTCCACTGTTAAATGCAGAGGAGAGAGCAGATAGGTGGAAAGAATACATTGAAAGCCTCTATGAGGGTGAAGATTTGTCTGATGTGATAGAAGAAGAAACAGGAGTCGATTTAGAAGAGATAGAGGATCCAGTATTAGAATCGGAATTTAAAAGAGCTTTGGAGGACTTACGGTCAAATAAGGCAGAAGGGTTAGATAACATTCCATCAGAATTTCTAATATTATTGGGGGAAGTGGCAACAAAACGACTATTCACGTTGGTGTGTAGAATATATGAGTCTGGCGATATACCATCTCACTTTTGGAAAAGCATCATCCATACAATTCCGAAGACGGCAAGAGCTGACAAGTGCGAGAATTATCGCACAATCAGCTTAACAGCTCATGCATCGAAGCTGCTTACAAGAATAATATACAGAAGAATGGAAAAGAAAATTGAGAATGCACTAGGTGACGATCAGTTTGGCTTTAGGAAAAGTAAACGGACGAGAGAGGCAATTCTGATGTTACGGCTAATAATGGAAGCAAGGCTACAGAAAAATCAAGACACTTTCATAGGATTTGTCGACCTGGAAAAAGCGTTCGACAATATAAAATGGTGCAAGCTGTTCGAGATTCTGAAAAAAGTAGGGGTAAGCTATAGGGAGAGACGGGTCATATACAATATGTACAACAACCAAGAGGGAATAATAAGAGTGGACGATCAAGAACGAAGTGCTCGTATTAAGAAGGGTGTAAGACAAGGCTGTAGCCTTTCGCCCCTACTCTTCAATCTGTACATCGAGGAAGCAATGATGGAAATAAAAGAAAGGTTCAGGAGTGGAATTAAAATACAAGGTGAAAGGATAACAATGATACGATTCTCTGATGACATTGCTATCCCGAGTGAAAGTGAAGAAGAATTAAATGATCTGCTGAACGGAATGAACAGTCTAATGAGTACACAGTATGGTTTGAGAGTAAATCGGAGAAAGACGAAGGTAATGAGAAGTAGTAGAAATGAGAACAGCGAGAAACTTAACATCAGGATTGATGGTCACGAAGTCAATGAAGTTAAGGAATTCTGCTAGCTAGGCAGTAAAATAACCAATGACGGACGGAGCAAGGAGGACATCAAAAGCAGACTCGCTATGGCAAAAAAGGCATTTCTGGCCAAGAGAAGTCTACTGATATCAAATACCGGCCTTAATTTGAGGAAAAAATTTCTGAGGATGTACGTCTGGAGTACAGCATTGTATGGTAGTGAAACATGGACTGTGGGAAAACCGGAACAGAAGAGAATCGAAGCATTTGAGATGTGGTGCTACAGACGAATGTTGAAAATTAGGTGGACTGATAAGGTAAGGAATGAGGAGGTTCTACGCAGAATCGGAGAGGAAAGGAACATGTGGAAAACACTGATAAGGAGAAGGGACAGGATGATAGGACATCTGCTAAGACATGAGGGAATGACTTCCATGGTACTAGAGGAAGCTGTAGAGGGCAAAAACTGTAGAGGAAGACAGAGATTGGAATACGTCAAGCAAATAATTGAGGACGTAGGTTGCAAGTGCTACTCTGAGATGAAGAGGTTAGCACAGGAAAGGAATTCGTGGCGGGCCGCATCAAACCAGTCAATAGACTGATGAAAAAAAAAAAAAAAACGTGGTATTGGTCACAATGTTTTTCACAGATTTCACATATGCATATCGAGTCCGGGTCTTGGTATGTCTTCGTCCTGCGGATTATGTGATGGTAGCCGTGGACCGCCAGCCGTGCAGCGACAGTTCGTGGTTTGCGCCGGTCGATGCTCTGTTCATCATGGCCTCTGAAGAGTAGACCTCTGGTTGTATCTTCTCCATCTCTAGCCATACTCTCTTCCAGTGGTCCGTGTAGGGCATTTCCATCTCAGGTCCTCTACTTTCGCGAGTTCTTACGCTAGTCTTGACTTGGTGTACTTGGAAATTTCGGGGCTGCCTTCAGGAATCTGGCTTTCACTTTTTCCATTCGTAGCAGGTCTCCATAGCTTAGCTTTTCCCAAGTTATCTCTATTCCATATGTTAGAACAGGAACGACTTTGGCTTCGAAGAGGGCCATGGCTGTATCCAGGGATAGTTTGCTTAGTGACCTGATGTCGTAGACGGCTTTGGTTGCGTCTGCTGCTCGTTGTGTAGTCTGGATTCTGTATGAGTGAGCTGTCGTCTCAACCGTTGCGCCAGGATATGTGAAGCTGTTCGTAGTTGGTAGAGGTTCTCGTTTGAGGTACATTTTGTCCTCCGTGGATAGGCGTCCTCTTTTTCCTGAAGACCATGTGTACAGTCAATCTGCGTTTATCTGCAGTATGTTGTGTTCGGCCCATGTTCCAAGAGCATTTATTCCTTTCTGTAGCTCATTTGTATCGTGTGATCCCACCACCATGTCGTCTGCGAATATATAGATCTTGAAGGATGGAGCCGACGTTCTTGTTGCTAGGACCACGTCGTGTGTGGGTACAATGAACAGGACTGTAACACTCCACTCCATTTTTCTGTGTAGTTTCTTGCGAGGTTGTTGCGTTGTCTGATATTACGATGGTGTCTTTGCTCAGGATGTTGTGTGTCACCAGTGGCAACAATATATTCCCGTCTGCACTGTTGCCCACCCATATGCAATACCCTGCCCACCCAAATGCAATACCCCTGGGTTATCCTTCAGAGAAATCGGTGATCACTTCGGACAGAACCGAACAACTGAGATGTGCGTCTGTAGTTGCCATTTGCAAGAGGGTACAACGGATCGTCAGGAACGATTGCAACAACCTCTTTGGACCAATGTATGTGATGACTTGCATGCTATGTGCGTGGCGGTTATGGATCGCTCTGCTACATCACGAACCATATTGCTACAAATTCGGTCTGTTGCGCAACAAACAGTGTCCGCGCGTGCTGTACCACGTCGTTTGGAGCAGAGTGGACTGTCGGCGAGGCGTCCATTGTTTCGTTTAGCAGTGAGTCAACGCCTCAGGCGTTAGCGCAGGCAATGATGCAGCGAAGGGTGGACATGGACAACCGAAAAGAACGACGTAGTTTTTACCGACAAACGCCGATTCTACCTGCACCGCCACAGCGGTCGGATTAGAGTCCGGAGACACTGCGGTGAGAGATTCTTGAGCTGTTCCTATATGCATCGCCAGACTGGTTCTGAACCCAGTATATAATGGTTTGGGTTGGTATCGGGTTCCACTCCCGCATCCTCCTAGTACGCATTGCCAGTATAATAACCGGCAAACTTTATATCTCCGCAGTGTTGGAGCCTGTTGACCTCCCATACCTTCAAACGAGCTCGCAAACGGCCACATTCCAACAGGATAAAGCGCGACCACACGTGGGACGCAATGTTCGAGACTTCTTCATCCCCCATCGGACTGCAGTGCTACCCAATCTCTCGCCCATCTAAAACGTCGGCAGAACATATGCTTCGGGATACCTATCCGTTGCTTCATCAGACCGACTTCGGCAATATGTGGAAGCAGCATGGAATGCTATACACCGATAATACATTAGGAGCCTCTCTGTTTCAATACCGAGGCGTGTAGCAGCGGCCTACAGCCAGCAATGGCAGCAACACTCAATACTGATTTCATTACCTTCATCACTTTACATCGTTCTGTAGTTTCAGTCACATGATCTTTGTACAACGTGTTTTCTCCCAAATCAGTTTGGCTGTGATATGTCTGCTCCTTCTCGATGTTGCTTTTTGGATGACCAGCAGTGTATATTTTTGAGACTACACAGTTGCAGTATGAAACAATTTACTCAAATATCTAAAACTAATGAAAATAATTTTCTTACAAATGAAGAAAAATTAAAAGATTTCTTCGTTCATAAAAGAAATATTTAGTGTTGTGTGTAGCTATGTTACAACGAGTTCTAGGTTACATAAATAGTAGGCTGCGATTCATTGCTACCATACCTGCAAACTGCAGATTCTCCACAAAAGATACTGCATATGACTTGTAGGTCGCATAATTGATTACTGCTCAGTTGTGTGGGATCTATGTTACGTTTGAATGGCAAGAATCATCGCGATCATACGAAGATGAGTGGTGTGAATGGTCACATACTCACTAGACTTACTAAAGAGTGCACCAGAAGTGCAGGAAAATGTTTGTGAGCAGAGACGCAATAAATGTCACGAAAACTTTCTAGGGAAGTGTCAAAAAGTGTCTTTGAGGGCAAGGTAGGAATATTCTTCGACCATCATATCGGATATACGCTGATGAGCCAAAAGATTATGACCACCTGCTTAATAGCTTTTTTGTCCGTATTTGGGACGAAATACATCACTGATCCTGCGTATCAGCGATCCGACAGTGTTGACAGGTTGTGTAAGTATTGCCATTACATATCTATGCACTGATCATGTAATTCGCGTCAATGACGGGCCGCTCTTTTCCGTACATGGTTATGGCGCCTGATAGCGACCCAGATGGGTTCCATAGGACTTACATCAGACGAATTTAGTCTCCGAGACATCAACGTGAGTTCACTAAATGCTCCTCAGACCACTGTAGCAAGGCTATGGCTCCGAGAGACGGACAATTGCACTGCTGAAAGACGACATAGCCGTCGAGGAAGATATCAAGAATGAAGGGATGCAGGTGGTTCGCAGCTGTTAGCGTGTCTTCGACTACTACCACAGGTCCCATTCAAGTGGAGGAGAATGTCTCCCATAGCATGCGACGGTCGCACCAACATCGACCTAACGTAGGGTGAATGTGATTCACCTGAAGAGCTGACGCGTTGACATCGACGGTCCAATCCCGATGGTACCGCGCCCACTTCAGTCATAATTGACGATGCCGTTGGGTCAATATACAGGGTGTTTCAAAAATGACCGGTATATTTGAAACGGCAATAAAAACTAAACGAGCAGCGATAGAAATACACCGTTTGTTGCAATATGCTTGGGACAACAGTAAATTTTCAGGCGGACAAACTTTCGAAATTACAGTAGTTACAATTTTCAACAACAGATGGCGCTGCGGTCTGGGAAACTCTATAGTACGATATTTTCCACATATCCACCATGCGTAGCAATAATATGGCGTAGTCTCTGAATGAAATTACCCGTAACGTTTGACAACGTGTCTGGCGGAATGGCATCACATGCAGATGAGATGTACTGCTTCAGCTGTTCAATTGTTTCTGGATTCTGGCGGTACACCTGGTCTTTCAAGTGTCCCCACAGAAAGAAGTCACAGGGGTTCATGTCTGGCGAATAGGGAGGCCAATCCACGCCACCTCCTGTATGTTTCGGGTAGCCCAAAGCAATCACACGATCATCGAAATATTCATTCAGGAAATTAAAGACGTCGGCCGTGCGATGTGGCCGGGCACCATCTTGCATAAACCACGAGGTGTTCGCAGTGTCGTCTAAGGCAGTTTGTACCGCCACAAATTCACGAAGAATGTCCAGATAGCGTGATGCAGTAATCGTTTCTGATCTGAAAAATGGGCCAATGATTCCTTTGGAAGAAATGGCGGCCCAGACCAGTACTTTTTGAGGATGCAGGGACGATGGGACTGCAACATGGGGCTTTTTGGTTCCCCATATGCGCCAGTTCTGTTTATTGACGAAGCCGTCCAGGTAAAAATAAGCTTCGTCAGTAAACCAAATGCTGCCCACATGCATATCGCCGTCATCAATCCTGTGCACTAAATCGTTAGCGAATATCTCTTGTGCAGCAATGGTAGCGGCACTGAGGGGTTGCCGTGTTTGAATTTTGTATGGATAGAGGTGTAAACTCTGGCGCATGAGACGATACGTGGACGTTGGCGTCATTTGGACCGCAGCTGCAGCACGGCGAACGGAAACCCGAGGCCGCTGTTGGATCACCTGCTGCACTAGCTGCGTGTTGCCCTCTGTGGTTGCCGTACGCGGTCGCCCTACCTTTCCAGCACGTTCATCCGTCACATTCCCAGTCCGTTGAAATTTTTCAAACAGATCCTTTATTGTATCGCTTTTCGGTCCTTTGGTTACATTAAACCTCCGTTGAAAACTTCGTCTTGTTGCAACAACACTGTGTTCTAGGTGGTGGAATTCCAACACCAGAAAAATCCTCTGTTCTAAGGAATAAACCATGTTGTCTACAGCACACTTGCACGTTGTGAACAGCACACGCTTACAGCAGGAAGACGACGTACAGAATGCGCACCCACAGACTGCGTTGTCTTCTATATCTTTCACATCACTTGCAGCGCCATCTGTTGTTGAAAATTGTAACTACTGTAATTTCGAAAGTTTATCCGCCTGAAAATGTACTGTTGTCCCAAGCATATTGCAACAAACGGTGTATTTCTATCGCTGCTCGTTTAGTTTTTATTGCCATTTCAAATATACCAGTCATTTTTGAAACACCCTGTACAAACATGCAGGGGTGGTCTGCTGCGGAGGCCCACGTACAACAATGTACAATGATCGGTGTGCTTCGAAACACTTGTGCGTGCACCACCACTGTACTATTTAGACAGAGATGCCACACAGACCACCATGTATCTTGTTACAGAGCAGACAAGCCTCTAAACCCCCATGTTCTGTGATGAGTAATGGACGTCCACCAATTTAGCGCCTAGTGGTAATTTCACTCACTGTATTTGCACCTCTTTCTGTAGATGTTTTGAACATTCGACCAGCTTCGCCGTTTTAGAGATACTAGTTCACAGGCTCTGCGCAATAATAATCTCCCCTTTGTCAAAGTCGCATGTCACAATGGATTACCCAATTTTGAGCCCGTGTCTTACATAGGGTGATCCCCCATCCGTGGCTGATCCACTCACCTACTTTTGTTACTGCATCAAGCGCATACAACGCCACCAGACGGCATATAATAACTTCACTGTGGGAGGTGGTCATAATCCTCTGCCTGATCAGTGTAAAACAGTCGCAGAGTAGATGCTTCTTCTTCATAGCTGCATCTCCCTATAATATTAGGCAAAGTGTTTCTACTGTGCGAAGATTCGAAGTGGGGGTTACGAATGCAGTCTGCATATCGCCTCAAAGCGAGATTTCTGTGTGTAGAGCAGGATAAATGGGCTTCCTACTAAACGTATCCACGTGCTGCTTACACCTCAGTCTGTTTTCCACCTCCATGCCAAGAATTGTCACGCATGAAGCCGTACCTAGTGTCAACCCAATTACATCCGCTTGTGACGCCTGGAATCGCGCAGTACAGAAATTTGTTGGAAGGTGTAGTTCTTTATTGGGAATCAGTCGTAAGTCTGCTGCGTAATACCCCTGGCTGTTTGCCTTGTCTGTGCCCTTCATTAGTGTTATCGGTAAACTCACAGGTTTCGTAGAGTCCTCCAGTACCCCTACTGCATCCTTCATACAGGTCAAGGTGCCGTACCGTTCGTAACGCTTCTCAACATTTGTAACAGAAGTGTAGTGGGCGTTTGTGGGGAAACAAGTGTCTGCATTGCAGGGAGACCACGGCGGCCCCCTCGTCATCGACAGCGACGGAGAGCTCTTGCAGGTGGGTGTGGCCAGCTTCTGCCACCGCACCTGCACGGACGAGACACCCGGCGCCTACTCCAAAGTGACCGCCTACATGGAATGGATCACCAGAACCGCCGAGATCCGTGATGACTGAGAAACTGCCAAAAGACGTCATTACAGTTGCTTCAGTGATTATGGGACTTTGATGGCGGTCTGCTCAAGGTGTCGGCTCCTATTTTCTCCTTACATCTACTGTCGTTATTCATTAACCTACCATTTCCACCGTACAATATGGACTTGTTGGGACACTGGGATTTCTCGGTGGAAGGGGGGAGATATTTATTCATCTCCTTTTCCGTTATCGCCGCTCACTGTGTGTGCAATGTCATGCGAAGCCACGGTGAGGTTGCTGTCCGGGACCACTCCCGAGACATGGAGGCGACGTGTGACAAGGTTGCGAGAGAGGGCAGAAGTACCTCAGTTCTGAAAGACAGGCAACTTTGGTCACACAGCCACAGCAGAAGTTATACTGGGAGGAAACTTGTAAAAGAGTGTGCTGGAGACTTTGAAATAAAAATTTTGTAAACTATATCACTAAACACTCCTCTACTGCCTGGTAGCTTGTATGCCTTCGCCCTTCCATAAGGAATTGTCGTTCACAGAGGTTTAGAAAAGAGCGTCAGACACTTCCACAGAAAGTGGGTTTCACAGATAGAAGGCTTAAAATTAAGAGGCAATGTTACAATGATTTTGATACTGTAAATCATAAACTCATTTCCAAAAGGTATCAAACACGAAAAATTGAAAAATGTGATAATAGATGGCATCACTACGTAGAACCGTTACCAATGTAATAAAACCCTTATTTATTGCAAAACGAACCATATTAATCATATTTTTCACCTTAAGACTTGCTCTTCATGGCGAGGAGTACCAAATTCAGTCTTATTTCCCTTCCAATAAGTAACAAATCCTGGAGACCAATCGCTACTCGTCTTGGTAACGATGTCGCACACAATATGGCCGACATTTGATTACATGGCATTGTATGTGATATTTAACAGAGATACTTGGCATAATGTGTATCAACATCTGTCTCAATATAGCAACAAAGCTATGAAACATATTCTGATGCTGATGTCGTTGTAAAACTTTTCTGTCTCTCTTGTTAAATTTGACTTTACGGATTTGTTACCTTTTTGAAATGAGCTTCTCAAATGCGGTGGGGTTGAACACGTAATTGAAGTTTCAGATTTGTCACGTAAATAAATAACAAAAAATGTAAAATGTTGAAGTTTGTGCAAGGACAAAATATATTTAATAAATCAGATTACTCATAGTAACTCAAATAATCATTGTCAAAATTGTAAAACAATGATTATAATAAAATTTATTTTACTTTTCAGGCTATGGCCTTATCAGAACATAAAGATGAAGTCATGCCAGAGGGCTTCACACAAATTAAATGAGTTTATATGGATTCTGTTACAACACTTAACAAGAGCAGAAGCTGGCTGAGCTGAATCAGCACTGACCTTGTAATGATTCACAGGCGCCTCTAGAGGTGTAGTTGTTTGTGTTGTCTGACAAACAGTAAACATCAGTAAAAATACAGAATTCGGTTTGGAACTCAAATGGACGGTACACCCTAACCTGAGATTATTGATTTGTGTCGAAATACAGAAGCACAAAGTCTTTTCTTGTATTACACAGCACAATCCCTTTGAGAATAACACAAAAATATCTTATTGATGGATACAAGCAGGTGTATGATTTGCTTAGAATACTGGGAACTTATACTCTGACAAAATTAAATTTCAATTAAACCTTTTATATGATAAATGAAGATAACTTACAGTGGAATGTGCCAGGTCCTTGTGTTGTCAGGTAGTAGTGAAACACAGCATTTACTTAAATGAAAACTTGTGAAAAATAAGTAAACCCTACCCAGTGCAGGGATAGCTCTGGTTTTAAAATAAAAGCGGGTGATGTCAAATAGTAGATTTCAAGGGAAACACAATTCAGTGTGATAACATTAATCGCTTATTGGTTGTAGGAGATACTTCGAATGGGAAGTGAGGGGTAGTAGTGGGACACTACAAGAAGGGAGGACCGATGCAAAGCGAGGTAGACAAACAGTACATCCAGCAGAGTGTATCTGAAACTACTCTCCTTCAGCTAAATAAGTAACGGACTATGAAACAGATGACTGAGAAAGAGAGTAAGACTTAGAGAGGGAAGGGCAAGAAATACAACCAGGTGTCATCCAACAGCAGGTGCCCACCGATTTAGGCTGACAGAATTCACGACGTAGATCGGCAGAACTGACAATTGTGGCCGCACCTCCACGGTAGCTGAAGCAACTGGGGCACTGCAATACTTCCAAAGTAGTCCTTGTCTGCCGTGGGACAGGCAGAAGTACCAAAGTCAAAATGGACTTTACAACTTTGGAATTATATGGAAATTTATTGAAATAACTTACAGGATCAGTAGGTGTGTCATTTTGTAACGAATAACCTCGATTCACGTAATGCATCAGTAGCCCATCCCAGCAGCATGATCGCCAGCGTCGTGAACAGTTACAATGGCCACTTGCACGGAGTGCGATTGCTGCGTGTTTTGGTTTCAAGACACGAAATCTGTAACAACTGTTTGGCGTAAGTTTCGCACTGAACACGCTAAAGACCCTCCAAGGAGGTCTACAATTGACTCTTGGTACAAGGACATTGTTGGGACTGGTTGTTCACTGCAACATGATAATACACAAAAATTAGCCTTGAAGGGCCAATACCATGGCGACCTCGCTCTCCAGGCTTGGAGTCAATGGATGTTTCTCCTTTGGGGTCTCATTAAAGATCGTGTGAACACTATGTGATCAAAATTATCCGGACACCCGCGAAAACACTCGCTTTTCATTTTTGGTGCATTGTGCTGCCACTACTGCCAGGTACCCCATACCAGCGACCTCAGTAGTCATTACACATTGTGTGAGAGCAGATTGGGGAGCTCTGCAGAACTCATAGACTTAGAATGTGGTCAGGTGATTGGGTGTCACTTGTGTCATACGTCTGTACGCGAGATTTCCACACTCCTAAACATCCCTAGGTCCACTGATTCCGATGTGACAGTGAAGGGAAAACGTGAAGGGACACGTACAGCACAAAAGCGTGCAGGCCGACTTCGTCTGTTGACTGATGGAGAGAGCCGACAGTTGAAGAGGCTCGTAATGAGTAATAGGCAGACAGCAATTCCAAACTGCATCAGGATCCACTGCAAGTACTACGACAGTTAGGCGGGAAGTGAGAAAAGATGGATTTCATAGTCGAGCGGCTGCTCATAAGCCACACATCACACCAGTAAATGCCAAACAACTACTTGCTTGGTGCAAGGAGCGAAAACATTGGACGATTGAACAATGGACAAATGCTGTGTGGAGTGATGAATCACGGTACATAGCGTGGCGATCCGATGACAAGGTTTTCAAGGTTTGGGTATGGCGAATGACCAGTGAACGTCATCTGCCAGCGTGTGTAGTGCGAACAGTAAATTTCGGAGTCGGTGGTGTTATGCTGTTTCCGTGTTGTTTTTCTTATTTTTTTTTGGAGGGGCCTTACACCCCTTGTTTTGCGTGGCACTATCACAGCACAGGCCTACATTGATGTTTTAAGCACCTTCTTGCTTCCCACTGTTGAAGAGCAATTCGGGGATGGCGATTGCATCTTTCAACATGATCGAACACCTGTTCGTAATGCACGGCCTGTGGCAGAGTGGCTACACGACAATAACATCCCTGTAATGGACTGGCCTGGACAGAGTCCTGACCTGAAACCTACGGAACACCTTTGTGATGTTTTGGAAAGCCGACTTCGTGCCAGGCCTCACCGACCGACATCGATACCTCTCCTCAGTGCAGCACTCCGTGAAGAATGGGCTGCCATTCCCCAAGAAACCTTCCAGCACCTGACTGAACGTATGCCAGCGGGAGTGGAACCTGTCATCAAGGTTAAGGGTGGGCCGACACCGTATTGAATCCCAGCATTACCAATGTAGGACGCAACGAACTTGTAAGTCATTTTCAGCTAGGTGTCCGGATACATTTGATCACATAGTGTATCTTGGACCGCATTTCTGGTTGTAAGACTATATGATCCTCATTTGATCCCAATCCCTTCAGTGACCATTTCCTGCAGTTTGTCCACGTTTAGCAATGTAATCCTGTGAAATTTGCGGCCATTGGGTACACCACAGTTCGACGACTTGTTGAGCACTGTTCCTTATTCTATAAAGTTTGCGAAGTCTTGTTCCCAGACGTGTTACAAAACGTTGAAACGACAGCTGTAAAGACTGCCGACGGGTTTGTTTAAACAGTGTGAGCGTGTCACAGAAGACCTCATAAACTACCGTGGGAGTTGTTAGAAGAAATGCAAATATTTCTCAAACGAAGTACCACACGCCAGTGGTGGATGTAAGCCGACGCACAGCTCCTCCACTCACATCCGGTGCCTCTACACTCTCGCAGTCCCTCCACAGCGCCCGCCGGATGTCGCAGCGAGCGAGTGTCAACAGGGCCGGGAGCCACCTGCTGACACCGCCAGCGCGGCCAGACTGCAGTCAGCACTGCTGCAGTCGGTCATCGTTGGCTGGAAGCACAAATCAGACCGGTAGGCAGAGCCGTATCTGTGAGAGAACCGTTCAACAGCCTCGCCGCGCCTCAACGTCACACCCGTCTTAGGTCTCGTATAGATGTTATTAATGAATTATTCCTAATTACGTGGCGCCACAATTATTCTGTAGTAGTTCCCAGTACAGCAACTACTTTCGTTAGTACTGGCTTGTTTCCCGTCATCTTTCTGTTGGACACCAAGTCAATTTGGTGAACGCAACATAACTGGCAATGAGAACAGACACCATAACTGCACGTGAAGAAACACCAAACTGCAACGATTTGAAACGCCATAACTGCCGACAAGTACAAAAAAGTGATATAATAACTGTCGATTAGGAAAGAAGTCAACATAACAGGCAACAAAGCAAAAAGTGGCGCCTGCAGGTGAAACTTTTCTGGCAACACATTAAACTAAAATTAATTTTGTATGGCACTGTAAACTACATCATTCTGGCTGCTAAACCTGTTTGCTTTTCAAAAGATATTGAAGAATTTAATATACTATTAATTTTCTATTTGGTACAAATGGCTCAATCTTGCACAGTGGCACAGCTTGATAGTTTGACCCCGAGTGTGGAGTTTTAACATGTCACCTATTTCCACTCTCCCCGCTAACCGCACAAAGAAAGCATAATTCTAACCCGACAAAGCCCGCCTGAGTGACCGAGCGGTTCTAGGCGCTACAGTCCGGAACCGCGCGACCGCTACGGTCGCAGGTTCGAATCCTGCCTCAGGCATGGGTGTGTGTGATGTCCTTAGGTTAGTTAGGTTTAAGTACTTCTAAGTTGTAGGGGACTGATGACCTCAGAAGTTAAGTCCCATAGTGCTCAGAGCGATTTGAACCATTAACCCGAGAAACCTACAAACGATTTGTTCTACAGAATGAGATTTTCACTCTGCAGCGGAGTGTGTGCTGATATGAAACTTCCTGGCAGATTAAAACTGTGTGCCCTACCGAGACTCGAACTCGGGACCTTTGCCTTTCGCGGGCAAGTGCTCTACCAACTGAGCTACCGAAGCACGACTCACGTGCGGTACCCACAGGAGAGCTTCTGTAAAGTTTGGAAGGTAGGAGACGAGATACTGGCAGAAGTAAAGCTGTGGGTACCGGCCGTGAGTCGTGCTTCGGTAGCTCAGTTGGTAGAGCACTTGCCCGCGAAAGGCAAAGGTCCCGAGTTCGAGTCTCGGTCGGGCACACAGTTTTAATCTGCCAGGAAGTTTCAATTTGTTCTACAATTCTTAAAACGTCTTTTCCTTGGCATTCCAGCCGAGAAGTGGGATGAATCCATTTTGTGTAGTGTGGCATAAATAATATGAAAAATCTTTTGCTGGGCTGTCAGGAATGTTCTATCCTGACCAAGTGTTCCCTTAGCACGGGATCATACGTAAATAACAATCTAATGAGCTGCAGAAAATTTCCTTCATCTTCTACCAGTGTAGGCTCTGTGTGGGTGCGGAACGGAAGATTACCTTTAGCCAAAGACATTGCCACATCTGGAAGTTTTTTTGAAATATCTCCCCACTGCATATTTTTCCGTTTCAGATGCTGTGTGAGGAATATGGTCATTTGTTCTGTTAGTATTAACACTTCTTCTTAAGGTTTTTAATTTTTCAAAAGGACTATGATGTTCTTCTGATGCATGACTCCAAAGTTTCTGACTAAGCAACCATAAATCTTCAAAGCCACTAAAAATTTAGATGTGTTGTTCGAACTTGCGTCTATGTTAACGAACCTAGACCAAGGAAAGTAAAAACTTTGCTTTTTCGTTTAGTATGCCACCAAATTTTTTAGAATTTTCTCCCTCTTTGGTTTATTGACATAGAAATCAGAAATCAATTGCCAGTTAGGGTCCTTCATCTCGCCCTTATCGCCTTGTCTGTTAAAAGAAACAAATGGTACTTCTTTGTTTTGAAACGATTCACTTTTTATTTTATTGAAGTCATCCTTTAATTTTCCTGAAACAAGGAAAAACCACTGAAATATTTCAGAATATATTACTACTGCTTTCAGTGTGTCTTCTTCCTTTGCACACTCTTTGTTTGGTTTATCTATTTCAATTTAAATTAAAATACCTATAAGATTTTCCACTTTCCCTTTGAGCTCGCTAGTTTCTTTCTTAATCTCTCCCCTAACTACAGTGATTGTTACGATGTCTGTATTCACACATCGTCTGTACGTTAACATTCCAACTCCACTTGACATGCATGCATGCATGCATGCAAGTGTGAAGGGCATGTAACGTCGGTTTGAAAAATGGAAAAACCTTATAAACAAGTCTTAATACTACTAGAACAATTAATCATGTTACTCATATAGCATCTGAAATAGAAAGAAATGTAATGGGGAGATATTTTGAAAAGGCTGCCAGATGTGGCGATGTCTTTGACTAAACATAACCTCCTATTCCGAACCCACACAGAGCTTACATGTGCAAGAAACAAAGAAAATTTCCTGAATCTGATTCGACTGTTATCGATGTATGACCCTGTGCAAAGGGAACATTTGGTCGAGCTAGAACAATCACTCAGTCACAGTGCAGGAAAAGGTTTTTCAGGTTGTTTATTCAGCACTACACAAAATGGATTTATCTCACTTCTCTGTGAATATGTCAAGGAAAATATTTTAAATGATATAAAAAATGGATGTACTTTTGTGGGGCTATTACCTTTGACAGTTTTTCAGTCATGTTGCTTGTACAAAATCAAAGAAATCTAAGTTAGTTTTATGTAGAAAAAAACGGAAGAAAAGGAGTTGTTTCTAGGTTATCCTCAGTAAAGTAGACAGAAAAGCCTTAAGGTAACGAAAGATATTTCTTCAGGTTATTGAACAGGATTCTCTAATACAACTCTGTGCCGAGGACAAGGACATGACAGTACTCTAGGTACGCGTCCAGGAGTTCGAGCAGTAATTTGTGAACTTAATCCTAAGGCATTATTTGTATGCTGAGCAAGTCATTCTCTCACTCTGTGCAGATTACACGGGATTGCATGAGTTCCAGTATGTATGACTTCTTCTGGAACCTCAGAAAGTGTGAGCGTAGATGGGCGATTCTTCTCAAAAACATTACAGTTAAGAGACTTTCAGGTACATGATGGAGTGTTCTCAACGAAGCTGTGAAGCCCTTGTTTCAGTGTTTCCTCAAGATTTTCGATTTTACTGATGAATTGTCTGCTTATTCAGAAATTTTAGACGTCAGAGGAACTAGTCTAACTCTGTTGTCTTTTTACTTTTTATTTTCATTTTAGTACTGTATTAGAGGAAACCAACGTTTCTCAAAGATGAAGAAACAGACACTGTGTAAGGACAGACATCGTACCTGTGTACAGTGCATATGTTTCTCAATGAGTTGAACTGATCATGAAATGCATCAGAGTAATGGCTGTGGACTCCGATAGGCAAAGTGGTTAAGGTGGGCACTTCTGATAAGCAGGCAATCTGGATTCGAGTACTGGGTCATCACAAATTTTCATGTGTCACAAACAGCTGACGTCAATCCGAATTTGCAGGAGTTAACCCATTTCGAAATTTTATCTACCTGCAGTAGGATAGTATGGTAGCATACTGGGGCACTGCAGGTATGGGTGGAGAATGGTGCTGACAACAGCATTAGCTCTTTGTTATCTGTGGTATCGTATGACAGCCGAGACATCTGTGCACGTCATGTTTTGCTGACAGCAGCACCAGCAGCACTTCCTTATCTCCACGGCATTCCAGGAAGTATGTCCTGCCGCATGCCGACATCAAGGAGGGGGCAGCAGGGGTGGAGAGGAAAGACCTCTCCCACGCATCCTTCGCCACTAATAATTTTGCATGAAGCATCTCCCACCTCAAACGACTCCCCAGCTCTAATGTGTGGCCAATGGCATGCAAGCTCAGCTCCCCACCTCTTCAGCATTTTTGTTCATAATAATGTGACTGCATATGCATCATCGTTTGCCACCCAGAATGTGGTGTTCATAGCAGCAGCGATCAGCTGGTATGAAGAAGACTGTCAGTCTGTATTATGTCAACCCATCTCTAACTATGAATATCGTTAACATTATTAAATGTATAAGCTCCAATTTTTTGCTGTGGTTGGTTCGGACTATGATCCAATGCTGGACGAGAGTACGCAGCAGCTCCTTGCAGCACCACAGCAGCTGCAGCCCGCAGGATGTCATGGTGACCTGTCGGTATGGTGTCATTGGACTACACCATAATGCAGATGCAGTAGCAGTCTCAACCTAAGTCTCACAGAATACTACTGTTCAGCAATATGTACTGCTTAACGTCAATGTGTCTAAACGTGTAACTTTCGGTCTACCACCCAACAGTGACTTTGAATGGAGAACGTTCAGTATCTTGGCATTAGGCTGCAGTATTCATAGCATGTGTGGGACACTCTGCGTAGTAAAATGGAATTCGTAGACCGAAAGATGACAACTGAATACTCCATCTCATAGTTCTATTAAAATTAGCGTGTTAAAGGGTAAGGCATCACTTACAGATCCGTATGAGGAGCCATTTCTTCAGTTAAAATCCGAGTGTGCAACACATGAATTAAACATTGTAGTGTGGCAAATTTAAGTAATCTGTACAATGCTTTATTGATTGCTGCAGGCAGATTAAGCTGCTGGCGTTCATATGTGAGAGGGATGTATCATGAATTTATCGAGTGTTTGCACAATAACAGTTTAAATATAAATCAAGTAGAGAATGCATCAGTGTCTGTATTCCCCCTGTAACAAAGCGTGTAGTGTCGAAACTGTACCTATAAAATCAGTGGAGGATGAATTTACTCAAAGAATGCCTATGTACATAAAATCACCTACAGGCCTGAATATAATTCAAGCGTAATTCAAAACAATATAAAAAATATTACTTGGATACTTTTGTAAAATTCAATGATTGTATGTAAAACAAATGTTCTACAATGTTGTTATTTACTTTCTCCCTACAATAACTTTAAAGGTGAAAAGATCAAATAATAATAATAACACTGATACAGCAAATATTTTATGTGGATAACACTACTGATCAACTATAAACTTTAATAACAGCAGAAATACATCATACCTGCAACAATACTTTTTTAAAGAGAGATGGTATAAAGCAATATTACTTTATTTACATAACAGTTACTGATCAATTATACAATATTTATAGCAGCAGAGGTACATAATACCAGTAACAAAACTTTGTTTAAAAAATGTGTAAATAAAGAATGAATTTATTTATCTACATCTGCAAGCCACGCAACGGTGTGTGGCGGAGCGACTGATCAGTTATGCAATATTTACAGCAACAGACATACATTATTCTAAGGTAGGAGGAGAATAATTTTAATTATTAACGATGTTGACAGTGTATATGGACGAACAGCAGCATGTGAAGAGTGACAAATGTACACACAAAGACATGAAATATATATGTACACAAATATTTTCTCAAGCACACACAGTGTGCAGTCTTCTATATGGCACAAATATTAATACATAATTCACTTGCAAATACACATACATAAACATAACTATGATATATGCTTCATCTAACTATTCCACACTCACACACACACACACACACACACACACACACACACACACATACACACACACACACACACAGACATACCCATGTGAATAGTGTGAGAATGGGGAAGGGGGTCTTGATCTCATCTGCACAGATTAAGCATTTGTTATCGTGATGCAACAGACAAAATTTCAATTGCAGTGCAGTATGCATCTCATGGCTCCATGACCAAAAGACTACTTGCTGTGCCATCTGAGAAGACACATTACCAGAGAAGTGGTACTCCTTTACCCACCCTTCCATTGTGAGTGCCTGTGAGGCTGCATGATGGAGATCCTACACAGTATCCACACTTCTTTGCCCGAGTTCTACAAACTCCACAATCTGCAAGCAATTAAGCCTGTCTTTCATCAGGCCGATAACCTTCGTGTTCTGTGGTGTTATTCAAAAAATGGTTCAAATGGCTCTAAGCATTATGGGACTTAACATCTGAGGTCACCAGTCCCCTAGACTTAGAACTACTTAAACCTAACTAACCTAAGGACACCACACACATTCAAGCCCGAAGCAGGATTCGAACCTGCGACCGCAGCAGCAGCGCGGTTCTGGACTGAAGCGCCTAGAACCGCTCGGTCACAGCGGCCGGCGCGGTGTTACTCCATAAGGATTGTCGGTCGCATGTCCAGACGAGTCGAATACTTCGGGTTTGCACCTATTTACTTCATATGGATTACAGCCTTTCACCCAATAGGTCAAAATCCCAATATCCAAGTTGATATCAGAAAGGTTTGGTTTTCTATGCTTGCTATAGAATCGGTACATGTGGACTTTGAAGAGATCAAGACCACACATATCAACGGAGACAGGCTTTGTGAACATTAGTCATCTCCACAGGAACTAGTCAATTGAAGATTGTGCCTTACTTAAAATCTGGCCTGGTGAAGTAATCTTTTGCACCACAACGCCCATCTCCACAGTAAAATAAATATTGTGGTGGTTTCTAAGATTCTTCGTAATTTGCCTAAAAAGGAAATCATCATTAATTTATAAAAACCTTTGTGAAATCACACATTGCGAGCATGTTCTGTTTATTGTTTAAATCAATACACTTCTTCAAACTGGGGAGTTACTTGAAGGAAATGCAGCAGGTGATTCAAAGAAGTCGCATCCGCAGTGTAAGACATTGGTGGAGGCTTCTATAGTGTAGAATGTATCTCTCTTTATTGACCAGCATCGCCATCAACTTGGGGATGGAACTATTTTGTGGGACTATGTGAACAGAACGGTAGGTCGCTGCGCTCATCAAGCAAATCAGTTGGATACTACAGGTCTGCCTTCAGGACATATCCCCTACCGCCATCAGCAGCCACACTGAGGTTCTTATCCTTCAGTCCGACGATTTCATCTCTGTACAACCACTGGAACCCTCGAGACTGCAGAGTTTCTTGCATGGTCTGTCCACAGACATCGCCTACATCCAAGTAAAGTATGTAACTCAGACCATCAGATCATCTGTACACCCCCATAGTCAGTTAATCGCCTTGGCGAGCTTGTGGAAATCCCTGCAAATCCCACATTCAAAAAAAGGCAAGCTATCAACATCGGTCAATAGTTTGAGGTTGATACAAGGCAGGATCCAAAATGTATGACCTCAGTTATACTGAACAATGTGCTTTCATGGCGTCTCTCCATAGAATCCAGGAATTCACATGGAAAGACCCACTTCTAGATCTTTGCATTATCGGGAAGTGTAGCTTAAACGATATTCATATCTCGGCAAGCTTGTGAAAAGGTGTCTTCATAAATCGTGCCAAATCCAGGAAGCAGAACAATTATACCTGGCATCATTTGCTTGGGGAATGAAATTTATTTTTCTGCATTGTCAGGTATGATACTGGCCTGATCCTTCTCCAACCTGAGCCGCTCAGAGTGGCCGCGATGTTAGAGGCGCCGTTTCACGGATTCCGCGGCCCCTCCCGCTGGACGTTCGAGTCCTCCCTCAGGCATGACTGTGTGTGTTGGTCTTAACATTAGTTTAAGTGGTACAGAATATAACCAAAAGTATCCAGACGCCAACAAAAACACTCGTTTATCACATTACGTGCATTGTGCTGCCACCTACTGCCAGGTACTCCAAATCAGGCGCCATTAGACATCGTGAGAGAGCAGAATGTGCTCACCGCGGAAATCATGGACTTCGAACGTGGTCAGGTGATTGGGTGTCACTTTTGTCACATGTCTGTATGAGACATTTCCACACTCCTAAACGATGTGATAGTGAAGTGGAATCGTGAAGGGACTCCTACAGCACAAAAGCGTACAGGCCGACCTTGTCTGTTGGCTGACAGAGACTGCCAAAAGTTAAAGAGGTTCGTAATGTGTAATAGGCAAACATCTATCCAGACCATCAGACAGGAATTCCAAACTGCATCAGGATCCACTGCAAGTACTGTGACAGTTAGGTGGGAGGTGAGAAAACTTGGATTTCATGGCGAGTGGCTGCTCATAAGCCACACATCACGCCGGTGAATTCCAAACGACTCCTCGCTTGGTGTAAACTGCGTAAAACTGGACGATTGAACAGTGGAAAAACGTTGTGTGGAGTGACGAATCACGGCACACAATGTGGCGATCCGATGGCAGGGTGTGGGCATGGCGAATGGCCAGTGAACGTCATCTGCCAGCGTGTGTAGTGCCAACAGTAAAATTCGAAGGCGGTGGTGGCATAGTGTTGTCGAATTTTTCATGGAGGGGGATTGCACCCCTAGTTGTTTTGCGTGACACTATCACAGAATAAGCCTACATTGATGTTTTAATCACCTTCTTGCTTCCCATTGTTGAAGAGCAATTCAGGGATGGCTATTGTATCTTTCAAGACAATCGAGCACATGATCAAAATTCACGGGCTGTGGCAGAGTGGTTACATGACAATAACATCCCTGTAATGGACTGGCCAGCACAGAGTCCTGACCTGAGTCCTATAGAACACCTTTGGGATGTTTGGTAGCCGACTTCGTGCCAGGCCTCACCGACCGACATTGATACCTCTCCTCAGTGTAGCACTCCGTGAAGAATCGGCTGCCATTCCCAAGAAACCTTCGAGCACCTGATTGAACGTATGCCTGCGAGAGTGGAAGCTGCTAAGGGTGGGCCAACACCATACTGAATTCCAGCGTTACCGATGGAGGGCGCCGCGAACTTCTAAGTCATTTTCAGCCAGGTGTCCGTACACTTTTGATCACATTGTGTTTGTAAGTCTAGTGACCAATTACCTCAGCATTTCGGTCCCTTAGGAATTCACACACATTTAAACATTTTTTTTCTCCAACCTGAAAGCATGGAAGAGCTCAACAGCGTAGTGGGCATCATACCCACTCAAATTATGGAAGTAAACTGGTAACTACTGTGTCAGTTTGTACTTCAAGTTGCATGACTTGTGAGTTAACATGACAGGAAATTAAAATGTGTATTGAGGACACTATGTGTGAGATTTCAATTGTGGGAGGCTGCATACCATTATGACGTTCAACAGCGTGAGGAAACACCCCAAATGAGTATGCAAAGTAACTGAAAACAAGGATCCTGGTGCATAACGGAAACATCAGTCAGGCAGCTGGCTGAAATACAAGCAGCAACTGGTAAGTTATCGATTTTGTGACATTTTACAAGGTCTTGAACAGGAGCGAGTTATATTGTTATATCGTTTCAGCTGTGTGATGTAGTAGATTGGTTTTTAAATTTTCTCTTGTTAATTCAACATATACTAGATACTGCTCTCGCCTGTTTATATGTGTCGGAAAATAACAGATTTTGCGACTTGTTACAAGTTCCTAAACAGGAGCGAATTATTTAGTCTCACCTGAGTGCTTTGGTAGCTTAGTTTTTAATCTCCACCCGTTGATCTAATTTGCTACACAAAGTTTCGCGTTTTCGTTAGTGTGTACAGTGCTGTTCCAGAGCATATGCCGATACTTGTTTGTTTGTCTGTGTAGTTTCCCACCGTCTTCAGTACAGTCGGTGACTGTGATTGCTGTGCGCAGATGCAAGTTGAGCTGATGACACTTTGCTCTCACCTCCACGCTGTGTTGCCTTCGGTTACACATGTTGAGGCTCCAGTGGATAGGCATCACTGTTGTGGGCCAGCTCTGAGGATCCAACTCGCGTGTAGTGCGACCCACGAGTTCGCCAGTCGGTCTGCACCAGCGGGCAGACCAGTTGCTGCTTGCCTCCCACGCAGTCGAGTGGTTGGTCGGCTCACGGTGTGACAGGCTGGGAAAAATTTCCTGCAGCGCCGAATGTAAGGTCTCTGGTTTGTCTGAAAAACAGGTTGCAGGTGTTGTCTAGGGCCGACACTCAGCTGGATGCAGTCGCTTGTCCTGTTACAGAGGAAACCTCTCAGCCTGCAAGATCTGGACAATCACAGAGGATTGGATTATTGGTAGTTGGAAGCTCCAATGTTAGGTGCGTTACAGGGCCATGCAGTGGCATGGCTGCCAAGGAGAGGAAGAAAGTCAGTGTGTCCTCTGTGTGCAGACTGGGTGCAGCCATTCCAGATGTGGAATGAGTCCATCCAGATGCCATGAAGAATACAGGGTGCAGTCAACTGAAGGTGTGACTCACATCAGTACCAGTGATGTATCTCGTTATGCATCAGAAGAGTTTCTTTCTGGTTTTAAATGGTTATCTAAAGTGATATAGGCCGCCAATCTTGATTGCGAAATGAAAGTAGAGCTCAACATTTGTAGCATAGTCGGCAAGACAGATGAGGAGCTCTGGTACAGTGTGAAGTGGAGGGTCTGAATCAGAGGTTCAGACGGATTTGAAACCGGGTAGGTTGCAGAGTCCTCGACTTGCACCACTGGTTGGTGGTGTTTTGGGTTCCACTAAATAGGTCAGGAGTCCATTACACACAGCAGGTGGCTACACGGGTAGCGTGATCTCGGTGGCGTGGATTGGATGCTATTTTAGGTTAGAGGGTCTCAGGGAAACACAAGAAGGGCCTCAGTCTCGGAGGGTGCAGATCGAACACAGAAAGAACGTAGACCTAGGAATAATCGGATAACAGTTGTAAACGGTCCTAGCCGTGTTGGGAAAGTACCAGAGATCCAAGCACTTATAGAAAGTACTGATGCTCAAATCGTTATAGGTACTGAAAGCTGTATAAAGCTGGAGATAAGTTCTATCGAAATTTTTGCGATGGACCTTACAGCGTTCTGAAGCGTTAAAAGTAGTTTATCTTGTAGCATAATTGAAGTAGATAGTTACTGTGAGATAGTATGGGTAAAGGTCATTCTTGGCAATCGGAATAAAATAATAATTGGATTCTTTTACAAACCTCCTAACTCAGATTATACAATTGCCGAAAGGTTCAAACCAGAATCTGAGCCCAGTTCCAAACATGTACCTAACTAGAGGTGTACATGTCCCGCTTTTAACCCGCCCATGCTTGCCCGGTGGCCAGGCAGGCAGGCCGCCGCTCGTTGTCAACAGAACGGGCAGGCTGCTTCACTCCCAGCCAAGCCAAGCAGAACCCAACCCGGGCAGGCTGCGGGAAACTTGCTTGCCTGCTCATATTACTGCTGAGCTGCGCTACGCAGCCGTTTAGTCTGCGCGCGTCATTGTATTATGAACGTTAATCAAAAGTTTTTATTTTACCTGAGCACCAAAAGACAAACCCCAACATTATATATATGTGTTAATTTCAGGTAAAAGAATATTGGTTTTATTTGTATATTCTTCCTCTACGCGTATATTCGGGCTTCTTATCTATATAAATAAAAATTAATTGCCAAATGTGTTGATAAGCGTAAAACTCGAGAACGCCTTGACCAGTTCGGCAAAAATTTTTTTGCTGTGTTCGTAATTCTCAGGACAAGGTTTCTATGAAATAAAATTTTTCGAAAATCGACCGAAAAATTGGAAAATTTGACAAAAACTGAAAGTGCGTTTTCATTGTGTCCGTGTGTTTGTATTGCATACAATCTTGATGAAATTTTGCACACTATACCTTGAAACCAAGAGAAAGGTCACCGTCTACATAAAATTTCATATGGTGCATGGCAGAGGTTCCTTTACATAACGGAATTCGACAAATTGTACGTATTTATTCCGATCTTGATGAAATTTGGCACACTTGATATTCAAAGCAGGATGAAGGGTGCTGTCTGCTTAAAATTCTGAATGGTGCATGGCGGAGGGTACTTTACTTACACACTTCTACACCAACCTACAATTTTATTCCGATCTTGAAGAAATTTTGCACATTTGACCATCAAGAGGAACATCACTGTCTACATAAAATTTCGGACAGTACATTGAAGAGAGTACCTTACAAAAGATTTTGACATCGTTTGCGGGTTACCATGAAAGTTCACTATGTACGCATGTTTCCATGGAGAAGGTTTTTGAATATTTACATGTGCATATATATATATATATATATATATATATATATATATGTGTGTGTGTGTGTGTGTGTGTGTGTGTGTGTGTGTGTATGTATTTGTCTATGAGTGTGTGTATATATATATATATATATATATATATATATATATATATATATATATATTTCTTTTAAACGAAATGTCTATAATCTTTCTGAAATTTGAGAGCTGTCTGACACATTCACAGTCATCATGTTGGACAATTCACGCACAGCAAATGTCGTTTAACAGTTGCAAACCATTTTTGGTTGAGTGAACGTGTTATATTGGCTGCAAAAAACCTTGATGTTAACGAAATGAATTTTCAGATTCAAAATATGACACCTGGCGAAATGCTGACATACAAGTCGGTTTATTCCGTTACTAACCAAGATGATGCACTCAACTATCCCACGGAATTTTTAAATTCGCTGGATTTCCCCGGATTACCGCCTCCCAATCTGTAATTAAGTCGGATCGGCAATCATGTCGCGAAAGGTAAACCAGCCACGTCTTTGTAATGGCACCCGGCTTGCGGGGAAGAAGTTAAAGAACAACGTAATCGAAGCCACAATTTTAAAAGGAAAGTACAAAGGTGAGGACAGTTTGATTCTAGTATCACTAAGATTCCGACCGACATGCCATTCGACTTTAAACGGTTATAATTTCCAGTGCAGCTTACATTTGCCATGTCGATAGATAAATCGCAAGGGCAGTTGTTATATGTTTGTGGCATCAATCTTGAAAATCATGTTTTTCACATGGCTATTTGCATGTCGCATATTCCCCTGTCGGGACACCTTCAACTTCATTTGTTTACGCACCACAAAACAAAACTATCAATGCTGCGTATCAGAAAGTATTACAATAAATGCTACCTAGCAATAAACTTTTACACTGATTCACTGATCACCACAAAAGTTGACAGATATATATGAGTTTTCATAGATAGGTGAAGAGGAGATGAACTGAGGTGGCGGAATCCAACAGAGAGAGGACGAGGAGAAGGATAGAGGGTGGGGGGGAGATGGGCCAAGGGATGGGTTCAAAAATGGTTCAAATGGCCCGGAGCAATATGGGACTTAACTTCTGAGGTCATCAGTCACCTAGAACTTAGAACTACTTAAACCTAACTAACCTAAGGACATCACACACATCCATGCCCGAGGCAGGATTCGAACCTGCAACCGTAGCGGTCGCGCGGTTCCAGACTGTAGCGCCTAGAACTGCTTGGCGACTTCGGCCGGCCAAGGGATGGGGAGGGGGGGGGGGAGGTGATCAAAGAGATAGTGGGAGAGGACTAAATGGATAGAGAGAAAATACGGGAGGGAAGATGGACTGCGAGAGTATGGAATAAATAAATGCCCAGGCAACGCAATGCAGTCTGTGCTGCACTTTTCAACACCGAAACGGATGGATATTTGTACTAAAGAAGTGAACCTCCACCCCCCAAAAAGAAGATTGGTCACCTCCCCAGAAGAATAAATTATCTACGCCCCTATTAACCACTGTACTGCAATGAGAACCAAATTAAGATTTTGGAAGTCTAGATTCTTTAACTTTAGTATGTTTCAGCCAAGTATGACACCAATTATATAAATATTTAACTACGTTTCCAGGATGTATTTTACTGGTTCTGTGAATTCATTCGAAGTTGGCAAAATCATTCTAAATTGCCAAAATGCATTTTAACAAAATCGAAGGACTTGTTTCGTATCCAGTTCATCTAAAAACTATAGTACTGGGAATACAATGGCGACCCTGAGCCATTTTTCGCGGCTCCTACGTTTGTGTCATGAGAGTCCATACTTGTAGTATAGGTCTGCATCATGAGGGACCATATTTCGGACCATCATGATGCAGACTAAGACGACGAGTGTTTACTTGCATGATGCAAGTCCAAACGACGACTCTAGACCCTCATAACACAGACCTAAACGACGAGTCTGAATCCTCATGACGCAGATATAGACGCTGTGGAGAGCGGCTCAGAGTTTCCATTATATTCCTACTACAATACATTCATGGAAAAAGACGCTCTTCATTTTAGGAGTATTTGTAGTGTCTAGGTCTTCAGCATCTTGACTCTGCATGTGGGATTCCCCTTAATATAGAAATAAAAGAATAAAATTACATTTTGCAATGTGTGTGGAACTCAACAAAGTAAATTGTAATTTAAACTCATAATGTGTATTGCCTTACTCCACAAATGAATATTTTATTTTGCAGAACACTTTTCAACATAAAATCTTTACAAATTTTCCTTCAGTTCCCCTGAAAGTATTATTTAGGCCAAACCAGATACTCCTAAAAATATTTGGCTACTTTTGCAAACCCAAGTAACAGAAAATGGTTTACAAACAATAATTAATGTGACTTGGGAGGATTTAAATCAAAAAGTTTAGTCTAAAATAAAAATGAACTGTATGCATTACAAAATTTCTATCTCAGAAATTGACGCCCAGAAAGCACAAGAAAGAAATCTGCACTCTTAATTAGTAAATTTGCGCTCAAACTCAGATTCCCGTTTAATGTTCTACTGTATTTTCAATGTGTCTGCTGATTAGTGTTTGAATTAATTATGACGAGATCGTTAAGTCTGTCTGCATTAAGATGTGATCGTTTTTCGCTAATTAGGTTTCCAACGCAACTAAAAATTCTCTCACTAGACGCACTAGTGGCTGGTATATTTAATATTTTTCTTGCCACACACGCAAGTCGAGGAAGTCGTTGGGAGTTATTTTTCCACCACTGTAGAATATCTCCCTCGTTCACACAGTGTTCTTGCAAGTATCTGCTGACTTCATCATGTAGGAGAGGAGGCTCTTCTGCCCAGTCCTCAAATTTCGCCATTTTGTACGGCCCTGGATTTGTTTCTTGGTTGCTGTGATTGGGCACTTGTACTGAAACAGTACAGGTTCCAATTAATATTTGCAGAATAATGTGAAGATCGTACTACACATAGTTGAAATTATAATAGGTTTTAGAATGATGCTATCATTTATCGTCCTGTAAAGTCAACAGAAGACCAAAACTAACTGCAGGACAATTTAAATAAGGTATATATTTTTGGTGTGAAAATTAGCACTTGGCAATAAATAATGACAAGAGCGAGGTTATCCCTGTGTGTACTAAACTAAGTCCGTTAAACTTCGTTTACAAGATCAACCAGTCAAATCTAAAGGCTGTAGATTCTACTTAATACCTCTGATTACAATTACGACCTACTTAAATAGGAATGGACACACAGAAATTCTGTAGGCGTTTTAATGACAAAACGCTCTTTTGGAGCATTGATACGAAGTTGGAGAGCCTTACTATTGACGGAATAGGTCGAAAGAGTCTAAATAAGGGCAGCTGGTTTGGTATTATCGTAAAACAGGGGAAAGAGTGTCGCGGAAATTACACAAGAGTTGGGGTGGTAATCATTACAACAATGGCGTTTTTTGACGTGACGCGATCTATATATGAAATTTCGATCACCAACTTACACCTCCGAATTCGAAGAGATATTGTTGAGTCCCATATACGTTGGAAGAAATGATCATCAGAATAAAATACAAAAAAGCAGCGCTCAGACGGAGAGCTGTAGGTGTTCTATCCCGCGCGAAATTCGAGAAAAGAAGACAAATAAGTTGAAAGTGGTTCGATGAACCCTCAACTAAGCACTTGCGTGTGTCTTGCAGGGTAACCATGTACATGTAGATGAAGAATATATGCATTATCTTAGGAGCTTACCTTCAGCACACATCTGTCGTGCTGCTTGGTAAACTTCAATTTTTTCATCCTCGGTTAACTTTCTTAATGTGCGGTAGTTAGCCACCATAAACGTTGCAATTTTATGCAACATACTAACGCACATTTTCTGTTCTAGGAAGGCATCAGCGGCTTGTTTCAAAGGTTTCATGTCCTGAAAATACATTTTCTCAACATACATATTTCACAAGTGGTTCTATAATATTCAGATGGAATAAAATTACAAACCTCTTCATCGTTATCCCGTACGGTACAGTGAGTTTTTAAGGCATAAAACCACGGTAGAACTAAATGTAGGGTTGGATCCTTGTCACTCTCTAGATCAACTGTGGCTTCTTTAAACGGCTTAAGAAATTCTATAAGCTGGCCAGTTATATGGTGGCCATAACCCAGCATTTTATCAGAGGCACCTTCATTATGTAAAACAGCCTTCACTGAATCAATCTGAGAATGGACTGATACAAGCATGTCAAAATAACTATTCCAACGAGTTGAAACCCACTGCTTTAAAGATGAGTTCAGTCTCACACAGAGACCTCTTCTCTTGAAGTACGAAACCGTAGCCCGCACTGTATTAAGAATGGCTAATATATTTGGAACATTTTCTTTCAAAAACTGTTCGCTCAGAACATGTTTCAAGACTGTGTTTATACTATGAGCCATGCATGGAAGACGCTGATATACTTCGAGAGCTTTGACAATGTTACTGTCCTGGTCTGTGACAAACGTAATTTTGGCAATGTCTTCACGAGAAACGCCCATAGTTTCTAAGCCATCTTCCAACTCGTTTCGAATATTCGAGCCAGTTTTTGGGCAGTCAGGAAACGCAGAGCACATCAGTACATATTTATTCAAACGACAGTCTGAATTTATGTAATGCATTGTCACGGACATGTAATGCACCCCTTTGTAATTGTCTGTCCATAGATCAATTGTACTGGCACATATACCAGAACGAATCGCATGCACTATATCTGGGAGCATTTTGTTGCGCACTTTATCAGCTAAGGTTTGAACTTTCCTAGCTACTGTCACTCGGGAAGGCATAACATTTTTAATATCAACTGAGCCATATTTTTTACCTATGTAAAGGATGAGCCAGACAATAAGGGATTTTACTTTATTATATGAGCACCCAAACGGTAACTTCATTACTCCATTACGGCCAAGCCACGGCCGGCAGTGTTAGCTGCCTGTAAATTCTTTCGTCCCACGGTCTAGCAACAGGAAGTCAGCACTGAGGAAGGGCACCTTGATCACGCGCCTCTCTCGTGTGCTTACGAGGTAACGCCGTCCCAGGCGTCGCTTAGCAGGCAACGCTCTGGAAAGTTCCATGCCGCCCGCACGGTTTTCTCGGTTCTGACCAATCAGGGCGGAGGAAGCCGCGTGGTGCGTCGAATATACCCGGCCGCCCGTCGCCGGGCTCGCTCTCTTGTATTCTTGCTCACCCGCGAGTCGGATGCGCGCCCTGTAGTTTTGATCATCTCCCGCTTCTCCCGGTGCTGCGGCACTGTGGACTTAGTTTTGGCAGACAACCACTTTCGGTAGCTTCGCGAACAATGTTCGCCAAATTGCAAGGTCTGGCTCACCCTCACCTCCCTAGGCCTATGTAGCCCCTTTTCATCATGCTTTAGCCAATAAATGGCCTTTCTCTAAAAATTACTCTATTATTCCATAACGCCCACCGCCTGCCCATACCCGCCATCCTGTACAACTGGTGTCAGAAGTGGGATACCGTTCCCGTAGTGACTTTGTCGCTACACTAAATTTCTCCCGGCAAGACGCCGTACACTTCGCGCATGGAATGCGCCAACCGGCCGCCACGTTTGCTTCACGTGGGCCGTGGCTGCTCCACTAAACACGCACAGGGCGCGCGCTGCAGCGAGGCAGCCCACGCTAGTCAGCCACGTGAGCCGCACGCCGCCGCGCTGCCCGCTGCCTGAGTTCGAGGCGCCTGCGCTGCGCTGCGCGACCTGCCGGGCCGCCGCCATCCGCCGCCGCCGCCCGCCGCTGTCACCGACGCGCCAGGGGCTGCCGCCATCGCCGACCGGCCGAGCCAGCGCCGTCCGCCGCCAACACATCTGCCGCCGCCCGAGGGTCCGGACGCCGCCGCCGCCGCCGCCGCAGCCACTGCACCACGCCGTCGCCGCCACCAATGCGTCGCACCGCCTCCATCGCCATGTAAGTCACCGCGATGCTTACAACTATATCTTCGACGATCTTCCGCCGCTGGATTGAGAATCTTTGTGGCCGTCCTTTTTTTGTAACAATCATTACTTTTTTCTGGTCACTAGCGTCCCATAAATTTGTAAACATGCCGATGGGAACACGAGCGACGGTACGGGATACCACCGTAGAGGCACCTGCCTCGCAAGACCCACTCGAGGCCATAAATGCACAAATGCGCCAGTTATTCACACAAAATCAGGAGCTACTTGAGCAAAACCGCGTCTTGAAACAGACGCTGGAAGCTAGTGCGCGAACTTCCATACCTGTGGCTAGCTCCACCCCTGTAACTAATGCTCAAACAGAGGCAACTAACACTAATTCTGTCTCTAATACAAACGCCACAATTTCTGCTAACATGGCGACTGTAAGCAATTTTCCTGCGGCTGATTTCATTCCCACCTTTTCTGGGAAGTCCCACGAAAATGTAGCTATGTTCTTACAAAATATTCGTGATGTGGGTCGCACGTGTGCCTGGCCGGATGATCTATTGGTCAATGTAGCCAGACTCAAGTTGACAGGGGAAGCCCGAATGTTCATAGAAACGGTGGACGAATTGCGTGACACGCACGAATTTGAAGTATTGGCCCGCGGATTGACTACGCGTTATTCCGATACCAGAGGTACCGCATATTACAGAGATCAATTATCAACCCTTAGGCAGAAGCCTAATGAGGATTTTGATGCCTTTGCAGATCGCATACGAGCAGTGTCTTGTCGTACCTACAAGCTAGGTGGAAATGCCAGTGAAAACAGAATTTTGCGTTCAGAAGCCGAAGCGCGTGCAATTGATGCATTTGTCCGCGGTATTGACCCCCGCATCGGAGGAGAAGTCAAAGCAGCCTCCCCCACTTCTCTGTTTGAAGCTGTTCGTTTGGCAATGCTTCGCGAAGAGGTGTTGCGTTTTTGCGCTGCCGCCCCGCGCCCATCGGACCCAGTACCGGTCCCAGCAAAAGAAGTATTTTGTCAGCGTTGTGGGAAGCCCAACCATACGGCAATGCGCTGTCGCGCGCCGTATTGCACTATTTGCCAGACAGTAGGCCATGCTAATAATGTTTGCCCCACAAAGTCTCCATTTTCTAATCAGATGCGCGGCCACCGCCGCAACGCGGGGTCGAATCAGGGAAACGCTTGGGGGGCAGGTTCCGCCACCCACCCGCGCCCCCGACAAAAATAATACACCCGGTTAGGACCGAAAAATGTAAAGAGGTGGAACACGTTAGTCTATTTGGCGTATTCGGGAACAAATCAGTTAGAATTTTAGTTGATACTGGTGCTCAAGTTAGTGTATTGTTTGTGGAGAAAAATGATCGAAGGGTGTTACAGCCACCCCGGTACAATATCAGTGGCCTTGGAGAGGAAGTAATTGTCCCTGCAGGTTCGTGTGTAGTGAATCTGCAAATAGACGGTGGTAAATACAGTCAGAGGATGGAGGTAGTGAGGCTAAAGAAGGGTGAATTTGACATCATACTAGGGAATGACTTCCTGCACCGTTATCAGGGGATAGTGGACTATCGAACGCGAACTGTGCAGTTCGGCGAAGCAATTCACCGATTTGGCAGTGCGCACCCCCGTCAGACGCGAGGGAGCTGCGAAAGGCGCCGTTCACAGTCTCCCATAAAACCGCAGATGTGGGCGATAAAAACCACTGACCCTGTGAGGATAAAAGGCGGAAGTGGAAAGATTCTCTGGATAGATGTCAAAAATCAAGAACAGCCTAATACAGACATTCTGGTTGACCCGCTCACCCAGAATGATGTTTTAGATCGTCAGTCAGTACATATAAAGAGAAGTATCTGCCGACCGGAAAGGAGACAGAAGGGTTTTGCGATACCAGTAAGTATAGATAATTTTGGTGTAGAAGATGTTGTGATACCGAAGGGTACTATTGTTGCCAGTGGTCAGGAAATTTTTGAGGAAATAAGAGGAGCTGAGAAGCAGCGAAATAAAGATAAGAAAGGAAGGAAAGGAAAGAAATGTTCAGTTAGAGAAGTGCGATATGTCGCGTCGACGATAAGGAGTCAGTTAGCAGAGAAGTTAGGTCATTTAAACAGTGAGGAGAAAAGGATGTTGCAGCCGGTATTAGAGGAATTTTTGTGGTTGTTTGAAGAGAGGCAGTTTCTACCGGCTACGGATTTGGTTCAGCACGAAATTCCGACCGGAGAAGCTCGGCCAATTGCACAAAAACCTTACCGCATACCATATCATTTGCAGTCTGTAGTTGAAGATACGATTCAGCAGCAATTAGCTGCAGGAATCATACAACCCTCCTCGAGTGCGTGGGCGTCTCCCGTGGTCGTTGTGCCAAAGAAATCAGTAAATGGGGAGAAAGCCTATCGCCTATGTGTCGATATGCGGGCAGTAAATCGGGTAACGACACCAGACACATATCCGTTACCGCGCATTGATGAAACATTGGACCGATTGGGCAACTGTAAGTATTTTACCACCCTTGATTTGCGTTCTGGGTACCATCAGATCCCTGTTGCACCCCAGGACCGCCATAAAACTGCTTTTGTTGTACCTACAGGATTGTATGAATTTGTAAGGATGCCATTTGGATTGAGAAACGCCCCTGCCACTTTTCAAAGATTTGCAGACTTGCTGTTGCGTGGGTTGAAACCTACAACCTGCTTGGTGTATTTAGATGACATTATTATTTTTTCTAAAACGATAAAAGAACATGCAGAAAGACTGAGGGATGTTTTGCAAAGGTTAAAAGGAGCTCATTTGAGTGTAAAATTAGAAAAGTGTGCTTTCGCCCAGTCACAAGTACAATATTTAGGTCATATAATAAGTGGAGAAGGTGTCAAACCGGACCCCCGTTTGACCACCGCAGTAAAGGAATTCCCAACACCGACAAATGTCAAAGAACTACAGTCATTTTTAGGCCTTGCAAACTACTACAGACGTTTCGTGAATAATTATGCCACCCTTGCTAAGCCCCTGACTAATTTATTGAAAAAAGGAGTTAGTTTTATTTGGACCAAAGAATGTGATAAAGCTATGCAACAAATTCAACATGTTTTAACTAGAGCCCCTGTACTAGCGTACCCGGATTTTGAAAAACCATTCATACTGTCAGTGGACGCCTCAGATTATGCTGTAGGAGCCATCCTGTCACAAGAGATAGATGGCGAAGAACGACCAATTGGTTATGCGTCTCGACAGCTTAATAAAGCAGAGTCAAATTACAGCACAACTGAGAAGGAACTACTAGCACTCATGTTTGGTGTAACTTATTTCCGATGTTATTTGTATGGGAGAAAATTCACTGTCATCACTGATCACGCCGCGTTACAGTGGATGTTGAGCTTAAAAGACCCTAGTAGTAGGCTAACTCGTTGGGCTTTGAAATTGAGCGAATTTGAGTATGAGGTGAAACACAAACCGGGCAAGTTACATCAGAACGCCGACGCATTAAGCCGAAAGGTCAGAGTGATCGTAGCTAATGACGTTTCTATTGAAGAATTAAGGGAGGCACAGCAAAGAGACGTCGAATGTCAGAAGTATGTGGCTTTGCCTGAATTTTCCGTTGAAGATGGAATTTTATATCGAAAGACCCACTTGGGCAAACAGGCAGTAATCCCGAAAGAATTACGTTCCAAGATTATCGCACAGTGTCACGATAGCCTGCAGGCATGTCATAACGGCCTTCGCGCCACAAACTGCCGAATAGCCGCCCGTTATTTCTGGGCAGGAAGACGGAAAGACGTGCAAAAGTATATACAAAATTGTCTACCTTGTGTTAAGAGGTCCTTACCACCTCGAACGAAAGTGCCTTTACAGCAGGTACCAGAAGCCACTTATCCCTGGGCAGTAGTAGCAGCAGATATTGTCGGTCCTTTCCCTGTGAGCCCCCAAAATAATCGGTATATTCTGTCCCTTATAGATCATTTCTCTAGGTTCTTGATTCTCATTCCTATACCAGATATGTCCGCTGAAACAGTAGCGCGTGCTTTTGTCACCCATTTGGTGTTACCATACGGAAGCCCTGAAGCTGTACTCACAGACCAGGGTACGAATTTCATGTCTGCGGTATTTACCGAAGTTTGTCGGTTATTGCGAATTAAAAAGTGGCGAACGACACCGTTCCACCCAAAAGCAAACGGTCGCCTGGAACGAGTCCACCGCACCGTTATGCGCATGCTGTCTTACTATGTTAATAAACATCACTCTGACTGGGACAAGTATGTTCAATACGTCACGTCAGCATATAACAGCCGTGTCCATGAAGCTACAGGGTACTCACCTTATGAAGCAGTATATGGCCGCCCTATGAATTCGCCTTTTGAAATTGACAAACTGCCCCCTGGAATTAAATCCAAAGATGTGAAAGGTCTAGCTCGACGTCTAAAATCCATTTGGAAAAAAGTAAGAGGGAACAATGCCCGAGCCACCGCCCAACAGCTAAAGAGAAGTAATCAAAAAGCAAAAATGCCTGAGTACAAGGTAGGAGACCTAGTTATGTTGAGCAATCCAGTAGTAAAAAAGGGAAGAACCAAAAAGTTTACACCTACTTATGAAGGACCGTACCGTATCATCCGGCTTACTTCACCAGTAAATGCGGAAATTCAGTTAGCGGAACGCACAGTGATCGTTCATTTTGACAGATTGAAACTGTATAAAGGACCCGAGCCACCCCCACCTAACAGTGAAACCGGGCCTATTACGCCAGTAGTTCCACCCAAAAAAGCAAGGAAGAAGGTAGTACAACCGCCTAGACAGCAACGTAGATATGCTATAAGGTCAAACCCCTATGATTTGCGTTCCTGAAAGTGGGTCTGGAATGGTATGTAAACAGTTGGAAAAGTCCTGTATGCAGCAAGAGAATTTATTGACGGAAAACGCCGTAGTTACTATACATTTAATTAAATTGTGCATGTTAGTTATAAGTAGACATAAAAATTGGCAACTGTTGGTAACTGGTAATAGAATTTATGACGTCACATGTTAATGGAAGTGACTGAAGTTATGTAATCATTTTGTCTTGTCATTTAACGTCTCCAGTCATGTTATCGTAGCAGTCGAGAATTAAAACCACAAACATTCTTTAATCATGGAATTAAGGGGAAAGTTGTTCTTGTCAAAAGAACACGTAGAGAAAGAATCAGTTAATCTTGTATATTTCAAAGGGATTCACATTTCACTTGTTAACTTAGTGAATAGTGCACGAACACAGGTATTAAAGCTTTACCATAAAAACATGATACTAATACGCCTTCGTAACTGCCAGTAGATCAGTGACTACATGCAGCCGTCTACCTGTACTTTGAAAGACGCCCTATTACATGTATGTTTTGCTAAATGATCACACAACGATAATAACAAGAATAAATACGTCCAAGTTAAACAACAAATAGGCTACTCTAAAGTAAAAGGAGTCTTCCTGAAGTGCTATTTTATTGTTTTCGTGATGCGATGTTGAACAGACAACGAGGTAAGTTTTTTGGTACCACGTATTTCTGTATATTAAATGCCACGGAAGGAGTGCGTAAATACCTCCACTGTGGTCTACAGCTGTTCACATGCGCCGAGTCCCGCCCCTCCCTGTCAGCTGGCGACGCGGCCCCCTCCCCTCCCCATCCACCGGCCTGCCGAGAGAGCGGCCATTGCAGATCCCCCTTCCCCACCCACCGCCTCTGTCCTTGGTGCGTGCAGCATCTGCACCTCTCCCCTCGCCCCACCTCACCCCCATACCTACGCCCTGCAGGCCACGTGCCTCAGCCACGCTACACATTCGTACATTCGTACGTTGCAGTTTAAACAGCAAACCTAAAGGGATAGTTATAGAAATAAAATCACCAGCTTAATATTGCCCTACAGATTTTATTAGTCTTATCTAAAGACGGGAATCTATGTGTATTGTCTATTTGAATTTTCAGTATGGAACAAAAATCGTAAGAGAGAACTTTTTCCTGGTACGCATTGTGGAAACTATCAGGATTAGAAAACATTGGAATTTCAGATCGATCTCCGGCTATGTTGTATTACCACCACGGTTAATAAACGGATCTATATGGTGTCAAGGAAGCCGGCACTTGCCGCTATATCCGTCCTGTAAACGACCGCTGAGTGGGGAACGCGTTAGCCAAGGAGTTGGGTTTGGAATGCCATTGCAAAATATAGTTTATATAGAAGTCTAACACCTGCCATTTACCTAAATTTTGAAGAACAGAGTGTTTAAGTAAAATAGTTGTAACCCGATAGTTTTGTGACCTCTAGCGATTGAAGTTATTAGAGTCCCTTAGAAAAGAACATTCTCCATGCATAACTGTCGTGAACAACATAAGATAACTCTGGAAGGAAATTTTGTGACTGTACCGAGAGATAAACTCCATGCGTAGCAGGAGGACGGACCCAGCGTGAACGCCAGTTCTGCCGCCCAGCCAGTGAAACCGGACGCAGCCGTACTGTCAGCTGTGCTGTCAGCAACTTACAATCTCACGAGCGCGACGCGTGTCGCACCTTAGCACCTCAAGCTGCACTGAATCTCAACACAGAAATTCTTAACCATGATATAACGAACCCTATGAATAACTTTATGCACATTTTCAATAGTCAGGAACTTACTTTGCTCCCTACACACTCTTTATATGACAGATGAACTCTAATTTTATTAAAAACCAAAGCACCGACAGGTAAGTCATATCGACGTCTTCGAGATGCAACTAGCTTCGTCGAGCCGCCAATATTGATTATATGGAAGCAGGTAAGTGAGAGAATGAACAAAAGGAACAACCAATACACACCGGAACGATTGGTTGGGTGACTGATGATCGTCAATATTTGCAAATACAAATCAACACAGGAAACGGTTTATCACACGTTTAATAATTATTGGTCTGTCCATTGAAGGAGACATAAAATCATTTTTCATCAGAATCTTGTTACAGGAAGTATTAACGTGACATTACACTATTCCACAGCATTACACATAACATTGCCATGACTTAACGACAGTTTTCTTCTAGGTAAAAGTACCAAAGACTATTAGTTGGTATGAAGACACAAACGAGAGCATAAAGGAATACCAAGGGATGCTTACATTCATTTTGCTACGAAATGTAACTGGAGAGTAAGGAAGTTTTGTTTGAAGGAAATAATATTTTAAACTTTTGCTTTTGTTACGGCTTTGCCACCGCTTATATCACTATGACGAGTTGCCAATTACTTATGTCAAATTGCTTGTGCCTAATTGATTACGTCCAATTACTTATGTCTAATTACTTATGTCTAATTGATTACGTCCAATTACTTATGTCTAATTACTTATGTCTAATTGATTACGTCCAATTACTTATGTCTAATTACCTGTGTCCAATTACTTAAGTCCATGTATTATCTTATTGTTGTTCATTTTGACTGTTTTATTACTAACTATTTAGAGAATTTTGCTAAAGTTTTGCCAGCACCAGTAATTTAGTATTTGTATCAGCCTAGTGTTTCCATGTGTCGCTGTGTTACTATACTGATGAGGATAATAATTTTGTAGGATTTCAAGCATGCTAGAGTAAGTTCCCGAGTACTGCCAATTATCTGGTTAATAATAATGATGTCTTAGGTGATAAATTGTTTTAGAAGAGTAGTTTAGGATGTAACTATGCTTTATTTTGATTTGTATTTGAATGTTTATCTGGAGGGACATACCACATGCACCACCCGCAGGGGCACGTACCTTACGTGACGCGGCCGGCACCCGCGCGGTCCCTTAGCTGTCTGTGTCGTTTCTTCACTTTTCCGTTTCGCGGCATAGTCCGTTCTACCCACTTTGATCTGTCAACTTTCAACAGACACAAAACTATTCGGCCCAGACTTTGGTCTTCCATCTCGAAGAAGAGTTCACGAGAACAGTGTTCCGTGCTCTCTGACGACAGCTGATCAGGCGACATCAGACGCTAACCGCGTCTAGCCCGCAGCTAAACGCCAGTAAGCGGAAATCTCTGTTCAAAACCTTGAGCCTTCTTTGTTTTCCCGTTGTATTTTCCGAAGGAATACCGACTACTGAAGTAGTAGCATTTAACTGTATGATGTGTCCCAGGACACTGCGATATAACCAAGGATAGACGGAGTTTTAAGCAACCAGCTGGGCCCGAGGAGGCCAGCACTACGGAGTTATAGAGACGGCGAGTTTAGTCGCAAAATGTTGAGAGGATGAAGACGACGAATTTGGTCGCAAAGTAAAGTTAGTCGCAAGATGTTGAGAGGATAAAGACGGTGAATTTTGTCGCACAGTTAAGTTTTGTTTTAAGTGAGAGAAGTCGTGTTTTAAGAAGAAGTAAGTAGCAGCTATCTTGGAATCGCAGAATTGTCATTTACACAGTTAAGTAGGCGATAATGTTGTGTCAACGATGCGCCGTGCACTGTACCTTCATTAAGGAGAAGTCCTTCAGAAATTACGCTCAACTTAGTCTTTTCTAATCCAATTCCTTATACTCTCTGTGTCTACTATGGACATCGTCGAGTTTTGTTTGCCCCCTCTCGTTAGCAACAGCCTTGACATCCAACGACACAATCTACGCCCCACCTGCACCAAACTGGTGTCATTTTTCTTGGTCAGTCTCCATTTATGGTGTTCAGGAAATATATTGAGTTACGAGAAAATGCTTCGCAAAATGTGAATGTTATTACACTTGGATGGTTAGCCCAAGGAGGCATTTAACTTTTTTGTTTGTTATTGATATGGCATTTGCAACAATTTGATATATACTTGTGTGCCTCATTTCTACATTTATGTATGTTAATGTAATTTTAAACAGAACCCACTGTAACAGCTCATCTAGCTTTATGTCACGCGTAATCCCACTTCTATTTTGTTGCATTTGACAGTCGGCATTTGACAGTCGTAGACCCCTCAGCTGCCGCGTGCAGCCCTGACGACGCGCTGGCTTTTGAAGTTATCTGCCGCGCGCCTTTCTGACGTAGCCTCCGCGCAGGTCTTTAGCAAACGGTTCCCGTTGGAACACCACTTATAACCTTTCATGCCACCACGCCTTACTTAGTATTCGCACCCCTTTAATTATGTTTTTTATACCTGAAAGCTTATTCGTGATCCCTTGTCAGCTAACGTTCAAGTTTTATCTAATAAATCAAATAATCACATCCTAACGTCACTTGATGATTTGCTAAAAAATGAAAAAGGACAAATTTCTTACGTTCGCCTGTTGGCACACTTAAATTAATGGCAAACAGCCACGAACTAAACAAAAAGTAGAAAACAAAAACCTATCAGGCATGTGCCCTCCCTTAGTTATAAGAGTGAAACTGAGATGTCAACTAATATTGGAGAAACTAGTGTAGTGTAGTGAAGTGTTCCCTTAGTGATAACTCCCTTTTCAACTGTGTTTTGAAACATGTGGACCTCCCCTCATACCCCCCTGCGCTGAGTTCCAGTGCACGGACCTAGCCACGGCCACGCCCCCTTCCTGCCGGCAGCCTGCACGCTGCCCGCTGAGGACAACACACCACGCCGCCTCGTGCCACTCGCCCTCGCCGTGACTCATCAGTGGTGATGTGTTTATATTTTCAACTTATTCCAACAAAAGAAAAAAAAGACATTTTTACTCCAACTTAGCAACAAGAACACTTGACATGTTTGTCTAATTCACACTGCTATGTTTTGTTCTAATTTTGTTTTGATATTTTATGATGTTTTGATATTCTATGATGATTTGATGTCTTATGATGATTCTTGCATGCACACAATATTGTTGATGTAAGTCCCCTTGCGACCCTTAGGAGGTCTTTAGAGTCTCTATACCCTCCCATAGATTAAGACCCCTGCCGTCTTCCGTGAGAGCCAATGTTCACTTTCTTTTGCAAGATAAATTTAAATTTGTTTACATTCAAATAATAATTGCATTGAGCGAATTCACATACGTTCTCCGCTCCCACGGAAGGGGGAGGAATGTAAAGGATGAGCCAGACAATAAGGGATTTTACTTTATTATATGAGCACCCAAACGGTAACTTCATTACTCCATTACGGCCAAGCCACGGCCGGCAGTGTTAGCTGCCTGTAAATTCTTTCGTCCCACGGTCTAGCAACAGGAAGTCAGCACTGAGGAAGGGCACCTTGATCACGCGCCTCTCTCGTGTGCTTACGAGGTAACGCCGTCCCAGGCGTCGCTTAGCAGGCAACGCTCTGGAAAGTTCCATGCCGCCCGCACGGTTTTCTCGGTTCTGACCAATCAGGGCGGAGGAAGCCGCGTGGTGCGTCGAATATACCCGGCCGCCCGTCGCCGGGCTCGCTCTCTTGTATTCTTGCTCACCCGCGAGTCGGATGCGCGCCCTGTAGCTTTGATCATCTCCCGCTTCTCCCGGTGCTGCGGCACTGTGGACTTAGTTTTGGCAGACAACCACTTTCGGTAGCTTCGCGAACAATGTTCGCCAAATTGCAAGCTCTGGCTCACCCTCACCTCCCTAGGCCTATGTAGCCCCTTTTCATCATGCTTTAGCCAATAAATGGCCTTTCTCTAAAAATTACTCTATTATTCCATAACGCCCACCGCCTGCCCATACCCGCCATCCTGTACACCTATGTCGATCAGTGTCTGACCTAAATTAAGAAATCCTTCTCCCTCTACACTGCTAAATGGTCTCAGGTCCTTAGCACACATTTCGACGCACTTTTCGGCCACTAAATCTTTGTCCTCTTTCAAGGTATTTACGGAGTGAGGGAACTGCTTGTCAAATTTGCACACATGTCGCAACATACTCGAGGTTCCCGAATAAGTACTTAAGAGCTTTTTACATAGTCTGCATTGAGACACACCTACCGATTTATTTGAAGCGGCCTCATAAACTCACGAAAACGTTTCCCATGCGGCACTTGTGCTCTGTTTCGTTACCAGCATGTATTCGCCAGTTGCCAATTGTTTTTTCAATCTCACTAAAGTTCGACCTATTCATTGTGCTGCCTCCACCGTTGCGATAAATGAACTGCGGCCTAACTACCTGGCTACAATAGTCACGGTAGCTTGACAGCGCAACCTGTTGTCAGGCGCAGCAAGCTGAGCGGGTCCCGTGAAGCTTGGCAGGCCTGCGGGAACCCAGGTAGCCCGGGCTTGCGGGAGCCCGTATCGCCCGCATTGCCCACTATGCCTCAGTACACGCGCACTCTTGTGTTTACGTCGCGGCAGGCTGACCTGCATGAATGGTTGCAGAGGGGCTAGGGGCAAGCAGGCTGCAAGGGGAATTTGTACACCTCTGTACCTAACTCATATAATTATAGTTGATGGTGGCTTCAGTTATACCTCGATATATTGGTGATAATACATGTTTAAATACAGAGGTATACGGAAAGCATCATCTGAAATTGTGCTAAACGCATTGTCTGAAAATTATTTCGAGCAGTTATTTCATGAGCCCACTCGAATAATAAACAGTTGTCAAAACACACTGGGTCTCTTAGCAACAAATAATCCTGAGCTAACAACAAGCTAACAGACATGAAAACTGGGTTAGTGAGGATAGGTTTGTCGTAGTGAGACTGAATACCATAACTCTCAACTCATCAAGAAATAAACGAAAAATATATCAGTTCAAGAAAGCATATAAAAATTCACTTATCGCATTCATAGAGACAATATCCACTCCTTCCTATTTACCAATGGAAGTTGTGACCAGATGTGGCTTGAATACAAAGAAATGGTATCGATAGGAAATGTGATATTTAATTAAATCATCAAAGGACGGAGCTGGTCCACAATGGAACACGCAACACGTCGGAACACTGTTACAGAGAAAACGAAAACGCATGCTAAATTTAAACGAACGCAAAATCCCCAATGTTCGCGATCTTTTTACAGAAGCTCGAAATTTAGCGTGAACTTGAATGCGAGATGTCATAATGGTTTCCGAAACGAAATTTTGGCTCGAAACTTGGCAGAAAGTCCAAAGACATTCATGTCATACGTAAACCATGCTGGCGGCAAGACACAATCAATACCTCCTCTGTGCGACAACAATGGGAATACTACCGGTGACAGTGCTGGTTGGTACAGGTACTAAACATGGCCTTCCCAAATTCCTTCACGTAAGAAATCGAAGTAAAATATGCCAGAATTCGAATCAAGACCAGCCACCAACATGAGTATCTTAGAAGTAGATATTCTAGGAGCTGTGAAGCATATATATATATATATATATATATATATATATATATATATATATCAGGAAATAAGCATCAAAAGAAAAATCTACAAAGAACGAAACTTCGATAGCTTGAAGAGGGAAACCAGATGCCGCTATGGTTGGCACACTAGATGGCGCTGCCATAGGTCAAACTGATGTTAACTGTGCTTTTTTTTTAATAGGAACCCCCACTTTTTATTACATATTCGTGTAGCACGTAAAGAAATATGAATGTTTTAGTTGGACCACTTTTTTCGCTTTGTGATAGATGGCGCTGTGATAGTCACAAACGTATACGTACGTGGTATCACGTAACATTCCGCCAGTGCGGACGGTATTTGCTTCGTGATACATTGCGGAAAAGGTTGATATCGTGTTGATGTATGGGTATTGTGATCAAAATGCCCAGTAGCAGACAAATTGCGCGGGAATCGGGAATCTCTAAAACGTCGATGTTGAGAATGCTACATCAACATCGATTGCGCTCGTATCATATGTCTATGCACCAGTAATTGCATGGCGACGACTTTGAACGTCGTGTACAGTTCTGCCACTGAGCACAAGAGAAATTACGGGACAATGACATATTTTTTTAACGCGTTATATTTAGCGACAAAGCGTCATTCAGCAACAGCGGTAAAGCAAACCGGCATATTATGCACTATTGGGCAACGGAAAATCCACGATGGATGCAACAACTGGAACATCAGCGACCTTGGCGGGTTAATGTATGGTGCGGCATTATGGGAGAAAGAATAATTGCCCCCCATTTTATCGATGGGAATCTAAATGGTCCAATGTATGCTGATTTCTTACGACATGCTCTACCGATGTTACTACAAGATGTTTCACTGCATGACAGAATGGCGATGTACTTCCAACATGATGGATGTCCGGCACATAGCTCGCGTGCGGTTGAAGCGGTATTGAATAGCATATTTCATGACAGGTGGATTGGTCGTCGAAGCACCATACCGTGGCCCGCACGTTCACCGGATCTTTCTTTGGGGAAAGTTGAAGGATATTTGCTATCGTCATCCACCGACAACGCCTGACAACATGCGTCAGCGCATTGTCAATGCATGTGCGAACATTACGGAAGGCGAGGTACTCGCTGTTGAGAGGAATGTCGTTACACGTATTGCCAAATGCATTGAGGTTGACGGACATCATTTTGAGCATTTATTGCACTAATGTGGTATTTACAGTTAATCACGCTGTAACAGCATGTGTTCCTAGAAATGATAAGTTCACAAAAGTACATGTGTCACATTGGAACAACCGAAATAAAATGTTCAAACGTACCTACTTTCTGTATTTTAATTCTAAAAACCTCTCTGTTACCAACCGTTCGTCTAAAATTATGAGCCATATGTTTGTGAGTATTACAGCGCCATCCATCACAAAGCGAAAAAAGTGGTCCAACTAAAACATTCATTTTTTTAAAGTACTACACGAATATGTAATAACAAATGGGGGTTCCTAATTCAAAAAACGCAGTTGATATCCGTTTGACCTATGGCAGCGCCATCTAGCGGGCCAACCATAGTGCCCTCTGGTTTCCCCCTTCAAGCTAAACAAGTTTCGTTCTTTGTAGTTTTTTCGTTTGATATTTTCGTGAGATATTTGTCCCAGTCACGATAAATGGACCACCCTGTATACTGACAAATTGTCTCTCACAATGTTTTTAACAGACACTACGTCCATACATCATATACTAGCTTAATTCTATACGCACATGTAGTCTCTCATAGACTTCCTTCAACAGTATGACAGCGTACCAGAATAATTACTGACCCATCATAGAGCCATCATATGTGCCATACCGTGACTCTGTCATAGTAATGTATTAACGGTATCAAGCTCATTTGAATTTCCCACATTCTTCCTATTGTCAAAGTATTTGACATCATAGAGTATCATAACCAATACAGAGGTAGCGATATTATGATAGTGCTCAGAACTTAAGATTAATGAAATAACATGTTCTGCAGTAATTAACATAGAGGGGACAGATATTATAGCAATAAGCTAATTAGGAACTAAATTATAGGTGACATATGCTACTATCCCTCAGCCTATGGGGCAACGCCCCATTTGAATTTCCCGCCATTTTTCTTCAATTTCTTTCAGGAATAGATGAGTGTGGGAGGGAGACGGTGATGTGGCTGCAGAATACATAGTGGCCAAAGCCAAATAACATCTTTGTTTACAGTGGGACCATAGCCATGTGAGCCATTTGTTTTCATAATAGTCTATAATTAGACCATAACTGGTGATTTCTCTTTCGAGTCAGTCACATTTATAGCTGCTCTTGGTAAGGAACTTGGCCTGAACTTCTGGAACAAGCTATAGTCTTGTGCACAAGATTTCGTAATGGCACCCCTACCTCAACAGAGCATGTTACCATTATTCCAAAAGTATTGCAAGCCTTTAGGGAAGCAGTTGTAACTGATAATTTGCAGAAATCTTAATTTGGACTGATGTGGAAAAAATAAAAGCAATATGTAATTTTCCACATCTAGAAATGAGGGAACAAGTTAAGTCATTTCTGGTCCTTTGTTATTTCTATAGACTATTTCTGAATGATCAGGCTCTCAATAGAAATGTGTTGACTGCACTGAGTATTGATCACTTGAGTATCAGGTGATAGCCATTTTGTCAGATTACAAATATCTCATTCCAGTATGAATTTATACTTTTGTCTGGCAGCTGAAGAGGCCGAAGGAGGAATAAGGTGCTGGCTATTCTAAACTAAACACATGGATGGCAAGACAGTGGTACAAGCCATCGGTTTTGTAAGTTACATCTTCGATCGCTATGAATGGGCTTTTTCTACAATTGAACTTGAAACATTAGAAGAAGGGTAGTAGTTTATGTGCTTCCACTATGACTCATTGGGACATCTCACAATGGTTTACAGAGAGCACAAAGCTTTCAGTTTTCCACTTAGTTGCAGACTTCGACTCCTACACTAAGTGCAGTGGTATTTATCACTACAAGAATATGATTTTGAAATAGTATACATAAAAGGAACAGCTGCAATGCTAACGCTGCTACAATGGTTAGGAAATGTCACACATAATATACACAATAAAAGTGACACAGTATTCAAATGTTGGCAATGAAAGATGTAGTACAGCATAAATATTGTCTTCACCTTTGCAATGGTACACTGGATCTGCAAGATACTGATCCTACTTGGTGCACAGTAATAACGAAACTATTAGTACAGAATCATAAGCAGTTGGTAGATAACAAGATCTTGTAGTATCAAAGAAATTCGATTAATGCGCCTTGCAAATGTCTGTTCCTCACAGAGCAATCAAAAACCTAATTTGACACATGCTTATCATATGCAGTCAGTATCGGTGTACGTAAGTATACAGATACACTCAATGAGTATTGCTGATTTTCCAGCATGTGTCATTGGTTTCAACAAACAATCAAGACCTGCTTGGTTTGTCAGAAAACGAAAGCCTCAAACTTCCACGAAAGGGAAATTGCACCATATTTTTCTAAGCAAACAACTTAATTTCTCGCCATAAATATTCAAGGGCATCTCCCATGAGTGAATGCACCAGCATTGTATAATATATTTAGGAAATATTTGGAGCTGTACACTGTGAGGAATATGGTGAGTGCACCTGTGATTAGATACACACAAGCTGATTATTTTCTGACAGTTACTCTCAAACAGTGTCACTCAGTTTACAATTGACAAGTGAAAAATCTTCCTCTGGAACAATGGGATAAAACAAATTATGATTTTAAGAAACCATCCAGAAGGGAATCCTGTCACACAATGTTTATGTGACCTTATTTATGTGCATATACATACTAGAAGACTGTACAAAATCTGTATGGACATAATATCTACCACTTCTGTCTACTACTTCTCTGAGGTCATTTACTGCTCTCCTTCATGAATGTAGTAAATGATGTGCTAAACACAACAGGTTATCCACTACGTAAGTTGCAGTCTTATAATCCAGCATACGATGAATGGTGTAAACCCACACCAGTATTAGTAAGAGTTAAGCAATCTCATGAGAAAACTGAGACAAACGTTCATAAGATTATCCATGACAGCGAACCAACGGAAAAGTTTCTTAGATTCACTGCTATAAAGTCGGTGGCTTAGTTTTGGTTCACAGTGTTGCGAAACGTTCCCTAAGAAAATAAAGAAGCAGAAATAGATATGGAATGGGCTATTTGAAATTATATCTATCCAACAGCCCACATTGTATTTACTCAGCATTCCTGGTTCATGGAGAATATAGGAATTGTATACGTATCAGGAAATGAAACGTCATATGCATGAACAAGTACACAAGACATGAGTGGTCTCTTACATTGGAAATAAATGTTTCTCAATGAGAGGAAGTGATATGGCCCAAGGTTTAGCATAGTTTTTTTTCATGTTTTCGTTACCAAGTAAAATGTTTACTACATGTTAGTATCAGAATCACTTATGATAATACTTATGGAATCCACACTATGTTTGGTTGGACAATACTTTTTCTATAGTTAACTTATGCTAAGGATTTGGATACTGGGGACCAAATGGTTATATTCAACCTGGTTTTATGTTTGTGCAACACTGATCATCTGCACTTATCGTATATTTTCCAATGATTCACTATCATGTACTGATCAGATGTGATTGTACCTTATTTTTCCTTCTTGCAATTTTGAGAATAAATTCAGTGGAGCACTTTCCTGTGAAGGAGTAATAGCCTTGCCACTACAAGGCGCAATGTTTATCAGTGTCCAACTTGCAACCATGTAACAACATTCTCAATATGGGTTATTTTATAGATAGACACGAGTTCTGTGTGCCAAGAGGAGTGTCTATACCTTCATAGTTAGTGAGGTTTTGTTTATGATAAATAAGGTAAATGTGTAATTTAGTAGGCTTGTTGTTATGCACACGAAGTTTCTAATGACAGATTATGAAGAGGGCCAATTAGTTTACTTTAAAAGTGTCCATTGTGTATTACATCACACAGACATGTATTTGTAATGCTAGTACGAAGTACTCGAAGCTTATTTTATACCAAATGACCTCGTTTCCATGTGAAAAATGATGTAAAAAAATTCACTTATGCACAGATTTTCCATCATCCTATGGAGATGGTTAAAATGCAACAACGTGTCTAGAAGTACTGTTTTGAGAGAATAGTCATGCTATGTTTATGCAGCCACTGCCAAATGTTAAGCAAAAAATGATTGCAAGAGATGAACTGTTAATTCAAATCATAGACATAAATTTTTCCCGAGGGCATGCAGCTTTACTGTATGGTTAAATGATGATGGCGTCCTCTTGGGTAAAATATTCCAGAGGTAAAATAGTCCCCCATTCGGATCTCTGGGCGGGGACTACTCAAGAGGACGTCGTTATCAGGAGAAAGAAAACTGGCGTTCTACGGATCGGAGCGCGGAATGTCAGATCCCTTAATCGGGCAGGTAGGTTAGAAAATTTAAAAAGGGAAATGGATAGCTTGAAGTTAGATGTAGAGGAAATTAATGAAGTTCGGTGGCAGGAGGAACAAGACTTTTGGTCAGGCAAATACAGGGTTATAAATACAAAATCAAATAGGGGTAATGCAGGAGTAGGTTTAATAATGAATAAAAAAATAGGAGTGCAGGTAAGCTACTACAGACAGCATAGTGAATGCATCATTGTGGGCAAGAAAGATACGAAGCCCATGCCTACTACAGTAGTACAAGTTTATACGCCAACCAGCTCTGCAGATGATGAAGAAATTGATGAAATGTATGATGAGACAAAAGAAATTATTCAGGTAGTGAAGGGAGACGAAAATTTAGTAGTCATGGGTGACTGGAATTCGAGAGTAGGAAAAGGGAGAGAAGGAAACATAGTGGGTGAGAGACATGAAAGAGGAAGCCGTCTGGTAGAATTTTGCACAGAGCATAACTTAATCATAGCTAACACTTGGTTCAAGAATCAAAAAAGAAGGTCGTATACATTGAAGAATCCTAGAGATACTAGAAGGTATCAGATAGATTATATAATGGTAAGACAGAGATTTAGAAACAAGGTTTTAAATTGTAAGACATTTCCAGGGGCAGATGTGGACTCTGACCACACTCTATTGGTTATGAACTGTAGATTAAAACTGAAGAAACTGCAAAAAGGTGGGAATTTAAGCAGATGGGACCTGGATAAACTGACTAAACCAGAGGTTGTACAGAGTTTTTGGGAGAGCATAAGGGAACAATTGACAGGAATGGGGGAAAGAAATACAGTAGAAGGAGAATGGATAGCTCTGAGGGATGACATAGTGAAGGCAGCAGAGGATCAGGTAGGTAAAAGGACGAGGACTAGTAGAAATCCTTGGGTAACAGAAGAAATATTGAATTTAATTTATGAAAGGAGAAAATATAAAAATGTAGTAAATGAAGCAAGCAAAAGGGAATACAAACGTCTCAAAAATGAGATCGAAAGGAAGTGCAAAATGGCTAAGCAGGGATGGCTAGATGACAAATGCAAGGATGTAGAGGCTTATCTCACTAGGGGTAAGATAGATACTGCCTACAGGAAAATTAAAGAGACCTTTGGAGAATAGAGAGCCACTTGTATGAATATCAAGAGCTCAGATGGAAACCCAGATCTAAGCAAAGAAGGGAAGGCAGAAAGGTGGAAGGAGTATATAGAGGGTATATACAAGGGCGATGTACTTGAGGACAACATTATGGAAATGCAAGAGGATGTAGATGAAGATCAAATGGGAGAGACGATACTGCGTGAAGAGTTTGACAGAGCACTGAAAGACCTGAGTCGAAACAAGGCCCCAAGAGTAGACAACATTCAATTGGAACTACTGACGACCTTGGGAGAGCCAGTCCTGACAAAACTCTACCATCAGGTGAGCAAGATGTATGAGACAGGCGAAATACCCTCAGACTTCAAGAAGAATATAATAATTCCAATCCCAAAGAAAGCAGGTGTTGACAGATGTGAAAATTACCAAACTATTAGTTTAATAAGTCACAGCTGCAAAATACTAACGCGAATTCTTTACAGACCAATGGAAAAACTGGTAGAAGCCAACCTCGGCGAAGATCAGTTTGGATTCCACAGAAATGTTGGAACACGTGAGGCAACACTGAGCCTATGACTTATCTTAGAAAATAGGTTAAGGAAAGGCAAACCTACATTTCTAGCATTTGTAGACTTAGAGAAAGCTTTTGACAATGTTGACTGGAATACTCTCTTTCAAAGTGGCAGGGGTAAAATACAAGGAGCTAAAGGCTATTTACAATTTGTACAGAAACCAGATGGCAGTTATAAGAGTCGAGGGGCATGAAAGGGAAGCAGCGGTTGGGAAGGGAGTGAGACAGGGTTGTAACCTGTCCCCGATGTTATTCAATCTGTATATTGAGCAAGCAGTAAAGGAAACAAAAGATAAATTCGGAGTAGGTATTGAAGTCCATGGAGAAGAAATAAAAACGTTGAGGTTCGCTGATGACATTGTAATTCTGTCAGAGACAGCAAAGGACTTGGAAGAGCAGTTGAACGGAATGGAAAGTGTCTTGAAAGGAGGATATGAGATGAACATCAAGAAAAGCAAAACGAGGATAATGGAATGTAGTCAAATTAAGTCGGGTGATGCTGAGGGAATTAGATTAGGAAATGAGACACTTAAAGTAGTAAAGGAGTTTTGCTATTTGGGAAGCAAAATAACTGATGATGGTCGAAGTAGAGAGGAGATAAAATGTGGACTGGCAATGGCAAGGAAAGTGTTTCTGAAGAAGAGAAATTTGTTAACATCGAGTATCGATTTAAGTGTCAGGAAGTCCTTTCTGAAAGTATTTGTATGGAGTGTAGCCATGTATGGAAGTGAAACATGGACTATAAATAGTTTGGACAAGAAGAGAATAGAGGCTTTCGAAATGTGGTGCTACAGAAGAATACTGAAGATTAGATGGGTAGATCACATAACTAATGAGGAGGTATTTAATGGAATTGTGGAGAAGAGGAGTTTGTGGGACAACTTGACAAGAAGAAGGGACCAGTTGGTAGGACATGTTCTGAGGCATCAAGGGATCACAAGGGATTGGAGGGCAGCGTGGAGGTAAAAATCATAGAGGGAGACCAAGAGATGAATACACTAAGCAGATTCCGAAGGATGTAGGTTGCAGTAGGTACTGGGAGATGAAAAAACTTGCACAGGATAGAGTAGCATGGAGAGCTGCATCAAACCAGTGTCAGGACTGAAGGCAACAACAACAACAACAATATAAAGATTGAAACCATATGCAGATGGGCTGAACTGTCTGTGATTCTGGCAACAGTCAGTCTAGTACATATCATAAATGACTAGAAAGTCATATCATGACTAATCTATTTCATAAAGAAACTATACTCATATGATGAAAATGGTTCCACCTAATCTAATGTTCAGTAGCATTTATTACACCTTTAGATTCATAATATTGATTGTATCTGTTCTTTTGTTTTGCCGCCTATTGTAGTTGACTAGCAAGTACATGCCTTTGTAGATGACTCTGGGACCAATATCTTATCTGTAATGAATTGAGCTAATATTTATCACTCAATATGTTACGGTACATGGCCGTTATCATGAGTTACATAACGAGTATGGAAACCTATGTTCTTGTTTGCAATACAACCTGTCATCCCAGATTGCTTTTGTTTAGAGGTCCTACCTACCTGATGTAAAGGCACTATCACATACCACTTATCCAAGTGGATGAATGATACCAGATGCAACGCTGCTGTTAGTTTTCGGGACGTTACCTCAACAGTTGCTGGGCGACTGCCAGGGTGTGGATTAGGACACCTACGTGTTAGTAAAACGAGCATATTTATTTCTGGCGTCGATAAGAAAATTGTATATAGCAAAAACACTTGTATTGAAGCAAGAAATCGCAGTGACTTGTACTGTTAGATATAGATAAGATAAATAACAAGTGAAGTCAATATAATCAACATAAAGGTGTAATTTATACTTCTACAAGTTAAAATATATGGATACCTGGTGTGAAGCTGGCTGCTGTTCAAAAACAACTGAATGCGTTTTTGGCTATGGTCAGCTGCCTTCAGGCTTCTGCCATGAGTTGCAGCGCAACACATGGGAGACGTCAGGTGTTGCTTGTTTCGTCCATGGTCTCTCTGCTGCTGAGGCACCTCCTAGTGTGTGCTGGATCCACCCTCACAGCTGGGAAAATGGTGGGTGGTAATGTGTTGATGTTGCTTGAGGCAGAGGGCCAATGCGGATGTTAGCTGTCTGCCCTTGCCTGGAGCTCCTGTGTTAGGTTTACTATGGAGCTCCTTAGAAAGATTGCATTCAAGACTGGAAAAAAACCAATGTGCACTCAATACACCTACTGGGAGGCCTCGTCCAAGAGCTGGAGGCTTGTTATTGGGCATGTAGGGTGCAGTCATCTGTGTGTTGTGGCTAATGTCGGCATCAACTACGCCTGTCCCATGAGGTTTGAGGCCATCCTCAGTTCATGCATCAGCTGGAGGAGGTGGTGAAGGCTGCTGGCCTCACATGCAGGGTGCTAGCAGCGCTCGCAATTTGCAGCGCTGTTCCCAAAATTGTGAGTGGTGGGTCTCAACGAAAGGCTTGATCGACTGTTTGACAGCCACGCTGCAGATTTCTAGACCATCTCTATCAGCTGGTATTTTGTAGGAGTCCCTTCGATAGGTCAGGGGCGCAGTACACAAAGGAAGCAGCTACTCAGGTGGCAGAGTACTTGTGGAGTGCACACGAGAGGTTTTTAGGCTAGGCACTAGTTTGAGATACTTTGATGAACTCTCGCATGACGAAACGTAGAAACGGAAGTCAGAGCGCATTCAGAGTAAAGACACTTTGACTGAGTCGAGGCATTTGTAACAAAGTTCCCAAATTTACTGCCCTTCAGGGAGTTTCTCACTCTCATTCTTGGCACTGAGTGCTGGCTGCAAAATGAAATAGAAATCTCTGGGATATTTAGCGAGTCATGGAACATATATCAGAGAGACAGATTAGACACCATAGGCAAAGGGGTGTCCATTGCAATTGACAAAAATATTGAGTCTATTGCGGTCGAAAAGGGTGACAGTTTATTTATCTGGTCACGTATAACAGGTGTAGGTGGAAGTATGTTATTGTTGATGTTTTTACCGGCCATCCGATTCCTCTCTGTCAATTCTAGAGTCATTGAAATCAAGTCCAGAGTTAGTATAACGTAAGTACCCCGATGTTGCGATATTAGTTGGAAGCTACTTTAACCTACTGAGTATAGACTGGAGTGCCTATGTATTCATTGAGGGGGTAGAGACAGACAGTCCTGCGAAGTACTGTTGAACACATTTTCTGGAAACTATCTTGAGCAGCTAGTCCAGCAGCCTACATGCGGTTGTAATATCTTGGATCTAGCACCTACACATAGGCCTGACCTTATCGACAGCGTCACTATTCACGGGGATTAGTGATCATGATATCATTATAGCAACTATGGTTATGAAAGTTAATAAATCAGTCAAGAAGGCTAGGCGAGTGTTTCTGTTAGAAAGATCAGATAAGTAGTGTACCTCACTTACACAGTGAACTGACGTCTCCTAGTTACAGTAAGAGGGATGTAGAGGAATCATGGGCAAAGTTCAAATATGTTATTAATGTGGTCTGGAGAAATATGTAATTAGCAAGTGGAGTTTGTCGTGTCACCGCCAGACACCACACTTGCTAGGTGGTAGCCTTTAAATCGGCCACGATCCGTTACTATACGTCGGACCCGCGTGTCGCCACTATCAGTGATTGCAGACCGAGCGCCGCCACACGGCAGGTCTAGTCTAGACACACTTCCTAGCACTCGCCCCAGTTATACAGCCGACTTTGATAGCGATGGTTCACTAACAAATTACGCTCTCATTTGCCGAGACGATAGTTAGCATAGCCTTCAGCTACGTCATTTGCTACGACCTAGCAAGGCGCCATTACCAGTTACTATTGATGCTGTAAAACATGTACCGTCAAGAGCGATGTTCACCAATTATGTATTAAAGTTAAGTATTCCAGCAGCTACGTACGTTTTTTACTATTCTCATTTCCGTGTCCTGTTCCAGACCTCACGCCAGCCTGCGTGAGCTTAAGCGCGTGCCTTTCGGCTTCCTCATAGTGGGTTGGCTGTCTTGCCAATCCACAACAGAGTTAGGACGAAAAAGACTCACCAAGGTTTAAGAATGATATCTGGGAAAGGTTGAGGAAGCAGAGACTGTTTCATTACCCGTGCAAGAGAGAAACCCCAAATGACGACAGGTAAAGATTAATAGACATTCATTGGTCCCATTCCATTAGGGAAGGAAGTCGGATGTGGTGTTTCAAAGGAACCATTCTGCCATTTGCCTGAAACAATTTAGGGAAATCATGGGAAACCTTAATCAGGTTGGTCAGACCCAGGTTTGAACTGCCATCCTCCCGAATGAGAGTCCAGTGTGCTAACTAAGTCGCTCTGTAAAAGCGGAGTTTTACACGCCGATTTCTTAGAGAGGTCGCATATTGGTGTAGTGCTATACCGATATGTATTAACTGGGACAGTGAAACACGATGGGCCACTCTGTCGAGTGGGCAGCTAAAATTCCGCTTTACAAATAATTTTCTTTGCAAGGGTAAGGAAACTGGCACTTTTCGTCCACACTGGGCGTTGCGTGAAAGATCTGATGCGCAGTATTTGTTTGGAGTGACTCCAGCTACACATTGTAAAAACGAAATAGCAAATATCTGCCGAAACGTCGGAGAAAATACACCTGACGACTATAAGGATGGACATTTTCAGCAATTCGAGATAATGACTGACTACGTCCAATAAGCTATGTCAATTCTTTCTTATGTAAACTGGAATAACCTCAACAGTTTAAGCTCTTGTATAAAGTCTTTAGCTCCATAACCTTCGTTAAAGTTAGTTCCATTCATAGCGGTAAAAGCTATTTAGGACTTTCAATAGCAATGATATTGTCATAAACCGATGATTTTACAATCTGTTTGAGTTTACACCTGGTTACTTCTCTACCAGATTCACATGCAACTTTTTCAATCTCCTAGTTCAATAACGTGCGAATTCCTTACATACATTACGAAATCTACCTTTTCGAAATTTATCAGTACGAATTTCTTCAACATATTTTACAACATTCCAGTCACCACACTTTCTGGTGATGTCAGTTAACTATACATAAAAAATTCTAATTCATACATTCATCCTCATTACCAAAAGACAAAGCAAATATATGCTCCTTCATAAAACTACTAACCTCCCAGTCATCAACTAGACAAAAAAATCTTTGTTTTATTGTTCAATCTTTCTTATAATCTTCCTCTTCATATAAATGATTGAATATCGAATATACTCCCATAACGAATTATACAAGCAGTTCCTGGCTAAGATAAATTACCTGAATACTAATGGAGGCATTCAGTGCTAAGTAAAGATTAAGAAAGTAAAGATGTAGCTGATTAAGCAGTTAAAAAGCATTTAGGTGAGGAAGATAGGATTAAATGTAAAAACACTATAGAGGTCACAAATCACAATAACAGGGAGATTGAAGTTAAAAACTTATTTATGAATGACTCAGTCTAATATTCAAGAGGGAGCAAAAAAATATGAAGAGTTGAAAGAGTCACCAGAGGCAACAATAAGAATAATTCAAGTGCATAGCTAAGATATCTAGATGCAGATGATAGTAATATATTAAAGGGTAGTGTCAGAACCCATTAAGAGTTAATGAAGAATAGCATCTCTATTAATGAATGAATCCTATACAGTTCATTCTGTATGAACTCCCAGTTCGCCCTAAAGTCACATACTTAAATTAAAAATGAAATGTATCCAAGCGAAAGTAACTCTCAGTCAGCAGCTACATTAAATATAACACAAATTCATTAACCATAACGACTATTAACTTGATTCAATTACATGGTTTCCACTGTTTGAGGAATATACTTCACTGATTACAAATAATATTTATATTTCATTCATTATATAATATCCTCAGAAAAGAATTCTCAAAATATTTCATTATATTGTTAAGGGATTAAAACTTAGAATATACTGAGTTTTGGATCCCTATGAGTTTACACGTAATAAGTATTATGATACAGACTACACATACACAGGTAACCAATTTTGTGAACATATCGATTCTGCATCTGCAGACAGCTCGAGTCATGAACACAGCAGTACCCCTTTCCTTTATAGAGAGACAGTGTTGATTTGGCTAATGAAAGAGTGAGAGAAAATAGCGAACTCAATGTTTCTTTGAGACAGGATTTCTGGGGAGCTGTGAAGGAATTTCTAACTATTATCCTATTATCTTTAAAATGCGGTTACGTGTATTGACAATTTAAAGCTACAAATGTAACTATGATATTAGAGTACAAAAACTGTGAAGATGCTATTAAATGAGGAAGGCAAAATCAAATTTAAAAATTCTACAGAAATCATAGGTCATCCAAGTCTAACGTCTAATCAAAAATGCCGTTTTGAAACGATGATTTAGGTGGTGTTTGTGGAATTAGAACTGAGTCATGATAAAACTCTTTGCAGTAAAGTATCACTTAGTTAGCAATTTCTCTTTTTTCTACTATTTCTTTCCTCTTGAACTTCTTTAACTGCAAAAATAACTGATCTATCACCTTTTTTAATTTATTTGTAATGTGAATGTGGTTCCTTTTCCCAAAGTTTCAATCCTTCTTACAACTCCTCAACTTTCCATGTGTTTCGTTTACCTAGTTTAAATATTTTTGAATTGCATTTTGGAAACATTCCTGTAATACAAAAAGTGTGTTTGTGTTACAGCTTTATAAAGACATGATTTTATTTTAAAATCTTCCATTGTATATGTGACATGTTAAATCAGCAGTAATGAAACAAAACTCATCGATCCAACTGCTTGTGCTCAGTTCTTTGAATGTGTTAAAATTCGTGTGAAAAACACCAAATTCGTGGTCAATGTTGTGCAGATGCACATAATCCTGACCAAATATATTTAGAAAGTTCAGATTGCCTCACAATAATAATAATTATTTTTTAATATGTTTGAGGTAAATAAAAGCAGTTTATTCTTTCATGTATACATCAAGTAAAATATTCTCTTGCACTATTTAGATTTTCCAATAAAATTCATCATACTACAAATTATTTATCTTGACAGTATTCTAATGGTATAACATCGTATTTGTGACTAACAAATGATGCTAATGAGGCACCTGCTGCATTATATTGCTTTATAAGCGTTTTGTACTTTGACTGCTCAGAGCTTTTGGGGTAAGTGTATACCCAGTTCATTTTATTCGAATTGACAAACCAGAAGCTAAGTCCGCCCCTGCTAGCTGAGTAGTCAGTATGACAGAATGTCAATCCTAAGGGCTCGGGTTCGATTCCCGGCTAGGTCAGAGATTTTCTTCGCTCAGGGACTGGGTGTTGTGTTGTCCTAATCATCATCATTTCATCCCCATCGTCGCACAAGTCGCCAAAGTGGCGTCAAATTGAATGACTTGCACCCGGCGAATGGTCTACCCTATGGGAGGCCCTAGTCACACGACACTTACATTTACTTGGACCTAAGAATGTTTATCAATCATTAATATTGTTTTTCTCTACCTACTGGGAACTATTATCGCACATCGAATTGAGTTCAGTAGAATGTGAGTGTACTTCTTTTTTGCCCTCTTCTCTGGAATTCTTATTTTAGGCTCTCAAAGTGCTTCCAGTTAATTTCTAACAAATGAATAGATTATTTCAATTAATTGGTAATTCATCAGTTTGTAAAGACAGACCGACTGTACCTCTAAGAGATAGCAGCATTAGCGCAGCATTGGTTGGATTTAACACCAAATGTCACATTAAAAAGTAAAAAACTATATTGTGATAGAGAAACACTTGTAATTTTCATTCATCACCACAATTTGAAAAGTTTAGAAAAATTTATTCATACAAAGATGCCTAATATGAACCATTTGCATCCAAACACATTAATTTTAATTTTCCTGACGTTATGTATGTAAAGCATACTGATCACATTCATAGGGAGACAAATTTTAATGATGATTTAAGCTTAATACTGAATCTGGTTCGCCTATTATTTAAAAACCATGTAATCCTTTATTAGCTCCAATTTATGGTGAAATGCATGATTTAGTAATAACTCTTATCGAATAAAATAATAATCTGATGTTCCTCACTGCTATTGAAACCAATCTTTTAGATATGAAATGATGATTTTAGCTTTAATAAATGAACATGATTGGAAGCTATCAGATTTCTTCTTTTTCTCTGAATGAGAAGAACAAAAGTAATGTGACTATTCCTAAGAAGGATACAGAGATTAGCAACATTTATATTGGCAATGGACAGTAGACAACTAATCATGTTTAGTTATGTGTAAGTTTTAGGACTGTTCAGACTGATGGAACAGACTACCCAGCATATGATGGAAAGTCTAATATAATGTTAATCGAAAACTATGTTGCAAACCTAATTGAGTTTGTAATCATAAAGGAAGGAAATAATAATTTACTTAGAATTTATTTAATCGTCTGTTCTATTCCAATTGACTTCATCTCCTGCTGATATTATATGCATGGAAGGTCATATCATTAACACTGTTAAAACAAAGAGGCACACAACTGCAGAGGTGGACACTGTGTTAGGTCAATGGTCGTCAATGGCAGGATATGGTCAGACTATTATCCACTTAGCCTGGACATGGGCGAGCAAGTGCGTTATTCAACGCCTGAAGTTACTATTAAAACATCACTAAAACGTTAAAATCTCAAAGCAAACAATTATGCTCCAAAATAGACAGTTGTCTTTATTCACAGCTGCCAGCGGCTACAGAAGGCACAAGTTGTTCTCGTCACACGAGAATCGCTGATGTTGGCGCGCACTGTGCCACCTCATTCGCTGCCAGGGTGGATCCATTGGGCTCAGTATCCACTGACGCCACAGGCAGCTGGTTGAGGCTTGGTCAGCCCTGTTTGTGCTGCCTCTGGTGTTAATAGCTGAGGGGTGTGGGTAACCAGAGTGACGTCACTGAAATTGTAGATGGCGCCTCAGTGAACAACCGTTGGCTCTGCATGGAGCCATGCTACACCCTCTGACAGGAGTAAGTGTCACATTGAAGGATGTCTACAGGGTTAGAAGGTAAGTAATGGCCACAGCACACTTCCCATGATGATGAAAGTTGACTGCTCCTGGACCGCTATTGTTATACCTTTGCATAAAAAGGGGGATAGATCTGATGTCAACAATTACCGTCCAATCTCCCTTCTAACAGCTTTATCCAATTTTTTTGAGAAAGTAGTGTATTCAAGAGTAGCTTCACATATCTGTAAAAATGAAGTACTAACAAAATGTCAGTTTGGTTTCCAGAAAGGTTTTTCAACAGAAAATGCCATATATGCTTTCACCAGTCAAATTTTGAATGATCTGAATAACCGAACACCTCCCATTGGGATTTTTTGTGATCTCTCAAAGGCTTTTGATTGTGTAAATCATGAAATTCTGCTAGACAAGCTCAAGTATTGTGGCATGAGTGGGACAGTGCACAAATGGTTTAATTCGTACCTAACTGGAAGAGTGCAGAAAGTTGAAATAAGTAGTTCTCGTAACATGCAAAGATCAGCACATTCCTCAAACTGGGGAACTATCAAGAATGGGGTTCCACAAGGGTGTCTTGGGTCCTTTGTTGTTCTTATTATATATTAATGACTTGCCATTCTATATTCATGAAGAGGCAAAGTTAGTTCTCTTTGCTGATGATACAAGTATAGTAATCACACCTGAGAAACAAGAATTAACTGATGAAATTGTCAATACTGTCTTTCAGAAAATTACTAAGTGGTTCCTTGTAAACGGACTCTCACTGAATTTTGATAAGACACAGTACATACAGTTCCATACAGTGAATGGTATGACGCCATTAATAAATATAGACCTTAATCAGAAGCATATAGCTAAGGTAGAATATTCCAAATTTTTAGGTATGTCCATTGATGAGAGATTAAATTGGAAGAAACACATTGATGATCTGCTGAAACGTTTGAGTTCAGCTACTTATGCAATAAGGGTCATTGCAAATTTTGGTGATAAACATCTTAGTAAATTAGCTTACTACGCCTATTTTCACTCATTGCTTTCATATGGCATCATATTTTGGGGTAATTAATCACTGAGGAATAAAGTATTTACTGCACAGAAGCGTGTAATCAGAATAATAGCTGGAGTCCACCCAAGATCATCCTGCAGACATTTATTTAAGGATCTAGGGATATTCACAGTAGCTTCTCAGTATATATACTCTCTTATGAAATTTGTTATTAACAACCAAACCCAATTCAAAAGTAATAGCAGTGTGCATAACTACAATACTAGGAGAAAGGACGATCTTCACTATTCAAGATTAAATCTAACTTTGGCACAGAAAGGGGTGAATTATACTGGCACTAAAGTCTTTGGTCACTTACCAAATAGTATCAAAAGTCTGACAGATAACCAACAAGTATTTAAGAAGAAATTAAAAGAATTTCTGAATGACAACTCCTTCTACTCCATAGAGGAATTTTTAGATATAAATTAAGAAAAAAAAATATTAAAAAAAATAAAAAAAAAAAAATAAAAATAAAAAAACACAAAAAAATGAAGTTGTTGTATTAACTTAAGTATGTTGTTAAATTAACCTAATTATGTCATGTATTGGAAAATTCGACTCGTTCCACATCATTACGAAATATCGTATTCATGATCCATGGAACTAGTATTAATCTAATCTAATCTAATCTAATCTAATCTAGGGCTACCAGATATCTGCAATTTCGTTTTTACAGTGTGTAGCTCGAGTCATCCCCAACAAATACTGCCTGTTACATGTTTTATGCAACACCCAGTGTTGACAGAATGTGCCAGTTTCTATCACACTGCAAACAAAATGCTTTTTAAAGTGGAAGTTTAGATGCCCATTCGATAGAGTAGCCCCAAATTAGTGTAGTGTGATGTTCCTTTTACCAGTACTTAGTAGCAACGACAGTTAAATTGGATACTGACCACTACTCCAGCAGAACTGCTGTGGGGCCTGGCCAGTGATGCTGATTTTGGAGTAACAGTTATTCTTCGTGTTTTACTGTCACTGTTAATACATATCGGTATAACGAGTATATCACTAGACTAATTTGGGACCTGTCTATGAAGTGGGCATATAAAGCACCGCTTTTACTGAGTGAGATGGCGCAGTGGTTAGCACACTGGACTCGCAGTTGTGGAGGACAGCGGTTCATACCACGTCCAGCCACCCTGATTTAGGTTTTCCATGAATTCCCTAAATCGCTTCAGGCCACAATGGTTCCTTTGAATTGGCATGACCGACTTTCTTCCCTAATCGAATGACCTTGCTGTTTGGTCCCCTTCCCTGGATCAACCAACCAACCAACCAATGACACTTTAAATATCATGTTGTTTGTAATGGGCAACAAACTGACGCTTTCCATCGAGAATAGGCGTCACATGAGAGATGTGATGAGCAGTATTTGTTTGGGCTCACTCCAGGTACACACTGCAAAAACGAAATTGCAAATATCTATGGAAACATGCACATGAAGACTCTTAGGTGGGACACTCTGTATATGAGAACTCTGAGAAAAGAATGTACATAAATATCATTTAACTGAGAAAGCATTTCACAGTATACTTGAACAATATAGTAGTGAAAAAACCCTCAGAGTTAAAGATGGACAACCTATAGATCTACAGTTTACAAGGCAATGAATGGTACTCTTAAAAATCATCATGCATTTAAAGTAAAACTGATATTATACTATGACTTAAAATTGAATATTACCAAAGAAACAAATGAATTTAGATTCTCACTGTAAAACTACACAATAGTAATGACAAAATTTTGTACTAATCGTAAACTAAAGATTTTGACATGTATGCAATATATTCAAGATAGGGTATTAGGCTGGGTATTGGATATGGTAATAGGATTACAGCTTGCCATTGACAAAGTCACATACTCTGTGGACCTTAGTAAACGAAATTATCAAAGCAAATTTGCAAAGGAAGCAGATATAGATGTTAAGAACAAAGACGAGAAACATTAGATCCAGTTGGTCCTACAATGTATTAAAATTCTGACCAAAATAGTAACTACAAAGAATATGTGGAAAACTTAGAGAGAAAATGTGACTTAATGGAATATCCAGGAAAACTTTATGGTATACTAAATATGAACAGAAATTAAATATAATGATTAATGTATATGCATATAATGAGTACTAAGTGTTGTATCCATTAAAGATTACAAACATGCAAGGAAAATACGCGTAAATTTACTTTCCTTGGAAGATGGTAATAATTCTAATTAATTTTGGGTTAAAAATTTATCTGTTTTAGTTTGATCTCAGTACTCTTCGAACATGATAAAATTTATAATGTATAATGTGTATGCAACACTTTACTGCAGAAGATTATCTAAATACATACAAGGAAGATTGTTCAAAAAAATGAATCAGTTAAGCTTACACTCCCAATAAAGGTGAACATATGCGACTTACAAACTATAAACATATAATGTTTCTCCCAATTGTGACACACACTGACTTTGAAACCTTACTTGAGAAAATGGATACATATAATCCAAATCGAAATGAATCATATACAATGAAATAGAAAAAGAATAAATAGCAGGTTTTTGTTACTAACTTATATACAGTCATGATTATTACAAAGATACAATGGTATATTTGCTGACCCTGTTTCACATAAACTGTTTGTTGAGTTAGTGAAAAACGAGACAGAAGCGATTAAATATTCACACGAATTGACATTAAAGCCAAAGTGATTACTATTCACCTTCCCATTTTTCTAATTTGATAAATGTCCAAATTAAAGTCTTGACTTGAATATCCTCAAAAACAATCTCGTCACGATCTATTCTTGATCCCCATTTAATGAAGTCCTAATTGTTGTTCTCTGAAGCTTTACGTCCTAAATAACTTTCGAACTAGAACAGACTAGAGACTGGAGTATTTTAATTACAACGTATGGCTATTTATACTTTAATAAACACTATCTTTGGTGTCCCAGACCTACGTTCTATGAATATAATATTGATTTTCTTATGTATTGGAATAACTAATATTTTAATATTTTCTACTGTTTTCCCCCCTTCCCGCATTTCTATAATTTATAATTAATTTTCCTTTTCTTTTGTTTTCTGTACTAGATATTTCCCTCTGTTTCTTTTTTATTTATTTTTCTTAATTACTACTTGTGGAGGGACTTGGGTCATTTTGTGAATTGATATTTTAAGGACATGGGAGCTAATTTGGGAGCTATTTTTGTTTTTTCAACCACGACAGGCGCTGTAGGTGTTACACTGGCCAGCAGCTGCTGCCTGACTGATGCTAGTGTTATGTGCTGGGGTGCTTTTTTTCAATTAATCTGCATAATCATTAGGTGGTTCCTCAACCTGTTGGTCATCATATATTGGTACTGTTTATCACAAGGGTATGCACCCTCCCACAATTCAAATCTCGCTGCTAGTGTCCCCAATATATATTTTAATTTCCTGTAATTTTAACTCACAATGCATGCAACTTGTAGTATAAACTGAAACAATACATACCTATTTTCTTCCATAATTTGAGTGTGTAAGATGCTCACCTATTGAGCCCTTGCATGCTTTGAGGTTGGAGAACGATCAGGCCAGTATCATATCTAACAATGTAGAAAAATACATTTCGTTCTCCAAGCGAATGATACCAGGAATAATAACGATTTATGAAGACACCTTTTCACAAGCTTGCCGAGATATGAATATCACTTAAGCTACATTTCCCGATAATGCAAAGATCTAGAAGTGGGTCTTTCCACGTGAATTCCTGGATTCTATGGAGAGACGCCATGAAAGCACATCGTTCAGTATAACTGGGGCACACATTTTGGATCCTGCCTTGTATCAAACTCAAACTATTGACCAATGTTAATAGCTTGCCTTTTTTTGAATGTGGGATTTGCAGGGATTTCCACAAGTTCGCCAAGGCGATTAACTGACTATGGGGGAGTACAGATGATCTGATGGTCTGAGTTACATACTTTACTTGGATGTAGACAATCTCTATGGACAGAATCTGCAAGAAAATCTGCCGTCTGAAGGGTTCCGATGGTTGTACAAAAATTAAGTCGCCAGACAGAAGGATAAGAACCTCAATGTAGCTGCTGATTCTGGTAGGGGATATGTCCTCAAGGCAAACCTGGAGTATCCAACTGATTTTAATGATGATCACAGTGTCCTGCCATTCTGTCTGGAGCGCCTAGCCCCGCAAATGGTTCCATCCCCAAGTTGATGACAATGTTGGAGAATAAGTACAGATACATTCTACACTATAGAAACGTCCACCAATGCTGGAGAGGCGACTTCTTTGAATCAACTGCTGCATCTCTTTAAAGTGCAGTATATTGATTTAAACAATGAACAGAGGGTTCTCCCACTGTGTGACTTTGAGAAAGATTTTTTTAATTAACGAATAATTCAGTTTTTGACAAAATTATGGAGAATTTTAGAAACAGTCACAATATTCATTTACTTCACCATTGAGATGGGCATTATGGTGCAAGGGATTACGTCACTAGACCAGATTTTAACTGGGCCACAATCTTTAGTGCACTTGTTGCTGTGGAGATGGCTAATGTTTCAGTGGAGTTCACAAATCCTGTCTATACTGATATGTGTGTTCTTGACCTCTCCAAACTCCACATGTACCGATACAACTGCAAGTTTGGAAAACAAAACCTCGCTGATTTCAAATTGTGTTATGTGGATACAAACAGCATAATCTACTAGGTGCAAGGCTGCATTCTGTATGAAGTAATTAGATTCAAACTGGATGAATACGGCAGGTCAGGATATGTGGCCGATATTGTTTATGGAATAACACTGTAGAACAAGAAGGTTACTGACCTGACGAAAGACGTGTGGAATGGCTCGGAGATTGTGGAGTTTGAAGATCTCGGGTCAAAGTTATACACACACCGTGTAGATGCAGGCGTCACCCACACACAGGCTAAGGGTTTGTATCATGTGGCCTCACAGGCGCTCGTAATCGAAGACTATAAGGAGTGTCTGGTAGCTTCCCAGTAACAGGGCCATGAGGTGCATACTGCACTGCAGTTTAAAATTGGTCTGTTGCTTCATGATAACAAACTCTTCATCTGTGTGAATGAGATTAGAAACCCCACCCCAAGTTGCCACATTATTCATGTGTGTTAGTGTGTGTTTGTTTGTGTGTGTGTGTGTGTGTGTGTGTGTGTGTGTGTGTGTGTGTGTGTGTGTGTGTGTGTGGGATAGGCTGCTTAGGCGTTTGACATAGTTATGTGTAAATTTGTAAATGTGTGTGTTTGCATGTGAATTGTATATCATTCTGTGTTATTTTTATGTGTGTGTGTTTCTTCACCTGCTACTGCTCGTCCCTATACACGGTAAATATTGTTAGTAATGAAGATTATTCTCCTCTTCTTCTACTATAATGTATCTCTGTTGCTCTAAAAATTGTATACTTAATCAGTTGCTGTGATGTAAATAAAACCATTCTCCATTTATGCACTCTCTTTTGGAAAACAATGTATTGTTACCGGTATTATGTACCTCTGCTAGAGTAAATATTGTATAATGATCAGTAGATGTTATATAAATAAAATGAGTCTGCTTGTATGTAACCTCTTTTTGAAAAAAATCTATTTTTACTGGTATGATGCATCTCAGCTGTTGTAAATATTCTATAGTTGATCAGTAGCTGTTACGAAAATACAATCATTCTGCATTCATGCACTCTCTTTTGTGTTGAAAAAAGTATTGTTTTGATAATAATCCATGAATAAATTGCTATATAGGTCTTATTATTAATACTTGATCTTCTTACCATTACAGTTGTTCTAGGGAGGAAATAAATAAGCATACATTTTAAATACACTCGCCTTTACACAAGTGTTGAAATAATATTTTTTTATATTGCTCTGATTTCTGTCTTAATTGCAGTCAAGCCTCTAGGTACAATTATGTACATAGCCATTCTTTCAGGAACATTCAGCCTCCACTGATTTTATGGTTACAGCTTAAACACAACATATTTTGGTACAAGAGAAATACAGACATTGATGCATTGCTCTATTTGATTTATATGTAAATCGTTATTGCACAAATAATCAATAAATTCATTATTCGCCCCACTCAAGTATGGACTATGGCTGCTCAGTTTGTCTGCAACGATCAATGAAGCATTGTACAGATCACTTGAATTTGCCACATTAGAGTGTTTAATGTATGTGCCTCCACAGTCATATTTTAACTGAAGAACTAGCTCCTCATACACATCTACAAGTTATGTCTTACTCTTTAACAAACTAATTTTAATAGCAGTATAATATGGATGGTATTTAGTTGTCTTTCTGCAGGGAGCTGCTGCATACCCTCGTCCAGCATCAGACTGCAGTCTATATAATAGCAAAAATCTCTAATAAAGCTTATACACTACTGGCCATTAAAATTGCTACTCCAAGAAGAAATGCAGATGATAAACGGGTATTCATTGGACAAATATATTATACTAGAACTGACATGTGATTACATTTTCACGCAATTTGGGTGCACAGATCCTGAGAAATCAGTACCCAGAACAATCACCTCTGGCCATAATACAGGCCTTGATACGCCTGGGCGTTGAGTCAAACAGAACTCTGATAGTGTGTACAGGTACAGCTGCCCATGCAGATTCAACACGATACCACAGTTCATCAAGAGTAGTGACTGGCGTATTGTGATGAGCCAGTTGCTCGGCCACCATTGACCACACGTTTTCAATTGGTGAGAGATCTGGAGAATGTGCCGGCCAGGGCAGCAGTCGAACATTTTCTGTATTCAGAAAGGCCCGTACAGGACCTGCAAAATACGGTCGTGCATTATCCTGCTGAAATGTAGGGTTTCGTGGGGATCGAATGCCCAAGGGTAGAACCACGGGTCGTAACACATGGGACATGCAATGTCTACTGTTCAAAGTGCCGTCAATGCGAACAAGAGGTGACAGAGACGTGTAACCGATGGCACCCCATACCATCACGCCGGGTGATACGCCAGTATGGCGACGACGAATACACGCTTCCAATGTGCATTCACCGCGATGTCGCCAAACACGGAAGCGACCATCATGTTGCTGTACACGGAACCTGGATTCATCCGAAAAAATGACGTTTTGCTCTTCTTGCACCCAGGTTAGTCGTCGAGTACACCATTGCAGGCGCTCCTGTCTGTGATGCAGTGTCAAGGGTAACCGCAGCCACGGTCTCCGAGCTGATAGTCCGTGCTGCCACAAACGTCGTCGAACTGTTCGTGCAGATGGTTGTTGTGTCGTAAACGTCCCCATCTGTTGAATCAGGGATCGAGACGTGGCTGCACGATCCGTTACAGCGGTGCGGATAAGATGCCTGTCATCTCGACTGCTAGTGGTACGAGGCCGTTGGGATCCAGCACGGCGTTCCATATTACCCTCTTGAACCCACCGATTCCATATTCTGCTAACAGTTATTGGATCTCGATCAACGCGAGCAGCAATGTCGCGATACGATAAACCGCAATTATGATAGGCTACAATCCTACCTTTATCAAAGTCGGAAACGTGATGTTACGCATTTCTCCTCCTTACACGAGGCATCACAACAACGTTTCACCAGGCAACGCCTTTCAACTGCAGTTTCTGTATGAGAAATCGGTTGGAAACTTTCCGCATGTCAGCACGTTGTAGGTCTCGCCACTGGCGCCAACCTTGTGTGAATGCTCTGAAAAGCTAATAATTTGAATATCACAGCATCTTCTTCCTGTCGGTTAAATTTCGCGTCTGTAGCACGTCATCTTCGTGGTGTAGCAATTTTAATGGCGAGTAGTGTACATTTAATAATGTTAATAATGCTCATATTTGGAGATGGAGTGACAGAATACATACCGGTACTGACAGTTTCTTCATCCCAGCTTATCTTTGCTGCTGCTCGCAGTACTTCATTCTGGACAGCAAATGATGATGTGCAAAAATGCTGAATAGGTGGGGAGCTGAATTTGCATGCCATTGGCCGTGTGTTAGAGCCACGGGGGGTTTTCGATGTGGGATCTGCTTTATGCAAAATTCGCAGTGGTGAAGAATGGGCGGGAGCGGCCTCCTCTCCACCCCCCCCCCCTCCCCCCTTCGTTGAAGCCAGCACGTGGCAGGATGTCTTTCCTGAAATGGCTGTGGAGATATGGAGGTGCTCCTGATGCTGCTGTCAGCGAACTATGACATGTGCAGTTGTCTCAGCTGTCATATGATACCACAGTGCTATGCTACGCTACTACTGCAGTTAGGTAAGATCACGAAATGTGTTCGCTTTTGCAAAAATTCGGATTGACTTCAGCCGTTTGAGACACTTGAAATTTGTGCTGGACCAGTACTCAAACCCAGATTTCCTGCGTATACTGAGTGGTCACTTAACTACTCTTGCTACACGAGCATGGCTCTATGACCAATCATGACTTCCAAATGTTATGAAGTCCACAGCCCATACTCCCAGACATTTCGTGATCCCCGCACAGGCAGAGGCATATTTTTACCATCAGTTTAACCCATCGAGGCAAATATATGATGTCTGTGTTTATACCGTGCCCGTGTATTTCTATTTGAGAGTGGTTGACCTCCTCTAAGACAGTACAAAAAAAAAAAAAAAAAAAAGGCAACTGAGTTGAAGTAGGTCCTCTGATGTCTACAGTTTCCAAAGTTTCCAAGCGGACACAGCGGACAATTCATAAGGAAAATCGATAATCTTTTTGCGGCACTTAAACATAGGCTTAACAGCATCGTTGTGAACACCCCATCTTATACCTGGGAGTCCCTTAACTGTAACTCCAATGTTTTTTAGAAGAATAGTCCGTCTATCCTCTGAAGGTGCGTAAGGCACGTTCACACCTTCTGAAATCTGCACAGAGTGAGAGAGTGATTTGCTCAGCGTAGAAATAATGCCTTAGAATTAAGTTCGCAAATTATCGTTCGAACTGCTGGATGCATACCTGAAGCATTGTCATGTCCTTGTCCTCAGCAAACTGTTGTATCTAGGCCATCCTGTTCAGTAACCTGAAGTAATATCTTTCGTTAAGTTGAGGCCTTTCTCCCTAGTTTACTGAAGGTAACCTAAGTACGACTCCATCACTTTTGTGTTTTGTTTTCTATATGAAACCTTACGAAAGATTTCATTGATTTTCTACAAGCAACATTACTGGAGAAGTGTCGAAGATAATAACCCTTCAAAAGTAATTTTTTATATCATCTAAAATCTTTTCCTTGACATATCCACAGAGAAGAGAGATAAATCCATTTTGTGTAGTGTGGGATAAATACCTTGTAAAATATTTTACTGCAATGTGAGCGGACTGTTCTAGGTTGACGAAATGTCCCCTTAGCACAGGATCATTCACAGATAACAGGATAATCAGATAGCAGAAAATTTCCGGCCAGTGTAAGCTCTGTGTGGGTGCGGAATGGAATACTATGTTTAGCGAAAAACATAGCCACATCTGTCAGTCTTATTAAAATGTCTCCCAATTACATTCTTTCTATTTCAGATGCTGTATGAGTAACGTGATCAATTGTTCTATTAGTACTAAGACTTGTTTAAAAACTTTCTCCATTTTTAGAAACGAAATTACCATGCCCTTCAGACTTGCATTTATCCTTGTTCCACAAAAACTTCGGGATGACTTAATTAAATTAAAAAATGAACCGTTTCAAAACAAAGACGGACCATTTGATTCTGTTAACAGACAAGGTGGTAAGGACGAGATCAAATATCCCAGCTGGCAGTTGACTTCAGATTTCTATGTCAATAGGCCCAACAGAGAGCAAAGTTGCTAAAAAGCAAAGTTTGTGGTTTTGTTGCTCTAGGCTGCTTAGCATAGACGCAAGTTAGAACAAAACGTCTAAATTTTTAATGGCTTTCAAGCTTGGTGGTTGGTTAGTCAGAAATTTTACAGCCATACAGCGGATAAACATCAGTGTCGTTTTGAAAACGTTGTAGAGGTGTTTTAGAAAGACCGCCAGATGTGGCTATGTTTGTGCCTAAACTGAATCTTCCGTTCCGCACCACACAGAGCCTGTACTGGCAGAAGATGATGGAAATTTTCTGCAGCTGATTAGACTGTTATCTGTGAATGATACTCTGGTAAGCGAACACTTGGTCAAGATAGAACAGGGACTCAGCCACAGTCCAGCAAAATGAATTTATCTGACTTGCTAAGGAAAATATTTTTAAAAAATTATATAGCAAATTTTGTAGGGTTATCATCTTCCACAGCACGCCAGACATTTTCTATGTAGATCCCAACAATGAAATCTTTCATTATTTTCCTTGGAGCGTTGCTGCGCGGGGTAGCCGCGCGGTCTCAGGCGTCTTGTCACGGTCCACGCGGCTGCCTCCGTCCGAGGGTCAGTTCTCCCTCGGACATGGGTATTTGTGTCGTCCTTAGCGTAAGTTAGATTTAACAGTGTGTACGCTTAGGGCCGATGACCTCCGCAGCTTGGTCCCATAAGACCTTACCACAAATTTTCAAATTTGGAGCTATCATACAGAAAACAAAAAATAGAAGCAAAGGAGTCATTTCTTGGTATCTCCAACACACTAGGGAGAAAGACCTTAGGGTTACGGAATATTTTTCTTCAGGTTCTTGAGCACCATGATGGTCTAGATATAACAATGTGCTGGAGATAGTGACATGAAAATGTTTCAGATATGCATCCATGGGTTCAAGTAATAATTCTGAGGCATTATTTGTAACCTGCGCAAACAAGTCTCTCAGTACGTGCAGATTACGTGGTTTTGCAGGAGTTCTATTATCTGTGTCTTTTTCTGGGACCTCATACCTTCAATGGGTAGACGGATCATTCTTCTGAAAAACAATGCAGTTGCAGTTGAGAGACTTTCAGGTATATGGTGCAGTGTTCACAACGAAGATGATAAGCCTATGTCTCAGTGCTTCAAGAAGATTATCGATTTTACTCAGGAATTGTCTGATTCTTCCGAAACTATAGACATCACATGAGCTACTGTAACTTTTTCAGTGCTATCTTAGGGGGAATCAACCATTTTCAACGAATTTACAGATTCTTGATGGCAGGCTCGGTATGTGTAGTACTAAGAAGAGGCTTTAGAGCTCTAGAGAGGAGAAACTATCGTTTTCACAAAGCACTTCGCTTTTTAGAGTGAATATTCCTTGGAAAAGTTGGAAAGCCACCAGGCGCTGAAAAGGTCAGTGTTAGTGTGCATCGGCAGGTTACCGCAAGAAGTAGATAGATGCTGCAGAACATGGAATGTGTATCAGATGCTTTTGGTACTGTAGAACACATCAACAAGCGTAAAATCTCATAAACACAACTTCTTGTCACTATAAAAAGATTAATTGACAATTATTACAACATTTCCAAAGATGATATCCTTGCAGAAATGCCACGCCGAAAAAGTTTCTGCATTCTACCAAAGTTCTAAAAGAACATTTTGATGGTTGTTGAATAAGAATGTTTGGAATTTGTTCTCAACCTCGTTCTGGCATGGAATGTATATCAGATGCTTTTGGTACTGTAGAACACATATAAAAAAAACCAGTTGTAGTGGTTAATAAAAAAAAAAGAAATAAGAAGAGAAGAAAAGGTTGAAAATGTGGAAGAAATCGTGAATAAAAATGGTTTTTTCAAAATCGTTAATGACCGTGAAAAAAGGGAAAGAAAGAAAGAAATGCAGATCGGACTTTGTATTACAGAAAAGCTATCGGACTTCGTTATTCGAAAAAGCTATTGTTGGGGTGGTCCTTGTGGCGTTTTTGAGCAAAAGTTAAACCAATTTCCACTACAAAACTTAATGAAAAGAAACAGAGAATAACAAAACGTAACTGACAGGGGTAAGTGGCGTAGATAAATCATCCTTTACCAGGTTAACTTGTCTTCTTTCGTGCGGCGTCCAGGTCTTCAAAAATCTCCTTCATTTCTGCGTGAAAAGTCGGCTCCGAAATCTTGCAATAGTCCAGGGATCACTAATTTATACCAATTAAAATCATCTTGATACTGTATGCAATTTAATTCACTTTGCTACTTCCATGCTCCGAATTTCTTAACAACTTCCACAATGTCTACACATTGCAATCAGATCAAGATTAGCCATTAAGTTTTTACGTCAGCATCAGATCACGTCTGCCTTAAGCTTCGGCTAACAAGAGGCAATTGAAACGGAATAAAAAACAAAAAAGAGTTACAATTTTAGTATTTTCTCTCTGCCGTCGAGCACTCATACGGCTGCGACGGGACATTTTTTATCTGAGGGAACGAGTGTAGCGCGGCGAAATTCAAAGCCCCGCTACATCGCCCCCTCGACTGTCACGCTAAAACATTTAGCGTGGCAGGCTAGCAAACAATAGAATAGATATACCTAAATGTCTATTATACATACTTTCCCAGGAAACGCCACGTGCATACTTAGAAGATTATCTTTGTCAATACTTGGTTTCTAAATCTATATACTACATACACTTGTTACAGTTTTGATCCTTTTTAGACAATTAATATATATATGTTCACATAGTGTGTGTTTGAGCAAGCTGCTCACCAGCGCAGTTAATGTTGTGCGCTTCCAGCGTTGGTTTCCCAACGCATCTCTGGCAGCACGTAGTCTTTGCGCATGTGCAATAGCATCACTGAATTTCTCGTGCGGCAGTCTCAAAATCGCTGTGTTATGCCAGTCTTGCACAGTATTCACTTCCACATAGTGTTCATTACAAGTTGTTATTCCAGCATAAATGGCGTGTTAAGTCCGGTGACACCATAAGATTGAGCGTGTGCGTGATCTGAAGCAACGTCCATGTCTTCTGTTACGACACAACACTCCAGGTCCTTGTGCGTTTTCATGACTATTGTTCCCGGGGCATATATGGTCGATGTAGTTTTTAGCCTCCACATCGGCTTCGACAGGTGCTGAGTTTATTGTCTCCAAGCATCTGAAGGCCGGCCAGGAACAACGGCGTCGATGTTCGCAAAGGTAGGTGTTTCACCACATTGTTTACACTTGCCAACAAACGTTCATTTGCAGTGTGAAAATCCTCATTATCGTCGAAGTAAATTGCAGTTCATATCGATTTACAAACAGTTATTTGGTTTATGCACCATAAGTTTCACAAACAACACAAAATTCGTCGTTTATAACGTTCACTGTTTAACACAGTTTGCAACACTTTTTGCCACATTTACATTTTAACAAAGTTCACTTTGTCCAAGCATGTTTACATCGTTAATTATGAAAGCTCACATTTCGTGGTCACATTTCAAAATATGTTGACAATATGCAAAGTTTTAACACATACACAAATATATATAAATTTACGAGAATATCCATGTGAAATATTTACACTAAAAAAAATTATACTAAGTCCCATTGGCTTTCTTTTATTGGGGTATTAATTTTTTTTTTATTCAGGTTTGGGCGTGCCAAGGGACATCAGACTTAATACTTAAAGCACGGGCTTTCCTTCATTTATTATTTATTTCTTTGTTTTGAGTCCATATCTTGGCTAGTGGTTGACCAGGCTTGTAATGCCATCAATATTCAGTTTTCTTCATGTCTTTTTATTCATACCTGAAAGTTTACTGTCACACAATATATACTTACATTCCATAAACAAACAATACCCAGCTGCAGTAGGCGGTAGGATAATGGAGAAAGAAAGAAAGATAGACTGGAAGAAACTATTCACTACCTAAAAACTGCCAAATCCTACTGCTAATATATAAAAAGAGTACACAATACGTTATAATGTTTGCATCACCTTCAAGGGGTGTGTGAAAGAGGGTGCTTACAATTTATCAAATCATGGGTAAATGTAAGTGTCCTTACGTCAAGTCTGTGTAGGGTAACATCATGACAGATTCTCTGTTTGTGTTGTGATTGTTCATATGACTTAGCGTATTATACCTTAACAAATCCTTGCATGAGTGAATCGCATATCTGCTCAGTACATCCTCAATATCTCTACTTCTTGTGGATACCGTCTATACAAATGGATAATGTATCTCAGACATTGTCTCTCTCATAATGTGTATTATATAATGACATATCAAATTTCCTCTCAAGAGTTCAACCATGAACTTTCTTCTACTTTAATGAAGGTTAAACATTATGTATGTTGTGTATATATATATATATATATATATATATATACACACTCCTGGAAATTGAAATAAGAACACCGTGAATTCATTGTCCCAGGAAGGGCAAACTTTATTGACACATTCCTGGGGTCAGATACATCACATGATCACACTGACAGAACCACAGGCGCATAGACACAGGCAACAGAGCATGCACAATGTCGGCACTAGTACAGTGTATATCCACCTTTCGCAGCAATGCAGGCTGCTATTCTCCCATGGAGACGATCGTAGAGATGCTGGATGTAGTCCTGTGGAACGGCTTGCCATGCCATTTCCACCTGGCGCCTCAGTTGGACCAGCGTTCGTGCTGGACGTGCAGACCGCGTGAGACGACGCTTCATCCAGTCCCAAACATGCTCAATGGGGGACAGATCCGGAGATCTTGCTGGCCAGGGTAGTTGACTTACACCTTCTAGAGCACGTTGGGTGGCACGGGATACATGCGGACGTGCATTGTCCTGTTGGAACAGCAAGTTCCCTTGCCGATATAGGAATGGTAGAACGATGGGTTCGATGACGGTTTGGATGTACCGTGCACTATTCAGTGTCCTCTCGACGATCACCAGTGGTGTACGGCCAGTGTAGGAGATCGCTCCCCACACCATGATGCCGGGTGTTGGCCCTGTGTGCCTCGGTCGTATGCAGTCCTGATTGTGGCGCTCACCTGCACGGCGCCAAACACGCATACGACCATCATTGGCACCAAGGCAGAAGCGACTCTCATCGCTGAAGACGACACGTCTCCATTCGTCCCTCCATTCACGCCTGTCGCGACACCACTGGAGGCGGGCTGCACGATGTTGGGGCGTGAGCGGAAGACGGCCTAACGGTGTGCGGGACCGTAGCCCAGCTTCATGGAGACGGTTGCGAATGGTCCTCGCCGATACCCCAGGAGCAACAGTGTCCCTAATTTGCTGGGAAGTGGCGGTGCGGTCCCCTACGGCACTGCGTAGGATCCTACGGTCTTGGCGTGCATCCGTGCGTCGCTGCGGTCCGGTCCCAGGTCGACGGGCACGTGCACCTTCCGCCGACCACTGGCGACAACATCGATGTACTGTGGAGACCTCACACCCCACGTGTTGAGCAATTCGGCGGTACGTCCACCCGGCCTCCCGCATGCCCACTATACGCCCTCGCTCAAAGTCCGTCAACTGCACATACGGTTCACGTCCACGCTGTCGCGGCATGCTACCAGTGTTAAAGACTGCGATGGAGCTCCGTATGCCACGGCAAACTGGCTGACACTGACGGCGGCGGCGCACAAATGCTGCGCAGCTAGCGCCATTCGACGGCCAACACCGCGATTCCTGGTGTGTCCGCTGTGCCGTGCGTGTGATCATTGCTTGTACAGCCCTCTCGCAGTGTCCGGAGCAAGTATGGTGGGTCTGACACACCGGTGTCAATGTGTTCTTTTTTCCATTTCCAGGAGTGTATATATATATATATATATATATATATATATATATATATATATATCATTTCTTTCTATAAACATAAATAAAGAATGTAGTCTTATAATTGACAGTAAAATGTCTCTTTCTCAGTGTCTGTTGCTTGACGTTGCCTGCACGGGTGGTCACTTCTCCTTTGCACTTACCTTGCATAGCCTGAAAAGTCAAATGTTGTCTTCAACATAGATGTAATTTTGTCATCTGTTCGCTTAAGTGGAGGTATTGTACGAATCGCAAAACAGCCTTAATAACTCTATCTTTTGCTTCCTCAGGGTTTTCTGTCTTGTGTAAAAAAAATTTTTTATACAAATGTATTCACATGAGGGCTGTGCTAAAACTATATTTCAACTTAAGTTCCTTAAAATATCATTCTCCTGTCTGAACACAAACTATAAATGTTTTCTTCCACACAGTGGCTTAACAAAACTTAACAAAAGGTTACCAAGTTACACTTCTCCCATAAATTAAAGCTAGTGTGTTTCCAAGCTACGTTCTTATCACACTTATCTCCACAGCTGTAATCATCATTATGTTCACTCTGCTTTTCTTGCATTCGTTCATTTTCAAGGGCACAGAAAATAGATTCACATTTAGTGTCTTCTACTCACGTGTTCTAACTCATCACAAATGTTTTCTTTCAAATTGAAATTCTTATATAATCTTAAAGATGTAGATTGTTTACTCGCTTCTCTATGTAGCACAATATTACCAAAACATTCTCACTCATTCCTTACTCACAAATTCATCATAATATATATATCCTTATACAGTAAACATATTCCTCATCAAACATTAATATATCACATACGTGGGGCCATTTGGCACTTCCATTCTCATAAAACTCCAATAATATTTTCCTCAAATAATCTCTTGTCTCCATCAACTACTTCACAGTAACTTACCTTCTTATATTAACCTAAATATTAACTCATTCATACTGATCATTCATTCTTACATCCTCATTCATTCTGCTACATACCTATGTCATTACTGATCTCAATAGCTATTATTTCCTCTCATTATAGTGCCATGAAATAACTAACTAGTTGTTGATTCACCTTATAATTTACAATTAACAACCAATGTAACCTGTGTAGATCTCATTCCCATATGAATATCTATTCTCATTCAGTAAGTGTACTCAACTGGGTTTACATTCTCTTCATAACTATGTGTACTAATGTAACTGCAGTATATAATTTCCATAAATGAATGTTTGTGTTCTTAGGCTGTATAACTTAGTGTTCGTGTATTCAATACAAATATCTATGATCTCGTTTTCACAGCAACTTGCTCATGTTCAACTTAGTTATTATTATATTATGTTGTTTTAGTGCACAAAGGGTTTCAAATGTCTGTGGGGATGCAGCCCCCTCGGCTTGTGAGATAACGGGTATTCTAGGGAGTAACAACCTGGGTGAGGTATGCTTGCTATTCTGAAAGGACCTGAATATAATAGCTGCCATTTTCTGTTCAGTTGTTTTAACTTTGTAGACTTGGGATGTGAACGCAAAAGAACAAGGTCATCAACCTGATAGGTTTGTGTATTTGTAACATGTTTGTCATACTTCTCTTTCCTGATTTTGGCTTTATTGCACAACGTAGTGTATGCCTGTCTTACTTTCTCTTCCAAAGGTGTACGTGTTGTGGATGCGGTTAGCTTTGGAATGGGCATAGCCCACTTGTTCTGTTCAGGTTTGTTTAATAATAATTCCTGTGGTGGGTATCCTGTCGAGGCATGAGGCAAATTGTTTACTATCTGCTCAAAGGGTGCTAAAAATTCGATCCACTTTGTGTGTTTGCGAGGTGAATGTATCCTCATGAATTGACCAAACTCTCTAAAAATCCTTCCTACAGGGTTCCCTTCCGGGTGAAATGCTGATGTAAGAATATGTTTGATGTTATGTGTGGCAACAAAAGATTTCCATTTTCCTCTCGTAAAATAGGGTGCGTTATCCGTGATAATGCTGTGGGGTTTGCCAAACCTTGTAAAGTAACTGTTAGTCAAACGTCTAGTAATAGCAGATGCGTCGACAGTGCGGATAGCAAACAATTTTAAGTATTTTGAGAAGACATCAAATACAGCAACGATGTATTTCACACCTCCACGAGCTCTGGGATAAGGTCCGGCGATATCCAACGATACTATCTCCAAAGGTCGGGTTGGTACAATAGGATGTAATTCATTCAAAGATGATCGGTTGGAAAATTTTGCTTTTTGGCAGATGATACATTTACGAACAATTTGCAACACTCTCCGACGCAGATTGGGAGAATAACAGTACTGTACTATTTTATCAGTGCATTTGGTGACTCCGTAGTGTCCCCAAGTTTTGTGTGTGAACAGAATAAAATCGTCAACATGCGCGTCGGGTAGACAAACACACCAATGGTGCGAGTCTGGGGTACGCCTATGAAAAAGTACATTTTTGTGTATTGTGTAATATTTTTGTAAATGTGAAGAAGGATCTGTACGTAATTTCTTTTTGATATTTGACCACCTGGGGTCGCTGTCCTGAAGTGAAGCAAAGTTCTTGCACATATTGCGGTAGTATGGGGCGTATGTACCATCATACATAAGTAAGATGTTAAAGTCTGATGTTTGCTCGGAAAGTTCCGAAAAATCCTGTATGCCTTGGGGAAAACGGGACAGGGCATCGGCTACTACGTTTGATTTACCTTTAATGTAAATAATTTCGAAGCTTGCAGTGAAAGGCACCACCGGGTGAGCCGTGAATGAAGCAATTTGCATGATAGCAAGAAAGAAAGGGCTTGGTGGTCTGTGTATATGCGAGTATGTTTACCCCAGAGAAAGTAGCGAAACTTACGGAATGCCCAAATAATGGCAAGAGCCTCCCGCTCCGTCACAGAGTACGACCTCTCGCACTCAGTGAGTGTGCGGCTCGCAAAACTTATCGGTTTGATGACAGATTGTCTTGATTCGAATTGAATTTGAAATAGAAAAGCTCCAAGGCCGTATGATGACGAATCCGTGGCTAGGCAAAAATCTGACGTCATGTCAGGGTGGCAGAGGAGGGGTGCGTTCACCAATGCATCTTTAATAGCCTGAAAATCAGCTTGGCAAAACTCTGTCCATCTCCAAATTGCGTTCTTTTTCAGTAAAGTTAGCAGGTGAGAGCTGTTCAGAAGCTGTTTTGAAACAAACTACCGAAAGAAAGAAGATAAACCTAAGAATGCTTTCAACTGTTAGCGGTTTTGTGGAGGAGGAAAATTACGAATAGCATCAATCTTCTTAGAGTCGGGACGAATGCCCTCAGGCGAGACAATATGGCCTAAAACTTGATTTCACGCCTTCCTACTTTGGACTTTGAAAGATTTATTGTGACTCCAGCTTGTGAAAATTTAAATAAAATTTGCTGTAACAGATCAATATGTTCCTCGCACGCATTTGTTGGCACGACGATGTCATCGACGTACGCCGTGACGCGTGACAACAAACACGGGCCGAGGACGGCGTCAAGCGCCTCGATGAACCAAAAGGCAACACACAAAACTGATAACTGTGTCCTTCACAAAGGAAAGCAGTGTATTTAGGACTGTCAGTGTGAAGGGACACCTGCCAGTACGATGAGCGGAGGTCATTATTAGTTAGGTATTGTACATGATAAAGTTTTAGCAACTGTTCATCCAAGTTGACGGGTCTTGTGTTAACGGGTATAATAATTTTGTTCATTTCACGTGCGTCTAGCACCAATCTGACATTTCCATCTTGCTTGCCTACCGCCAGGATAGGACTGCAATAAGGGGAATGTGATTTTTCTATAACACCCCAGGTCAACATACGCTCGATTTCACGTGAAACTGCAGGTTTCTTCGCCCATGGAATATTATAATGTGTCCTACAATAAGCCTTATGTGGCCTAACATCCATTTTGTAGCTATAACTACTGATTACACCAGCCCTCTCACTGAAAACTTGTGCATAATCACATAATAATTTGTACAGTTCTTCTTGCTGTTGTTTCGCTAAATAGTCAGATTCGACACATTTCTGATACAATAAATCCTGCTCAGTCTCCTGATAGTCTGAATCTTCAGGTGTTAAATTACATGCACTAACTATGGTAGGATATACCAATTGAAATTGACTTACTTCGTAATGTTTTTGTCGTGGTTCAATCGTCTTGCTAAGTTCAACATTAATTAGTTGTTCTCCTACGGATAATTGACATATGCCATTACTTAAATCTATGATTGCTTTCTGTTCATTCAAAAAATCCATCCCTAGGATGCAGTGTAAGATAAGCTTGTCTACAATCAGAAAATTACACTTGAACTGTGTATTGGAAAATGTGAAGTTAACAAGGGCTTGCATGAGTATGTTCTTAGATTTAGTACCTGTGGCACTAACCACGTGGCAATTCTGTACAGGTAATGTAGGTATGTTTATAATTTGTTTCAATTCATTATAGAATGCGGTTGACATCACACTTGCAGCAGCACCAGTATCGAATAAAATTTGTACATCATAATCGTTAAACTAAACCCATGCCGTAGCTTGTATGAATTCTTTAACACAACTGTCTGATTTAATGTTTATCTCGTCGGTTAATTCCTGTTCTGCTGTCATTTTGTCATCGTACCTGAGGAAACAAATCGTCTCAGCCGTTGCGCTCTTACAACACCTCACGACCGAAGCACGAGCGCTTAGCTCGGTCGTCGACTGGTTTCCGTCGTCTGCTGTGTTTGGCCGGGTTCATTGACGAGCTCCACTATGTTTACATTCCGGCCGTTTGGCGCCCACGCGTCAGCTGATGGCGCGCCGCAATTGTTATTGCTACTTCGTGGCGGGGAGTGCAGAACTGTACTGGGGAACGGCGGCGGATCCCGTGGAGGGTTATGATTTGTCATGCGTGAATTTTGTGTGTTCCACATATTCTGTCGGTGATTGTTGGGATTGGTATTGTTTTGGTGGTAATTATGTCTGTTATATGTCATGTTCCTGTCAAAGTAGCCCGGGTTGTACCGGTTATTCTCACGTCCCCTATTGTTGTTGTTGCTGTTGTTGTACTGTCTGTAATTTTCATTTTGCTTGTAGTTACCATTTTGATATGGGTGATAATTATTGTTGTTATTATTATTATTCCACGAATTTCTGCGGTTGTTCCTACTGTCATACACGTTTCCATTTGAATATGTTTCGCGCGCAGGCATCGTATTGTGTCGCGGCGCGGACGGATGGTTCCACCAACCACCGTCACTACGATTCCTTTGGGGTGGGTACTGATTTTTTTTACTAATATGCGTAAAATTTGTATGGCGTGAATCGCCTCTGTAAACTACGTCCATTTGATCTAAGAAGTTTAAGAAAGTCTTAACGTCATTCTCCGGTACTCCTATTAATCTGTCTCGGTATGGAAAGGGTAAGTGGCTCTTTAAAGTGTCAACTATAGCTGGCAAGTCGGCTGGTTTGGACCAGTACAGTGTCTTGTCTAGGTACCCCTCAAAGTATTGTCTTAATGTCTCTTTTTTAGGGTCATAGACCTCGGGGTTGCACACTTCTCTCCTTAGACTCTGTTGCTCATTCTCGGACCAGAATTCGTCCAAGAAGGCTTGTTCGAACTTTTCAAACGTAAGGCACCGCCGCTTCATAGCGGCACCCCACTTAGCTGCTCGTCCCCTCATGAGATTGGTGACGTATCTGATTTTATCGACTTCTGACCAACTACGTGGAAAAAGACCGTCAAATGATCTAATAAACACAATAGGGTGGACTTTGTGCTTGTCCTCACTGGAAAATGTCTGGAAATACCCATGTCTTACAAACGTGTCATCGGCTATGCCGGTTGGCATAACTGTATTGATGTGATTTAGGTCACTTGCTACTCTAGGTGTGGTACCGTAATATTGCTCGTTTGGTGAAAAAGAAAGCAGCACATTGTAATTTTGATTTGAAGTAGGTGATTCCACAATAGGTGGTGTTCTGTCTGTGTCATTAGCCATGGTTTTAGCTGTTTTGTCGTTTCCTGACGATGCGTTTGCACCTATCGCCAAACACGGCACAACATTGTCTCGTAATTTTGTCACTTCGTCTTGTATGTGTTTTGTCTCGTCTTTAACATGTGTCTTTGTTTTTGAAAGTATGTCCTGTGTAATTGTTTCAAGTTTTTTGTCCAGGTAGTCGTCACACAATTTACATTCATGTACAATTCTTTCGGCCATGTTGGTGTCGTTGTTTAGTGACGCGAGGTCCGCTCGGTCTTCTAATTTTTCTATCTTTTCTTTGAGGTGGGTTTGTTCAAGAACTACCATTGTGAGCTGTTGGGTAATATTTCCCACTTCTTCAGTCAGCTTTTCTTGGGTGGAGCTAGCTGAAGTGTGGGCCTGAGCTAACACTTCCACACGGGTGTTCACTTCCTGCTGCACATTAACTATTTGCGTTAACTGATTCTCACATCGGGCGATATTGTTTTTTGTTTCATGTGTGAATGTAACCAAAGTTTCTTCCTGTTTAGTGACTCGGTCGGACAACGTCTCAAATCGCTGGCTGAGCTGTTGAGTGGTGTTATTTAATTCTGTCATCTGTTTTGTCGTTCGTTCAAAATTTTCGGTCATAGTACGGTTTAATACGTCAAATTTTTCGTCGCTTTTATCTAGCCTTTGTTTAAAGTCCTGACCAAGTGCGTCCAGTTTTGCGTCAATTTTCTGACTAACGTCTCGTTTCATGTCTGCAAATAACTCTAATAGTCGGTCCAGTTTGTCAGTTTCGTGTGTCCGATTTGTGTCACATTGCTGAATTTGTCTCATATTCGGTTCTGACATTTATGTTAACAATGGCGCCGACGGTCTAGTCTCGCGTCCATTACACATTTCGTCATTTAAAGTCGCCATCTGTGTATTATCACAAATGTTGCGAGTTTGAGGCAAAATCATTGCATTGATCTGTGAACTGGTCCACGTAGGGAAACGCGGACTTTCGTGTTGGTTGAGCGATGAATCTACTTCACTTAACTCATTTGCCGAAACTATCTCTACCTTACCGCGTTCCATTGTAATAGTATGTATAATCGAAAGTTAAAAAGGGAATAATATAAGTCTGATTAATAAAGATTTGACTCAAATTTAGGATGAAATATTTTCTCGTAAATGTAAATGATTGCTCTATTGCAAACTGCAGCAGGACGGACAAAATTTTTCGTAACAAATGACTGTTTGGCGGTCAAATTCACGATCTTCATATGCAGCTACAACAATACTATAATTACCACAAACTACAATAGAGATAGATAATTTTGGAAAAATCTAGAAGAAAACTACAGGATGCGTGGAAAGGGAAAAATGGATTCTGCAGTTGGCTATTGAATGTTTGAATGAAACATAATTGTGTGACTCACCATTAAATCTTCTGTCCTGTAGCGGCTGGTCAAACACTTCTGCGTAAATCGTATTCGTCAAAATATGGATTTTCTTAATACATCTCCATCGGATAATGTCCAAAACGTCTCAAAATAACAGTTTTGCATCAATATATGCCATGAAAAGAAAAACAGATTGAATTAGTTACAAAAATTCTTTACAATATTGTTGTATAATCATTTGCTTAGGTACAATAAAATTGGTGTTTTAGTTACCCTTTAAACTTCAGAAGTTTTAGTTATTCTCTGTTGGGAAAAAATACAAATTGAAGTTTCAAATTTGCTCAAAAACGACACATCCGAAAATTGCGTCCTGTCGCGGGAGCCAGTTGTAGTGGTTAATAAAAAAAAAAAAAAAAAGAAATAAGAAGAGAAGAAAAGGTTGAAAATGTGGAAGAAATTGTGAATAAAAATGGTTTTTTCAAAATCGTTAATGACCGTGAAAAAAGGGAAAGAAAGAAAGAAATGCAGATCGGACTTTGTATTACAGAAAAGCTATCGGACTTCGTTATTCGAAAAAGCTATTGTTGGGGTGGTCCTTGTGGCGTTTTTGAGCAAAAGTTAAACCAATTTCCACTACAAAACTTAATGAAAAGAAACAGAGAATAACAAAACGTAACTGACAGGGGTAAGTGGCGTAGATAAATCATCCTTTACCAGGTTAACTTGTCTTCTTTCGTGCGGCGTCTAGGTCTTCAAAAATCTCCTTCATTTCTGCGTGAAAAGTCGGCTCCGAAATCTTGCAATAGTCCAGGAATCACTAATTTATACCAATTAAAATCATCTTGATACTGTATGCAATTTAATTCACTTTGCTACTTCCATGCTCTGAATTTCTTAACAACTTCCACAATGTGTACACATTACAATCAGATCAAGATTAGCCATTAAGTTTTTACGTCAGCATCAGATCACGTCTGCCTTAAGCTTCGGCTAACAAGAGACAATTGAAACGGAATAAAAAACAAAAAAGAGTTAACAATTTTGGTATTTTCTCTCTGCCGTCGAGCGCTCATACCGCTGCGACGGGATATTTTTTATCTGAGGGAACGAGTGTAGCGCGGCGAAATTCAAAGTCCCGCTACAGATGGAAAGCCACCAGGCGCTGAAGAGGTCAGTGTTGGCGTGCATCGGCAGGTTACCGCAAGAAGTAGATAGATGCTGCAAAAACATGGAATGTATATCAGGTGCTTTTGGTACTGTAGAACACATCAACAAGCGTAAAATCTCATAAACACAACTTCTTGTCACTATAAAAAGATTAATTGACAATTATTACAATATTTCCAAAGACGATATCCTTGCAGAAATGCCACGCCGGAGAAGTTTCTGCATTCTACCAAAGTTCTAAAAGAACATTTTGATGGTTGTTGAATAAGAATGTTTGGAATTTGTTCTCAACCTCGTTCTGGCGTTAACATTTCTTGTAACTTTATGTCTTTTGATATCATCAAAGGAGTTTTTCAAAATTGAAGGTAAATAAGAATTACGTTATGTCCACTATGAGTCAAGCATGAGTCTCTAGTTTGTCAGATTTCTCAGTATCCGGTAATGTAGGTAAAGGTATCGGTTTTGATAATACAATATCAAAATTTGCAGTAGAAAATGTTAAAAGAAAGCGTTTCCAGCCTGCATCCTGCAGTCACCTACCACTAAGGTGATCTTTGGTTGCACTAATGGTTCATTAATAATTAATGAGACTGTATTACTTCCAAAAATGGGTTTTATTTACTTGTTCCCACTCATAAAAACTCTTTACAAAAACGGTAACATTTAGTTTCCTTACTTAACCTTTCGTATCAACAAATTAATTCGCCAAGAAAACATTACTTTATGCTTTTGTGGTCAGGGAGTGTGTGACAAGTTGAAACTCCACACGCGGCGACAAACTGTCTAGCTGTGCCACTGTGTAAAATTGAGCCATGTGTACAAAGTAGAAAGTTAACACTGTATTAAATTCTTCATTATCTTTCTGAAAAGCAAACAGGTTTAGCAGCCAGAACGAAGTAGTTTACAGTGTCATACGAAATTAATTTTAGTCTAATGTGTTGCTAGAAAAGTTTCACCTGCAGGCGCACTTTTTGCTTTGTTGCCTGTTATGTTGACTTCTTTCCTAATCGACAGTTATTATATCACTTTTTTGTACTTGTCGGCAGTTATGGCGTTTCAAATCGTTGCAGTTTGGTGTTTCTTCACGTGCAGTTATGGTGTCTGTTCTCATTGCCAGTTATGTTGCGTTCAGCAAATTGACTTGGTGTCCAACAGAAAGATGACGGGAAACAAGCCAGTACTAACGAAAGTAGTTGCTGTACTGGGAACTACTACAGAATAATTGTGGCGCCACGTAATTAGGAATAATTCATTAATAACATCTATACGAGACCTAAGACGGGTGTGACGTTGAGGTGCGGCGAGGCTGTTGAACGGTTCTCTCATAGATACGGCTCTGCCTACCGGTCTGATTTGTGCTTCCAGCCAACGATGACCGACTGCAGCAGTGCTGACTGCAGTCTGGCCGCGCTGGCGGTGTCAGCAGGTGGCTCCCGGCCCTGTTGACACTCGCTCGCTGCGACATCCGGCGGGCGCTGTGGAGGGACTGCGAGAGTGTAGAGGCACCGGCTGTGAGTGGAGGAGCTGTGCGTCGGCTTACATCCACCACTGGCGTGTGGTACTTCGTTTGAGAAATATTTGCATTTCTTCTAACAACTCCCACGGTAGTTTATGAGGTCTTCTGTGACACGCTCACACTGTTTAAACAAACCCGTCGGCAGTCTTTACAGCTGTCGTTTCAACGTTTTGTAACACGCCTGGGAACAAGACTTCGCAAACTTGATAGAATAAGGAACAGTGCTCAACAAGTCGTCGAACTGTGGTGTACCCAATGACCGAAAATTTTACAGGATTACATTGCTAAACGTGGACAAGCTGCAGGAAATGGTCACTGAAGGGATTGGGATCAAATGAAGATCATACGGACTTACAACCAGAAATGCGATCCAAGATACACTATGTGACCAAATGTATCCGGACACTTAGCTGAAAATGACTTACAAGTTCGTTGCGTCCTACATTGGTAATGCTGGGATTCAATACGGTGTCGCCCCACCCTTAACCTTGATGACAGGTTCCACTCCCGCTGGCATACGTTCAACGAGGTGCTGGAAACTTTCTTGACGAATGGCAACCCATTCTTCACGGAGTGCTGCACTGAGGAGAGGTATCGATGTCGGTCGGTGAGGCCTGGCACGAAGTCGGCGTTCCGAAACATCCCAAAGGTGTTCCGTAAGATTCAGGTGAGGACTCTGTCCAGGCCAGTCCATTACAGGGATGTTACTCTCGTGTAGCCACTCTGCCACAGGCCGTGCATTACGAACAGGTGTTCGATCGTGTTGAAAGATACAATCGCCATCCCCGAATTGCTCAACAGTGGGAAGCAAGAAGATGCTTAAAACATCAATGTAGGCCTGTGCTGTGATAGTGCCACGCAAAACAACAAGGGGTGTAAGCCACGTAAAAAAAAAAAAATACAAAAAAACCACGGAAACACCATAACACCACCGACTGCGAAGTTTACTTTTCGCACTACACACGCTGGCAGATGACGTTCACCGGGCATTCGCCATACCCACACCCTGCCATCGGATCACCACGTTGTTTACTGTGATTCGTCACTCCACACAACGTTTTTCCACCGTTCAATCGTCCAATGTTTACGCTCCTTGCACCAAGCAAGGAGTCGTTTGGCATTTACCGGCGTGATGAGTGGCTTATGAGCAGCCGCTCGACCATGAAATCCACCTTTCTCACTTTCCGCCTAACTGTCGTAGTACTTGCAGTGGATCCTGATGCAGTCTGGAATTCCTGTGTAATGGTCTGGATAGATGTCTGCCTATTACCCATTACGACCCTCTTCAACAGTCAGCGGTCTCTTTCAGTCAACAGACGTGGTCGGCCTGTACGCTTTTGTGCTGGACGTGTCCCTTCACGAAAAAATGGTTCAAATGGCGCTGAGCACTATGGGACTTAACATCTATGGTCATCAGTCCCCTAGAACTTAGAACTACTTAAACCTAACTAATCTAAGGACATCACACAACACCCAGTCATCACGAGGCAGAGAAAATCCCTGACCCCGCCGGGAATCGAACCCGGGAACCTGGGTGCGGGAAGCGAGAACGCTAACGCACGACCACGAGCTGCGGACCTGTACCTTCACGTTTCCACTTCACTATCACATCGGAAACAGTGGACCTAGGGATGTTTAGGAGAGTGGAAATCTCGCGTGCAGACGTATGACACAAGTCTCACCCTATCACCTGACCACGTTCGAAGTCTGTGAGTTCCACGGGGCGCCCCATTCTCCTCTCTCGCGATGTCTAATGACTACTGAGGTCGCTGGTATGGGGTACGTGGCATAGGCGGCAGCACAATGCACCTAAAATGAAAAACGAGTGTTTTTGGGGGTGCCCGGATTCTTTTGATCACTTAGTATAGGTATGTTTGCATCTACTTCTATTCCTATGCCAGAAGCCACTGTACAGTGCGTGAGGCAGGCTACCCTGTACCACTCCTATTCGTTTCCATTTCATTCACAGATAGAGCGAGGCAAAAATGGCTGCCTATATGCCTCTGTACGAGCTCTAATTTTTCGTGTTATATCTTCCTTGTCCTTGCACAAAATGTATGGTGATTACAGTGAGATCATTCTGCAGTCACCTTTAAATATTGGTTCTCTTAATTTTCTCAACAGTGTTCTTAGAAAAGAATGTAGCCTTCCCTCCAGCGATTCCCATTTCTGTTCCTGAAGCATTTCTGTAACTCTTCTGTGTTGATCGAACCTACTGGTAACAAATATGGCAGTCTGCCTCTGAATTGCTTTGATGTGCAGATAAAAGACCTTTTACAGTGAGCCCACTATTAGCACCAAGCAGGTGGCCCCCCAGCATGGGATAAGCCAGACGGCCGTATGGGACATTCTCCACAACTGCCACTAACTGTACCACTTGCGATGTGGGCCTGAGGACTTGGCTCTGTGGTGATGGTTCTGTCCCTTGTTCGTCGGAGAGGCCGCCATAATCCCCGTATTTCTTTTGTCCATCCTATTCCCATATGAGGCAATCTTTGCAAAGGTATCTTAAGCCTTCACAGGAACCACTTGTTGACTACGGAGAATGACTGTGCTGTGGTGGCGGGGAACTATCAGCATCGTTTCAACCACTACCTGTGCGCGGGAATTGTTGGTGACTGCCCCGTGGGACCTGCCACCTTTCCACAACGTCTCAGAGGAGAGGCATATCTGGACTTCCTGTGGGTGGCCTTGCCCTCGCAGCTGGAAGATGTGCCTTTAGTGAAATGAAAGTTATCGTGGCTTGTGCATGATGGTGATCTAGTCCACTGCTCTTTTTAGTCACTAGTACAGACCAAAAGAGTCTCACTTCCCCGGTGAGTTCTCATGCCTGCTGTAACTCATTGAAGCCTACCCTGTCAAAGATCTTTTATCCCCAGCTTCAAGAGGATGTACCTCTCTTGAAACGCATTTCCCACGTCCACATGACCACTATTGTATTGTATTGTTTGTTAACCGGGGACCTAGAAACGATGGAGAGGCTCTGTCCCTGCTGCAGCCGCAGTGGTCCACAAGCCCATGACGACTACTGCAGTCCACTTCACCCCTTCACTGCCCCACACTGAACCCAGGGTTATTGTGCGTTTTGGCCCCCGGTGCGCCCCCCCCCCCCCCCCCCCCGCAGGGAACATCTCACACCAGATGAGTGTAGCCCCTATGTTTGCATGCTAGAGTAATGGTGATGTACGCGTGCATCGAGAACTTGTTTGCACAGCAATCGCCGACATAGTGCAGCTGAGGCAGAATAAGGGGAACCAGCCCACATTCACCGAGTCAGATAGAAAACCGCCTAAAAACCATCCACAGACTGGCTGGCTCACCTGACCTCGACACAGGTCCGCCGGGTGGATTCATGCCAGGGACCAGGTGCTCTTTTCCACTCCATTTAGCTGTGCATTAGACCGCTCGGCTAACCGGGTGGGCTCGACCATTATTAATCTTTATTCTCTTAGGGATCCTTTCATATACTTGTTCCCCATTTACCATAATCACACCGTATTTAATTAGGATTCTCCCACCTATGTTCTGTCTTCCCACGACTAGATTTATGTGGCCATTCCATCTTGAATCAATATCAACAGACCCCCTAAGATACTTGAGCTCAGTGACTAACCTCTGTGACTGATCATGAGTTGTGGCGTCAAATTATCTCTCAATCTTCTGCGTATTTATGCACATTACATTTAATTTACTAATGTGTAATTTTGAAGTTCTCCCGGCCTTTCACTGTCGGTAGAGGTCTGCAGTGTCCATCTGGGAGCATTCATCGACGACACGTGATACTTCAACGTCGTATGTTACTGTTCCACCCAGGTGATAGCTGCTGTAGGACAACCGTTAAAACTCTGATATTTTCAGTCTGTCTCTCGATATACAGGGTGGAGCAGAGAAACGCATGTTTTTTGAGCCGCTAGTACGCGGCGACGACAGGGGGTATTGGCCTCGAATGAATGTTGGCAGACTGCCCATCCAACGAAGTTTCAGTCTGTGACGGTACGTCACGTAAATTGACATTTTAGTAAAAGAAAAAAGGTTTTTGCTTGTATCACGTGTATTTCAAGACTGCGTATGTGTGCGCGATGTATAAGAAAGATTAAAAAAGTTAAATAACACCACCAAAAATCACAAACAGCTATGTGATTAACAAAGAACATTTTTTTTATCCGTGTAATGAAAATGAACATAACCAGAGACTACTGTTTTATTGAAAGCTCTCTCCTATTTTGTTTCGCCTAGATGTAGGCCGCCATTGTATAGCAGGATGGTATTTGATGCAAGTTTGACTGTAATTTCGTAAAATATAATTGTTATGAGAAAGTGCGTATTATTGACATAGTTGTCACTTCTCATGGTCGCAACCATTATATATCATTAACCAAGTTTTCTCAGAAGTTCTAGTTGCAGGGAGTTCTTCTTCGCTAGCAGTATTTGGTCGGCCATTACGCAGAATATGTTATAATATTAAATGTAAGTGCGAGAGACTTCTCAATGTTGATCTTTCACTAATTTCAAACTTAAAAAGAGTAGTGACAGATTTCATGTACTAAAATTCACAGCACTGAATGAGCTCAGTATGTTTCATTTTGGCCGCTTAACGGCAGATGAGATTCTCTCCGGTTTTTCCTTGCAAATAATGAACAAGAAATATTGAAAATCATTCCATTCAATAAGCTCCGCTATATCTCAGTTAATCTACATAAATAACCAGTAGCATTTGAGATCCATATTCATAATTACAGATTATCCAAGAATACGCTTATTTACTTTTCTAAATAGCAGCGCTCACGCAAACTATTTATTAGAAGGCGTTGAGTCGCACGTTGTGTTTAAAAGATATATCGTACGTACTTCGGGGCAGCCGATGCCCGTACGTGTGTTATCGCGGTATAAGTTAATTAAAAGTCTCATGCTAGCCCACAATATTTAAAGACACCCCAAACAAAATCATAAAATACAAAAAACAAAAATTTATAATTATCCCGTGCTAAGTGGCCCCCACATATATATAGTTATACCGTGATAGGTCGCTATGGAGCTTTGGAGCGCAGAGCATCGTCTGTTCGTTGTCGAGCAGTACTTTAGAAACAATGATTCCGTAAACACAGTGCAACATCTTTTCCGTCAGAATTTTAAAGCTGGACGTCGAGGTGCAGTGCCTGATCGAAATACTGTACTCCGATGGGTTTCAGCATTTAGTAGTACTGGGTCTGTGATGAAAAAGAAACCACCTGGTCTTCCTCGTTCATTTCGCACTCCGGAAAGTGCAGACCGAGTGAGAGCGGCAGTTCTTGCTAGTCCGAAACGACCGGCCGCGCGACAGGCTGTAGCGCTGGGTATGTCTCGTCGTTCGCTTCACCGCGCCTTACATGATGGTCTTAAGTTTCACCCGTACGAGATAATGATCGTCCAACAGCTTAGCGAAGGGGATTTTGTGCAGCGCAGAGAGTTTTGTCGCGTAATGGACGATATTTTTACGGAAGATGCAGATGCTACAGTCTTCATGAGTGATGAAGCACATTTTCATGTAGACGGTTACGTCAATGTTGAAAGTTGTCGGTATTGGACGCCGGAGAAGCCACATGAATTACACCAAAAAGCTGTCCACAGTTCAAAAGTAACAGTGTGGTGCCACATTTCAAAGATGGGAATTGTTGGACCCTGTATTTTTGAAGAGGGCAGTTACTGTGGCATCAGCGTGCTACGTGAAAATGTTAAACAACTTCCTTCGGGCAGAACTTGAAAGGTGTCAAGTGAAGATGAGAGAAATATGGTTTCAGCAGGACGGTGACACAGCTCACACGGCGAGAGCACCCATGGAAGTGGTTTGACAAATGTTCCCAGGACATGTTATTTCGAGATATGGTGATGTTTACTGGCCGCCTCGCTCACATGATTGGTCGATATGCGTCTTCTTTTTGTGGGGATATTTAATGTCAAAAGTCTACAGGGACAAGCCTTGCACAATCGATGACGTGAAAAATTCCATTCGTCAGGAAACTGAAGCCGCGCCGAATGAAATATTGGACAGAGGCATGCGTAACTTTTGGGAGAGGATCCAAATTTGTATCCAGCAAGAAGGACGTCTCATCTCCAAGACACTATTTTTCAAAACCTAATTAAAGTATGTATACAAGCTGTTACAAAAAGTTACGGCCAAACTTTCAGGAAACATTCCTCACACAGAAATAAAGAAAAGATGTTATGTGGACATGTGTCCGGAAACGCTTAATTTCCAAGTTAGAGCTCGTTTTAGTTTCATCAGTATGTACTGTACTTCCTCGATTCACCGCCATGATTTCATACGGGATACTCTACCTGTGCTGCTAGAACATGTGCCTTTACAAGTACGACACAACATTTGGTTCATGCACGATGGAGCTCCTGCACATTTCAGTCGAAGTGTTCGTACGCTTCTCAACAACAGATTCGGTGACCGACTGATTGGTAGAGGCGGACCAATTCCGTGGCCTCCACGTTCTCCTGACCTCAACCCTCTTGACTTTCATCTATGGGGGCATTTGAAAGCTCTCGTCTACACAACCCCGGTACCAAATGTAGAGACTCTTCGTGCTCGTATTGTGGACGGCTGTGATACAATACGCCATTCTCCAGGGCTGCATCAGCGCATCAGGGATTCCGTGCGACGGAGGGTGGATGCACGTATCCTCGCTAACGGAGGACATTTTGAACATTTCCTGTAACAAAGTGTTTCAAGTCACGCTGGTACGTTCTGTTGCTGTGTGTTTCCATTCCATGATTAATGTGATTTGAAGAGAAGTAATAAAATGAGCTCTAACATGGAAAGTAAGCGTTTCCGGACACATGTCCACATAACATATTTTCTTTCTTTGTATGTGACGAATGTTTCCTGAAGGTTTGGCCGTACCTTTTTGTAACACCCTGTATTTCAAAATAGCATTACAAAATATATCACTTAATGCTTGTTTTTATTATTTTTATCAAACCATGTCCCACTCAGTCAACAGTGAAAAACATGAGTTTCCTCAGCTCCACCATGCACTTGCTATGCTGTCTAGTCTTTTTTGAGTTAAAAAAAAAAAAGGTTCAAATGGCTCTGAGCACTATGGGTCTTAACATCTGAGGTCATCAGTCCCCTGGAACTTAGAACTACTTAAACCTAACTAACCTAAGGACATCACACACATCCATGCTCGAGGCAGAATTCGAACCTGCGACCGTAGCGGTCGCGCGGTTCAAGACTGAAGCGCCTAGAACCGCTCGGTCACAGCGGCCGGCTTTGAGAGTTCAGGTGGAGTCTATTCCATCTTGACTGTTCTTGGACAAAATGATTTACAACGAAAGATAGCCGCCCGGGATGGCCCAACCGTTCTACGCGCTACAGTCTGGAACCGCGGGTCCGCTACGATCGCAGGTTGGAATCCTGCCTCGGGCATGGATGTGTGTCGTGTCATTAGATTAGTTAGGTTTAAGTAGTTCTAAGTTCTAGAGGACTGATGACCTCAGAAGTTAACTCCCGTAGTGCTCAGAGCCATTTGAACCATTTTCAACGGAAAGATATAGCGCCAAGCGTTAGAAACACCATTGTCCCCCACTAAACGGATTTTCTGCCTTCTAGCCGTCAGATGTAAAAGAAGCTTCTAACTAATTAACAGCTGAGATGAATGTGTAACCAATGTGAGCAGGGAGACGGTTTTGCAAATTATTTTCAAAATTACGAATGTACACAGTCCTCCACAGTGTGGAGTTACCATTGGTGCATCTCCTTTGATCAGCGTGAAAAAATACTCGTCAAGTTTCCAATAGATCACACCTGATTACCACAAGGGAGGTTCACCTTGTTGTGCACTAAGTACACCGTAGACCCTCTCCAAATCAGCACCTGCTGTTTGAGAAGAGATAATGCACTGCCAGCCAGACTCTGTGGCATCTCACACGCTTGGTCAGAGACTGAAAGCAGCCGGAGCAGGGAATTACAGTCCCGTGCATGGGCTGCTGTTAATACTGCAACAAGAGTGGCTGCAGACGGACTGCTGCAGTGACTTGGAAGGGTGGAACGCCGATGAATGGCACCACTTTGTGTTCAGTGATGAATATCCGTTCTCTGCTACTGAACATGACAATCGATGGTGTGGTTGGTGGCGACCAGGGGAGGTAGTATTAGGGTCACTCCAAAAGAAACGCACACTATTTTTGTAAAAATACAGTTTTCGCTCTGCATGTGTGAAAGTTTTACAGTGTGTAGATACATCCTTCCCGCTTGTTTTCAAACTAGTTCAGCCTTTTCCCGTGAGCGGCACCGTCACAGCATGTCTTCAAGATGGCTGCTACACTTGATGTTCGACAGAAGCAACGTCCCGTCACAGAATTCCTGTGCTGTAAAATCGAGACAGTGGGAAACATCCACAAGAGGATGAAAAAGGTGTACGGAGATGCTGCTGTCGATCGCAGTACAGTTAGTCGGTGGGCGAGCAGGTTACGTGATGAAAGCGGGCGGCAATATTGAGGATTGTCCTCGCAGCGGCAGGCCTCGTACTGCACACACTCCAGACAATGTGCAGAGAGTTGACGAATTGGTGACTGCTGACAGACGCATCACAGTGAACGAATTGTCACGCTACGTTGGGATAGGGGAAGGAAGTGGTTGCAGAATACTGAAAGTGTTGGCGTTAAAACAGGTTTGTGTCAGGTGGGTTCCCAGGATGTTGACAGTGGCTCACAAAGAAACAAGAAAAACGGTATGCAGCGAACCTTTGGAACAGTGCGAGAATGGTGGCGATGAATTTTGTTGGAAAAATTGTGACAGGTGATGAAACATGGCTCCATCATTTTTCACCAGAGACCAAGAGACAATCAATGGAGTGGCATAATGCAAATTCACCCAAGAAAAAAAAAAAAAAAAAATTCAAAACCACACCTTCTGCTGGAAAAGTTATGGCTACGGTGTTTTTCGATTCCGAAGGACTCTCGATTGTGGGCATCGTGCCAAGTGGAACCACCGTAAATTCTGATGCATATGTGGCGACACTGAAGAAACTTCGAGCTCGACTGTGTCGTATTCGACCACATCGGCAAAAGTAGGATGTTTTTTTGTTGCACGACAATGCACGGCCACATGTCAGTCAAAAAACCGTGGAAGCGATCACAAAACTCGGATGGACAACACTGAAACACCAGCCTTACAGTCCTGATCTGGCTCCGTGTGACTATCATCTCTTTGGGAAACTGAAAGACTCTCTTCGCGGAACAAGGTTTGAAGATGATGACTCCCTTGTGCACGCTGCCGAACAGTGGCTCCAACAGGTTGGTCCAGAATTTTACCGTGCCAGGCCTGGTTCCAAGATGGCGCAAGGCAGTTGAGAGGGATGGAAATTATGTGGAGAAAGGATGTATCTACACACTGTAAGACTTTAGAACATGTACAATAAAAGATGGATTAAAAAAAAAAACAGTGTGCATTTCTTGTGGAGTGACCCTCGTGCTTAAATGGCATGGAGATAAAATTCGGAACTCTGTAGAGCATTCTAGCAAATGATGAAGTGAGAATTGATTTCTCATCTTTATTATAGTTTATATATAAAATAAAATCCCTCTTTTTGTCATTCCGTTCTTGTGCTTTATCAATATTAATTACAAAAATTACTGAAAGTATACCACTGGGAAGCTCACTCTCCATCTTTGCGTACATGTTGCTACTGTGGGAGACTGAATATTGCATTTGCATAAAAAAAACTGCCTTAACAACTTTAAATTCGCTATGTCCGAAAAAGAAAAAAACTTGGCCAGACAGTTATTATTGATCAATAAAAACAATAGAAATCGCCATCGTATAGGTTTATTTCTAGGCAACCAGTTTCGATGTTGCACTACCTCATCTTCAGGCCTAAACTGCTCCAATCCAGTAATCTTCGTGTTACAAATATAACAGTGCCTTTAACTGCTCTCATAATAGCTATTACGGGCATACGTGCTCTCTGGACAACAGTCAGCAGTTTAGGCCTGAAGCTGAGGTAGTGTAACATCGAAACTGGTTGCCTAGAAATAAACCTGTACAACGGCGATTGGTACTGTTTTTATTGAACATTGAACAGCCATAGTCCCATACTCCACCAGAAGATGGAGTTACATTCATTACTATTGAATCTGTTCTGGAACGAGACAGACAGACTGTGTCAAAAAGGACTTTACAACTTTGCAATGATACAGATATTTATTGACATAAGTTGTAGAATCGGTAAGCGCGCCATTTTTTAGCAGATAACCTCAAGTTTGACATAAAACTGTCAAGTGACATTTTGCTCAGATGTGACTACCATTTGTGATGAAGCAAACATTGCACCAATAACCAGTTTCTTCCCAAAATTGTTGCAGCAAATTGTACATATCTTGTGCAACGGTGGCGTAGATTCGATTTTTCAGGTCGGTTAAATTGTTTGGTAGAGGAGGAACACACACATGGTCTTTAATGGAACTGCACAGAAAGAAATCTAGTGTTGTCAAGTATGATGGGAAGTCCACTGTCCACTGACCTGGGAAGCGATTATCGAGCAGACCTCGAACTTCTGTAAGGAAATAAGGTGATCCACCATCTTGCTAGGCAATGGCCTTGTCGTAGTGGAAATTAAGCGCTGTCGGGCGTGGCCGGCACTTGGATGGGTGACCATCCAGGCCGCCATGCCCTGTTGCCATTTTTCGGGTTGCACTCAGCCTCGTGATGCCAATTGAGGAGCTACTCGACCCAATAGTAGCGGCTCCAGTCAAAGAAAACCATCGTAACGACCGGGAGGGCGGTATGCTGGCCACACGCCCCTCCTATCCGCATCCTCAACAGAGGATGACGCGGCTGTCGGATGGTCCCGATGGGCAACTTGTGGCCTGAAGACGGAGTGCTACCATCTTGCTGGTAATATACCATCCCATCTCGTTCATCATGGATCTCTGGAATTAAAAAATTTTCAGTCTTATCCACATACACTCTGCACCAGTGAAAGCAGCCATTTTCACTGAGCATACCCTCGAGCTCCTGGTGGCGGAATGTGGCACTGATGTACTGTGTGAATCAAAACTCAGGTCGTTTGCTACAAAACGATACATATAGCGATTCTGTAAGTTATCTCGATACATTTTATATCATTCCAAAACTATGAAGACCTTTTCGACTGTCTCTGTATTAGTTGGAGATAAAAAGTGAACGAACTCGTGAAACAACTAACCACAATGAAGACGAGAGATACGGTACGTGAAAAAATACTTGTGGATAAGAAGAAAGTCGAGACTAAGGTCCACGTCACGTCTAACATGAGTGCATCTATTTATTATTACGTTAAATACAGAGCGAAATGAGCACCTGCAGGAAATGTCTTACGTGCAGCGCAGAAGATATTGCTGAGGTCCTCCTATTGAGAAAGAGCTCTTCGGCCTATAGCATGCGATTATTTACGGAGACAGAAGTGTTCTTTGCCCTATCATAAAACGCTTAGAAAAAACGACTGATTAATTTCAGTGTACTAAGGCGATATCAAAAGAGGTTGTAAACCTAACTGCAGCTAAATCGGAATTAATGTTCGAAGTAAAAACATTATCCGTCTTTTGATACTCTTGGAAAATGCAGATCCCATTCCTCTGTCTTAATCCTGTACTTAGACATGGCAGAAGGCAACCTCTTCTCTGTATATCCAATCAAATGTTCAGATTTGTGTGAATTCTTAAGGGGCGCAACTGCTAAGGTCATCGGTACCTAGACTTAGATACTACTTAAACTAACTTAAGGTAACGCTAAGCACAACACAACACAATCCATGCCCGAGAGAGGACTCGAACCTCAGGCAGGAGGTACATTCATTCAAGTTTCATCTCCGGTACAGGTGACCAACTGGAAACTTCCTCTTGAATCAGCTACGCATTAAATTATGGTCCAATCCATCTGATAATAATGTCGAAGAAACTTTTTTTCAATATATTGAGTTCAAAAACATTTTATGTATTAGTCACAGCTATTCCTGGGGGCTGCTATCACAGTACGACGCATGTGAAACAATAACTTTTGTTCTACACAAAAATTATCGTGTCCATATATCGAGTATAAACAGCTGAGATGCGTCCAGAAATACCCGCCTTTTAATAGATCGGCAGTCTGGCTGATACTCATCACGATTCAGAAATCACGCGACGTGTATTATTGAGTATCCTTCGCAAACATTGCGTCAGGAAACACATTTTAAGCTCGTCAACCTTATGTCATGTTTACGCTCTGCTGCTGGCCCATCGAATGGGTGGTAACGTATATCTGCTCGTGCACACTACCTTTTCGGGGAACAGGCATCCAGAGTCCTGGAGAAACACTTTCGGATGGACAGTCCTCTGAAAGTCAAAACCACTGAATTGACGTCTTATTCATTCTTCATCAGTTGTGGCAACATACCACTACTGAGAAACCTTCCTTTCTCTATTTTATGCCAGTGTTAGTTGACAAGTCGTTACTTCTGGGTTGCCCGCATCTCGTGGTCGTGCGGTAGCGTTCTCGCTTCCCACGCTCGGGTTCCCGGGTTCGATTCCCGGCGGGGTCAGGGATTTTCTCTGCCTCGTGATGGCTGGGTGTTGTGTGCTGTCCTTAGGTTAGTTAGGTTTAAGTAGTTCTAAGTTCTAGGGGACTGCTGACCATAGATGTTAAGTCCCATAGTGCTCAGAGCCAATTCAATTACTTCTGGCGTCAACGTCGCTATTAAAGCTGGTTTTGCTCTCGATAGTACGAAATAGGTTCATGTAGGTCTGATTCAAGTGAACGAGTTTTTTTCGTGTGCATCACCTTCAAAACTGTGGCTCTGAGTACAGAACACACTTTCACGCGACTCTCTTATTTGATTGGCCGCGACATATTCCCTTACTGCTTACCGACGCCCTGAGTCATAACTGAAGGTCTGTTAAGCGAAAATCTGCACATCAGTTTTTTTTATCGACGATCCGTTTTCGCATTTACTGCAATCTTTGTGAGCAGCACTGCACGGGCCGCTACACTCCCTCACTTCGCTGGCACTACAAAACTCGCACACCATTTCTCAAAATTAAATAGTAAAGCATAGTAGGCCAATAGCGGTGCCACAAAAAAGGCGCACTGCTTGCAAAAACTGGAGTAGAAGATTTTATTTTTTCATCGTGCATGTATAGTTGACAGTATGGTGGATCCAAGGTTTCGACCTTCAGAACCCTCTGGACAACTTTTTGTGGCAAAAAACTAAGAAATTTTCTTTTTCAGATTTTCGCCTATCACTAGGAAATTATGTGTCCTACTGAAAATGTTACCATTACGAAAATAAAAGAGAATTAAATTTTATGTCGAATGAACTACTTATATGTCAATATCGATGCAGCCGTTTGGCTGCAATCGGTTGTCAAAGTTCGTTCATTTTTACTAATTTGACTAAAAAGTCGGCTCCAACGGCTGTAAATAAAAAACGGCTACTCCAAATGAAAAATGTCAAGTTATCAGAGTTGTGCGACATGAAATTTCATGTCATGATAGCATCCAGTTTTCCAGTTTTAGGCACTATCAAGCATTCATACACTAGAAAGCCAAAGTAATACTTTTCTTTTTTCCTTGTTCAGAGTTGTTCAATGAAATAAAACATCCAGTGGGAAGACTGGTCTGTAACGAACACATACGTGTTTTCTATGTATATCATTTTAAGTTTCCTCATTCATGTGCATTTATTTCATTTTTATTTGTGCCTTATGGCTCTGACCACTATGGGACTTAACTTTCAAGGTCATGAGTCCCCTAGAACTTTGAACTACTTAAACCTAACTAACCTAAGGACATCACACACATCCATGCCCGAAGCAGGATTCGAACCTGCGACCGTAGCGGTTGTGCGGTTCGAGACTGTAGCGCCTAGAACCGCTCGGCCACCCCGGCCGGCTATTCGTGCCTTAATTGCTAAAAGAAACCAAGTATATAGTAACGGCCAATGTGTCTTTGCATATGAGCAATATAAAAATTTGCACAAATGAATAAAAGGACATGATAATATTAAAAAAAAACACAATTTTATTATCAGAGATTCACATTTTATCAAATTTCAGTTTCATCGAGGTCGTTTGGGAGCCTGCTGCAGGTCCCCATTCTAATGTCCAACCTCCAGGGTCCACTGCGGCACATTCACCAACTTCCTCATCCTGGAACATGTCTTTGATCCATTCCTCATCCGTCCAACTGGAAGTGAAGACACTTGAATTAAGAGACACTGTTAGTGGGACAGCTGAAAGGCGAGCTGATGGCTGGACTCGCAAAGTACTGCAACGTATCTGTGAGAGGACCTTCGTGCTAGAGGTGTTAGCACTGCATGGGAATTCCAAATGGGCGGCTCTGGACAAGCTCGGGTAGGAGTTTCTCGGAAAATCTACTTGAAAGGCTAAGGCCATCGTCGGACGCAGGAAGGTGGCACTCATTGTGGTCCTGCCATCAGGTGCCTTCTTGACACAGGACGAAACCTGATCCTTGGCAGTGGGGCTGGAGGAAAAACTTAACAGGCTTGTTTCCCATGAAGATGACAAAAGATGCGGTACCACACATAACAGTTTCAGTGTCCAATAGTGGTTTTCTGTATACTATAAGTGCACTAAGCACTCCGTCTCCAGGCCACACGTGGCCCATTGGGACCATCCGACCGCCGTGTCATCCTCAGCTGAGGATGTGTATAGGAGGGGCGTGTGGTTAGCACACCACTCTCCCGGTCGTTATGATGGTTTTCTGTGACCAGAGCCGCTACTGTTTGATCTAGTAGCTCCTCAGTTGGCTTCACGAGGCTGAGTGCACCACCTCATGGAGGCTCGGATGGTCACCCATCCAAGTGCCGGCCACGCCCGACAGCGCTTAACTTCGGTGATCTGACGGGAACCGGTGTCTCCACTCCGGCAAGGCCGTTGCCAGAAGTGCACTAAGACTGACTTAAATTTTATGTAGCTACATTTGGGAAGGACTCTTGTTAATATGTTTGCTCGGTTTGAGTTTTAATATCTCGATGTTAGATATTATGTGCAACGAGGAATACTTAGAAGTTCGTGCTTGTGTAATCTGGACTGATAGAACACTTTGACCCACACCAAAAGTGAGAACCACGTTAGATTGAAGCTATGCTCGGATCTCCTCTCTGCTGGTTCCATGCGTCATGCTCAGGAGTAAACTCAGTAAACAGTACAAACAATCTTGAAAGTCTCTTCGGGTTTGCTGCCGGATCCTAAAATCAACTTGACTCGATATTTCGGCGATCCAACTGTTCGCCATCTTCAGGAAATGCTGCTTCTGCTGATGAGTCCCGCTGAGACTCATCAGCAGAAGCAGCATTTCCTGAAGATGGCGAACAGTTGGATCGCCGAAATATCGAGTCAAGTTGATTTTAGGATCCGGCAGCAAACCCGAAGAGACTTTCAAGACTAATTACCCCTGGAAAGCCTACGTAATCACAGTACAAACAATCCTCTTGGAGAAACATCCGCAACTGAGCATTATACCAGAGGCTGAAAATACCGCTACAGTTGTACAGTTATTTTATTACCACACGGCCGCTTTCGGACTCTTATAAGCCCATCTTCAGGTGTCGTAACTTGGTGCTGTGACTACCGAGGGCCGCGGTGGACCTGTGCTAGGAGCGGTTGTAAGTAGGCTGTTTATGTTTTCTCTATGCAAGTAGGCTGTTTATGTTTTCTTATTGGCAATGTTACGTAGCGCTCAATATGAAAATCACTGGCTGTGCTGTGTGCAGTCTGTGGCTGCTTTGCATTGTTGTAATACTCGCCATTGTAGTGTTAGGCAGCTGGCTGTGAACAGCGCGTAGCGTTGCGCAGTTGGAGGTGACCCGCCAGCAGTGGTGGATGTGGGGAGAGAGATGGCGGAGGTTTGCAATTTGTCATGAACTGATATATATATATTATGACTTGTGATGATATTAAGGTAAATACATTGTTTGTTCTCTATTAATATCTTTCATTTGCTAACTATCCCTATCAGTAGTTAGTGCCTTCCATAGTTTGAATCTTTTATTTAGCTGGCAGTAGTGGCGCTCGCTGTATTGCAGTAGCTTGAGCAGCGAAGATTTTTGTGAGGTAAGTGATTTGTGAAAGGTATAGTTTAATGTTAGTCAGGGCCATTCTTTTGTAGGGAATTTTGAAAGTCAGATTGCGTTGCGCTAACAAAATATTGTGTGTCAGGTTAAGCACAGTCTTATATAAATTGTTCAAAGGGGACGTTTCATATGGCGACCCTTAGCCTAGGATACCTCACTGGAATCTTCTGATTTTTGTTGTAGTTTGTGTAATTAGTGTAGATTTTGTTTATTGGTAGCGCGTAATCATAGAGAGAATTTCCTTTGTAGTTGTAGTTTTTCATTGTTGTACAGTAAAACAGTTATGGCATGCATGTAGATTTGCACCAAGTATTTCGCAGCTGCGCTTGCAATTAACTAGATATTATTTTCAGTGCTATGTTAATGTGTTCTCTTATTTTTGATCTTCAAATTGTGTTTTTCTGTGTTGTCGTGTGAAATACTGTGACAATAATGGCGTGTGAAAAACGTAATACTAGGCTCCAAAGTAAACTGAGAAATGACAGTGAAAATGAAAGCAGTGTGTTAGCGCCACCGAGTAATGAATTAACTGATGTTCAAAGTAGTAATTTGGTAACTGTTCATAGGGAAATGGAGCAGGCGGCAAACAATGGCGTGGACAGTGAAACAATTAGTGAAGAGGGACGCATTATCGATCGATCGGTCGGCAACAGCTCGCCTCAGGAATCCGAAATGACAGGACACAATTTCGCAAATACTGTAGATTCAGGTTTTGGGTCATCACCGTTTTCTCAAATAAGTCAAGACACATTTTCTGCTTGTCAAAATGTGAATGTTGTCGGTGCAAATGCACTGCCGAAAAGCGTAGAGAAACAGATTCCAGACACTAATACATTATTATTGCAATTAATGCAACAAATGGAACAAAATCAGAGACAAACACAGCAACAGTTAGACACAGTGGAACAAAATCTCAAAAAGTTAGACACAGTGGAACAAAATCTTAAAAAGTTAGACTCATTGGAACAAACACTTGAACAAACACGTGAAGATTTAACTACTGAGTTACATAACATTGAATCGAAATGTCAAAAAGTCTGTAATGACGTAAAAACACAAATTTGTGAGCATTTTCAACCTATTTTTTCGCGGCATGAAAATGCATTACAGAATCACGAAGCAGCCATAAAAGAACTGCAAATTATTGTTCATGAAAATCATGAGACCTTGCAAGCTAAATTTGACTCAGTTGCATCTACCGATTCGGTTACGCAACTTGCAAAAACTCAGGAAAACTTTAAGGACACAGTAGATACTCTGAAACTTGGTTCAGAAAAACACACTGAAGAAATAAGTACACTATCGGAGAAAGTAGCCAAACTTTCGGATCAGGTCACTAACTTATCTACAAAGGTAGATGATGATCTGAATGACACAAGACCCGTAGCCTTCACTGACACAGAAGAGTATGAACAAATAAGAAAATTCAAACAAAATCAGAATCAAATTAATACACAACACCAAAGAGAAATCCGGGAAGTACAAGATCAGCTGACACAGGTAATACAAGAATTACGTATTTCAGAGGACACTCGCGCTCCAACACGGGAAGAGGGACTTAGAAATACGGAAAAGACGCAAAATAATAACACAGGGCATTTCGTAAGTTATGAAAGAAACTGGCAATGTGCACCGAATTTCGATATGGAACCGCCGACACGACGTAACAATGACCGATATGCTACTCGCCGACATGATGATTTTGACTATAAGCTGTTCATTACTACACGTAAATTCAAAACATTTAAGAATTCTGGCAACGACATTCATCCACAAGCATGGCTCCATCAATTCTCTCATTGTTTTCCTCCCAACTGGTCGTTGGAACACAGATTAGAATTTATGTGTGGCTACTTGGAGAATGAACCAGCTGTAAGAATGCGATCGGTAATTCACGATTGCCACAGTGAAGGAGAGTTTTACCATGCCTTCCTCTCAGCATATTGGTCTCAAGCCACACAAGACCGTGTAAAACATAGCATCATAATGATGAAACGTTTCGAACAATCTGAATTTTCCAGTCTTATGAAATATTTTGAAGACATGTTGCATAAGAATCAGTATCTTTCAAACCCATACAGCCCCTCAGAACTCATCCGCATTTGCTTAATCAAACTGCCTGAACATTTACGACATATTATTTTGGCAGGACGTTGCAAAGACGACATTGAAGCATTTCAGGGACTGTTACAAGAATTAGAAATTGACACTGACAATCGCGGAACGCGAAACCAGGAACACAACAATTACAGGTCACATCCGTCGCAATTCCGCGATGAAAGAAGTAATAACTGGACGCGACAAGGCTATTATCACAACACAAATCGTGACCAAAACAGACACCACCCGTATGACAACCGTTGGCAGAGTAGTAATAACTACAGAGAAAGATCGCATTTCCGCAGTAATGAATATGACAGAGATAACCATAGAAACAGACAATATGGTAATCAGGGCTATTATTATCAAGGGAGACAGAATGATTTCAGACGCAACAGTTCAGCGCGCAGTTACAATTCAGGGAGAAATTCTCCACCACGTGACCGACACGAAAGAAACTGTGTAAACTACCGACAAAACGACAGACCTGAATTCTATCAGAACTGGCGAGCTTTAAACAGAGCTGGGCCCTCGCGTCACGGTGAATTTGTAGAAGCTAGGTCTCCTAATCCCAATAACGACGCGCGCCAACAAAGGGACAGACAATGACTCGCACCGCAGGCAGCCGCTTGCGCCGGCTGGCTCAGAGAAAAATAACATAGACGCTAACCTTGAGAAAAATTCCAGTATTCTTTGCCGACGTATACCGCATGACAATTGCATTCAAGTTCAAACTCTGAGTACTATGAAGAGTAAAGGTTTACACCAGGTTTCACATGTAAAACCGTTTATTGAAAGATAATCTGCTTTTTAACTTTGTCTTTGCCATAAAACTTTTCACTTCACATTACTAGTATGCTTTGTCAGACTTAAGAAACTGTTAACATGCAACAATGTTTGAAGTTAAATATCCAGTCTAGAACCTAGGGAACATTTTTAAACAGGAATTACGATTGCATTGTTATAGTGAACAGACGTCACAGTGTTATTGTATTTGTACATTCTTGCTTGTTAGTTGCACGATTACGTAACGACTATCAGGCTTACATACTAAGAACCTATACCAGTACTGCTAATGAGATTTTAATGCAACATTTTGGTTTACTTGAAAATACATTCTGGGTTTAATGTACTTTCTGTGAGATACCAGACGGCACAGTGGTTAGTTTAAGTGACAACTACACGGTTTTATCACGACGCTACTAATGAGTGACAATTTACAATGTTGCTTTTGCGGTGTATCTGTTTTATATCTGCACAGTTTTTCTGAATTCTTCTGGAAAGTAAAACAGGTTTTAGTAGTAACTTTTGTGGTATAGCAACAATGAGACAGCCTTTTTTGTGGCACAACAATACGTTACTGTACAGTACTTTCTTCATCACGCCAATAACCATAATAACTATGATATCTATACGCAAAGCATTTCACTTTTGTTTATCATGAGGTAAGTACATTGACTTCTGCAGAACTTAGCTTTCGGAGGACGATAACTACGACACTTCCACAGAGATTATGTTACAAGACGCACAGTTTAGCGCTACAGTACACGTATTTGAGTGATCAATTTTATACTTAAAACATTTATTTTTAAAGATTTTTGAATTACAAAGAAAGTTTTGCGTGATACATTTCATTCCATTGCTGTAATCTGTAACACCTGAGGGTATAATTACATTAATCCTCAGGGGGGTACACGTCTACTTTGTGTACCATGTGTGTGGCAACCACAAGGAACCCTAGCTAATATGGTATTTGCTTATACAACTTTACACATCGGTACCATATTTCTCTAACACACAAATTACACAGCTATCTGATCATGTAACTGAGAGAGACAAACATTTATTTTACTATATCAGTGACAGATGTTTACGTAATTACACCGTTGGATAACTTCACACTTACGAAATTGTATTTGGTCTGTACTGTGTGAACTCTTCATATTTTTTCGGAACCAGTGTGATACTATGAGAGCTTTGAATGATGTATTTGGTATGAGATCATGATTTTTAAAGTACGTTTGAGGCAGCTGACACTTTTGACATGAGCAGAGAATTTTTTTAGGTTTTGATATTATTGCAGAAAGCTACGACGTTTTTGAGATTTGACTGAGGTGTTATGATGTTATTATTACGACGACGATGTGTATTATGCTGTTGAGGTATGTTTATGATCAATAACATGATGATACCGTATATGAGGAATTTGATTATGCTACATGTTTCTCAGGATGAAATATTGAAGAAGTGTCGACGAATATGTATATGTATAATAAGGTAAGGAATAATGAATAGTGGTTAGGGACTCTGATTTATGAAAAGGATGTTGGAAACCAAGAAACGTACTTTAAGAGTTATGAAATGTGTGTGTATATGCGTGAATGTATTACAATGCAGACGAAAATTTTTTTGGACGCTGTTATATCAATAGCATTTTGTTTCTACAGATTTGTAACGCAAATTCTTGACCTGTGAAATATTTTTATATCAGACTGTCACTTTAGCGGTAAATATTTCCGTAAGAAAGTTAAGTGACCACCTGCACGTAATGCGTCGCGGGCACCCAGCTGTGTCAGACGCCTGGAGAAAAAGCCATTATTGCGAGCCCTTTTCAGCGGCACAGGTAGAAAAAAAAAGAAAGGGAAGGCAATTGTACGCGCTACTGACATCTCCTTGTTGAAAGCATACTGTGGAGCTCGTAATTTATGATATTTACTGAAATGCCTAATGAAACGATGAGAAACATTTCACAGCTATTGTCTTGCTAGTTAAGAAAAATGCCATATGGCTTGCTTTATGTATTTATTTACACATTTTGTTTAATATCAAGTTTCTAGCTGCACTGCAGCAATGGTTAAAATAAAATTTAATATATGTACTAATATAAATATTTTATGCCTACAGATCCAGTAAATAATTTTATGATCCATCCAAAACAAATGAGGGAGCACAAAAAGAAATTTCCCTTCACAGGAATTGCATAAATAATTTTTTTACGATTTGGTAACTTATCTACTAGCGTAAGTTTTTGTGATGCATCACTCTAATGTTAAGATGTGACATAGGTATTAGACATGGCCATTTTAGTGTAATATTTTTTCTGCTTGCGCTATGTCATGTTTAGGTATAAGTTGCTGCTGTTTGCCAGGCATAGTGTTATTGAATTTGACTTTTGCTCATTTATGCTGCTAGCTTTGCCAATTTGCATTTTTTTGCATTGCTGTTTGTGTTGATTTGTTATGTGCTGCTGCATTGCCTCGTCCCTTAGTTTAGCATCTGAGCTCAGTAGATTTAAGTTAGCTTAAGAGGGGGTAGACTATGTAAGAAACTGACTATGGAGAATAGGTAAAGAAATGCATTGAGAAAACAGGTTTAGGTAGGATTTTCTTGGAAATAAATGTTGAGGTAAGAAATGTATGAACATATAAATACAGAAAGCATGCTTAGATAGAATTTCTTGGGTGGAAACAAAGGATGAAATAAGAGGAAAGATATATGAAGTTTTAGGTTGGACTGCAGTACCACATGTTACACTGAAAATGAACCCTGTCCTTTCCCTTTTGTGTTATCCCACTATATGTTTGTGTACCCTTGTGTATTTGTTTTCTTCCTGTCTCTGTGTAGTTTCATAGAATTTTTTCTTCTTTTAATATTAAGCTACATTCACTATGATGAGGAATACTGGTATCCTCAAATATAATTGGCATTAATAATATGTTATTTACTTTGTAAAGATATTAGACATTATTCATTCTGTTTAAATGCTCATGTGTGAAGTTGATGTTTCGCAAGTTATTCTGATCTTCTATGTATGTACTCATGTCATAATTCCTGTAACACTGATGTATATGTCTATTTCTATTCTTTTGTAAAGCCTGTACTACAAATGTTATCTATATTGTTATGTTTTTAATGATGTATTTTGTACCTTTGTTATTGTATTCTTATGTTATAAAATTGTAATTGTCACCAGTTCATGATATTATTAACTTGTAAGTTACATTTCACTGCACACGTTTCTGTTGGTCATAGTATATGGACAATATGTGAGAAGTTGGGACTGTTAGTGTTTGCACGTGTGTTTATAATTCAGCAAGGGACTGGATAACAGCATTGCTGGTTCTAAGGACAATTCCAAAAACTTTGTGAGTGCACAAGTGGTGGTTTATGGACTTGCTATATTCTCTGCAAGAATCTTCGATGGTGATTGTGCACCTGCACAGTCGCAACGGATGGCTGCTGGCCGTGTATACCAGGACTACAGTGGGTCTGCACCTCTGGTGGCCCACCAATACCATACTCTCTACCAGGACTACAGTGGGTCTGCTCTGTGGTGACCTACCTACCAATATTCTTCCAAACTACGACTGACTCTGCTGTGGGTTTGCTCTGTTGTGGCCCATTATCTGTCAGCATGTCAAGAGTCAGCACTGTCTTTCCGTTGGAAGGACAACGCTACTTCTTCAAGACTGAATGGAAATCCACTACTTCCGTGTGCATTTTCTTTTACTGCTCAGACTTTGAGAAAAGAAACGGCAGTTTCACTGTGACGAATGATCAGGACTGTCTTTATAGACTGTGAGAAAATTTGAGCTTTCGACCAACATAATATCAATAAGTGTGTGCATTTGATTTCTTTGTTATTGTAATTATGAAAAATTTTATCAAATCATTATTGGCCACTGCCCAAAAAAAAAATTTGTAAAATTTTTGTGGGGAGCATGGGGGCTATGTAAGTAGGCTGTTTATGTTTTCTCTATGCAAGTAGGCTGTTTATGTTTTCTTATTGGCAATGTTACGTAGCGCTCAATATGAAAATCACTGGCTGTGCTGTGTGCAGTCTGTGGCTGCTTTGCATTGTTGTAATACTCGCCATTGTAGTGTTAGGCAGCTGGCTGTGAACAGCGCGTAGCGTTGCGCAGTTGGAGGTGACCCGCCAGCAGTGGTGGATGTGGGGAGAGAGATGGCGGAGGTTTGCAATTTGTCATGAACTGATATATATATATTATGACTTGTGATGATATTAAGGTAAATACATTGTTTGTTCTCTATTAATATCTTTCATTTGCTAACTATCCCTATCAGTAGTTAGTGCCTTCCATAGTTTGAATCTTTTATTTAGCTGGCAGTAGTGGCGCTCGCTGTATTGCAGTAGCTTGAGCAGCGAAGATTTTTGTGAGGTAAGTGATTTGTGAAAGGTATAGTTTAATGTTAGTCAGGGCCATTCTTTTGTAGGGAATTTTGAAAGTCAGATTGCGTTGCGCTAACAAAATATTGTGTGTCAGGTTAAGCACAGTCTTATATAAATTGTTCAAAGGGGACGTTTCACGGTGTGCCACTTACGAGCGTAGATCAGGAGCAAAGAGCTGCCAAGCTTGTGAAGGACTACAATAAAGTACTTACCAAAGTCGATCTACACGTGTTGCAAGCGAGATAAGAATATTGTCATAATTATCCTGAGCACAAAAATAATCCAAGATTATTGATTTGTGACGGAAAATTTGATTACTTCATCACATGTGTGTCACAAACATTGTACATAACAGTGTTACAGATTCATTTACTAAAAATAGTTCTTTTAGGTTCAATGTAACATATCAATCAACAGCTTCAGTGTCATGATTATTCAGGTAAAAGTAAAACGAGGCCCTAGAGTGCTGTGTGCTCGGCTCCCCATTTTCCCATGGAGCCCAAGTTACATACAATTTACTTCTTTCGTCCAATGAGGCAAAAAAAATCAAACCTGAATAAGAAGGACAACCCTAGTGCTTAGACACAATGAAGAACGTGGACTGACGAAATGATGTGGACACGCAGGGCATAGCATTACGGACCCTATACAACTAAATCGAAAGCCTTCTAGACATCGTCAGATCCTATGAAGGAATGTAGTTACCGTTCATTTAGTTGTTTTTCCCATAAAATTGTGTCGGTTGTACCTCTAGACGTATAGCATCCGCAGTGCTACATGGAAACATTGCTCTTATTGCAATTTGTGAGTGAGTGAGGTAGATTCTAAGGATTTTTTAGACACACCTGTAGCAAGTAAAACCAACACTATAACTTTTTCTAGAAGAGTAACCATACTGGACTACTAAAAGTCGTCAGCTGTGTCATTGGTTGCACACATTAAAAGAATGGAATTGGGAAGTCTGTGCCTAACGGGTAAACAACCATTTTGAATTAACTCCAAGGGCATGTAATCAGTATGAGGTGCCTTTCTAGAATTTAATCAGCACAGAGTGTCTCAACACTCGTTGTCTGCTTGTGGAGCTATCGTCCAAGAGTATCTTTGTTCTTGATGCCCATTGAAAGAGACGTTCCGTAGTAAAATGTTTTGAGAAATTTTTGACTCGATTTCAATTAATGCTGTGCTGACAGCACTTGTAGCTATTTGTGCAACCTGTGTTAAGATACTGGAGGATGTATATTTCATTTCTATTGCTTCCATTAGACTTCATGAGGTAAGAAGAAAGTTACAATTGAAGATTAGGGAGGCGAGGAATTTTCAATTCGCCTTAATTGTGTTCACTATTTCTAGACGTTATTTTCAGCTCCTTAAACTGAAAAGACGAAGAATAATCCCATACAAACTGGAACGTATCCCAAACAGTTGGGTTCTACTGATGAAAGATTGCCAGTACTCCAGATGAACTTCATTGTTAGGATGAAGAACATAATATAGCAAGTTTTAAAGTAGGTATGAAAATCAGTTTCAGTTATACTAAAGAAGTACATTAAAACAGTTACATTAAAAAACGAAAAATTAAGAAATCGAAACGAGATGATAGCAATTAAGGTCAAAGTTACTGAATCAGTTGACAATGAGCTTTTGTGTTTAGTGCAGCTGAAGATAGCTAGTGGGCAGAGTCGGGAAGAAATCATCACAAGAGTGAAGATAGCATGTAGTGATTTTCTCAATCAACATACACCCATCAGAAACACGTTTTCTGGGACAGTTGTAAGTTATGTATGATTACAACTTGATAAGAGAAATGTCCTACTTTTACACATGGTATAAGCACTCAGAGATTTCTAGTGTAAGTTGTATTAATGCTGCTGGTATAAGAAAAACCTGGTCAGACAGCTGCAAAACCCCGTGCAAAAATAACATCGTACAGAATGTATGTGGCACCAAATGAGGCTCTTCAGAATTTATGGTACAAACAACACCTTTACGTCTAGTTCGCTACCCCACCTAGCATAACAGCCTCTACATCAAGAAAAGAGATATCGAACTAAATCGCACAATGAGAGTTATTTTGGACACGATTAAGGGCACTCCTGTCTTTTGGCTACCATTCCTAAGTCACCATAGCAGCAAAGAGTTTATAAGGATTAAAAACAATGAACAATTTACTTTTCCTTGTTGTCTGTGAAAGGACTCTCTGTGGAAGGACTCCCTCTAAGAAACCACCATTTGCAGGAGCTGTAGCGCTAGAAAATAACTTTGATATTGTGCAATACTGGAAGACAACCAAGGAGCAGTGAATCTACAGTTATTGCGATCTATAATTTGTGAAAATCGACTGTCTTTGAGCTCCCAAGAAAATACTCTGTGGTCACTTTGACGACTTCTTGCATACGACTTAGAGTTCAATTAACTAAATTAGTAACAAAGATCATTTATTATTAATGTTATTTTTAGTTTATGTTCATTAATGTGATTTCTGATAATGCCACAAAGTAATGAAAATACATCGTACCTTATGAAGTGGCTTTTGCAAGACAGTCGTGGAGAAATTCTCCTGGCAAATAAATCTTACTACATGGAAATGACTAACTTTCTTGAAGATATTGTGTCAGAATGCATATGACGCTACAGAATAAGAAGAGGAAAACTTATCAATGTACTCAGCCGCATTTACCTTTGCACTGGGATGAACCAATGTTGCAGAATGTGCACTTCAGTACAGGAAATGAAGTGAGTGCATATGTCAGCGATGTGTTTCTGGCTTTTAGAGACAGGTTGGAGATCAAAGAATTACATATTTCTTAGAAATACTTACTTTGTGAGAAGTAGAAACTGTAACAGTTAATACAGATGGCGGCGCCGAGTTCGCCAGGGACTGTAAAGTTTCCGAGTGTGTGGTCCGTCAGTCACGCAGGCGGCAGTGGCGGTATATAAGGCGGTGCGATGTCTGCCCACTGCAGTAGCAGCTCCTGCAGCAGTAGCAGCAGCAGCGATGGATGTGCGCGCACTGTACTTCGTGATATCCGCGCTCCTGACAATTACGGCGGAAAGCAGTGAGTGAACTTTTAGTAATGATTACATTATGCAGTGAAATGTTTAAAATGGCCAATTAGTTTCCAGGGAATTTACATAGATCTTATTGTCCCTGTCAAGGTTAATCTATGCGTCATTCAATTTATGCTGTCTCCTCCTGCATGCTTTCTTATAGTTTGCTACAATTTGATTTGCTCTCCCAATTTCTTCATCTCAGAGTACCATTTATGCCCATCATCCTCAGTTATTCGCTCGATATAGACAATAGTTTCAACGAAACATAAACAATTTTAATGTTCCAAAACAGGTGGAAGACCAAGTAAAAAATAAACATAGTGTGCTTCTACACAAAACACTGTATACAGGGTGAGCATTAACAAAAGCGACAACCTGTTGGGACGGATTACTGACTGGAAATGTAGAAAAAGAGGTTCAATGAATACGTGTCCGGAAATGAATCTTTGCCACGTCAGATGACACTGATGAATGAAAGTTCCCCTCACAATGTCCCGTGTGTTCCTTGTATGTATGTTGCAGGCTGTGTGATTGATGTAGCATACTGTATGCAGCAGCCGGCCGAAGTGGTCGAGCAGTTCTAGGTGCTTCAGTCTGGAACCGCGGAACAGCTACAGTCGTAGGTTTGCATCCTGCCTCGGGCATGGATGTGTGCGATGTCCTTAGGTTAGTTAGGTTTAATTAGTTCTAAGTTCTAGGGGACTGATGACCACAGCAGTTAAGTCCCATAGTGCTCAGAGCCATTTGAACCATTTTTGTATGCAGCATAATGATCTGGTATTCATTTCGAGAACAAGCTAAAGTGATATCAGGTGTTCCCCAAGGAAGCGTCCTGGGACCTCTGCTGTTCCTGATCTGTATAAATGACCTGTGTGACAATCTGAGCAGTTCTCTTAGGTTGTTCGCAGGTGATGCTGTAATTTACCGTCTAGTAAGGTCATCCGAAGACCAGTATCAGTTGCAAAGCGATTTAGAAAAGATTCCTGTATGGTGTGGCAGGTGGCAGTTGACGCTAAATAACGAAAAATGTGACGTGATCCACACGAGTTCCAAAAGAAATCCGCTGGAATTCGATTACTCGATAAATAGTACAATTCTCGAGGCTGTCAATTCAACTAAGTACCTGGGTGTTAAAATTACGAACAACTTCAGTTGGAAAGACCACATAGATAATATTGTGGGGAAGGCGAGCGAAAGGTTGCGTTTCATTGGCAGGACACTTGGAAGATGCAACAAGTCCACTAAAGAGACAGCTTACACTACACTCGTCCGTCCTCTTTTAGAATGTTGCTGCGCAGTGTGGGATCCTTACCAGGTGGGATTGACGAAGGACATCGAAAGGGTGCAAAAAAGGGCAGGCCGTTTTGTATTATCACGTAATAGGGGAGAGAGTGTGGCAGATATGATACGCGAGTTGGGATGGAAGTCATTAAAGCAAAGACGTTTTTCGATGCGGCGAGATCTATTTACGAAATTTCAGTCGCCAACTTTCTCTTCGGAATACGAAAATATTTTGTTGAGCCCAACCTACATAGGTAGGAATGATCATCAAAATAAAATAAGAGAAATCAAAGCTCTAACAGAAAGGTTTAGGTGTTCGTTTTCCAGCGTGCTGTTCGGGAGTGGAATGGTAGAGAGATAGAATGATTGTGGTTCGATGAACCCTCTGCCAAGGACTTAAATGTGAATTGCAGAGTAATCATGTAGAGGTAGATGAAGCCAAGATGGTGTTTGTGTATGACCAAGTATATGGAAACGGTCGAGCGGCAGAGCAGCTATACCAAAACAACTATCCTTACAGATGCAAATCACATCACAAAACATTTCAAGCCCTTTCTTTCGCCTTGTTCCGGATATGAATACAGGACCATTCTGCTGCTTACCGTATGCTGCATCAGTCACATAGCTTGCAACACACAGGGAACACATGGCATGTGGTCAGTGGAACTGTCATTCGTGAGCGCCATCTACCATGCCAATGACGCATCTCCGGATACATGATCACAGGAGCATCTTTTCTTTGACTTCCTGTCAGGAATCCATCCTTGTAGTTTGTCAATTCTATCAATGCTCACTCTGAATATTGCAATCTGCCTTCCCATAACATTTTTGCGTCCAGTGGCCCTCTCTACTAACACTGCAGTTATTCCTTATCCCACATGCTATTCTCATTTCAGTTAGTGTTTTCTAGACAGTCCTTTCCACAATGATTCTGCACAGAACTATCACACTTCTTTTGTGATCTAATTCTTCTGCAACAGCACCTAGCCTTCTAGACCAGGTCACTAACACATGTTCGTGCAGTGGCACTCAAATCACTCCGTCTTCAGGCCACAAGTGGCCAGATGAGGATGCGGATAGGAGGGGCGTGTGGTCAGCACCCCGCTCTCCCGGACGTGACAATGGTTTTCTTTGACCGGAGCCGCTTCTGTTCGGTCGAGTAGCTCCTCCATTTGCATCATAAGGCTGAGTGCACCGCGAAATATGGCCACAGCGCATGGCGACCCAGATGGTTAGCCATCCAAGTGCCGGCCACGCCCCACAGCGCTTAGCTTCTGTGATCTGACGGCAAGACCGTTACCGTGCAGTGGCACTCGACCCACAGAAATGTCAGTTCGAATCCCGATGGTGGAAAAATGTAGCTGGCAGTATTTGGCAGGTAAGGGGAGGTGAGGTGGTGGCCCAAATTATATTCCAAACGTTCCGCCATGTCTCATTAACTGACGGCATGTGTCACTGTCGATGGCAATCAGTCCACCGCATGGGGACACTGGGTGCTGTACCCACCTTGGTGCTATTCGACAGGAGTCGACTACTTCCACAGGGTTTCTTCGTCTCTCTTCTCTTCAGTCGTTACAACATACACACAACACTACGCTCCACAAGCAGTCACCGCATTCATTTACTCGGCAGAGATACACACTTCATACATCACAACAGGTCAGAGGCTCACAACGGCAGTGCAGGATCCCTGCATCCGCCATGTGCTCCCGACACTCATTTGCTGAGTATGCGACTACCTGGACTTTCTGTAATGACACATCTCAAGCAGATCAGTTCTCTCCTCTTCCAGTTTTCCCACAGACTGTGACTCATAAAAATTCCTGTGAACCAGCTATGCATATCACAGAAATTTCATATTCTGGTCTACTTTGAATAACTGCAGACTTCTTTTGTGGAGAAGCGCTCTGTTTTCCTGTGTTAGTCTGCTTCTTACGTTCTCCTTACTTCATTTGTCATCCTCTTGGTTCATTCCAAGGTAAGTAAATATCTTATTTGACCCAACGTGTGGTCATTGTCATTAAACTTGTTTCTGTAGTGCCTCAAATACCTATGTTTATATTCGGTTTACCTTCAACAAGTATTCTTATCTGATAAGACGGTTCATTCTATTCAAGAGGTAATATAGTTCTTTCTCTCTTTTACAAATAACAGTAAACTCATTGCTATATTTTCACCTCGATTTTAGTCCAACTTAATGAAACTTACCACTGGTGCCTATGTTTCAGCTTCTCAAAATACAGGTTGAACGGTAAGAGGGACAGACACCATCCCTATCTTGTTGTTATCGTTATGCTGTGCAGCCCAAAGACTGCTGCTCTATCCTGTGCAAGCCTCTTTATCTCCGGATAACTATTGCAAGCTACACCCTTCTGATTCTTCTTGCTGTATTCAAGTCTCTACATTTTATTTCCCCCCCCCCCCTTCCCCCCCTCCACACACACACACACACACACACACACACACACACACACACACACACACACACACACGCACACACACATCTCTCTCCATTACCAAATAAACAAAACCATTATGTCTCAGAAAATCTACTATAATACCTATTTCTTTTTTATTGAACTTGTGGCATAAAGTTCTTTCACCCTCAGTACCTTCTTATCAGTTGCCTTTCCATCCACCTAATCCTTATCGTTTTTCCTTAACATATTTCAAAAGATTCTATTGTCTCCTTGTCTAAAACAGCTTATCATTCACATTTCGCTTGTGTACAGTCGAGATTCGTAGATACCTTCAGAAAATACTCCCTCTGTCAGAGAAGTTCCAGGACATGCTTCTTTATTTCCGAGTTTGCAACATTGAAAAGCAACAAATGTTGTTTTTATGTTACCTGGTGCATGTGCGTCCTTGAAATGACGTTTGCCATGTTGTTCACAGACACTGTGCTTACGAACACACTGCGTTATTGGTGCATGAGTTACGGCGACACAATAGATGCTGATTGTGAGCAAAGAGTGGGCATTAAGTTTCAGGTTAAGCCTGGGAGAACCCCCAGTGAGACGTGGACAGTGATTAAGCAAGCACGTGCTGGCGAGGCGCCTTCAAGGAGTCGTGTTTCCGAGCGACGCAAAAGGTTTCGTGAAGCCAGAGATCAGTGCAATGCGATCCACATCCGGTCGCCCGTCCACAGCACATACCGAAGAAAACGTGGAGCGTGCCAGGCTGGTATTGCAAGAAGACCGTCACGTAACTGTGAAAGTGCGATATCAGAACAACTTAATTCTTATCGTCATGTGTGTCATAAGATTTTATATGAAGATTTAGGGGAACGGAAACTTAAAGCAAAATTCGCCCCTCACACACCAACAGGCGAACAGAAAGAGGAAAGACGAAGAATTTCTGCTGAACTACTGGACAGACCCAGTCGTGATCCAAGATTTCTGTAAAAGATTGTTGCTGGAAATGAAGGTTGGTGCTATCAGTACGACCCTCACACAAAGCGTCAAAGTGCTGAACGGTGGAGTCTACATCTACATCTACATTTATACTCCACAAGCCACCCAACGGTGTGTGGCTGAGGGCACTTTACGCGCCACTGTCATTACCTCCATTTCCTGTTCCAGTCGCGTATGGTTCGCGGGAAGAACGACTGCCGGAAAGCCTCCGTGCGCGCTCGAATCTCTCTAATTTTACATTCGTGATCTCGGGAGGTATAAGTAGGGAGAAGCAATATATTGATACCTCATCCGGAAACGCACACTCTCGAAACCTGGACAGCAAGCTACACCGCGATCCAGAGCGCCTCTCTTGCAGAGTCTGCCACTCGAGTTTATTAAACATCTCCGTAACGCTATCACGGTTACCAAATAACCCTGTGACGAAACGCGCCGCTCTTCTTTGGATCTTCTCTATCTCCTCCGTCAAACCGATCTGGTACGGATCCCACACTGATGAGCAATACTCGAGTATAGGTCGAACGAGTGTTTTGTAAGCCACCTCCTTTGTTGATGGACTACATTTTCTAAGGACTCTCCCAATGAATCTAAACCTGGCACCCGCCTTACCAACAATTAATTTTATATGATCATTCCACTTCAAACCGTTCCGTACGCATACTCCCAGAAGTAACTGCTAGCAGTGTTTGTTCCGCCATCATATAATCATACAGTAAACGATCCTTCTTTCTATGTATTCGCAATACATTGCATTTGTCTATGTTAAGGGTCAGTTGCCACTCCCTGCACCAAGTGACTATCCGCTGCAGATCTTCCTGCATTTCGATGCAATTTTCTAATGCTGCAACTTCTCTGTGTACTACAGCATCATCCGCGAAAAGCCGCATGGAACTTCCGACACTATCTACTAGGTCATTTATAAATACTGTGAAAAGCAATGGTCCCATAACACTCGCCTGTGGCACGCCAGAGGTTACTTTAACGTCTGTTGACGTCTCCCCATTGAGAACAACATGCTGTGTTCAGTTTGCTAAAAACTCTTCAATTGAGCCACACAGCTGGTCTGATATTCCGTAGGCTCTTACTTTGTTTATCAGGCGACAGTGCGGAACTGTATCGAACGCCTTCCGGAAGTCAAGGAAAATAGCATCTACCTGGGAGCCTGTATCACCAGCCTTGAAATAAGTCAAACGACAACCTTCGACAAGAAAGACAGTGTTCATCTTGTTCTTTGATAGTAGAGGAATAGTTCACCGTGAATGTGTTCCTCCATGACAAACAACGAGCCAGACTCTTTACATCGAAGTCTTGAATCGTTTGCAACAAGCAGTTCGACGTCGCCGTCCTGATTTGCGGCATTCTCAGGACTGCTCCTTACTGCATCACGTGATGTAACGCACCACACTGCTTTGTCTGCTACCGAGTATCTGGCCAGACGATCTGTTATTGCTATCCTACATCCACCATATTCCCCCGACCGACATTTCACCTTGCGATTTTGTGTGGTTTCCGCGGGTGAAAAGGCGACTGAAACAAAAGCTATGACAGACACCAAACAGGCTGTGACAAAGGAGCGGTTGAAAAATTCACCGCTTGCTTCCGAGATCTTCAGATACGTTGGCGACTGTGTATACTTAGCCTATGGTCATTCTAATTTTACAAAAACCTCTCCTGGAACTTTTCTGACAAACGGAATATAATCTCCACTGCAGCCATCATGAGCTATTTTCCTTACCAAAGAGATAAACTCATATACTGCTTTTAGTTTCTTATTTCCTTACCTAATTTCCTAAACATCTACTGATTTAATTCAGCTGCATTCCATTTCCTTTAGCAAGACAATAATGTGTTCCATGGATAATATCTGCACACTGGCCACCCTTGCGCTGTGTTACGAGGACACACAGCTGTGGCAGCGAGAACAGTGGTGGCGCCAGGGTGACGTCATCGTGTTCCACCCCGTCCCTTTCCCACACCGAGCCCCTTTCTTGGAAATGGGCTAGTCAAAGAGCACATACTTTCACCTCCCAGTCACAGCTTATTATGTTACCACCCACTCTCAAACTCTCAATTTTCTGTGTCTTCTTTGCTGGAAATACGCCAACCAGAGAGATTGTGGGTTAAAAGAAACTTAGTTTGCTCTCGCAATCAGAGCCCAATATTTTACCACCATTAAAAAGAAACAGCGTCTACCACAGAGCCGGGTATCGTGTTTCGTATTTGACGGCCCGGGGCTCACTACTCACACTTGCCTGACTCCTGCTGGATCATGTGTTGCACGCTGCTTAAGGGGCTCCGGAACGCCCTATACTTGCAATGTTAAAATAACGCTTATAAATTACATCTTTCCTCACAAACTATTTGAGGTAGGAAGTTGAACTTTAGATTATTTATTGGAATATGGGCTACAACTTAACACAGGGATTTTACAAAATTTTAGTTCAGTTATTAAAGATGATTTTTTTTCAATTGTAATGAAAATTCACAACATTTTTTTGCAATTTTTTATTTATATATTCAAAAATATACAGTTTTTTGGAAAAAGGCTGTGTTAAATTGTGCAGCAGGTACTGTGTAACATTTACTGAAAGTTTGAAACAAATATGTTTGGAAGATCCTTAGAAAACATGTAATTAGTATGAGAAAATAAAAGTTTTGGTAATCGAGCGACAAAGATTGGATTAACTTTTTAGTGCATTCCAGGTCCATAGGATGGATTATCTTCATCCTCTGCAAACTCCTCCTCCAGCTTCCTCTTGTTCCTCCTCCTGTTTACTCTTGCTTGTATTTCTAGACTCTTTACAGTCCTGTCTGCAGCCCGAAGGCGTTCCTTGTCTAAAGCAAGCATCGCTCGTTGTTGTGTTAGTAGATTTTGCTACCATTTTCTTCAGTTGCAGTTACTGCAACACTGTTCCAAAAGGTGGTCATGTATGAACACTTATCACATTTCAGTTGTATTTCACTAGCAAGTCCTACGTGCTTTATTATGGAGAGTTCCAGACCAACTTCACTACAATGAATACATCTTACACAGTTTGAAAAAATTCCTTTGAGAACCGACATATCAAATATTTCATTCACATCCGATTCGCCCATAAAACATTCATAGTTTTCACTCATTGAACCAAGCTGCTTCTGTGAAGTATTTTCTTTCCCACTTTGACTGCTATGGGCAGGTGTACTTGAGAGGTTAGGTTCACTCACTTGGTTATCGTCTTTATTGTTTACAGTAATAACACATACCTTTGGCTTTCCAACATTTCTCCTTTTCTTAAAAGCCTTCAGAGGATTTCTAATAACTTTACTTTTGCTCATTGTTATACTTCAACAAAACAGAGACTCAAGAAACAGAATTAATTACGAATATTTTCGAGATAACGACAGAGTAAATAAACATGAAACAATCGACAATCACACCAGCGATATATATTGAACCATCACAGGTTAGCCACAACACATACTTTATCTCACATCACTAAAATGTACCTGATGAACACGGACGTTAGTAATAACACCATTTGGCAGCAGTTTAACAGCGCCACAGTGGGTCACGCCCATGTAGAACACATTTCAAAAAAAAATAAATTTAAAAATAGGTGTAGTCTTCGGAATTGAATAAATTATATATCTATTAACAGGTAATAGTCTGCATATTCAGAAAACGCAAAAAAGTAAAAATTGAACTTTTCGTGATTTTGAGCCTTTCCGGAGCCCCTTAAGATGATGTCGAGACCCTTTGCTGGTGCACGGATTGTTATCCGCCCTAGTGCATCACCAGCCACGCACTTGTCGTTGTCCGTAGTGGATGAGGCTCGTCGCCTAGCTCGACCAGCACGGGACTCGGCACACGATTCCACAACAGTGGCTTTGGACCATACACATCCTTCATTCTCCAATGGGTGTCAACTTCGTTTGTCCTTCGGTAGCCAAGAAAACAATAGCTTCACGTTGTTAATAACGTCGCTATAGTTCACATTTCCGTATTTACCGCAAGCACGTTCCAAAGACGAGAATGCCATCTTTATTCTTTTCCTGAATGTGTAAGCTACCGCTTCTGTTTTGCTCTTTTCTGCTAATGGGTAAGCCTGCGAGCCGAACGTATAAGTCAAAAACTTTGCACAACGGATTTTATAACGCTAATTTGTCGCCCTGGCACTTATACGCTCTCCAGAAGGGTAAGCTTATCCTTTGCTCTATATGTGACATCAACTAGTCGTTTGCAAATCCGATCGGTTTCTAACCATATCCACAGTATACGCTAGAATGTTCAGATGTGCTTACCTACAAACACTGCCTCCACCATGTGGTTGCAAACATGAAATACACAAATAAGGAGATAGTAAAATGACAAAGGAAAGCACTAGCTATGAAATTGCACACTCAGTAGTGTTAAATTTTTTACTCTTCTGCAATTTACTCTATACAAGATTACACAGTACGAGTAACATTTTAGTTCCGCCAATTCACATTTGGTAATCGTTCTGTCTGACGCTGTCCTGACATCAGCTGACAGGAATACTGACATCAGCTATGGCAATTGCAATTATATTTAGAACTACACTCGCGACTAGCAACGTGAAACCTCAGCATAGAACGAAAAAGACACGTAATCGGGAATTTACTTTACTTACCTAACCGCCGTTGCGAATGCACGACCACTACAGTGATCTGACGTTTATCGCTGCGATGCCTCTCACCTCAGCGAGATAACATAAATTCTGCCTCACCAAAAGCTCCCGTAGGCACCTCCACAGCTGCCGTGGAACACCAGACGGTCCTCAGGCTCTCGCTACAAGTACTCTGTCCCAGTAACGAGGTCGCACACCTCGCCAGGACCGACCTCTCTCCTCGACACCCCAGCAACTAGTACTTCACAGTCCCTACGCTTTTTCGTAGGAATGCCGGACATTTGCCACGCCGGACTTTGCCACACTCGCCCCTTCGGCAGGTAGCGAACCCTCAGGTAAGGGACGCCCTTCCTCGTCCCTCTTCTGTCCGCTTTCAAACCGCCGTCTCCACATCTTACTCGATACAACCAGTATGTAAGAGACCCTCTTCTTCGACACCTTGGCCAAATACAGAGCTTCTTTTCCGAAATAGGAATATTTACAGCTTTTGGGAAACGAAAGCAATACCGACGATTATGTCAGTATGTAATTAGTTGTGCCAAGTATAAATATAGATCCCTCTGTCTGTACGGTAACTTCCTTTCACGCTTACTGATTGCGATAGAAACAGTCCATCGGCATGGGAGCAACAAGAAAGGAACGATGAAACGAGAATGCGAATGTACGCTAATCATTTCTTTTTGATCACTGCATTTGTGCCTACTTTAATTACTACAACTGCATACCCAAAAGACAATAGGGAAAGAATAAATGGGTTTGTGAACGTTTGAAAAGAAGAACGACATACTCCATATTAATTTACTCTCTAAAAACATTAGTTAATAAAGTGTAGCGGGACAATGTTCACAACATAACTGAAAACACGTTCACTAAATAGAGATAAGAATATCTATGATTGACATGTCATCTAATGTCGACGTACAATTTTAAACTGTTAGAAATAAGGAAATGAAGTAATACAGAATGCTATGCTTGTAACGTACGTTGTTGTTCTACATTGTTTAGCTCTGGTATCTACAGGGTCACAGAGAAAGCATCTTAGGTTCTGGAGGGGAAAGTCGTAATTGTAATTATCTGCACTACAACCGAAGCAAGAAGGGCAACTTAGGAAAAATAATGTAAGCTCACAATCGACTTTGAAGCAGATAGTTTCTGTGACTTACTATGGGCAGAGGTTATATTCGACATTTGGAATAAATTAACAACTGAGTCCTTTTACCGACCCCCTGTCTCAGATGAAACAGTTGCTGAACAGTTCAAAGAAAAGAAAACTCGAGTCTCATCACAAACAGGTACGCTACTCATACAATTATAGTTGGCAGTTACTTCAATCTACCTTCCGTATGTTGACAAAAATACATTTTCAGACCCTACTGTAGATAGGAAACAACTTCCGTAATTGTTCTGAATGCATTTTTAAAATTATTTTTAACAATTAGTTGACGAGGCCATTCAAATTGTAAATGGCTACGAAAACACACTTGATCTCTTAGCCACAAATAATCCTGAGCATCACGACGGATACAGGGATTAGTGAACACGCAGTCGTAGCGAGGCTCAATTCCGCAACAAAGAAAGTCACCAAAACTAAACGCGAAATATATCTGTTTATAAAAGCAGATAAAAATTCGGGTGACGTCTTTCTAAGAGATAGTCTCCAATTCTTCTAATCTATGTAAATGAAGACCATATGTGGCTTAAGTTCAAAGAAATAGTATCAACGGCACTCGAGATATTCATACCAAATAAATTAATAAGAGACTGAACTGATCCCCCATGGTACACAAACAAGACAGAAAGCTGTTGCAGGAGCACCGCAAAAGGCACGTATAATTTAGACGAACGCAAAATCTCCAAGATTGGTCAAGTTTTACTGAGGCTCGAAATTTGGTGCGGATTTCAATGCGAGATGCATTTAATAGTTTCCACAACGAAACTCGCTCTAGGAATGTGGTGGAAAATCCAAAGAGATACTGGTTCCATGTTAAGTAAACCAGCGGAAAGGCTCAGTAAGTACCTTTGCTGCGCGACAGCGGCGGTAATGCTACTGATGACAGTGCCACTGAAGTGGAGTTAGTAAATGCATTTTCCGAAATTCCCTTACCAAAGAAGACGAACTAAATATTCCAGAATTCGAAATGAGAACAGCTGTATACATAATTTAGAAGTAAATACCCCTGGTGTTACAAAGCAACTGAAATTACATTGTCAGTGAGAGAGGAAATGATCAAAAAGTCTCTAATGTATAAGAAAAGTAGGTCTAATACAGTTGTTTCTGATGTTCTTTAGTAACAATTAATTTTCAGTAGTAAGCTCCTTGCTTTTACTGACCTGTTTAAAGGTAATCAACAATTTAGTAAGAAATTCTAATTTTTAAAGGACTATATCTAAATGTACTTAAGTTGATTTACATCTACTATAAATGTTTGCAGCTAAACTTAAATAAAAATATTTGAGGTGCCAAAATTGTCAACCTTAGGATCAGATCAGTTTTGGCATGTCAATTTTAGGTGCAATTCAAAGGTTCAGTTCCCATTTTCTTTTACAAAAGCGTATACTATCAGTTTAACAAACCATGATATTTTAGGTGATAGTTGCGATCCTGAAGGTTCAGAAAATTATTTTAGAACTCACAATTATTTAATAGTATGGCCATAATACTGGAAGCTAGAAAAAAGTTATCTTCACGTGACAACAATAGGGATACTTTTGTGAGGCTTGAAACACTTTTTAATTTTTACATTAAAGGCTGATTCTCATGACACTTCGCACAGGCTTTGGACGGTGAAAATGATAAATGACCATCTACCATTCTGGCGTGTATAAAATCAGCCTAAACACGCTGAACTAATGAACACTCTAGTTACAATTACAACTTAATATTAGCTCCGATAATGCTGCTTCAATGTTTTAATAATTTTATCTCGGTAACGTGCGAGGACTCAGTGGTCTTCATAGTTTCTTAATACATTATTTATTTTTAACGTGTTTTAGTCCAGTTTCTGAATATGGGCAATAGCTTTCAAGCAAGGCCTAATGTTGCCAGTCTCTTCATAATTCTTTACGATTCTCTCTATCCTGTCGTCCAGCTTCAAGTACTTCTTCTTCCTCTTTTTACCTTCAAGATTCATTTCCAATTTCATGTACATGCAGTTTGTGAGCTCTGCTTCCTTTTTCAAGCACTCAACCAAATAGTTGATTCTAGGCTGAGGGTTTCCAATAATACTATTTATTTTGTTGTGCCACCCTTCAACAGCATTCGTTGTTCGGTGCCATTTACCGTAACAGTCCCACATTTCTAATGCGATATCTTCATTCTCTAGCCAGTTATCCACAAAGTAGTCAAAAAATTGAGAGAACCTTCCGTTATCAGGAGCTTCTGCATGAATCTCAATCCATCCATTGCTTTCGTCCTCCGGTTTTACAAATGCCAGCGCTGCACACATACTGACTTGAAGTCGTAAACCGTCATTCTAGCGGTACTCCTCAGTTAGACCGAGAACTCGATTTCTTCTCCATAAACTCTTCTTTATATTTCAGTTGTGGGAGAAACTTGACGAATGGCCGATATCGGAGCTGCCTCAAAGTCCACCTTTACTTGTTTAGGACACCACTCAGAAACTGCCTGTTTTATCAGACGAAACAGACGAACGTACGTGTCTTTCTTCTTATTAGGAAGCAGTGCAAACACAGTAGGAAGAATGTTTGTTTCTTTAATATGGCCTCCTAAGTCTACGTGTATGGTGTAGATCTGTTCAAACTGCTTGCTGCCTCTCTTAAATGTTCCATCCATAAAAAAATGGGAACATGTTTTTAAACTTTCTTTGCTTCCACTAAAAATAATTATTCTCACATCTAACCTATCGCCTTCCAGAAGAAAACTAGTGCCATCTCCTATTTTTAATAGATATTCATGAAGATCAATTCCCTAAGAGTTCTTAGGCTCTTGTTGGTTCCCCCGCTCTTGACTCCATCGACGACGCATGGTTCTTTTCATAGATTCTGAATTAGGCATCACTGTAACAAAGTCGTAAACTTTATTATGGCTAAGCCATGTCTCCGCAATATCCTTTCTTTCAGGAGTGCTAGTTCTGCAAGGTTCGCAGGAGAGCTTCTGTAAAGTTTGGAAGGTAGGAGACGAGGTACTGGCAGAAGTAAAGCTGTGAGTACCGGGCGTGAGTCGTGCTTCGGTAGCTCAGTTGGTAGAGCACTTGCCCGCCAAAGGCAAAGGTCCCGAGTTCGAGTCTCGGTCGGGCACACAGTTTTAATCTGCCAGGAAGTTTTATTATGTATATTTCCCATTTCATCCGCGTACATCTCCGATAACTGTGTAGTTCCTTCTCGAGACCTTCTCATCGCTCTTTCCACTTGCTTTCTCACTTTCAGAGCTGCATCGTCAGGTGGTCCACAGAGATGTTCTAATACGCTCAACACTTCTGCGTTCCTCGAAAGCAGCTTTCCCTTGCATATGATCCGCTTTTCGGGGTAAACACATCCATGTAACAACACCCTATTTAGATTCCCTCTGTTTAAGATACGCGTAACCTTTGTAATCAGCAAGAGGCCTGCCCTTGTTCGTTGTAATAACTTCCATGCTGATGGTCACGTTAGGAACTTCGAAAGCAAACTGGGTGGCCGGGTGAGGAGGAGGAGGGGGGGGGGGAGAGAGAGAGAAGGGGGGGGGGGGGGGGGGGGGAGAGACACGGGTCCGAACCCTTCGGAGCAGGTAAAACCGTGGCAAATGTCCGGCGTGGCAACTGTCCGGACACCTTTCGTAGCTCCTGTTCTTTTTTCTTCCCCCCTTTAATTGTCCGTGGCCAATCAGGTGGCTGCTAGGCGTTCGTTTCTGAGCGCCGACCAATCTCAGTTTTGCAACCGACCGAAGCTTCTAGAAGCTTCCAGACTGTTCCAGAAGCTTCAGCTCCGGCCGGTGGGAGAACCACCTACACGCCGCCACGCGTTTTGTGAGCGAGCCCCCGTGTCTTCTCCTTGTCCTCGGCCTCGAGGCTCCCGCTAAGCCGCGGTCCACCCGCCTGGGGTTTACAGCAGCTTACGTTCGCTGCTGTCTTCAGCTCCACTCTGGGAAACCCTCCATCTCTCCCCCTCCAATTCCCCACCCGGAAATTGGCAGGAAAAAGACTCAGTTGATTGGCTTTTTGGCGGGAAATCGATTGCCGTGTATGGAATGTTGTTAAGCAATTTAGACAATGGAATGTTGTTTATTTAAGCAATTTATGCGATACAATACTGTGTATTATTTATTCTAAGAGTTTGGTGGAAAATTGACTGCAGTGCATGGAATATTGATTAAACAATTTCTCGTAAACAAGGCAATGTATCGAACACTCTTCATTTAAACAATTTATAGTATGCGAGGTGGTGTTTAGAATATAGTTTATTTATTTATTGATTTTGAAGAATTTGTAGGGAAATTGTCTGCAGTGTATGGAATATTGTTCATTCAAACATTTTGAGGGTGGCTTACAAAACACTCGTTCGACCTATACTTGAGTATTGCTCATCAGTGTGGGATCCGTACCAGATCGGTTTAACGGAGGAGATAGAGAAGATCCAAAGAAGAGCTGCGCGTTTCGTCACAGGGTTATTTGGTAACCGCGATAGCGTTACGGAGATGTTTAGCAAACTCGAGTGGCAGACTCTGCAAGAGAGGCGCTCTGTATCGCGGTGTAGCTTGCTCGCCAGGTTTCGAGAGGGTGCGTTTCTGGATGAGGTATCGAATATATTGCTTCCGCCTACTTATACCTCCCGAGGAGATCGCGAATGTAAAATTAGAGAGATTAGAGCGCGCACGGAGGCTTTCAGACAGTCGTTCTTCCCGCGAACCATACGCGACTGGAACAGGAAAGGGAGGTAATGACAGTGGCACGTAAAGTGCTCTCCGCCACACACCGTTGGGTGGCTTGCGGAGTATAAATGTAGATGTAGATGTAGACAAGGCAGTATGGAATATTTAAACAATTGCGGCGTTTTTTATTCTGATCATGCGTGGAAACTCTGAGTGGTCTCAGTTACTGCTGGAGTCAGGGATGCTGAAGCTCTGATGTTTCATTTTCCTCACTTTTCGAAGCACACTGGTGCCTAAACACAGATAGGAAAATAGAGAAATTACATATCTAAAACTTGAAGAAAAATAAGGCAGTCTCGGTTGCAAAATCTTTTTTACTTACGAGAAATGACGCGTTTTGCCCTTTTTGGGCCTCATCAAAATGACCTAAGGGTGAAAAATGAGAACAGTGAGGCATATGCAGAGTAAATGTGGATACAGAGACAAATTTCCAGATTGTGAAGCCGTCTTTACAATTAACCATAACATGAACTTACATAAAAATTAATATGGAGAGCCAACATTTGTCCATTAACGCCCACATATGGCTTTAGGTTTAAATTTTCTAGGGAAGTATCGCCCTTTCGTCATGGGATGAATAAAAGCAGTGTGAAACCTGGAACTGGGAATACAATGCCAAGTATAACTACAGTTTCGGCTGGACAGGAAAACTCTGACAAAACCAAGAAAAATTAAGAAATCTTACGTAACACGGAACCAAACGCTTTCCGGCGTACACAGCAGAGAGTTTTGCGTACAGCTGACAGCTAGTAGATAATGCGATCGAGGACAGCATACGTCAGCCCTCCAACCCGGTCACACAAACAAAGGGCCGTAGAGGCAAGACTATACGACCGTAGTTCCAGACATGAAAGGCAGATGGCGTTGACTAACAAACGTGCTTACAAAAAGCGTCTGCACAACTAAATTACATATGCAAAAGCAAATTAGGTAAAACAGTGAATTATTAAAAATGAATTTAGTGCAAGAATATTAATGAAATAGATCCAAAAACACAAAATTAGAAACGGTAAAAAGAAATGTATAAAGTGTAAAATTTTTTGAAACCTGTCAAGCAGTAAAACTAAAATGACGCTAAAACATTAGATAGACTGATAAGGTCAGTTACGAGATAAGGAATAAAGAAAGGTAGTGTCACATTCACAGCAAAAGTTGCTGGTGGGCTGGAATAGCGGTTTCTGCTAACCAGTTGATCGTTCAGTAAAATACACTACTGGCCATTAAAATTGCTGCACCAAGAAGAAATGCAGATGATAAACGGCTATTTTTTGGAGAAATATACTATACTAGAACTGACACGTGATCACATTTTCACGCAATTTGGGTGCATAGATCCTGAGAAATCAGTACCCAGAACAACCACCTCTGGTCGTAATAACGGCCTTTATACGCCTGGGCATTGAGTCAAACAGAGCTTGGATGGCGTGTACAGGTGCAGCTGCCCATGCAGCTTCAACACGATACCACAGTTCATCAAGAGTAGTGACTGGTGTATTGTGACGAGCCAGTTGCTCGGCCACCGTTGTCCAGACGTTTTCAATTGGTGAGAGATCTGGAGAATGTGCTGGCCAGGGCAGCAGTCGAACATTTTCTGTATTCAGAAAGGCCCGTACAGTACCTGCAACATGCGGTCGTGCATTATCCTTCTGAAACGTAGCATTTTGCAGGGATCGAATGAAGGGTAGAGCCACGGGTCGTAACACATCTGAAATGTAACGTCCACTGTTCAAAGTGCCGCCAATGTGAACAAGAGGTGACTGAGACGTGTAACCAATGGCACCCCATACCATCACGCCGGGTGATACGCCAGTATGGCGATGACGAATACACGCTTCCAATGTGCGTTCAACGCGATGTCGCCAAACACGGATGCGACTATCATGATGCTGTAAACAGAACCTGGATTCATGAAAAAAAATGAAGTTTTGCCATTCGTGAACCCAGGTTCCTCGTCGAGTACACCACCGCAGGCGCTCCTTTCTGTGATGCAGCGTCAAGGGTAATTGCAGCCACGGTCTCCGAGCTGATAGTCCATGCTGCTGCAAACGTCATCGAACTGTTCGTGCTGAAGGTTGTTGTCTTGCAACGTCCCCATCTGTTGACTCAGGGATCGAGACGTGGCTGCACGATCCGTTACAGCCATGCGGATAAGATGCCTGTCATCTCGACTGCTAGTGATACGAGGCCGTTGGGATCCAGCACGGCGTTCCGTATTACCCTTCTGAACACACCGATTACATATTCTGCTAACAGTCATTGGATCTCGACTAACGCGAGCAGCAATGTCGCGATACGATAAACCGCAATCGCGATAGGCTACAATCCGACCTTTATCAAAGTCGGAAACGTGATTGTACTCATTCCTCCTCCTTTCACCAGGAATCACAACAACATTTCACCAGGCAAAGCCGGTCAACTGCTGTTTATGTATGAGATTGTGTATGAGAAATCGGTTGGAAACTTTCCTCATGTCAGCACGTTGTAGGTGTCGCAACCGGCGCCAACCTTGTGTGAATGCTCTGAAAAGCTAATCACTTGCATATCACAGTATCTTCTTCCTGTCGGTTAAATTTCGCGTCTGTAGCACGTCATCTTCGTGGTGAAGCAATTTTAATGGCCAGTAGTGTACTTTTCCCTGTACCGGAGTGTTTCAGAATTTCAATTTCCTCTAAGAGATTCAGGCTTTTCCCTTTGCTGGCTGTATGGAACACATGCAAACTGCATCATATTTTATATGCTCTGCGTAGGCCGAATTCTGTATGATTTGTCCTTGCTTGATAAACAAATGTTCACTGATACTGGTTCGAAACTTCCTACCAATCTGGGCCACTTATGAAGCTTCACAGTCGACGCACTGTATTCTGTAATCCCCGGATTCGGTGTATTGGACTTTAGTAGATTTTTCATTGTATATGTACCGACGCTCGACCTTGCTTGTCGACGGGAAGGCGACGTCCCACACTATTTCCTAATTACATACGCAAGGCCATACGATTAGGTGCCTACAAAAGGGATTTCAACAGATCTAGTATTCTTGAGTAATAAACCTAACGGAAGTTTAGATTCATTAAGATTGGTTTTTTGTTGGTACGCATCATGTTAGGGTTGCATTCGCTGCTGACAGCAGTATGCTTAAGGTTACCTAATTCTTTCTTGGTGGAAGACAGACTTAGGGGAAGTTCTGTAATGCGGAGAATCATTGATTTAAAGAAACTCATCTTATGACGATATGAATGACAAGAAGAGAAATGAATAATGGAATCATTTGTTGTTGGCTTTTGAAAGATATCGAATTAAACATTATATTTCTCTAGTTGTAATTGTAGATCTAGGTAATTGAGAATCTTGTTGTCATCCATTAACTGATGAGTGAAGGCCATCTGAGAGTGTAGCGAGTTAAAATCTTCAACTAGACACGGGACGTCGTCCACAGTACCACCAAAGATGATAAAAATGTCAGCAACGTACCACCTATTGAAGAGAATCTCTTTGGATCTAACTGTATCGTTCTTAAAGACCCCCCTCCCCCTCCCCCCCCCCCCCCCTCACACACGCTCCTGCATGCTTGACAATCACGCTTGTACAAGCGAGCTTGCTCAAGCGTGCCCAAATTCCTCGCGCCTCCACACGACTGAAGCACGTACGTACAAGCATCAGTTTGTTTACATTGGAAAATGTCGAGCACAGACGACGATGCGCTTGCTGTTGCAGCCTTTTTGCTTGTTTTACGGAAAAAACAAGAGCAAACTCGATATGTGGCTTCAAAAACGAAAATCGTATTCTCATATAAATTTACCGAGTCAATTGAAGATATATCCTCGTGATTGGCATAATTACCTCAGGATGAATGAGGAAACGTATCTGCATCTTTTTTCCCTCGTGACGTCTTATGGATAACAACAGAGGATTCTAATGTGCTACCATTGCAAAGGTCTACTGCATGAAACATTCCACTTGGTGCTAAACATGTGTGAGAGGAATTTATGAAGTACTTTGTGAATGAAGGACAAGCGCCTTGGCAACATAATTTTGTGCATTAGCAGTAAAGAAAAAAGTAAGAGAAAACAATGGGTATTGCAGTATAGTATAAACAAATAAAAGCATAGGCATATATCTTGATTGTAACAGTGCTACTGTAACTAAATACCAGTACCAACCTATCTCACTCACCTCAATTCCTTGTAAATTACTCGAAGAGCATCTTGGTGTTTCCTGATGATTTAAAAATATGAAAAGACCAAAGTACTACAGAACAGGTCTGCAAACCTCGTCTGCTGCAGCTGTCACGTTTCCTTTCTTCTCGTCTGTAATTCGTTCGTAATGTATCAATTTTCTTAATAAAAGTTCAAATGGTTCAAATGCTCTGAGCACTATGGGACTTAACATCTGAGGTCATCAGTCCCCTAGAACTTAAGAACTACTTAAACCTAACTAACCTAAGGACATCACACACATCCATGCCCGAGGCAGGATTCGAACCTGCGACCGTAGCGGTCGCGGGGTGCCAGACTGAAGTGCCTAGAACTGCTCGGCCACACGGGCCGGCCTTAATAACAGTATCTTTAGTTGCTGATGGCTCTGTTTCTTTGTACTTTGTGAGAAGCACCTCATATGCCGCGTCTCTTTTCAGTTTACCGTAATATTCTTTACTTATAATATTCCATAAACATGGGTGTCTTTCGTAGCACCTAATAAATTCCTCCAACACTTCCCGGTCCGACTTCAGAACGGAGAAGGAAACGACACAATATCTAAATAAACGACCCTCTCCACAGTCTGTGTCCAAATGACAGATGCGTGCTTGTTCAAGCCTCCCTACTCTAGGCACGCACGAGCGAGCACGGCCACGCTTCGAGGCTCGCACAATCACGCGTAATAGGAATCCGGTCAAGCGTCAAGCTGCTTGTGCAAGCCTGATGCTTGCGCTAATCTGCCCTGCACACGGTCAAGCAAGCTTGCACAATCACGCTTGCGCAAGCGTGATTGTCAAGCATAGCGCGTGTGGGGGCCTTAAGAGAGCCACCTTATAAATGATTAACAAAAACATCGGCAGTAAAGCCCTTATGTTGCTCATGAAACCCGTTATTGAATGAAAAATAGTGACATGGATTAATTAAAGAAGTGTGAGTGTTTCAGTGATTTCGTCTACTGGTGAGCCGATGCTGTCTACGAAGCTTGTTTTCAATAACAGTAACACTCCCATTGATGGGAATATTCGTACATAGATTTTTAATATCTAAAGACTACAGAACACAGTCGGGGGGTACAGGTTTTGTCACACAGTGGACTAAAAATTTTCTTCAGAAACAACGTTTTGTTGCAACAACAGCAGTAAATATTTAGCAATCGGCTCGTGAGTTTCCTACCTCGTTAGAAATCGGGCGAATCCAGTAGCCTGGTTTATGAGTCTTTACTTGCGCACGTAACGTAGCGGCTTTAGCGTTCATGACTTTTGACTTCTCGGCACCATCAGGACCTACTACACTCCTGGAAATTGAAATACGAACACCATGAATTCATTGCCCCAGGAAGGGGAAACTTTATTGACACATTCCTGGGGTCAGATACATCACATGATCACACTGACAGAACCACAGGCACATAGACACAGGCAACAGAGCATGCACAATGTCGGCACTAGTACAGTGTATATCCACCTTTCGCAGCAATGCAGGCTGCTATTCTCCCATGGAGACGATCGTAGAGATGCTGGATGTAGTCCTGTGGAACGGCTTGCCATGCCATTTCCACCTGGCGCCTCAGTTGGACCAGCGTTCGTGCTGGACGTGCAGACCGCGTGAGACGACGCTTCATCCAGTCCCAAACATGCTCAATGGGGGACAGATCCGGAGATCTTGCTGGCCAGGGTAGTTGACTTACACCTTCTAGAGCACGTTGGGTGGCACGGGATACATGCGGACGCGCATTGTCCTGTTGGAACAGCAAGTTCCCTTGCCGGTCTAGGAATGGTAGAACGATGGGTTCGATGACGGTTTGGATGTACCGTGCACTATTCAGTGTCCCCTCGACGATCACCAGTGGTGTACGGCCAGTGTAGGAGATCGCTCCCCACACCATGATGCCGGGTGTTGGCCCTGTGTGCCCCGGTCGTATGCAGTCCTGATTGTGGCGCTCACCTGCACGGCGCCAAACACGCATACGACCATCATTGGCACCAAGCCAGAAGCGACTCTCATCGCTGAAGACGACACGTCTCCATTCGTCCCTCCATTCACGCCTGTCGCGACACCACTGGAGGCGGGCTGCACGATGTTGGGGCGTGAGCGGAAGACGGCCTAACGGTGTGCGGGACCGTAGCCCAGCTTCATGGAGACGGTTGCGAATGGTCCTCGCCGATACCCCAGGAGCAACAGTGTCCCTAATTTGCTGGAAAATGGCGGTGCGGTCCCCTACGGCACTGCGTAGGATCCTACGGTCTTGGCGTGCATCCGTGCGTCGCTGCGGTCCGTTCCCTGGTCGACGGGCACGTGCACCTTCCGCCGACCACTGGCGACAACATCGATGTACTGTGGAGACCTCACGCCCAACGTGTTGAGCAATTCGGCGGTACGTCCACCCGGCCTCCCGCATGCCCACTATACGCCCTCGCTCAAAGTCCGTCAACTGCACATACGGTTCACGTCCACGCTGTCGCGGCATGCTACCAGTGTTAAAGACTGCGATGGAGCTCCGTATGCCACGGCAAACTGGCTGACACTGACGGCGGCGGTGCACAAATGCTGCGCAGCTAGCGCCATTCGACGGCCAACACCGCGGTTCCTGGTGTGTCCGCTGTGCCGTGCGTGTGATCATTGCTTGTACAGCCCTCTCGCAGTGTCCGGAGCAAGTATGGTGGGTCTGACACACCGGTGTCAATGTGTTCTTTTTTCCATTTCCAGGAGTGTATATTGGGGCTGGACTCGAGAGAAGTTTTTAATCCTTTAGCATATGCCTCATTTGGGTAAAAGTCTATTTCTTTAATGTTATTAGCTTCGAAGAAAGAGAGGGATTTAGCTATGTAGTCTTCTTTACAAAGAACGAATGAAGTATTACATTTGTTGGCTCGAATTATAATATCATCATCTGATCTTAGTTTATCATTGATGGTATGGAGTGCAAGACATTTCTTATATTTACGACAATTACGTGCAGCCCTTTGCATTAATTTGCTTGCCCTACACTTTGTTTTTACTTTGTCGGCCTTACAGCATGGGGTGGCAACAACTGCCGTTTTCAAATCCGCAACTAGGAATGTAGTGGTCTTTTGATTACGTTTCGGGAGAATGCAGTACATTTTATTCGGCAGATGCAATTCTTGTGTACTGAACTCTATTTTAGTTAGGTCCACCACCCGCTCGCCAAAGGGAAAATGCTCTGTTGTGCAGGCGTATCGCTTTTTACTGGGGCGATAGCTTATGCAACTTTTGAGCATGTGTTTGAGCGATCGATTGGCCAGCTTCACATAAAACATAATTAAGGATCTTAACTAAATTATTTAAAAGATCACAGGTTAAAAACCTCACAGCTGTAAAATAGGCTTTATAAGTTAAAGATTAAGGTCATCTTTTTCTATATAGCGTCTCTTGATTTCGCTAGAAATGAGGATCCTACTACATTTCAGTAAGTCTCTACTAGGGCGGTGCCGGCCGTAGTCACCGAGCGGTTCTAGGCGCTTCAGTCTGGAACCGCGCAACCGCTACGGTCGCAGGTTCGAATCCTGCCTCGCGCATGGATGTGTGTGATGTCCTTATGTTAATTAGCTGTAAGTAGTTCTATGTTCAAGGCGACTGATGACCTCAGATGTTAAGTCCCATAGTGCTCAGAGCCATTTGAACCATTTTTTCTACTGGGGCGCTGAACATTGCGTATGTTCAAATGTTCACGAATTTTTACAGGAAATAAACCCCAGACACTGTTTGTTGAATCGTATATTCACAGAAGTCTCGGTTGCAAAATCCTTTTTATTTGCAGGGAATGACGCGTTTCACCGTTTTGTGGCATCATCAGATTGACGTAAAAATTAATGTGGACAGCCAACATTCGTCCATTAATGCGCACATGCGGCATTGAAAGAAACCATTGTCCTGTCGTCATGGGACGAATAAAAGCACTACAGAACGTTACACGGAGCCGACCGCGTTCCAGTGTACACAGCATGGAGCGTTGTGTACAGCTGAGAGACAGCAGAAAATTTGGTCGAGAGCGGGATATGTCAGCTCTCCAAGTCGGCCACACGAGTGTGATGATCCTTAAAACGTATTTTCAAAGTTTGAGTGTCACACGCAAACATCATGCAAATCAAGTAACGAAATTTCCAGGACAAACAGATCATAGCGGTGAATTTATCCGAGGTCTTGTACGCACCAGCGTTTGAGACCACAAGCTGCGCTGAGTGGCCGCGTGGTTTGAGGCGCCATGTCACGGATTGCGCGACCGCTCCTGCCAGAGATTCGAGTCCTCGCTCAGGGATGGGTGGGTGTGTTCTTAGCATTAATTAGTGTAAGTTGTGTGTAAGTCTAGGGACCGATGGCCTCAGTACTTTGGTCTCTCAGGATTTCACACATATTTGAACATTTTGAGACCACAAACACCCACCCTCACCACAATATTTCCACTAAACATGTCTACCGAAAAAAAGTCCTACCAATGACACAAACCAGCTATCGTGAGGTGCGTGTCGTCCACTGACTGCAAAGCAGCTCTTTCCACACCACCTGGCAGACAGACTAGCACCTGTGTGGACCGTGTCTGCCCATACTGAATGCATGCATGCTCGCAATACAACTGTTGGAAACAATAATCTGATCGAACTGATGGTGCAGTTGGGTTTTTAAAGCGCTATATAATTTGGAAGGAGGAGAAATGGTCTACCATGTGATGGGATAGTAACAACAACAAATCCCTCTGCAAGACAGAGTCAACTGTGATATACTGAGAAGCAGTGAACATTGCACACATGATCCAGCCCATAGCAGTAGTTGCCATAGCGAGATGTCGGAGATCTCTGAAACACTAGCTCATCCCGATGAGTACGTGCGTTGTGCTGCCAGCGTCAATGCACGGAGGTCGGTGAAAACTACCTTTGCGGCTTCAGCCTTAGTCACGGATGCGCGTGTATGCTGGAATGCACCGCCCTCAGCCAAGGAGGGCATCCGAAGATGATTGGAGTGATACGAATTCTGTTGTTATCAATACCTCCAGCGCAAACACCTGTAATTTTGAATATTCACTCGCGCTGCACACAGGTATGCTTATATCGCCACTCACCCAGCACACTGCTCACTCTGCTAGCCCGCACTCCCTTGGGCAAGATCAGAACAGGTGGGCGCATTATTTGCACCTCATCACCTGTCACAGGCTGAGCTAGTCCGCAGCTTCTGGTTGCCAATGCGTAGTGACCACTTCTGCCAACAGCCACGGTGCACAGTGAAACAAACGCAGCCAGCCGCCGTGCCCTGCAAAACAAGCAGCTGCAGCTCGGATGTATACAGTAGTTCTAATCAATTCCACCCTGACATAGACCACCCAGTCTACAACATTCACTTCACCCAATCCGAGAAAGTTATTTTGTTGACCATGCACCTCGAATTTGTCACATGAAATCTAGGTTTCTCCCATTCATACGAGTTATTTTCAAAGACTGAAGACATCTTATGTAACATGAAAGCACATCATTGGACCGATACTTTTTGACACTACCCTCAACATGATTGCATATATGGACATTTCTGATGCATTTTGTGCTCAGCTGACTCAGTATCGAAGACAATATTCTTCCAGCAAGATGGGGCAAAATGTCACACATCTAAGGTATTCCTGGAACGAATTTGAGACATATTCACTGAGGAATGAAATGTCAGCAAAAATTTATGGATACCACATTCGCCGGATCTAACAAGTGTTATTTTTTTTTCTGTGGGATCACTTCAAGTGCAAGGTCTATGAAAAAAATCCGCGTAGAACACAGGAACTGAAAGACAACATCAGCCGTGAAGTTACCGGCATCGATATCCGAATTTTTACAAAGGGTGTATCTGAATGTGCTTAGACGTTCGGAGCTGTGTACTGATGTTGAAGGGGGTCTGTTTCAGCATCTTCTATAAATGTATTTTGCACCGTATTTTTCATTGTAAATAAGGGGTAAGCTCTTCGTTTCTTTCCTTTTACTTACAGGTTGCAACTTTTATCTGCGCCACCCTTATTTTTTCACCTGTCATCCTCTTCTTCCAACTATCCATTACTTCTCCTGCTATCTTATCTTCTGTTATCGTCTTCAGTTGTCCACTGTTTCCGCAGTTTCGTGACAAAATTCCCACCTCATTCTTCCATTGCTCCGGTGCTCAGTTATTACTGAACTTGGCTTCTGGCTGTTGAAGTCTTCTCATAAGTCTGTCCATATCATTCCGTAGCACTCCTCCCACTAGGCCTTGTACTGCTGTTGGCCACTTCTGCCACAGTCTGAAACCTTTACTTTACTGCTCAAAAGCACAAATCGTTGAGCATCTTCCGAAAATAAGCTGAAACAGTGCCTCCACTTTACTCACGACTGAAAAGAAATTCTCTTACTACATTCACTTGAATTTCCTGTGATCGAAACTTTTGGACAAATTTCTGAGTAAAGTTTCAGACAAACACCACATATTTTTGACACTGACGTAATGAATCCTACATCCATTGCAGGCTATCTTCTTTCATCACTCTCCAACCTGCTTCTGCTTCCTTCCATTCGCTACAATGTACTGTATATAACTTCCCAGTTCTTGCATCAAAGATACTGGGTGAACAGCTGCTCTTCTTTTGCATTCCAAATGACTGAACTATGCCTTTTTACAGTGACACTTAAACGTTTCATGCCCTATTACATGTAATATGAAGACAATCCTGGAACACGGTTCTGCTTGTTGCTACATCATATTCATTTCTAGTTCTAATACTGTGATTCATTCTTGTGGAGTTTCTACTTAAGCCTTGTTGCCCAGTCGCCGAGGACCAAACAAGGTGGACTAGAGGAGAAAATTCGTGTACTCGTAAATTCTTGTACAGTGGTACAGTGGACAGCAGTACCGCCAAACACAACATACTGAAGATCACTATATGTGGGGTGTGAGCATTGTGGTGAGGGGGGCGTTTGAGGGTCACTATTTTTCGTTTCTCTTGAACAACTCGAAAGTGGCAACTTCTAGCGGAAATGCTAACTTGCATGTCTGGAAGAACACATGACAGCTGTCTGAAATCGGTTCGAAATAAATTTGGTGAGTGCGAGTATATATTGGCATCAAGCATTTTATGTATGGATGTACTATCTATTAGTGACATAAGAAAATTTGTGCTGGGTTTGAGCCCTGGTCCGGCACAGATTTTCATATGTCACTAGCAGGTGGTACATCCATACCTAATACACCTGGTAGCAAGGCATTCACGCTCAGCTTTTTTTTTTTCGGTGTTTGCCAGTACAAAATTAAACATGTTCTACAAAGAAAACGAAGTTTCATTTTTTTTTTTTAAGAACTAATAGTTGACACACTGCAGGAAATAGGAGAATCACAGACAGTTAAAACTAGTATTTTATTGATGTTTACTGTTAAATGAAGTGAGCTAAGTGCAAATATTAAATGTATGTACCATGTCTAAATACGTTAGAGTCGTATTAAGAGATAAATTATATTCCGGACGGGTGGCAGAGAGACAATGTGGAGGGTGGAGAGTAGAAATGCGAAGGGTAGGTAGATTACCAGAATTTGATCATCAAGCACCCTCCATTATAGGTCTGCAAACTGAAGAGGGAGCAGGCGATTCCCTGCTCTATCTACCCCACCATGTCACAAGAAGCAACTACAGGGTTTTTCACAAAGTTAATACCGACCCTCTGCAGCCCGTCTTACAAATCACTAGTGACAAAGTGCACACACATGCAAAAGGCGGGGATTTCTATTTTCCATAAAGTGCGGTAACACCACATGGAATACAGATACAGTATGAGTTACTAATAACACTAAAGCAAGGGACACATATGGATCGAGCCACACTGCTCTATACTGCTGGAGGAGAAATTGATGCTTAGTCATCCTGTAAGACAGCTGCTGTGTTCTTCTGGGAAAGGCCACCTTTCCCACCATTAGCGCTGCTCACTTTTCAGCTTATAGGTCGACTATACCTCCCCTGAATTTACTAACCAGCTCTTATGTGAGTAGAAGAAATAATTTCACTGAGCTTGTGCATATAAGGTGGAGTTATTTTCAGTTTATTAAATGAGGACTAATTTACAGCTGTTTTCGTGTGAAAAAGTTTAACAGCTGCAGCTGTCAACTGTCTACCACACTGAAGTGGATGCCCCAGTTGCAATATTCCATCAGTATGCATTGAAATCGCGATTTCATTTCATCCACTATCGCTGACTCGAATACTTTTCACAGCGTGAAGGGTATGAAATGTATCACCCCAACCTCAGCTGTCCCAACATATGAAGAGGCCCAGAGACTTTAATTGTCTCCCTCTGCAACGGAAGTAGGTCACCTAGGAGTTACAGAACTCAAGAAGTTTAAATGTAACTCAATCCATGCATCACAGAAGACTGTTTTCCTAGCCTTGATCTTGATTAGTTTCATTTCATCAGACATAGTCACAGCCATCTTGGAAGATGAACTGTGGATATCTGGTCAGTGGCTGCTGTAAAGGAAAGTGAATTTATACGCACGAATGGCTGGTGACCCTGAAAGACAGTTTCAGAGAGGATTTCCCATCCTTGTGCAGGTACCTTTCTTTCTTGAAGTATGAGAGCCACATGTGTAAGTGTAGCTGTTATGTGTAGATGACTATAGTGGTGAGTGTGTGGTGGACGGGGGATGTGTGTGCAATGCAGTGATGTGTTCATGTTGGAGATGATGAGAGAAAGGAAAGGGTGGAACCTGGGGCAGGCACACAGCCTGCTCTTCTCGAAGACAGCACCAACTGACACATGAGATTAACGTCCCCATCCGACAGACCGATCATGATTACAAGTATTGCATCCCATCGCTTCTTGGGGCACTGCAGAGGACTTTGCTGTAAAGACTGATGATCAGGGACTTCGTGACATCACTTGTCCTGCCCATTCTCGTTAAAAGCAAAGGGAAAATTGTCGTACCCATGAGGGTCACCGATCCTAGCACTGGACACGCCTGACGATGCTTTACCAGTGTATCCACCTCGGCACAGCCATTGACAATGGCTGCACACAGTACAATCCTCTCTGCGTGTGTCAGCAATTAGTGAATGGAAGAGGTTTATGCAGTCTACCAGTAATAAAATTAATGGTGAGAGAAGTGCAGTAACTTTTTGCTCATTCATTAATACACCATCAAGTTAGTACAACACAGTTACATGGCTTTACACTATCCTGTCAATGACAGACAGCAGCAAGGTTCTATGTTTGCCAGTCCAACTCATTTCCCTCCAACACTACAAAAGTCACTCTCATCAAAGCACTTACAAATAACGCACTTCTCAACCTTTGTTTGTAGAAACCTATTTCAGATAAAAGCTCAATTAACAACTGCAGATAAGTATTCATTTAATGAACTGAAAACAACTCCATCGCATAAACATGAGCCCAGTGAATTAATTTTGTCTGCTTATGCACAGAAACTGTACAGTAAATGCTAGGGAGGTACAGTCTCTCTGTAAGCCCAAAAGCGACCAGCACTCATGGATGGAAAGGTAGTCTTTACCAGAAGAATGCCACAGCCGCTGCACAGTATGACTGAGAATCAGTTTCCCTTCTAGAAATGCAGAGCAATGTGCTTCGATTCGATGTAGTTTTAGCGCACAGCCCCCCCCCCCCCTCCCCGTCTGGCATGTGTGCACACTGCGTCACCAGTTATTCATATCATAATGCCTGCTAGAGAGGGTCAGTGTTAACTTTCTGAAACACTCCGTGGTTGCTTCTTGGAATGTGGTGGTGTAGATAGAGTGGGGAATCGCCTGCTTCCTCTTTAGTATGCAGACCTATGATGGAGGGAACTTGATGATCACATTCTGACAATCTACTTTCCCTCACACTTTTAGCCGCCACTCCCCCCACCACAACCTTCACCACCCTGGCACATCCCTAGAATAAAGTTGATCTTTCAGTTTCGCTCTACTGCATTTAGACGAGGTACAGGCATTTAATATTTACATCTAAACCAGCTCATTTAACATTAAACTTCAGTTTCATACCATTAAAACACTCTTTTTAATTATCTGTGACTCTTTAGATCTCCTGCAACGCGGAAACTATTAGTCCTAGAGAAAAAATGAGTGGAACTTTTTCTAGGAAATTTGATGCAGTTTCATTGTTTTCAATGAAATATTGTCACTAGAGGCCGCGGTTTTCGAGTTATTCAAGAAAAACGTAAAAAGTGAACTTTACACACAAACCCCCTCCCTCCCCAACCCAACGCTCACACTATGTTGTTGATGACACTCCTACTACCACTTTTCAAAAATTTAGGAGCACAAGAGTTTTCCTTCGTTGACTGGACTATGTGTATCCTCTCGTTTCTCGACGATTTGCCATGCCCTCACTTTATTTTGTATTTTGGTTTGACAAATTTTGATTTCTGGTACTAGCTTTTGGTGTCACTTACGTTTACATCATTTTTCGTTTTGTTCTGACTTACTTTCATTTCACATTGTACTGCTTTTAGTTCAGTTTTTATTTGACCAGTTAAACTAAGTAAGTTACTAAACATAGCATTAGTGTTCATCTCTCCTGCAGAACTGGCCTCTACCTACTACTCAAACTGCCTCTACCACAGCACTTGTTATTGATGACCAGATTTCTGATTCAGTCTTACACAGCACTGCATCCATCCACTTACTCAATTGTCTTTCATTGATACTGTTTTGACGCCTTTTAAATTAGCTTGCACTGCATTAAGCATAAAGTGCCACTCAATCGGTTCCTATTGTCGCATGATTGCTGTATTGGTCTAAATAGGTGTCGTTTGTTGTGGATGCCGCCCAGTTCTACGAGAAGCTTCGAGACCAGTGACCTGAATAGAGGCGTCAAAGCTCATTACTTTCCTTGCACATCCTACATAACTCAAACTTCAAATATTATGCAGAAGAGATTTCTTACTTTGTCTGTCACTTGCGACACATCTTTTTAACACAAAGTTAAGTATTGTATTTTTTCCATTTGTAATAAAACTCATTAATATGATTTGCTTGAATTATTGTCTAGAGATCCGGGGAAGTGGCTTTCCTAGACAACCTATATTCGACAACTAGGCAGGATTCAACAGACATGATCATACATCTGTACAACTGCTCTACTTCACAGCTAACAATGAAAACGAAAATGTATGTCCATATACAGTACAGAAGCTAAAATAAAATACTTAAAGAATTAAGCAGATATAGAGGACAAATCCAATCACAAGCCTATACAAACTCATATGATGATAAAAAAAGGAAAAAAGAACCATTCCTCAACACTGTCACTCTGTTGGGTTATGAGATATAAAAGGATCATGTAGGCATGATCATAATACTAAAGTGTCAGATACTGGAAGATAGTAATATATGAACTCTACAATGTTAAAATGCACATTATGATGCATTAAGGAAAACATATATTTGTATTCAAAATATACAAGTCATAAAATTGAATGGGTTCTGATCAGGTAAAACAATAAAAAACATATATGACTATACAAAATATACAAGTCACAAAATGGGAGGGGATCTGATCAAGTAAAACTACATAAAACAAAAAAGAGGGTGTTTATACAAGTATATTATGTGATGTATAAAGTGTTAACAGGACAACTTACATCATAGGTCTTAACATAAATTTACCAAGAAAGAAGGACATATGAATATTGCTTAGACGTATTAAGTACTTAAAACATAAGCTCTGTGAAACGGCTGTATAGTGTAATCCCATCTCAAGATTGAAGTCATACATGAGAATAGTGGACTAGCTAGTCCAAGGATCAGCCAGTAACGTGGACTAAGTGTCGATGTTCATTAGTAATAGTTCAATATACCCTTATAAGGCCCTGTGGACCAGAAGCATCAAATGAAACCAGTGTAATATGCCTACTAACAGAAGGCAACAGTAAGTGGCAAGAGAATAGTCTGCATCTATGTTGCACATCACACACAATGGAAAAATTACTGTCTGCACATTCATATCCTGGGATTATTAGACATGTACCGAAATAGGTGAGACTACCACACTGATTATGGCAGAAAGCAACTGTGCTGAAGCAAAGCAACTAATTTCGGTGGGTGAGAGTATGGGGAAAAACAGCCTACATAAAATTGGTAAAGGGGGTGGAACCAATACACATATAGAATATCGGCTATTAATATATGACTTAATGTACATGTAGAAAATTAAGATAATAAGTGGAAGTCGTGAAGTATAAGAACACTGAAACCTAACTACATGACTTATGAACACTGAAACCTAACTATCATGACTTATCATGGAAAATTTTGTCAACTGAGTGGAAAAAGCTTCTCATGACATCAGAGGATACAAATAAAGAAAATATCAGCCTGTATCAAAATTAGCGAAGAGGGAAGAATGAGGGGGTAGGGGGGGGGGAAACCATTATGTAAAATAAAACCTAAAAGTAATTTGAAATAATCATTATTACAAAACTACCACCTAAGCCACTAATATGTAACACAACATCCATATGTATTGGGTCAACATAATAGATAACTTTAATCTAGATACAAAGAAGCACAAGAACTTATAACTGGAGTGCATGTGAATACATGGAATAACCACCCACATCAAAACTAGGAAAACATAGAAAAATAAAAACATTTATTTGAAAAGATGGGAGAAGAGAGGCTAGGATGGAGAACATAAACACAACATATTGGCACTTTCCTGGAAGAGAGGAGGCTGGGCGGGGAGAAGACTCATTACACAAATGAAACATAAATATAATGTAAACTAACCACGAGAACGAAACCACAATATGGGCCCACTAATATCTAAAATCATGTGTATGTAGTGGGTCAACAAAGTAAGAGAAGCTGATTAGCTGTAAGAACACAGTAACCTAACTACAGCGACCTGTCACAGTTATATCACCCAAATGAACACTGTGGTATAATGTAAGCATGTAACAGTACAGAACCGTAACACAAAAGGGAAAACTCATCTCAGAAAACATAGTGGCTGATTTTTTCCAAAAGATGTCAATCACGAAGTCTCATCCGAAAATATACAGTACCTGCATCTAGCAGAAACAAGTCAGAAGATGTCATAACATCATACCCATAAGTAATTACTACTAATGTCCTGTACTGATCATACCAGCACTTGTAATAAGCAATCACATGTAGTTAGACAACAAAGAAAAGTAGAGCAAACTAGAATGTCAGACAAGTAAACAGCATCTCCTAAGACATCGACTTAAACTTGAAATTACAATGAAGTCCAGACCTTTACTGCTTACAGGAGTTGATAAATATCAATGGAGATCGTTGAAAAATGTGTGACAAAATGTGTGCCCCAACCAGGTCTCGAATCCAGGATCTCCTGCTTACATGGCAGACATTCTTCTCATCTGAGGCATAGTGAACACAGAGGATAGTGCAACAGCGGGGACTTATCTCTGACACACTCCCTGTGAGACCAAAATTCCCAAATTACTGTCCACACACTACAGTTGTAGTGCCCCTGTCCACTAGACTCATTACTCACAGCAGTCAATCTACTGATTCCCATAAGAGTTCAAGCGATATGAGTGCATCCACACTGAAGAAGGTAATTGGCCAGTTAGCCTTATCTACATGAAGATGGTATCAGACATTTCCAAAAGAACAGATACCGTCTCCGTATAGGTTAGGCTAACTGACCAATAATAATCTCTCATTGCCCAAACTCTTACGGGAATCAGTAGATTGACTGCCACGAGTAATGAGTATAGTAGGCAGGGATGCTAGAAATGTAGTGAGTGCCAGGAAGTTTAGAATGTGGGTCTCATGGGGAGCTTGCCAGAGATAAGTCCCTGCAGTTGCACTCCTGTCTGTGTCCTTGGTGGCTCAGTTGTGAAACTGACCAAGTAAAGTGATCAGCTAAGGACACTATGCGAGTATGCAACCTAGGAAAAACTAACGCTTGCACAGTTAGCAAATGGATGTACTTCAAATTTTGTTTTCATATCTAGAAATACTTTTCTTTAGGGTGCCGGAGGTGGCCCCACTTTGATTTTGTTGTTATTTCATGCTGCATGGTAGGACAGCAGCGACGTTACACCAGGACAGTTATCATGTGTCACGACGTACTATGTTTATTTTGTGAATAATAAGGGTTTCTGTTTCTGCTACCTTCCTTAACAAAAAAAAATAAAAAACCCTCATTCCTGGCAAAATAAAAAAATAAAAAAATAAAAAAAGCGTAATCAATAGCATCACTGTCCAGTAAAGAGTTTTTTTGTTGGGGTGGTGGTTCGTGTCCTGACACAACCAATAATAAAAAAAAATAAAAAATAAAAAAAGTCAGTCAGAGCATCTGCCATCTGAGCATGAGGTCCTGGGTTCGAGTCCCGGTTGGGGCACACATTTTTCAACTGTCCCCTGTGATATTTATCAACGCCTGTAAGCAGCTAAAGGTCTGGACTTCATTATAATTTCATTCTTCGAGAGCTGCAAGATCACTAATTGTGTCTGTACAGGTATCAGCTTCAAATCGACATTAAGTAGTCAGACATAGGGTCAATATGTGTGTAACTAAATTTGCCAGTATAGAAACACATCTATAGAAGATTGTGCAGTATGAAATTCAGAACTAAGTGAACATCAAACTGGTGTTAAGTGCTCACGAGTCAGACATGATGTGTAATACAACCATGAGAAAATAAAAAAAATATGTACACGTAAAACGACTGTCAAACATAACGGAATAGCAGCCAATATATGGTAAAGTTCAGCACAAGGAATCAGTACACAGCTGTCCAGACATATAACAATCACCTTACATCGAGATATTATATCGCTAGCGAACCCCAATAGATGACTGACATAATGGATTATGTAGACAATAATATGTATGAAAATCACAAACCCCTATCTCAGATAATATATACCTACATACATTTCATAGCATTTGTCTAATCTGATCGAAAATATCTTATTCGTAAATTCTGTCTTCTCATTTAACAACTTTTCTGGACTTCGGAAGGTTCTAAGATAGATTTTCAATTTTTTGGGGATGTTGACAGTTCCTCCTTTATCTAGAATATCCGAGATCTCGAAATTCCTTTGAGTGCTGGGCACTGTATGGTTCTCGGTCCATAAGTGATATTTGAAGTATGAGAACTTAACAGCATATACACAACTGCTATACACAACCACTTTTACAGATTTGTCATATCAGCAGAGTGTATAAGTACATTAGACAGGTTATCTTTATGTTGGAAACCAAAACATTTATTCCACTTCCTGAAGATTTCCACCACTTTAGTGGAGATCTCACCCTGGTAACCTATACTGGAGTATACTACTTTCTTTTGGATTTCACCCACTAAGGCAATTTCTTTCTGCGGATCTGCCCACTTATTCATATCAATCATGTACATCTGGTTACAGTCTCTGGGCCATACGCATTACACTGAAGAAAAATAGTTTTTACATTTATTACGATGTGTGGAGTTATATGGAAAACTGTAATCTGAAGCCGTCAGTTTTCTGTAAATGTCAAAGTAATAAACCCCTTCCCTATTAATTATAGTGACATCCAAAAATTAATTCTACTTTGTTGTTCCATTTTGTGGTGCAAATTATTGAATATATATAAAATATCACATAAATACTCCTCATTGTACAAAAGGTAAATGTACATTAGTAAAAATTTCAGTAACCTTAAAAATTCATCCCTTTCACCTAAAGCCATGCCTCTACTTCTTACAAAGTTCACCTTAACAAGTCCTAATACCTTTTTTACTGAGATATTTATACAAAAATTCGTTATGTCTAATAACATCAATCAGTACCCTATTTAGATCATAACGCCTTTTATTCATAACGCCTTGTCTATTAAACATATATATTTTGCATGAATAATGTTGTTCAAACATATGCCACTTGGTCAAAAATTCATTCAACCTAATTCTCAGCTTATTTGCTGGGCTTCCTATATAGTTGACAGTCAGCCTAAACAGACAGCTATCTTTATGGAACTTTGGTTGTATCTATGAGAGTGGTGCATGTGGGTTCATGACACTAAGCTTTTTGCAGTCTTTCTCATCATACAGCAAATTCTGTACTTATGATCTATCTTTTATCTGTTTCACAATAACTAGTAATTAGTAATACTAATAATAGCATGAGCAAAATATTCATTTGAGAAATACAATAAAAATATAATAATTTTTTCCTTATAAGTAATATCCACCAAACTTTATTTATTTCTACCAACGAAACAAAGTTTCATTTAATTAAGAATACAAAAATCTAAAATATGTTTAAAAATATTTTATGAAACCACATTTATCCATACCAACTATTCAAATTTTCATTTAAATACTTAAAGGTACATTGAACTGAAATCATTTTAAAAATTAAAAATATAATCTCATTATGAAAATAAAGTTAAATATTAATTCCAAATCTGAAATATTTCAAGACTTAGAACAATATTGTGAAAAAGTTATGTCTCAAGTTACCAATTTAGAAAATTATTGTAAACGAAAGGTTATTTGAATGTGTCTAGACCAGTTTCTAGACAAGTTCTTTTAGAATTTATTGATTATTTAATAAAAAGAAATGAAAAAGAGAGAAGTAAGCTATCAAAATAAAAGAACTTCAAATAATTTCTAAAACTAAAAATTTGAATAATTATTCTAAACCTGATAAAGAACAATTAATCGATGTTATTGTGAATCCTGTAGACAATATTAATAATTATGATAAGGAACTGAATAAAAAAATCTTTAAGAGAACTTAATTAAATCTGTAAAACGAAAAAATTAAATATATTTTAAAATTAATAAACAACAATTAATCGCTCTTACCAAAAAATCTGAGGACAATATTAATAATCACTACAAAAATTTTATGAAAATATCTTTGAAAGGACTTCATGAAATCTGTATATCGAAAAATTAAAAAATTATTCTGAACTTAATGAAGAACAAATAATTGATCTTAATATAAGATCTGAGGGTAATATTAATAATATTGGTAATGAAATGACTGAGAATTATTTTCAAAACCTTCTAGTTGACAAATATCAAGAAATTAAACAAAAAGCGTATCAGCAAACGTTTTTTGGGTTATAACTTTTTAGATGATGACGATGTTTTAAAAACTAAATGAATTCATAGAAAAGCTTCTGCTTTACATTCAAGAATGATAACTTACGAAATTTATGGTATCGATGAGCTGGTTGAACCACATGAATTTTTCATCAAATTGAAGAAGATGTAATCAATAAATTTAAAAATATTTTGTTTAGAAAAATTTCGATTTAAGTCAACTCGAAATTTTATTGTAGTTTAAAAAGACAAGATGTTTTATTAAGAACAACTGCAATAGATGATTATTAGAAAAATCAAGAAATAAATTATTAACTGAAATGGAAGAAATGCAAAAGTAAAAATCTTATGGGATTTATTTTTATAAATAATTTAGAATTAAATGTTAATAGACACATTGCAATTACTAGTTCCTCTTACACCGATTTACCAAAAGAAATTAAAGATAGGAATGCTGTAATTAATGTTAAAAATAGAGATCAAAAATGTTTTCTTTATGCAGTAAAATCAGCTTTATTTCCAGAAAAAGAGATCATGTAGAAAAGGTTAATAATTATAAAAAAATTGGATTAGAATTAGATCAATTTATTGAAAAGAAAAAAGATCAATCTTCCTGTTCTAGTACCAAATATTCCAAAACATGAAAAGAATTCGAATATTTTCATTGATGTTTAACTTATGATGAAAAATGTATTGTATATCTCATTTATCATAAAAAAGTAAACAATGAGAACATGTTAACCTTCTTCCAATTCGAAAGGAAAATAATTTACATTATTTTAGGTTAAGAAAGTTATGTAGATAATTAAGTTACAAACAGTCAAACACAATTCAAGCATTATCCTTTTGATACATGATTAAGATATCTTCGTATACTAGAAAAATTAGAAAATGGATAAACGACTTTAAAGAACATAAAAAAGTAAAAATAGATATGCTGGAAACAGGTAAAAAATTAAATTAAAAAATTGTAATCATTTATTACACACAACTTTTGTAATTTTTGCTAATTTCGAATGTCCTTTAAAAGATGTAAACATCTGTCAACCAAATCCTGAAAAGCTTATATTAATAAATAACAAAAACATATACCATTTTCATTTAGTTATTTTGTCAAATACTCTAATGACGATTGTGAATCACCTGTAATGTATGCTGGCAAGATGCAACAGAAAAGTTTTCCAATCACAAAAACATCAGTTTTAAGAAACTTCAAATTTTTCATATGTGAACTGTTACATTTAATAATTAAAAAAGGCGTTTTACATTACAAGTATATGAATTGTGAAGAAAAATTAAAAGAAAGAAATTACATAAAAAACAATGGTTTATTCAAGATATAAAAAAAGAAATTTTCTAATGAAGATTACAATTGTAGAAAACATTTCACATAAAAAATTTAGATGAATATATAAGATTATATAATAAATCTGATGTTCTAATATTGTAGCAGAAATTTTTGAAAAGCAAATTTAATAAACTCGCTCCAGCTTAGTATCTACTACAACACGTTTAACTTTGGATTCTATGTTAAAAATGACATAAATTGAATTATAGTTATTAAAAAATAATGATATAATTTTATTTATTGACGGGAATTTCTCAAATCTTTAAGACATGGTAAATCAAATTATAAATAAATGAAAAATTTCGAACTTTCAAAAGAATCACATTATATTGCACTTTTTGACAAATATTTCATGTACTTAGGCAATATCTCAATTTTTACCATTTAAAAATTTCAAATCGTTAAAGCCGAAAAAATTTAATGTTGAAAAATACTTGAAACATGAGATTATTATAAATATGGTTATATTTATTAAGCGGATTTGAAATATTCAACAAAATTACATATTTTACACAAGGATTTACTATTAGCACCTTAAGGAGGAAATAAACTATTAACAAGATTAAATAAAATTGACAAAAATATTTTACATTATAGAAGCCTTAAACAGTGTTTCAACTTAGAAAAAATTAATGAAAGTCCATAGAATCTTGTCATTGGAACAGTTATATTGGTTAAAAAAACATTGATTATAATATGGAAATGAGAAAGTATGCAACTAAGGAGTTGGAAAAAGATATTTATAAACTAATGAAGATTTCCATTTATGAGAAAACGATGGCAAATATTATAAATAGAGAGTTTATTAAAATAGTGACAAACCTAAAAAAATACATTTCTTATATTTCAAACCAAATTATGAAAAATAATACTTTACTTTCACAAAATCTAGAAGCTGGACATATGAAAACAAATAGCAAAACTGAATAAACCAATTTGTATTGCAATGAGAATTTTAGATATTTCAAAAACAAATATGTATGATGTTTATAATAATGTAATGAAACAAAATATGTCAAAAATGTTGATTTATGTTATATAGATACAGATTCCTTTATTTACGACATGAAAAGTGAAGATTTTTACAACAAATGCAATCAATGATAAACGAATTTGCCAAAAGTGATTATCCAAAAGGCAAAATTTATAAAATTCTAGAAATAAACAGGAATGATTTGGAAAAATTAGGTAGGAAAATTGAGGTAAAAACATGTGACAACACATTAGTCTATGATGGATGATGTAGGGTTGTGAAGTGGAAGATAAAAACTATCAAAGTTTAAAGGAGTTAAAAAATCTGTTTCAAACACCACAAAATACTTTTGTTGTTATGAAAGTAGTTTAGATAGCAAAATGAAGCCATATAGTAAAAAGAATTTGAATAGATCATTTACACATGAATTATATAGCACTGAATGCAGTACAATTCTCTTACATTCCAATGATGGTAAAAGGATTATAAAACAAGACACAATAAATACATTACCATAGGGTCATTATAAAATATAGGAAACAGTCACGAATGATGGCCACAATGAATTTCTACCTGAATTAAAATGTTGCCGAGAAAATCGATCAAAGGGGGATAATGAAATAAAAATTAATCAGGTTTTAATGTTTTTACAAGATATGGTAAATTTGATGTATTTTCATATGTATTTTACAAACACAATATCCATAAAAAATTCAACTTTTTAATAATATATATCGTAATGATTTTGATAATGGAAATATTTTTTCTCTTTTTTTGATGGATTGTAGGCAAATTTATGAATACATTCAGAAATATTTTGAACTCTTTTCTTACAAATTTCAGAAGTAAATGTTAGTAATAAGTTCTTTTATATGTTCTAAATTATTTTGTAGATAATCTTTTCATTTCTTTTCATACATTCAGTATAACCTATTTTTCAAGAGATATTCTGTTTTATTATTTTTATTTCATTATTAATTTCTCTTGCATATTTGTACAATGTGCAAACAACTATAACTGCACTTTCGTAAAGCAAAATATTTAATAAAATTAAATAAATAAAAATTTGATAATTTAACTGTGTATAAATGGATTTGTTTTTAGTTTTCAAAAACAGCGAAGTTATATATAATGATGAACAGATGTTATTAATTGTTCATGAAAATAATAATCTGTGGTTTAAAGCTAAAGATATTTGTGATATTTTGAGTTATTCGAATTCTAGGAAATCATTAGATAATGTTATAAGTCAATATATAAAGATATAAATGGTAAACAACATACACACATTCAGAAGCAGTTCTATTAGTGAACCAGGTTTATATTCTTTAATTATAAAATCAAAAATGAAACCAACTGAAAACTTTCAGTACTGGATTTATGAAGAAATTTTACTATCTTTTGCGAATATAAGATACAAAAGGTACGACATATTTCTACAGAAACCAAATAAATCAAAAAAAGTTCTAAATGAAATTAAGAATAATTACATACAAAACCTGATGGCTCTGAGCACTATGGGAAGTAACTTCTGAGGTCATCAGTCCCCTAGAACATAGAACTACTTAAACCTAACAAACATAAGGACATCACACACATCCATGCCCAAGGCAGGATTGGAACCTGCGGCCGCAGCGATTGCGTGGCTCCAGACTGTAGGGGTCTATAACCGCTCGACCACTCCGGCTGGCACAAAACCTTATGAAAAATTTGATAGAGCTACAGAAGTTTTATATGAAAGAGATGAACAAATATGTAAATCATTACCACATATTCAGCCTTAATTAATTGATGACAATTTAAGATCTTCTTTCGTTATTTTAATATTAAATTAGTATAATTTTGATTGTGACTATTATGTTATTTGGACACAATTTAAAAATGTTCAAAAACGAATAAATGTTATCAGAAACAGTCATCCACATTTTGAAAACTTTTAAGAATTAATTGTGTATCTAATTCAATAAGTTTACACCAAAGTGTGAAAGAAAGATTGTGTATTGTTTGTTATAGAAATTATGTCATTGTTTTCAATAATTATTTACAAGAAGAACTGACTGATGATATAATTAATCTTCCAAACGTTTTGTAGCAAATGAAACCCATTTGCTAATTGTTTTTATCATATTCGAAATTAATTAACATTCCTAATGATTTTTATATCAGTCTACATCAGCATATTTTATGGCTTTCATTGGACCACCCTAGCCAACTTTATGTAAAGTATTTTTCAGTTTTCTGTCAGCAAAGTACTTCTTCATTCTCTCAGATCTTATCCTTGTTTCTTAATTGGAAATCACCCTTCCTATTGTCTGTTTGCTGATTCTCATTTGAAGTCTGGTTTGTTTGTCTGATAGTTTCCTGATTTTGTCAGCTTTGTTTCTTAGGTCTTCCAATGTAATCTGTAGCTCATCCACATCTTCCTTGATTTCTGTAATCCACATCATGTTAGTATTCCACAATTTTCTATTATTCTCCTGATGATCCTGTTCTCTGGTGCTCTGATTAGATGTCCAAAAAATAAAATGCATTTTTTCGTGACTGTACTCATTAATGGTTTTATTTCCTTGTAGACTTTCATTTGTAGCTAATCTCAAGTGTCCATCTTTCTGGTACGATTTGCTGATGCACATTCTGATGATTCTTCTCTCTATTCTGAGTATTTTGTCTATTTGTGCATTGTTAGTTGTTTTGAAGATGGTTTCACTTGCATATGTTATTTCTGGTTGAGTGACTTTTTCGTAGTGTTTTAATTTTGTTGTTATTGACAGACTCTTTTTGTTGTTGGTTATTTTGGTGATATATTGTGCTCTAGTCAATTTGGTTATTCTCTTATGCATGTTGGCTTTTCATTGCGTTTATATGTTATGATTTCTCCCAGATATTTAAGTTTATCTACAATTTTCATTTCTTTTTTCCTATGGCAATTTTGTTTATTAGTGGTGGGTCGGTTAACATGATGACTGTTTTCTCAAAGGATATTCCAAGACCAATTTTCTGTGCTATTTCCTGAAGTAAGATAATTTGTTGTTTGGTTTCCTGAATACTGTTGGACAAGAGAGCAATGTCATCAGCAAATCCTAGACAATTTTAACTTTTGTTGTCTTTGGCTCATCCAATTTGGATGTTCTTTTGTTTAATCTTGTACCATTTCCTTATTATGTATTCTAAAGCACAGTTGAACAACAGTTTTTTAATCGCATTTAACGCATTGTCACCTAAATTCAGACTTCCTGCTTAACTTGTTCAATTGCATCATTCGGTGGTTGATCTCGCTTACATTTTTCCTATTCTGTGCCTAGTTGTTTTCTCTATTTTTATATTCTTCTTTTAATTGTTCTTTTATTTTTCTATTTCATCTATCTTTTCTAAAAATTTGGGTCATAGTTAGGAAACATTTCACAAGTATAAACAACAGTAATGAATTACACAGTACATTTGTTGTTTACATTCGCAGTTTATGTTCAAAATTTATGTTCACTGGTTAAAAATATTTTTAGTCTTTTCTCTGTATTTACTGTTAGAAAATGCTCTTGTCACATTTATCATAATAAAACCGAATTCATCTTTATTCCAATATTTACTACACAATTTTTAAAATTTGTCAAACTTGAAGTCATCTCCAATATTTATATCATTTAATTTTGTGTCATCTTGTCTGCAAATATTCAAAAAATTGAGATGGTCTCAGAGTAATTGTTTTCGTGTTTTTGAATATGTTTAAATTAAATAAAAACGATCTATTGCTTTATGTCTACATCTAGAAAATATTCTCTAACTATATCTCGATTTACAAGAACAAAATTGTGGAAAACTAAAACTGTGTTATTTTTACATTCATCTAACAGAATAATTGCATCATTGTTTTCAGTAAAAGTAGTAATTTGTCATTAATTTTACCCTCAGTTTTTTCCCATCTTTTTAAAAATCTTGATATTTCAGTTCATCTAAGCTTTTAGAATAAACACACAAATGATCCATTTTAATCCAATTTAATCATTCAGGTGCTAGAATGTAATTATCAATCACTGATATATAACACAACCAATTGGTCCTATTATCGAACATCATTTAGAATTCAGTAAAAGTTTGCCATGTTTATTTTGTAATTTGTCTTCTGGAATTCTTATTTTTGGTTCACAGTCTTTCGGTTATTTAGATTATTTTAATATAAACGACTTGTCCATTTGAGTGATATGTCATCTGTTCTTAAAAGAAAGATACGAGCATATTGGACATGTAACAGTAGAGAAATTGTAGACCCTGTTATACCTCATTCATTGTGCCAATAGTGTTCTTCGAAAATAATGTCACATTCTCTCCAGGAATTCCTATTTGAGTGCCCAAAGCAGCTCTGTAACAGCTGTATATTGTTTGAACCCACCAGTAACAATTCTAGCTGCTGCTTCTGAATTGCTTCGCTGCCGTCCCTTAATACTATCTTGTATGGGTCCCAAACACTCGACCACTACTGGAGAATAGGTCACACTAGCGCCCTATATGCAGTGTCCTTTACAGATGAACCACACTTTCCTATAATTCTCACAGTAAACCAAAATTGACCATTTGCCTTCCCTACCACGATTCTCACATGCTTGTTCCATTTTATATTGCTTTGCAGTTTTACACCCACATACTTAAACGATGTGACTGTGTCAGCAGGACAGTGGCAGTGCTATATCTGAACATTACAGACTTTTCCTTCCTACTCATCAACATCAACTCATATTTTTCTACATTTAGAGTTAGCTGACATGCATCACACCAACTAGAAGTTTTATCTATGTCATCTTGTAATTCCCGACAACTTCAATGGCTTACAGTTCACCACAGCATCGTCAGCAAACAACTGCAGACTGCTGCCCACCCTGTCCGCCAATAGAGAAAAGCAATGGTCCTATGACACTTCCCTTGGGCATTTCTGACGATACCCTTGTCTCTGTCGAACATTCACCATCGATGACACCATACTGGGTTCTATTACTTAAGAAGTCTTCAAGCCACTCATATAGCTGTGAATTTATTCTGTAAGCTCGTACCGTCGTTAACAGCATGCAGTTGGGCACCATATCAAATGCCTTCTGGTAATCTAGAAATACGGAATCTGCCTCTTACCTGCAGCCAAGTCGTGCAGTCATGTCATGTGCAGTTTCTGTTCCAGCAACAAAGCTCGTCCTTGCAAAGCATGCAAGGCTGTTATCACTTGAGACTTGGATCTGTTACCCATCTGTAGTCTGAGTTCCTGCAACCAGGCATATCGTTGCCTAAGTGCCTCCTTTAATGTGATGTAACAATGTTGTGGTAGGACATCACATATTTCTTTTATCATAGCGCCTTCTAACTCTGCCACCTTGATAATGTACCTATTTCCGTTTGTACGAGAGTACGCCGTACTGTTGAAAAATACAGTGAACATGTGGAAACCAAGTCACTGGGTAGGTGGGCCAAACCAACGGAAGCTCGAAACACACCAGATGATCCATCGAACGTGCTTCTTGACAGATGAAGTCGGTGTCCGCATATTGCAACAGAGAGTATACCCAGAGAGGCTGTGACACATGATTCAAACTGCGGTGCCATTCTGTACTGTTATCCCCCTTAATTTCGCAAATCGTTGTGTACGAGTGACTAAAACGATGAAGTACTGCTGCATCCACCTGGCGCTCAGAACTTGGTCACGTCAGTTGCTTGCTGTATGATGAGCTCTTTGTCTTGACTACCAGACTCACGAAAGCGTTGTTAAGGATTCGATGCCAGCCAAATATTTGTGACTAACAAGACTATAGATATGACTGCTGCTCGTTTCATTCGCAGTAATTCAATCTGTGCTCTTAGGTTCCTTCCTATTCACATCGTCGGAAATGGCGACATACAGGGAAATAGACAGCCAAGTATTTGTGACATGCAAGAATATAAATGTTGTTGCTGTTGGCATAGTCCATATCAATTCAGGAAGGCTAGGAAAAATTCTTACCTTCATAGTCTCAGATGTTACTGAATTTAGCATACGTTAAAATGAAAGACTAAATAATGAACACGTAATTTTTGATTTCCCCCAAAAAAATTTTCTGCTCCGAAATACAGCCCTCCAAATATGACACTGTGCATACCATTTTGATGATGCTAATTTTGGAAAAAATTTTAAATCTTTGGGACAGTTCTGGATATTTTGTTGTTTTTCTTTTTTATTTGATAGATAATTGCTTTATGATTACAATGAAATCCTTCATTTGGACTTATCTGTCAAAGTTCTTTTACTGTAGTGTTCTGAACGTTTTTAAAATGTATGGAAAATTTTTAAAAAATGCTAATCCATAATATTTTAATTTTTTTCTGGTGATTAGTACCATATAGTTCTACAATGCCTGAAAAAGAGAGCTTCCTTCTGCCTGGTTGAACAGATTTTATAAACAACTGAAATTTTTGCCATACATAAAACCTGCTTTATTACCACATTATCACACAACAGGCTCATAAAAATCGAAACAAGCCTTATTTAACATAACTGTAGTTTTGAAAGAGAGACTCATTTTTCAAGCATTTTAAACGGTTCCAGAATGTATGTGAAAGGTCCAAAGACTTAAAGATTTCAATTTATAGAAGTTCTGTGCTTACTGTTTTGTACTGAAATTATCCAGTCAATGGACTAAAAATGTGTTCCACTGCTTCAGTATCTTCCTTTGACATAAGAGTGTTGCCTTCCTGTTGAATCAATACGAACAGGAGCACTTACAGTCTTCAAAACATTGTGATCAGTAAGTGAGCACTGATGTTGTTGCTGTTCTTCAGTTGGAAACCTATATCGAGCAGCTCGTCCATATGGTAGCATAAAGTTCACTACAATTTCGTTTAACTCATAAATGGTGTCCATCATCTCTCCAATCCACCAGTCACAGTCATACCCACACGCCAAAAACATCCCCCTTCTCAGGCTGTGAATCTGAATATTATCCTTCTGTTTCTGAGGGGTTGGTCTAGCGAAATTTCTTCTTTCTTGCTCTTTAAAGTGCGTGGAATATGAGTTTGCCCATAACTTTGAGTCCAAAAATATCTTCTGAATTCCTTCACAGGAGTAGTTTGTCTAGACCATTCTTCTTTTTTCTGCTCACGCAATTCTTCGATTTCCTCTTTGGTCAATAGAGTGAGAGCTGTAGATGTGTAAGATTTAACGACTTCCGTAAGACCCTCAGCATTCTAAATTGCAGCTGTATTTGGTATGAAAAGATTACGTTTTGTAGCCTGGTGCTTCAGCAGGCCTCCTACACCGTCACAAGGTCCCTTCCCGCGACCAGTAGCACAGCATACTCAATCAGTTGTCACAAGCGACTTACTCAATTCAAACAGCTGGTAACGATTCTTAAAATGACTAGTAGCGTCATCAGAAATGATGATGATCTTTACTGCCCCTGTTTTCAGTTAAAGACTTTTGCGCATTCCTAGCAAGCCATGTGCTGATTCATGTCCTGTGTCGTCACTAATAACTGCAACACTTGTGATCTTGTTTTGAAAATATGTCACTCCTGTAAAAATTGAAACCTGGTCATTACTCCAATGATACCCTTTTACTTTTTGTGGGAGAAATACAGAGCAGTTCTCAGAAGAGTCACAGTGAAGCACTAAACATAGTTCTTCATCCTGTACACACCTTTTCACTTCTGCAATGTGTTTTTGTTGCAATTTCTTCAGATGCTGCTTTGTTACTGCGTTCAATGACCATTTACCAAGTTCGTCAATGAAACTGTCAAAGGCAACAGTTTACTTAATTAGTTTATTTTCCTCCCATGTCACATATGTAATTTCTGAAGAGTTATCTGCTATGTCTACCAGGCCAATTGATTTCTCTGTCTTTATAGACAGTCCTCCCTTTCCAGGGCATTCACCACATTCTTGAAACAAACAAGTCTCTCGCTTTATGTCACAGGCTACAAATTATTTCACACACCCAACCAAGGTGTCATATGTCACGTGTTCCAGTAAGTTCTTCAAGGTTACCACAGAAATTTCAAATTTCGTGCAGTACACTCACAAACAGACATCTCTAGGTGGGTGTGGAATTACCCCCTTAGGTCATAGTGCATAAAATGTTATCTTCCAATATGTGAAGTTGTATAGTTGCCCTTATAAATTACAAAAGTTTCTTCAATACTGGGAGTCATGTACCTCTTCACTTTAACAACTTTTTGACGTGCAACTGTTACAGTTATAATATCTTTTTCGTTGGTACTCTAGCGAAAACAGTCCCATTCATCTTCCAAATAAAATGACTGCACTATTTGAACTTGAGCTGCTTCTATAGGATGGCCATAATAAGGATCTGGTCTTTCAAAGACTTCTTTTACAGACCTCACGTTTCTTGATTTGTCTACCATGGAATGTGGCTCAAAATCGTTTCTTCTCACTGTACAATGCACAGCATTCAACAGCTGATTTAATATTTGTGAAAAATTCCTGGAAAGAGTTGACAGAGTGCTTTGGTTCATTTCCTTCTGAATGAAGATGGAATTTCTACTTTGAAGAGTGTGGTCAGTTTTGCTGTTGTGTATTCATCCATAGCTTTAGTGATTTCTCTGCACTTTCTTGATGCTTAGAGCTTAGGACTCGATTTCAATGACTGTGGGTTCCTAACAGGACTAACACCTACCTTTGTAGTTGACTGAGTCAGGGTATTTAATTCTTCCACTATTGATGCAAAATCTGCATCTTCTGCACCATGGGAGGCTTCACCTAGTTCAGATGCTATCAATGTTGTTATTCTGTCAAAACATTTAGAACACAGAAAGTTGTCACTGGAAACATCTTCACTCTGAAACAGAGTCTTCAAATGAGACCACTTATTCTCAACCAGAACAAAGTCTGTTTTTTTGTTTGTCTTATATATCACTCTTTTGTAGATATGCAAATAGTCAGCACACTTCACTCTCCTGTGGCCCCAGTCAGAAGACCTTTCATACTATCCTTTTCACAAAACACACTGCAACTGTGTCAACTGGCAAATACCTCATGAAAGCTCAGAACTCACTGGATGCTCTCAGATTTCTCACAAGCCTCTTCAGTAAACAAATTAGCACTGAACAACTACAATACAGAAACCCGCAATGAACAATCATGACAAAGAAACTGACAAGAAACTACGATTAAGTGTACGAAATATCGGCAACAATGAAGGTGAAAAAATAGCTGCAGCAAAGAAAGTGACAAGAAATAACTGAAATAAATACAGTGGAAGTAAACATTATAAGAAAGAAATTAGTAAGAAACAACTTCAGTAAAAACATACATTACCCTTCAAAGATAAAAACCTTAGTACTAATCAACAGAAAAAAAATCTAACTTTTCTGGATTGGCAAATTTGAAAACAAAAATTTCTGTAAGTTATAAAAAAAGTTCAAAAGGCGACAGTAAAAGAACTTTGACAGATATGTCCAAATGGATTATACTACTGTAATCATAAAGCAATTATCTTTCAAATAAAAAAAAACTGTAACAAAATATCTAGAACTGTTACAGAGATACAGCATTTTAAAAAAATTTCCAAAATTCGCACCTTCAGAAAGGTGTTTACAGTGTCATCTTTGGAGGCCTGTATCTCAGGGAAGGAATTTTTTTTTGGAGAAAACAAAAAAAATATGTGTTTCTTACTTACTCCTCAATTTCAACACATGCTAAATTCAGTAACATCCAAGACTATGAAAGTAGCCCCCCTGCCTAATGTAATACGGATTATGCTTGTTCATTTCACTCTCAGCAATCAGCACTCAGATTACATTTCAACCTAACCATACCCTTTCAAACCGCGAAATATTCTGATAAAAAAACTGGTCAAATATTTGTGACAAGAAACAATATAAGTGTCATTACTGGTTGTTTCACTGGCAGTAGTGTCATCTTTCGTTTTCTAATCCGAATGAAGTCACAAAATAGAAGAAACTCATTCCTGATAGGGCATGCTCTAATATACAGATAACATCGAACGTCGCAGAACATAATTCTGTTACATGAATAAAAAAGTCCCAGAGTATGTTACATATGTGAAGATGAAAAAAGAGCATGTACCAGGACGCGAACCCACTTCCTTCGAGTCACCTACTGCACGTCTCTGCCCCCATGACGCAGCGATCGGTTACAGCCTGGAAAATTCTTATCATTCGTCTCAGGCTCTCCTAAGGACTTTTGCAGTTGATGTGTCTTTAAATGACAATTACAACAAATCGTACCGAGAGTGGGTCATTTGTGATAAATCTTTAATGCGCCTTTGCTCTGAAACAGCATACTGTCATAATACGCATTTTATAATACGTCAAAGAGAGGAGAAGGGAATGAGAAGTAGTAGAAATGAGAGGAGCTAGAAGCTAAACATCAGGATTCATGGTCACGAAGTAGATAAAGTTAAGGAATTTTGCTACCTAGGCATTAAAATAACCAATGACAAACGGAGCAAGGAGGACATAAAAAGCAGACTAAGAATGGCAAAAATGGCATTCCAGGCAAAGAGAAGTCTACTAATATCAAATATCGGCCTTCATTTGAGGAAGAAATTTCTCAGTATGTGCGTCTGCAGTAGAGCATTGTATGGTAGTGAAACATGGGCATGTGCGAAAACCTGACCAGAAGAGAACAGAAGCATTTAAGGTGTGGTGCTACAGGAGAATGTTGAAAATTAGGTGGACTGATAAGGTAAGGAATGAGGAGGTTCTGTGCAGGATCAGAGAGGAAAGGAACATGTGGAAAACACTGATAAGGAGAAGGGACAGGATGATAGGACATCTGTTGGGACTTCAGAAAATGACTTACATGATGCTAGAGAGAGCAAAAACTGTAGAGGAAGACAGATATTGGAATACATCCAGTACATAATTGAGGACATAGGTTGCAAGTGCTACATGGAGATGAAGAGGTTGGCACAGGAGAGGAATTGGTGGCAGACCACATCAAAGCAGTCAGAAGATTAATGACAAAAATTAAAAAAGGTAAGGAAACAATGTAGTGAATCCTCTCAAATTTGACGAGCATGGGACGTCACGTGACCGATTTCCGTTTTCAGACGAACGACAGTCGAAAGCGGTTGAGGCTTCCTCAGTTTAGTCATTCGTCATTCTGTGCTTGTTTAAAGAGATAGAATGTGTGCAAGCTTGTAAAATACGTAATTGCCGAATTATCTGCTGATGATTTTGTTCATTTGTATTATACACTAGCATGGAAAAAACTTTCATGAGCTTAACTTTACGTGAATATGCGAAATTATTACTTAACACTACGTTTCGTAATTTCCTTACCACTATCATGTACCATGACCCTTTGTTTTGACTTCCACAAACATGGCTATACAATTCGCTTCATTCTGATCGCTGGGTTGTCTCTCTATGGTGCTCCACCTCTTTGGTTGCGACGTAATTGGTACTGCAGGTTTTTCCGTTTAGACTTCCGTCGCTGTCGCTGGTGTAGTGGCGTCCATCATTCTCGCGAAATCAGGATCTTCGTTTACGACGAATCACGTCGGGATCATCACTTTGTTAGGTCCTCTCCTCCATTTACGATAAACTCCGAATAACACAAACATTGGATAATGTTGTATTCTCTTCATTTAACTCTCACTAGTAACAACAGTAACCTACTAAACCAGGGCATAAACAACAAAACTGTTCACAAAATAGACAAATTCCGGGACACTGCAACACACTAGTCCCACTTCCTTGCGTGCGAAATATTAGTGTCGTCACACATTATACGGTTGTAATGAGCTGTGCAGATAAGAGTGACATTTCTTGTCGCAGCATACAGATTAGAAAAAAATCCACCATTTCAGTCCTGGTATACCCAGCCCAATTGACAACTAACAATGGATGGTACACTGCACTGCATGTGATGGAACTTATCGGAAGATCAGTTACGATTTGTTAGACGAGCCACTTTTGTAATATACTGTCCAAAAGTGAACTGTGGTTATTTCGTTTACAACGAAGGATTCACCAATGACGTAACTAATGGCTGATCTTCGAAGGAAGAGTGCCTCTGACAAACACAATACCAATCTGTACCTTGTCACAATACTAATTTTGGGCTAGATGGTCGATGTTAGATATCATAGAAGAAAAAGTTTAGGATAACGCATCTGACATTAATTAACAAGAAGAATTTCAGAGTTCCTACGATAACCAACAGCTATGAGACTAGCTTGGCAGGCATTAAATAAACACAAGAACGTTGAAACCTGAGTACGCTCTCCTCACTAGCACGCAACTTTTCGTAACCCAGAAAAAACAACTAACGTCACATGTAGCCACCACGTATCAACATCACTCTCCCAGTATTTTGATGTAACACAGGCTAATTGCGATAGTTTGATAGGAAATTAACCAACAGCCCTATTCACTTAAAAAAAAGCCATCCATCAACATTGTGACAACAGTGTAATGTATGATCAATAGAAGCTACAGCATTATTTAATATTCTATTATCTAGCACTTCTGAGATTTAGTATGCACCACTGCCACTAACCTATTTTTACTACTAGTGGTAACAAAATCTAACTTTCACTGTGGCTGATTCCAATACAATGCTGTCATTTGCTTTAACTTACGTGCAGCATAGGCACTCACAGAAATAAAACGACGTCCTTCTAGTACGAAACCAAATTGACAAACACCAATGTGAGCATACACAACCTTGTTTAATAATCCTACAGGCGTATTAAACTTTTATGAAATATTATGTATTATTAGCAGCCTGAGAATTCATAATTTTGTTCCAATACTCTAAATCTGTTGCGAATGTATCCTTTCGTAATGCTGCTTCTCTTTAAGTATTTATACTATCTTGTGCTTTCCAAAGATTTCTCTTTTGCCCAAGTCTGACAATATAGTTATTATTATATATTTCTCAAATAACTTATAGCTAAATCTTCGTTTTCTACATTTACATAATATTATATTCTTGGCCCTTGCCAACTCCAATAAAATAGGATTAACTTTATTTTAATTAACTTTCCCTAAAGCAACTCTGAAAAAAGTCACCTTCTCTCTCTCTTTCTTTCTTTATCCTAGTCTCTTTGTCTCGGTCTTTCTCTTTACTAAAAGAATGAAAACTTTCTTTACCACTTTCTCTGTACTACAATTGATGTACATAGAACACCGTTTTAAAGTTTCACTTAATTAAACCACTTTATTTTTATCTTGAAAATCTCAATGGTCACAGTTTGTAGTGATTGGAACAATTCTGTTTATAAACTATTCCCCTTCGAATCGGAAAATAAACTAAAAAAATAACACAAACAACAAACCTAAGTATCACCTCCTCTTTATATTCTATTTTAAGATTTTTCAAGTGTTGACATTCGCTTACCCACTACACCTTGAAGTTACTAAATCAATTACAGCACTTGAATCAAAAAAGGTAATCTCTGTTCGTCCCAGCTTTAAATGGTTCTTGATTGGAACGTTTTCTGCCCTAACTCTATCAAAATATACGAAGATAATTTCTTTCCACAGACAATCGCATTATGTGGTACACTATATAAACCTACAATGACGTGACGTTGCGCCATCCAGACCTCAAAACTACAAGTCTCACCTCAGTAGGTGATTGTGGGCTCTCAAGCATTATTAATATACCTTAGTACACACAATAATAATAATCCTAACTGGCTGATACTCACTCCATATTCCTTTACACCCACTATTATATCAGCTATGTCACCTTCTATTGTGCATGTGATCATGTGATTATGTGATTAACAGCTGAGTCCTCCAATATTCACATAAAACCCTTACCAAAGAAAAGAAACCTCCACAACGTCTAATAACTGGTACACCCAACTATTCTTCAAAATTCATCAACAGATCTACCATATAGTTGCGTGTGGTATTTCTATACTTATAATCCACAGTGTGTAGCGTTACATGGACTCCCACCTACCTAACTTCCGAATCTAAATTATCATGTGCTCAAATAGCAACCACATTGGGGTGCTCTGCAGACACCAACACCTCTCAGTACTAATCTAAATTTCAATTAACTTGTCAGAGTAAATTATTACTAATCACGAATGAGAACTCAGAATAAAACTAAGACACGTCAATGTCCTGTTATATACGACCATGACTGGTGGTTTGACGTCTGTGTAATGACAGTGACCACTCCCGCTCCCTTCCTAGAGGATCGAACTAAGAACCGTTTTTCGAACAATCTCTGAAGGGCGGTTATCCCTTGTACATGTTAATTTTATTCTTCGTGGTCTTTGGTAACGTTTCTGGTGGCTAACTACAGGAGTTTTAGCATCACCGACTCTCGCTGCTACCCATTCTCCCTGGTGGTGGCGCATCTCTGAGTGCGATCTGGTTTTTGTCAGCTTTTTCTCTCGATCTTTAGATACTATAACATGTCAAAGGAATATACATTAAAAAGTATGTTTTACAAAGTTTAAACATCCATTTTCTTGTCGAGACTAAGTTGAGTCAGCTCTATTACGTAACGTGAAACGAAAGAATCGTAGCAAAAATTATTGGTGTGTTACATGGTACAAGCTACACATAATCCAACAATAGTGTGGATGTATGAATTAAGGCAGATATAGGGCAAAACTGAGAAAAAATAAGAGTTTTTATTGCTTAAATAATTAGGGTAATTCATGAAGAATACAAAGTTTCATAATCGAATTCTGGCTAGAAGTATGTTTCTATGGTGTGACCCACATCTTCTCCACACTATAAATATTTTGTGCGTTAATTTTTCGCTCACTCAATAGAAACGAACTGCAGATGAGCCTAGAAGGCCATGAGAAAAATCATCTTTGCTTCTTCCTTTCTTTATAACGTTGTTTTTATGAATAGTACATGCTACAAACCTATTCCAGTTTTTAGAAGGATGTGATAACGATTATCTTTGCTTGTTCCTTTCCTTACAACGTGGTTCTTATGAATAGTACATACATGCTACAAACTTATTTCATTTTTTCGTTTTGCCTACATCAATCTGTTTTGCTTTGAATGGGTCATAATAGTGGACGCATATTAAGAAAAAGTTGAATTTCACCTGTAAAAGGTACAAGAAGTTTTAATAACAGTGTTACAGATGCTGCTTGTAAGTGTGAAGAACAATCTTCGACAAAGTCACTGAGTTCATTGATAATGAAAATTGGTGCAGGAGGTGAAGATACTATGTACAGTGCCAAAGACGAGTTTTCCAGTGGATTTAGTTTAATTGACTTAGAAATACATGCCCATATGATTAATGTTTCATGTCCACATGGAAAAAGTGGGTCAAAGTGCCGTAGACTGTATAACGAAAGTGACATAATTGGCCTTGTCCAACGACAGTATTTGTGTCCTCATTTGTTGTGAAGATGCATGTGATGCTTGTCTACTGTTCAGTAGTGCAAATATAGCTACGATTAAGTGCCTGCAGTGACTAGGCTTCCATCCAGGTGCATTCACACTGAAGATACTCAGACTGGACAAAGCTCAGGCAGCAGAAGAAGAAATTCAGAAGTTAGCTAGGCAATGGAGGTAGAGAAATAGATTACTCCAGGAAGAGGTTCAAAATGGTTCAAATGCCTCTGAGCACTATGGGACTTAACATCTTTGGTCATTAATCCCCTAGAACGTAGAACTACTTAAGCCTAACTAACCTAAGGACATCACACACATCTATGCCCTAGGCAGGATTCGATCCTTGTAACGCCGGAAATTCATATCCTCCTATTTCCATCTATTGTACTATAAATTCTTTTCCTTTATTTGTTACCTGAAGATTTCTGTGTCTTTATATATTGTAATTGTTTTACTATTTGTATATATATATGCATTTATGTCGATGTATAATTGGTTTGTTTTGTAAATATTATTTGTATTTTTACGCTGGGTCTGGCCTAGGGAAAACTATGCTATCAACCAACAAGGAAGACTGGAAGCACGTAAAGTTTTAGAACTGTAAGGCAGACCTCAGCTTTTAAAATTGTCCCACTTGCCTCCCTCACAAAATTACAGCAACTTAGCATGAACCTTTGTTGCTCATTGTCCCAATTGTATTACCAAGCAGGGTCCCTTCCTTTTCTGGAATGAACCCAAGTGTCGTTGAAATTCAAACACCAGCACTAAAGTAATATCATTGCATTTATATATATATATGCATTTATGTCGATGTATAATTGGTTCGTTTTGTAAATATTATTTGTATTTTTACGCTGGGTCTGGCCTAGGGAAAACTATGCTATTGAACGACTACATCGATAGGTGGTGTGAAGAACCAAAGAGTTTAGGATCTTTGGTAGTGTTAACACTGCCGCATGGAGCGTGGGCAGAGGGGTCTGGCGGGAGTAGGGCAGTGGAGCAGATGTGTTGTGTGATGCTCCCGCGAGTTGCCGGGCTTTCGGGATTTGGCAGCATGTAATTGCGCTCGACTTGCCCTGACAGTTTCTGACATGGTGTCACGGACGGGAAGCATTAGCTGGCGCACATCAAGAGCCTGTTTCGCCTGGTGACAGTGTCGAGAAGAAGGCGCGCCAACATCCAGCTTCTGCGACAGCGACGGCTGAAATGAGTGACTGTCGCCACCTCCTCGACCGATGTCTTCAAACCTTCAATCAACCAACAAGGAAGACTGGAAGCGTGTAAAGTTTTAGAACTGTATAGCAGACCTCAACTTTTAAAATTGTCCGACTTGCCTCCCTCACAAAATTACAGCAACTTAGCATGAACCTTTGTAGCTCATTGGCCCAATTGCATTACCAAGCAGGGTCCCTTCCATTTCTGGAATGAACCCGAGTGTTGTTGAAATTCAAACGCCAGCACTAAAGTAATATCATTCCATTTCACTGCTTTAATTTCAAAGTTCAGTTAAAGTATTCATAGCTGGCTACAATATTTAGATTACACAAGCACAAATTAAGAGTGCGAGTTTTGTTACCATATTTTAGCTTAACTGTGACTGCATCTAAGCTTGGTACATACTAAATTTTACTATTGTTAATTGTTCAGAATCATTTAATTCAAGTTCAAAGTTAAATCTCTTATTTCTAAATTGCGTAGATTCAAGTAGCTATCGAAAAGATTGTCGAGGTAGCCCAAGACTAACCTTATTTTATTGAATTTCGTAGTGCTTCAGAAACAAAGTTCACTATTAATTTCAGTCACTAAAATAACTTTCAATTTTCCAGTTTTATTAGTTATCTTGCTAAATTAAGTCAGAGTGTAGCGAAATTTATTACTTCTGACAAATATTCAGTTTTCACACAACACGTGTCAACCTTCAGTTGCCACGCTTTTAGTGTTAAATATATGTGCATTAATCTTTCATTTTCAGTTATTATGTAGTTGTCCATGGGACTGGCGTCCGCAATTTTCCCCAAATCTCAAATATCTAATTAACGCCATTTCATTGTTAATGTAATGACTGCACATTTACTTTCTTTATTAACTTTACCCCTTTTCAAAATTAATTTCCATCAATTTCATTTGCATTTTTCCTTTCATTTAGATGTAACCCTTTCCCCCCTCTTGACCGACAAATTAACTTCGGTGACGATTGCTTTTCCCAAATTTCCATTAGGTGCACACGGTTTAATTTTTCACTGTCATTAAGGTCGATAAGTGTGGGGGAGATTACAACCTGCGACCATAGCAGTCCAGCAGTTCCAGACTGAAGTGCCTAGAATTGCACGACCACTGCAGGAGGCACTCCAGGAAGAGGAGGAAGAGAATAAAGATTATGGATATGGACAGCATTAGTCACGAGAGGTATATCAATATCGTCAAAAATTGAAATAAATACTTCAAAATAAAATTCCTGTAAACTGACTTTTCCAAGCTATGATCTTCTTTCTCTCAGAAACTATAAAAGCTAGAATTCTTAAATATGGCGTAGTTCTTAGGAATTATTTACTGGAAAATCCTGTATAGCACTTTTCCATTATGTTTCCTTTGATTAAAGATCTTTTTTAAAATTTGAGAAATAATAGAGCAATCCCAGGTAACACAAAACTGTAAAATTAATTTCAAAGCAACTATGACCTTAAACAAAAATCTGTTCTACATAAACTGCGAAATTCCAGTTTTGTTGCTTGATTAGTTTAAGAGAAAAGGTACATTATAGAAACAATGGTAATTCAAATTCTTATAAAATGTATGTCGATGCACATTTTCAAACAAAAATTGGACAGAATATCAAACGTTATGTTGTACATAGCAGTCTCAAGTATTATAATTTTAGCTGTAATATTTTTGGGCATCTGTGCATTTAAGCATGTGCATACATTTTGCCCTGTGTCAGTCCTTGAACATATTGAAGTTTGTACAGAGAGTGTTTTCATTACTTTCAATCATATCACATAGCACATATGAACCAAGAAAAGCATTTTCACAAAGTCAAAGGGAAAATAACTTTTTCAAAGAGCTTTATCTGGTGTAATGTTCTTGTACTACACAATTTCTTAAGTTTCCTATGTTCTCTCAGGGTTCAAGCTTTCTCTTTCCAGAATTCATTGAAATCGGTTCAGCAGATTAGCAATAATAAATGAAACATGATGCAGCAGTTTTTCATGCATCTCAGTGTTACAAGATGATATATACTGAACTAAAATTTTGTAGGTACTTTCAGTGGCAAATGTGATACTGTTTACAAAAAGTGCTGCCAACATAGTTAGTAGTAAAGAGTAATAACCTAAAATGTCTTACCTGATGCCGAATATGAATGGCAAAAAATGTAGTAAGTGAAAAACTTTCTTCGATTCATCATAGTGTGTGTAATGGGGGTGAGTGGGGGGGGGGGGGGGACGGGTCAGCGAGAAAAAGTTCTTAACAATTTGAAATTGTGTATAAAGTTTGTTGCAAGTCACTAAGTGTTCTCATTCTCAAATACTTCATAGATGAAATCTGGATTTTCGTGCATCATGGGCTACACTTCTTTTTCATACCCACCCCTCTGGCAAATAAGTGGTTCTTATCTTCACAGAAATTCCTTTCATACAGTAACTGACATGTGATTTCAACAGATTTGTGAAACATACACACATACACATTTTTTTATAGTATCTATGATTATGTTTTTCTCGTTGATCTGATTTTTAATGAAATTAATACAAAAATGTGCCCAAAGCTATATACATGTTACTTGTGAAAAGCCCACGAAAATTTATCTACTGGATTTGGAGATTAGTGTGTTCAAAGACAGACAAACAAGAAAGTTTTAGCAAAACTTTAAATCGCGATTTCTTCTCTGTGATGTGATTTTGATGAAATGTAGCCTGTACAGTGCCCATAGCTCTATAGCTGGAATGGTATGGTTGTGGGGTAATGTTGTAGAACAATGTTGATTTTCTGCTATTTAATCGAGGTCAGTTAGTGGATACTGAAATCTACAGTTTTTGTGGATACGGTTGCAGCATATATTATCGTTATGTCCATAGTTACAAATTCATGGCATCGTTTTGATGTTATAGGCTAAGGTAGGTTTGAGTTACTAGCAAAAGCCTTACAGAATGTTCCAGTACAAACAAACCATATATCTGAAATGCTTGAATATCAGCACGGCTGTCATCAGGTTTACCAGCACATCATTATACAATACGGAAATTGAGTCCCATCTCAATTAACATACTTGCCATCAGACAAAAAACTATCCATTAACATAATTGCAAATTACGCTGTGAGTTTTATGGAAGATGCAGTGCAACATAATAAACACTACAACTCTTTTAAGACTGAAAATTCTATTTGTCTAGAAATAGTGTTTACAGGATATTGATTTGATGTGCAGTACTGGTGGTCACAGTGGCTAAAAGCATTACAGAACAAAAATCAATTAAAAACACCGAAATAACGTTGAACAGGATGTTGTTCTTATATGTATGATTTGATTAGGTGAGTACAAATCAAAAATGAGATTTTGTCAAGGGAAGACATTTTATCTGATTTTATTTAAAAGATAATCTTTTAGGTGCAGCCACATGGATATGTGAATTGGAGTTTTGCGATGTACTTCAACTGAGATACCCTTGTTTCACTCAAGAAGTGATATCTGTGTGTGTGTAAAATAAGTTGAGCAGTGCTTGTTGCGTGTTAGTTATTGGGATTAGTTATTGGGAGTGGTCACCCACGAAATCTGTTATGTGATAGCAAGGAGAAGGTGATGTTATCTTTTAATAAACATCTCTTTTCTTAGACATAGTTTCTAAAATGGGTACGGAAAACAAAGATTGGAATCATACTGTAAAAGCTGACAGAGTAAATACAAACAGAGTAAATCTGTAATAAGGTGTAGATAATTCAGGTAATTTCCTGTTGTAACCAAAAGCGTCTGTTGTGCAACACCACCACCAACATCTGCTGTCTGAAAGTTTGACATGTGAAAAAAGACGAATTTGGCAGGACGATAGTTCAAACCCGCGTTTGGCCACCCAGATTTAGGTTTTCTGTGATTTCCCTAAGTCGCTCAAGGCAAATGTCAGGATGGTTCCATGAAAGGGCACATAGCCGGCCGGTGTGGCCAAGCGGTTAAAGGCGCCACAGTTTGGAACCGCGCGGCCGCTACGGTCGCAGGTTCTAATCCTGCCTCGGGCATGGATGTGTGTGATGTCCTTAGGTTAGTTAGGTTTAGGTAGTTCTAAGTTCTAGGGGACTGATGACCTGAGAAGTTAAGTCCCATAGTTCTCAGAGCCATTTGAACCATTTTTTGAAAGGGCACAATGGACTTCCTTCCCCGTCCTTGACACAATTCAAGCTTGCACTCGGTCTCCAATGACCTTGATGTGGAGAGGACATTAAACCCAATCTTCCTTTTTTTAAAAAAAAAAAAAAAAAGAGAAACAGTCTTCTGTCTGAAGGACTCAGTTAGACATTGATAGAGTGTCTGCAGTGGATGCCGAAGTAATGAAAAGAGCACAGAATTGAGCAGACTTTCATTGCAACATCACGTCTTCTTTCAGAGTTGTGCAGCCGAACTAAAAGGGAAGGATCTCACTCCATCGTTGGCCACCGGGCAGGTGTCGGCCAGTTCCCATACCTGGCCCTCGTCGTCGGCGATGGAAGCGCTATATGCGGCGGGTCGCTCATCACCCCAACAGCAGTCCTCACCGCCGCCCACTGCACCGTCAAGTGAGTAGACTCAGCCGCTCGGAGGGTGCTGAAAACGTAACACGGCTTTGTGCGGTGATGACTACGTTTGGGTGCTGCTGCTGTGTAGCCGTTTGGTGTGTTATGTCATGTGTTATAGTTTAACAAACTGTTGTTAAAAGTCCTTGCAGCTATGATTCTGATAATTTTGGTATTTCATTATTTCCTATGTTTGAAATGGGAAACATACGTGAAATGTATGATGTAAATTAATGCAAGAGTCCATGTTCACATCTGAAGGTTCGAGATACAGAGTCCTAAAGTTAAATGAGCGCTGAAAAATCTGCAGCTGAGATACCAGAAATATTCAAACATACGGTTTCTTGTTAGAGATGAATCTTTCTATCTGTTTGTTTGGATCATTAATTTCAGAAGCAATTTAGGCAGAAATGTGGGGGTAATGGACTTGTATCACTACTGAAATAAGCCCTTCAGCAACACTTGAGGGACGACCCGACACAAGGACGTAGCCAGGATTTTGTCAAAAGGGGTGGCAGTTCGAATTGGACATATAATTTATACTTTGATTTTGAGAGGCTATCATAGGAACAGTATATATAATTGAGCAAGAAAAGCTTTTCTTAAAAAAACTATGATATATTTTCTAAACATTATTTTGAGCAAATTTTTTAAAGAAATGCAACCATCGATTTTGGGCTATATTTTTGTTGATTAAAGCGATTTTCGGGCGACACAGGAAAATCCAAATGAATTTTTATACACTGATTTTAATTTAATGTTATTTTTTATTATGTTTACCACTTTTCTGCCTTCTGAGATACTGAAATACTTCAACGCCAGTATTCTACCACTCTTCAAATAACAACCCCACTGCTAACATTAAATGGCCATAGATACATAATCAGGCTATTATGGTAGAGCATATATGCTTTTAACTTAACACGATGGTAGTACAGAATCAAAATTGGTTTTTCTCTTCGTTCTTGTTACAAACGTATCCATAATTGCAAACTATCACAACAGCACACAGCACAAAACCAACAGACTTCCTAGCAACAGGCATGAACTTGTTGTTTTTGTTGTGAGCTTAAGTCCAAAGACAGGTTCGATACGGCTCTCTGCACTACTCTATTCTGTGCAAGCCTCTTCAGCTCTGAGTAACTACTGCAGCCCACAGCCCTCTGAATCTGCTTAGTGTATTCATCTCTTGGTCTCCCTCTACAATTTTTATCCCTCCATGCATCACTCCAGTACTAAATTGGTGATTCCTTGATGCCTCAGAATGTGTCCTACCAACCAATCCCTTCTTCCAGTAAGGTAGGTTTGCCTTTCTTTAACTTCAACATTATCAAAAGCTTTCTCTTTGTCTACATTGGTGATTCCTTCATGCTTCAGAATGTGTCCTACCAACCAATCCATTCTTCCAGGAAGGTGGGTTTGCCTTTCTTTAACTTATCTTCTGTGAGAAGTCTTAGTGTCAGTATTGCCTCACAGGTTCCTACATTTCTCTGTAATGAAAACTGATTTTCCTCGAGGTCAGCTTCTAACAGTTTTTCCATTTTTGTGTAAAGGATTCGAGTTAGTATATTGCAACTGCGGTTTATTAAACTGATAGTTTGGTAATTTTTATACCTGTCAGCAACTCCTTTCTTTGGCATTCCAATTATTATACTCTTCTTGAAATCTGAGGGTATTTCGGCTGTCTCATACGTCTTGCTCACCAAATGAAAGAGTTTTGTCATGGCTGGCTTTCCCAAAGCTATCATCAGTTCTAATAGAATGTTGTCTACTCCCAGAACCTTGTTTCGACTTAAGTCTTCCAGTGCTTTGTCAAATTCTTCACGAAGTATCATGTCTCTCTTCTCATCTTCCTCTACATCCTGTTCCGTTTCTATAATATTGCCTCCCTTGTATAGCCCTCTACATACTCCTCCCACCTTTCTGCTTTCCCTTCTTTGGTTAAGACTGGTTTTCCACCTGAGCTCTTGACATTTGGACAGGTGGTTCTCTTTCATCCAAAAGTCTTTCTAGTTTTCCTGTACGCAGCATCTACCTTACCTCTAGTGAAATAGGCTTCTACATCATTACATGTGTTCTCTAGCCATTCCTGCTTAGCCATTTTGCAATTCCTGTCGAACTCATTTTTTAGATATTTATCTTCCCTTTCGCCTGCTTCATTTACTGCATTTTTATATTTTCTCCTTTTATCGGTTAAATTCAATATCTCTTGTGTTATCCAAAGATTTCTACTAGCACTTATCTTTTTACCTACTTGATCCTCTTCTTCCTTCACTATTTCAGCTCTCAAAGCTACCAATTCTTCTACTACTGTATTCTTTCCCCTGTTCTCCTCGATCGTTCCACAATGCTTCCTCTGAAACTCTCCACAAACTCTGGTTCTTTCAGTTTTTCCAAGTCCCATCTCCTTATATTCCTGCCTATTTGGAGTTTCTTCAGTTTTAATTTGCAGTTCATAACAAATAAATATACAAGATCAAATAATAAAAATCTTCATAGTTACTGCGTGCATCACATCTCAAAAGTCGAAACTGCGCTCATCAATTACGAGGAAGAGCGCAGGCCATGAGGAAAATAGGGACATTTAGAAAGCTGATGTCATTTACTGAATACTTTCTGGTAGAGGTTAGGAAGGGGGCCTTTCTGGGATATTTAATAAAAATTTGCAATATGGGACACATACTGTGTTTCAAGAATTGATCATTCTTTGCTATTGTTGTTGGTAACAAGTGGACACGATGCAAGTGAGTCACAGCGAAATAATCGATATGGACACGACCAACTTCGAGATACATCATGCACAAAGAGGCACCCTCAGAAACTCTGTAAGATTTTATTTAAAAAGCAATATACAGTCATGAATTTTTAGAACAGCATTAACTTTTAATTGATACTACTGGACCAAAGCATCATTTACAGTATATTTTAAAATTTTCTACTATTGTAAACATAAGTGGCCAACTACTGTTCCAAATGTTTGGTAATAAGATTTTGTCTTAGATCACTCAAAATATTTTTATAAGCAGAAAAGGATCGTTCTACGTCAACTGAGGTAACTCGGCAGTATCTGAATTTCGGTGCTATGTTTACTACTCTGGTAAACGTTCTCCCATCCCATTAACAAAACTATCAATTTGGCACAAAGCTTCAAAGCGTGAGTTATTGCTTAAAATGTTTTCAAACTTTTCTTTAAGTTTTCTTGGGAATACCTCCAGCAGTGAGGAGTTCACTAGATTAATTTTATTCATTACCTGAATAGATTCATTCAACACCAAACCTTGAGTTTGAAGCTTTTTTATACTTGCAAGTAGATGGGAAAAATGAGTGCCTGTCACAGCAATGTCTTTTTAATAGTGGAATCATTAAAAGCTTCCTTGCACTCTCAAGCTGCGAAAGCCTCTGCGCTATCGAAGTCGTTTACTACTCTTATAATGGCCTCGAAATATTCACTGTAAAACAACACAGCTTTCGACCTCGTACCCCAACGAGTTACCACTGGTTTGGGAAGTAAAGGCACATTTGGTAGTTTTTCTTTGTAGGTCTTGATGCGAGCAGAAACCTTTAGAAACGCTTTCTTTGTGGATGAAATCAGTTTATTTACATTTACAAACATGGAATGTACTTCTTCAGCAAGCCCAAAGTAATAGTCCATTGCACTTGGTGTCAGAACAATAGCTGGACTCTGTAACGTTGGACCAGAAGAGGGCAGAAGCGAAGAGGATGAAGCAGCAGTGACCATCAGTACCAGATTTCAAGTCAGTACCGACTTTAAGTTTTTTGAGACTATAAGTTTGTGTTTTCTCCATTTATTTCTTTTCTAGTTGGTTTATTGTATGGTTGAGGTGGTGGTGGTAGTAAGCAAAATCATCTGTTGGTCAAAAACTCTCAAACCAGGAGACGATTCAGCACTTCCTGGAGCAGACAGCAATAGTTTGAGCTGATAAGGAAGCTTTGCTTAAGGAGATAGTTTAAAGGCGAAAGAAAGGAACGGTTAACTCCGAGCCTGTTTCTACCCATCCTTGATGCTAGTACTGCCTCATTAGTGGCCTCATTTTTGGGTAAGTTCAGGGAAATTTTTTCGTGTTTTTTGATAGTTTACATTTGCTGAAACATTAGGGAACAAGAGGAGTGAGCAGCTGTTAAGTGAGGCTCGTTTAAAATTTGTAGGGGATGTTAGAACGTATGTCACTTTCAACAAGAAGCTGTGGGACACTCACTCCTTCGTAGATTAGATTAGATTCAGTTTTCGTACCATGTTGTTGTTGTTGTTGTTGTGGTCTTCAGTCCAGAGACTGGTTTGATGCGCTCTCCATGATACTCTATCCTGTGCAAGCTGCTTTATCTCCCAGTATCTACTGCAACCGACATCCTTCTGAATCTGTTTGGTCCATAGACCCAAAAAATGAGATGATTCTCTTGTTTGTGGAACATGTCAGAAAGTATATCATAAAAACATAAAACATTTGAATATAATACTTACTACTCTGATTATTTGTCAGGAGATAGTCGAAACAGGTCAATATAATGCAGTAAACTAGGACAGCTAATATTTACAGAATTAACACACTGTCAGAATGAAACACGGTTATGAACTATTAATAAATTTATCTTACACAAAATACCTTAATCTTCACTGTTGTGACCAAGTGTTGTCAAAACTGAAATCTAACCGATAAATTTTATTTAAGCTGGCTTAACAGTCTCTTAAAATATTCATCCATGGAGTAGAAGGAGCTGCCTATCAAAAAGTCTTTCAAACACTGTTTATACCGTGCTTTATCTGAAACCAAGTTTTTAATGGTTGCTGTCAATTTATTAAAAATGTGTGTTCCTGAATATTGGACGCTTTTTAGGACAAAGGTAAGTGATTTTAGGTTTTTATATAGACTGTTCTTATTCCTAGTACTGATACTATGTATTGAACTATTGGTGCGAAATAGAGATGTATTACTTGCAACAACTTTCATTAAGGAAAAAATATACTGAGAAATAGTGGTTAGAATACAAAGTTCCTTGAACAGGTTGCTACAAGATGTTCTTGAACTTACACCACAAATGATTCTTATCACACGCTATGCACCATAAAAACATTTGCTTATTTCGATGAGTTGCCCCAGAATATGATCCCATATGACATAATAGAATGAAAGTATGCAAGTTTTTTATACTTATATCTCCTACATCTGATATAATTCTCATGGAAAATATAGACTTGTTAAGACACTTAAGCAATTCTGTGGTATGCCCTTCTCAACTGAATTTATTATTAAGTTGTAATCCCATAAATGTGACACTGTCAACCTCTTCGATCTGCATGTCTTCATACGTTATGCTGGAAGGGAATCTCTTACAGATTCTTAACTGCATATAGCGGGTCTTCTCAAAGTTTAATGACAGTGAATTAGCTTAAACTACTTATTAATGTCAGTGAAAGTTTCTAAATCTGTACTTGACTTGCTACATACTGCAATGTTTGTATCATCTGCAAACAAAACGAACTTAGCATTTGCTAATGTAACAGATGAGTGGTCATTAATGTACTCAAGAAACAGCAATGGACCCAAGATGGAACCTTGAGAAACATCACATGCAATTAATTCCCAGTCAGGTGAAGACAGACTGCTTACTGCACAGGTATTTCGCAGTGACACCCTTTGTTTCCTGTTAGACAGATAAGACTCAAACCATTTCATAGCATTGCCAGTGACACTGTAATATTCTAATTTACTTAAGAGAATGTTGTAGTTCACACAGTCAAAGGCTTTTGACAGGTCACAGAAAATGCCAGTAGCCTCTAATTCATTATCCAATGAATTAAGTACATTCTCACTGTAAGTGTAAATAGTTTTCTCTACATCAGAACCCTTAAGAAATCCAAACTGTGAATTGGAAAATATATTATTTGCAGTCAGATGCTTAAGGAGACTCTTGAACACAACCTTTCCAAATATTTTTGAGAAAGCTGGCAAAAGTGAAATTGGTCAATAGTGTGATGGTATCTCTTTATCCTCCTTCTTGTAAAGAGGCTTAACTTCAGCATATTTTAGCCAGTCTGGAAATGTTCCACTGATAAGAGATTGATTACACAAATAACTTAAGATAGAACTCGACTCGTATGAGAATGCTTTGATTAACTTTGTTGATATGTTACCATACCCACTGGAATACTTAGATTTTAAAGATGTTATGATGGATACTACCTCTTTGGGAAACGCAATTGTCATTCCCATTTTACTGAAGTTATTTTTAAAGACTGGTCTCAGGTGCTCCATTGCACTGTTCACCAAACTGATAACCACAAGCTCTCAGTAACAGAAATAAAGTACTTGTTTAAGAGGTTTGCAAAACTACATGTACATCTTACCAAAGTCCCATTTATTTTTAGAGCTATCTATTCCACTTCCTTTTTGGTTCCACCTGTCTTTGTCTTCACAATATCCCATAAAGTTTTTATTTTGTTACCTGACGTAATTATCTTTTTCTCATAATAAAGCAGCTTCGATTTCTGGATTACTTGCTTCAATGTTTTGCAGTATTCTTTGCAATACATTACAATTCTAACATCAGAGCTGTTCCTAGATAGCATATACAGTCTCCTTTTTGTCTTACATGATATATTTATCCCTTGTGTAATCTATAGTTTATTTTTTGACTTCTATGTGATTTGAGCTACCTTTAGGGGAAAACAATTTTCAAAAGTGGAGGCAACTTTTTTAATGAATGCTTTGTATTTTCCATTTGAGTCAGACATATTGTAAACATCTATTCAGTTCATGTCCCTGAGCAATTTCTTGAATTTCTCAATTTTTTACTTATCTATTACCCTTCTGTACTCAGATTTAATAGATTTTTTACCCTGACAAGTTTCAATGTTAAACACAAGATGCTGCATGTAATATCAGATAGTCCATTTTCTACTGGTTTTGTGATATGACTCTTTTCCCTAAATTTGTCTACAAAGATATTATCAATAGCAGTCTCAGAGCATTTAGATATACTAGTAGCCAAGTTCTCAGTAGGAACTAAATTGAATGATAGTGTTACTGACTGCAATAATTGTTCACTGACAGAGCTTTCCAATAAATCAACATTAAAGACCCCAGCAACCACTGTTTCCTTGTTTTTTACTATGAGATGGGAAAGCAGAGCTTCCAAATTTTTTATGAAGAGATTAAAATTTCCTGAAGGTGATCTGTGTATACCTACTGTTATAAAGGACTTGTTATGGAATACTACTTCTGTTGCACAAGCTCCTAAGTGCTGCTCTGAGCAAAATTTATTAATATCAATATTCTTGAAATCAAAATGGTTTCTGACAAATATGGCAACTCCTCCTTCCTCCATACTTTCTCTACAGAAATAAGAAGCTAGCTAGATTCCTGTAATCTTCAACATATCTATACTAGTGGTCACATGATGTTCAGTGAGGCAGATTATACCAATTGGTTGCTCAAGTCTAATTCTTCAACACAAATATGCAACTCATTAAGTCCTTGGATATTCTGATACAATAGTGATAACTGATTTTGTGCCCTGGCTGAACTACAACTGGATGAACTTAATTTTCCTGTCAATTTTTGAGTATCTCTGGTTTCAACCAGAAGCTGTCTGCATGAATTGTGTACATTAAAATTTGCTTTCTGGCTGCCTGTTTTATCAATGCGAATGTCATTATCAGCCTGTCGTTGAACATTTTTTGTTTCTGCACTCTCTACCCCAAAAAACCGCTGTTCTCTCACTTCTAACCACTGGTTCTTTACCACTTGTGACAGTACCCCCCCCCTTAAGTTATTTGCCATTAGCCCAGACAGTTTTCCCTTCCCTTTCCCGTTGAGGTGAAGGCCATGACTAGTATAGTCCCACCTGTTAATAGATGTAACAGGAACCACACCAATACGAGACCCCATACCTGATCCAAGCAACTGTTCCACCTCTAAATTAACTCTCCTAACAGAAGATTTTAGATGAGGCTGGTCATGGCGCCTCAGAACAGACACAAGCCCAACACCAGGATGTCTTGTTGCTAAAGCTAGCTTCACGAGGTCACTCTCTACTGAATAATTAGAGTTCCTATCTATGCTGTTGCCCGCTCCAACCACTATTACCACGGTTTCTTCCTTTGTGAGGTCTTTACAAAGTGAACCTACATCCTGTATCACCTGATCCAGACATGCACTAGGTTTAAAAAAACTTGTGACCTGATAACTTGACCCTAATTCATCCTGCAACAGTTGGCCAACACCTCTGCCATATGAACTACCTAACAACAAAACTTTCTTATTCTTCACAGCTTTTGCTGACTTCTTACTTTTCAAACACTTTTCGAAAGTTTGTTGTGTCCTGTCTACTCCTACATTTATTTGTGGCTCATCAGTTTCCAGCTGTGACAACAGATCGAGTCTGATTTCCACATTCACAACCACACTGTCTGAGAACGTCCTATTCCTGTTTCTTCTATAACCTGTTGTCACTTCCCACCTCTCTTTTCCCTTCTCCCTCCTTAACCTTTCCAGATCTACTCAAAATAGAGTAGATTTTTGGGAAGGGTTAATAGGCAACTGCAGGAAAAAAAGTACTTCTAGTTATTATCGTCAGCAGCTTAATGTTACAGTGCAAAAACAAGGAGAAATGGTAGTAGCTTCTGTAGGGTGTATCAAGGAAATCAGTATTATTAAGGCTGATGCGGTTGATGATTGCATCAATAAGGTTTTTCTGTAGGAAGTAGAATAATTAGCACTTGACACATTTCTACCGGTTCTACCAGCCGGGATATCTCGGAAAGTGCTCATGAAAATAGGAGCTCATCTACCGAGTAATACTCCATGTGTAGTAGAGACCTTGCTAGAGCTCAAAGAGCTGTATCAGGAACAATGTTTCCTATATCACAATTTACCTTTTGTATAGTAAATAGAAAGAAGCTGGGTAGTGCGCGTCAGTGTAGATCATTTCGGTTGAGAAGAGGTGAGGCTGTAGAAACGTGCTTAGATGTGTTATAAGAACACGACTCAACGCGAATTTTGGTGTAGAATGCATGGGACTCGGAAAGTTAGCAGATTCAAATGCCCTAAGGAGATGGGTGTCGCAACTGAACAGATATAATTGTGAACATGGAGAGATTATTGGGGAAATACGTGGAATTACTTAGCCCACCTGGACCAATGCTGGCTGTTCCACTAGAACAGCACAGAATTCACACTACGAACGAGCCACCTGTATACAAAAACTGTGTCGAGTTCCCCACCACCTACAGCCTACGATGCAGGAACTTATTGATCAACAGCTCCAGACAGAATTATATAAGAAAGCGCCAGTTCCTGATCAGCACTGGTAGTTACCGTGTCAAAGAAATGTTCAGATTGTAAGATGATAAAGATTCTGCTGTACTAATAGATATTTAAACCATCAGACAACAACTGACACATTCCCCATGCTGAATATTTTAGAAACCTTAAACACCTCTGGCAAAGCGTCATTTTACCACCATGGATCAACGAAGTGTGTATTCCACCAATCAAAAGTAGCACTGGAAGATCGACCTAAAACACTTGTGTCAGAAGGTAAAATGGAGCGAGGATTTTCATTAAAACCAAACATTCACACAAATTATTCAATCATTAACCACAATCTTGCTTTATGGGCATACTTCCTATAGATTATGTGTCCCAGTGGATATTTAACAAATAACTTTCAGTTAAATAATTCGTGGAAACTCGCAACTAAATGGAACTAATTTACTTTAAAATTTAATTTATTTGAAGTTACTTAACCAAGAAAACCATAAAAGTGTAATGACCATTTACACAATTAAAATATGTTTGAAGCTGCTTGACCAAAAATCTGTAAAAATCATAATAATTATTTACGTAACTCAGTATAATAGGCACAATTTTCAATTAACTACACAATACCGTTTAAAGAATTTTTACAAATTTATGTCCACACCTAGCACGCGAGGAAACGAAAGCATCTGACATACTGTCACAATGAGGTAACAAGCCTGAAAGTTGCATTAAATTACTAATACCACAGAAGGATTAGTAAATTTCTTTTGATCACAGCTTGATTAGGGTCCCAGGTACCCCAGTAGCTTCGACCCTCTATATAGACAACCATCACAGAGCATACTGTGGCAAATGGCGCCGGACTAGTACTGCTGATCATATTCACTGGAAATCCACGAACGATACGTTACATCAGACATTTCATCAGTTAAGCTGAAAACAACCATAATTAGTTCCTGGTAACCATTATCGCTCAGGGCAGATACCCGCAGGATTTTAGCAGGTTGCGAGAAAATGACAGTGACAGCACTGAAACACTAATCTCACCCAGCTAAAATTTTTTAACGGTTACGGCGGTCACACGCTATAATTCTGTCAATCATATAGCACTGGAACTGACTTGAACTTTATACAAGTCTCAGTGCTGGCCACAAAATTAGTTTAACATTGTGAGCTAATAGCATGACAAAAACAACCAACGCCCCCTCCACCAATTTTGTCCTTTAGTTAGAAGGATACATAAATACGATATAGTACATTCATTTTCAGCAAAAACAGAACACCTTGAAAGACTAGTGATAGGATGTTTGTATTAACAGGACACATATACACATCAAAAAAAGTTTTGCATCACCCTGGTTCCCAGAACTCCTGAAGAAAGACTGTGGATATTGTATCACAGACACAGTCCCTTTGACTCTTCAGAGATGTCACTAAACCCGCCCAAAGTATGCTGCATGACGCGGAACTTTACTCCCGATGTCTGTGGCGAGGTCCATCTTTGTAACGACGACACCATACAGATGGGCCCAAAAAGATGCCGACTAGACCACTCAGGATTGGCATTACGTTCTCTTCACCGATGAGTGTCACATATGCCTTCAACCAGACAATCGTCAGAGACGTGGTTTTTGAGCCAACCCGGTCAGGCTGAACGCCTTAGACACACTGTCCAGCGAGTGCAGCAAGGTGGAGCTTCCCTGTTAGTTTGGGGTAGCATTATGTGGGGCCGACGTACGCCACCGGTGGTCATTGAAGGCGCTGTAACGGCTGCACGAAACGTGAATGCAATCCTCCGACCGATAGTGAAACCATATCGGCAGCATATTGGCGGGGCATTCGTCTTCATGGACGACAATTGGCGCCCCATCGTGCACATCTTGTGAATGACTTCCTTCAGGATAACGACACAGCTCGACTAGAGTGGGAGGCATGTTCTCCAGACATGGACCCTATCGAACACCCCTGGGATAGACTGAAAAGTACTATTTATGGACGACGAGACCCATCAACCACTGTGGGGGATCTACGCCGAATCACCTTTGAGGAGTGGGACAATCTGGATCAACAGTGTCTTGATGAACTTGTGGATAGTATGCTACGACGAATACAGGCATGCATCAATGCAAGAGGACGTGCTACTGGTTATAAGAAGTACTGGTGTGTACAGCGATCTGGACCACCACCTCTGAAGGGCTCGCTTTATGGTGCAACAACATGCAATGCGTGGTTTTCATAATCAATAAAAAGGGCGGAAATGATGTTTATGTTGATCACGATTCCAATTTTCTGTACAGGTTCACGAACTATCAGAACTGAGGTGATGGAAAACTTTTCTTGATCTGTGTATGGTAGTATGTTCTGTAGCTATGATTAGCATTTCAGTAACCTCCATTCAGCATGAGTCTTGTTGCCCAGTAGGCACAGGGTTCGCCATGAGTCCCAGTGACATTGATGCATGTAAGGTGCGAATGGTGTCCTGTGGTATAGCTATCAAAGCTGCATCCACCTGGTTCTAAAGTTCACCTGTGGTGACCGACATTGGATCACAGCGCTGCACTCACCGTTTCACCATATCCCCACACGCTTTCGACTGGCGACAAGTGAGGTGACCTGGCGTGGCCAGAGTGGGAGGCTGACGTTCTGTGACACCAGGAAGGCCCGTAATCATGCAGCAACATGTGGTCGTGCGCTGTCTTGCTGAATGACGTCTGGTATGTTGCGTAGAAAGGCTGTGGCTACAGGTCGCAGGATGTCATTCACGTGCGTCACATTGGTGTCAGTGCCCTGGACACGCACCAACTATGATTTTTGGTTGGACTGAATAGCACCCCACACCATAAGGCCTTGAGTTGGTGCTATATTTCTTGTGAGAATGAAGTCATTGTGACGCCACGCCCCCTGTTTAAGACGAACCAAAATGCGGCCATCATTTTCAAACAAACAGAACCTGGATTCGTCCGAAAACTCTATTTGATCCCATTCCTGTCCCCAGTGACATCGTTCCATACACCACTGCCGTCTAGCATGTTTCTGCAAATTCGTCAAAGGTAGGTGAAGAAGTGGACGACGCACATGTAACCCATGTCCTAATAGATGGCAATGGACTGTCACCCCTGATATTGTATGATGCATCCCACTGTTGTGCCAGTGTCAGTGATTTGATAGTACATCTGCGAGACATCCTGCGCGTCTGCTCAAGTCACACTGATCCATTACCTTCGGTCTGTAGGGACAACGAGAGCTGAAGCGGTAGGTGGTGTTGCGCAGCGATATCTATGTTGATCTTGAAATTGCGGGTTGGCGTGATTCAACTGCTAATCGTTTCTGCAGAACTTACTAATGTACATGTCCTGAGGACATGAACGTCCTATCTCTAGTCTTTCAAGATGATCTGTTTTTCTGAACATCTGTGGATATCTATTTCTATATCTGAACGTTTTTCCTTCTAATGCGAATGTTTAAAATCACTCTGCTTACAACATACAGAAATAACTCATCACACAAGTGAGAAACAGCTCAGTCCAATATACGAATTACAACTGCTCCTAAGGCGGTCAATCACAACCATCAGCAGCAAAATATTAAGAGAATGCTGATTTGTCACCACTAATATCCACACAGGCCAAAAGCTATAAATGTAGGCACTTCTTGTGAAACCATAATACACATGTTGAACACACGATTAGATATTTCTCCTTGTCCTTTGCTGTCTGTAGGCCACCCAGAATACTACTTTTGTATAAAATCTAACTGTCTCTGCCTAAGGCCACAGCTGCAAGACATCTCCATATGCATACAGGATGAACACCATTCTCTCTCAGAGTCCAGTGAGTGCCTTTTGAGAGACAAATCTGTATTGAGAATCCACAGGAGGAACAAGCCATATCCTCATGCCAGATCATACAGACCGCCATGATGCACCATGTAATAAAACTGGATATAGTGAGATAAATTTACTACCTAATCTTGGACCATATGAAGCGAAAGATACCTTGGTAAAGACGTAAAAACAGAAAACCCACTACTACAAAGCCATATGAAAATGTTTAAATGTCAACGTTTATAAACGATGTAATTACAAAGATGATTATTGACTTCACAGAGTAGATAGATAGTTAACTGTACTTTATCTATTAAATGAATTTATCTATTAAATGAATTTTAAACGCATGAAGTCTTAGTGCAGAACAGAATCTTTCACTCTATCTATTCACATGTGAGAAAAAAAGCCACAGTCATTTATGTGTTGAACAGCAAGTTACAACTCACATCTCTCTCTTTCCTCGTTAGTTTTATACACACCCAACGCAATAAACCTACAAACTATAAAAAATTGCTAACGTCACCTGGTAGAGAACTGGATAAGGTTTTTATCGTGTTCTCTCTCTTCTTCTGATACAAGGGTTGGAACTTAAATAGTGGCAACTATTTATTCACAACCGATACAAAAGAGTTACATGTTTGCACCTGTTACTGTCCTTCTAAGCAGTCACCAGAGTTGTGTAGAACCCGTTGTCAGCGATGTGGAAGGCGTAGTATACTGTTAGCAGAGCCTGTTCTGTTGATGGTGCAAATGGAGTGGTCTACTGCCAGTCGAATCGAATCTCTGGAACAGTTCTGAAGTGAATGCCACAAAGTGGTTCCTTTATCTTCGGAATCAAATCAAGCATCACGATGGGTTCGGAATGACTTGGAAATGCAGAAATGGATGCGTTACGACGCTCCTCAGACACACTTGGAGCGCTATGAGTGTGGAAGAGGGGCTTTCTTACACCGTATCGTAATACTGGATGAGACGTGGGCCACGTCGTACGAGCCACAACTGAGACGCCAATCCAGCGAAAGGTGTGATTATGGGTCACCGCAAAAGTGGAAAGTGCGTCAGAGCCCCAGTATGGTGAAAGTTATGGTCATTATTACGTACGACTGTGATGGTGTTATCCTAACGCATTAGGTTCCTCCACGGCAGACCGTCAATGTACACTATTACTGTTCGCTTTTAGAGCATCACATGTGGCCAGCTTTGCGAAAGAAGTGGCAACACTTCATGTGCAACCCACCCATTATTTTGCACGACAATGTGCAGGCGCATACAGCGCAAGCTGTAGCTGCTCTGTTCGGTCCATGGGACTGGGAAGTACTGTACTATCCACCATACTCCCCAATCTTAAGTCCTTGTGACTTCGATTTGATTCCGAAGATGAAGGAAGCACTTCATGGCATTCGCTTCAGAACTGTTCCAGAGATTCGACAGGCAGTAGACTGCTCCATTTGCACCACCAGCAGAACAGGCTCTGCTAACGCTATAGTACGCCTTCCACACCACTGGAAATGCGTTCTACACAACGCTGGTAACTAAATTGAAGGATAGTAACAGATGAAAACACGTAACTCTTTTGCATCGGTTGTGAATAAATAGTTGCCACTATTTAAGTTCCAATCCTCGTATGTCGAAAACGAATACGGCCTGCGAGTTCACACCGAGTATATGTAGCAATCCAACATAATATACATATATTTGTCCACTGGAACAGGTGGCCAGTGATCGAAGTCACTTCCACAGACATGGGTAAAGTTTTGTCACCTATACTGGAAGAAGACCATATCCTACAGACCATGAACCAGAGTAGAGTACTCCTGTGTTGTAGTTTTGTAAGTGGTTTGATACATCGAAACATCCTGGAAGATTAAAACTACAGAGTGAAAATCTTATTCTGGAAGTTTGGTACATTGTTTCTTTGCTGTAACAGTTCCAAGCAGTGTATGGCTACAACCCTGAACCCTGCCATATTTACTCTTTTCAAACCACGTCTTTGAGATCTACATCAGGTGCTAACTGACGGTAACACATTTCGATACATTGGATCTCATAGAAAACTGGATATCACATGTCGAGGATGTGCTACCCCCACAACACACACAGTCTGGTGGGAATAAAAGATGGAGGCTGTGCTTCTTATTGACAAAAATCTGCAAAACATTACAACATATGGAAACTGGAAAAGTTTGCAGTATCGTGGAGTGTTTCCAAACAGCTGTCTGAAGGTGATGAGCTCTACATTTAATCTCATGTTCCCCACAGTGATAAGTAGCAGATGTCTCAGTGTTCCATATTTGAAGAGACCAAGAGCATTGATTCCTCATATTGCCCCCAGATACATGACCACTTTTTTAGGTGTTGGTGATCCTGACCCCCAAATCTTTAGGCACTGCATCTTTAATTTTAATGGCTTACAATGCATAATCACACATGGAACTGGGTGTTTTCTACAAGAATTAAACCCATAGAGTAGGGATAATATGCACCATCAGTTGTCAGTTGCACCAGTGAACGAATGGAATGATTTCCTATACCCAGCTTGGCACGTAAATACACTCATTTTTGCCGAATTTTCCTCAGTTTGAAGTATTTTTATAAATTTTTGTAATTTTACTAGGTTCCCGTAATTTCAATGCATTTTACCAAAACTTCTATGGTTTGCAAGTCATACCCACCAGTGGAACAAGAGGTATTCTGCAGGACTTAAACCCATAGAGCACAGATAGTACACTCCATCAGTTGTTTATCACATCAGTGGAGGAATGGAATAATTTTCATACATTGTGGCGAACATGTAAGTATCCTCATTTTTGTTATATTTTCCTCCTCAGTTTCTGTATCATTGATAAACCACCCTTCTATTTTTAACATGCGTGTGACGTCGATCGAAATAATACAACGAGCAATATCCCTCATACAAACTGCTAAATGTGAAGACGTTCTGTATGTGTGTGATCCTAAAGATGCATGTATATTGAAAAGTCAGACTTCATCTCAAACCTGCTTCTGAATGCAAACATGCAGCGGTGACATCAGTAGCTTTCTTTGAAGGATCTGGCACTTAAATGTCATTCAGGGCGATCATAAATGATAGCTTCATTGAGTTTCCTGGCCCCAAAATCTTTGGACACAGTCAACATTACTACAAAACACTGCATTCATTTCTGTGGCTTACAATGCATAACCGCTTGTGGGGGGAGCTCTTGGTACAACACCAGTCATGGTCTGATCTTAAGCGGTATTGCTGATGCATAGGGTGATATGCCAGCTTCGTCTTGACACCATATCTTTAAGATGCACCTTCCTTCTACCATTAAGACACATATATGTACCATCAGTCCACTCCCCCCACACCTCCACGCCCCCCCCCCCCCCGCAAGGCCCCCAGAACTTGCAGTTGTATTGATTTCGGCCAGTACTGCAACATGTGTCCAGTTTCCATTATTGTCTGCTGTAAATGCTAATAGTCTCCTCATCATAACCAGATTTCCACATTCATGATGTTCAAAGCCTGCACATACATCTACAGTGGCCTCTTTTTTTTCAGTTACAGTTGTCTGCATCATATACCCCAGTTCTAGTTTTATGACTTCAATAACGTGTATATCCAGCTTTTTTCGTACACATAGCACATTAACGGTACTTAGAGGAATAATTTCCTTAATAGGCAACGGGTTAGGTCTGTTTGATACATTGGTTTCTCTCCGTTATAGTTGTCGGAAAAATACTGTTTGTAAGAATCAGCTCTACTTCAGTAATATCTATATAAGATATTATATAATTCGCCTGCTTTAATATAGCTCTTCTTGTAATACTTACATCATCTTTGTCGGAATCGGTGTTGCGAATCCAATGTAGTTTCCAGATGGATAATTCAAACTGAATGCAGACTGAGCATAATTTATAAGCTTTTCTCGTTCTTGAGTGTCTGGGAAGTTGACAGTGTATCAAAGCGCTCCCAAATCACATCAAAATAAATCCAAACTGCAATAAACTGTTTCCAATATTACAACATTCATCATCATCACAACTCTCAGCTCCATCACCTCTACAAGAACTCCCATATTGACTTGACTTTTCTCCAGTACAAGTGACAAAACTTTATACAGGTCTATGATACGCCTCTGGATGTATGCAGATCACAGGCACATAGATGCAGCACGAAAGGTAAACTCCCAAGCAGTTATTCTGTAAACTGAAGCATTTCCACTACACTCTAAGTATAAATACAGATATCCAGCAAGAACATGTCGTAACACAATTGTACAGATTTTGTGATTTTTTTCCATACTTTCGATATGTATTCCTATGTATATTCACTTACTGCCCACAAGATGCGACTTGCTATTTCAGTTTGCACAATTATAGTCCGATACATAGCTCCCAACCCAGTTATAGTCTTTACAAACTATCGCAAAAACACACATACACGTAAATGCACACACATGCGCGTAATTGATAACATTATTTTGTTGTAAACACACACATATCAGAGCACAGTTCTGCTATTTCGCACATTGTATCCCCAAGCTGGGACCTCCCACACCCTCTCTCCCTCACTCCTGGGGCGTCTTCATCGTCGTTAATATTGGGTTCAAATGGCTCTGAGCACTATGGCTCTTAACATCTGAGGTCATCAGTCTCCTACACTTAGAACTACTTAAACCTAACTAACCTAAGGACATCACACACATCCATGCCTGAGGCAGGATTCGAACCTGCGACTGTAGCAGCAGCATGTTTCTGGGCTGAATCACCTAGAAACGCTCGATCACAGCGGCCGGCTAGTATTGGCACAAGGCAGGCACGACCCTAAAGTACCATTATCCAAGATGGTGGCATGACCTCAGCTGATGACGTCATCCAAGATGGTGGCGATGATGTCATTCAAGAGCGCGGATTTTGGCTGGAGGTTTAAATTTTGGCCAGAAGATAGGTCAATTCGCATATATCTACCAACCTAAGAAAATGCCGCGCAAGAAAGGGCACTTGGGCTACCTCTATTACCCCAAGTCACCCGACCGCCACCTATTCCTAGAGATTAGTGGGAAATGGACTCGACCTCTGATGAACATAAGTGTTTATTATTTTGCATGCACCAGTATTTATTTAAACAATTAGAGGCAGTACCATAATCAAGTGTAGTCGCCATGGGGTCCAGACTCCAACTGACCTAGTACACAGTACTGCCACCAGAGGGCGCTCTCATCCGTGATGTAATGCAAGATGATGGTCCAGGATGGGGAAAATGGCGGGAAACAGTGTGGTCTCCGTGGGATCAGGAGTCCAACTGACCTAGTACACAGTACCACTACCTGAGGATGCTGTCAGGTCCGTGACATAACCCAATATGACTGTCTGGAGGGGAAAATGACTCAGCCTGCGCTGGACTGCTGCAGGGAGAAAGGAGTGGACTTTATTTATTTTGGAACAGTTTATTTAGGGATGGATTTCGAAAGATAGTATATTTATCACAATGATACAAAACACACACTCTGCCAAGCTTGGGGTCACACCACAAAGCCCGCAGACTGGTCCTAAATAACATTCTGGAGATGCACGGACAACTCCTAAATTTCAGTACAGACGTGCAAACTCCTCCTAAATAATGCAGTACACTGATGTGCAGACACGAAATCAACTCTCAAACTGTCCAAATAATGCATATCACAGCCTACAGACCTGCTCGGAAAATAATTCAACAGACACACTAACGACGTGCAGAAGCACCGCCCGCCACCCCCTGTTCACAGGACTGCACAAGAGGCTACCGGCAGCTGCCTACCCCGCAACCGCCCCCCGCCGCAGTCAGCCCACGCATCGTCCACAAGCCCTCAGCTGCGACCGCCACTGCCGCTGCCGCAGCTGCCAGGAGCGAGCACGTGAACTCAAAACAAATAGAGGAAACTTATATTTCCGCACGTGAATACTGCTGTCTGTGATGTAACAGATTCGAATCATCCTTATGATTTACAAAGTCAAAGTCTAGAGGACCGGCCAACGTGTCTTCCACCTGCTAGATGCACACACCACAATCGATATTCTCTCAACTAAATAATGATGGGAAATGTGAAGAAACAGTCAATCTGACAATTTACATGGGAGGAAATAGCGGTCCAGCGCAAACACACGTTCATATTCACTCTTCTCAAATATCCACCTGATTACGAAAGCCGTCCAATACATACTAAGTATTAGTTCGCTATTCAGTCGTCTAGGGGACAACACGGTTAAACTATCTACATTCCTACACTCCAACAGCCCTCTCTATTTGGACGGCCTCTGTCGTTAGCTGAAAACGTGAATCATTCCCACCAAAGGCCACGCATACACGGAATCATCCTGCGAAATCGGTCACATATATATTTGATAGCTGTACTTACAATTAAACGTTGCGATTGCGGGTTCAGTTGAATGACATTTGACAATGAGCAAAGTATCGTAAATACATCCTGCTGACGGCTGTGGCTCTGAAACAGAAATATCTATACCATTCTTATGACTTGACATACTCTTTGCTCTGCTATCACAGTATTCTACAGTCATCTTCTTTCCACATGTTGGAACACAAACACATACTTTATAAGCATGATGCTCAAGGTGAACCTATTGCGCATCCCCTACTATTACTAAGTATAATACTTTGTCAATAACTGATTGCCTGCGATACGAAATAATACTGAGAGAAAAATCAGCAATGGGTGGACATGTCTCATAAGTTTTTCTTGCGAGTGTTACCACTGTGTCTTAGAAAGAGAGACGTAATCGGCCAGATGTTAAAAAACCCAATCGCAACAACTACTGCATGTTACTGTCACAAGCGGTCTTGGGGTGCACACAAGTATCCATGTTGAAAGGTATACTGGCTTTATAAATCGAGGTATGACATTACCTCTGAATGAGATGATTTTTCCAGACAAATATCGAGACGGTGATCGTAGGAGTGTGTATTATCAGAGCAGCAGTCCGGTTTCACGTAGCACGCGATGCAACCTCGTGATGAAATCGCTGAATTTTGAAAGTGATTCGGCTAAGGGAGGTGGTATGTAAGCGGTATTTGCGACTCCCTCACACCGCCCCAGCTAGATGTTGCTATAGTCTTTGTAACGTATTCTGTCTTGATACCATGTCAGAGGTTCTGCGATATATCCACTGGGTTATAGGCGTAGACTGATTGAGAAGGATCACAAACAGTAGTAGATGGTGTGCCGATTGAGGTCGTAATAAAATGTACACTAGCTTCTCAGATCTCTAGTGTTACGCTGTCTACTAGAAATGACGTCTATGATTTGGAATCAGGTCCTTCCATTCAAGCAAGTTCCTGCGGTGGATCCTACTGACAAGTCCCTTAATGATTACATCCACTACTCAATCGTGTTTCTGGCACTTTCATATCTCGAAGCAAGTCACGTTTCTCGAACCTGTCTGCTACAGTAAAATTCCAACCTGGTTTTAGTCAGCCCCTACACATCTTGCAGGTGCTCCCATTTCTACAGCCTTGCACATATGATCGGTCCAATTTCAGTTGGAACTGAGCAGAAGTCAGAGAAAGCCATATCCACCACCTTCTGCAACCGACGTAGAAACAGAGCGACCACAGTTAGTGCAACAGGACCGTATTTTGACTATTCGGTGAAAATGAGCGCTTTGTGGTGCATTTCCCAACCAGATACAGATACTCCGGTCTGAAGCAAATCGGCGTCCATTCACAACTATGAGCCCAACATGCTATCATCGTTATTCTGTGCCATCCATCAGAGAAGAATGACGAACTATAGAAGCTCCACTAACTTCATCCAATATGGAACTCACCAAGGCAAAGTTGCTGGCACGATGACGCGTGACTGCGACGGGGATCCGGCGCAGAGGGAGAGATGTCGCAGTGCTCCCCAGACTAGCATAAGGCGCATTCCTAACGAAACAGCCCGTCTGTCACTGAGTTCACCCGTCAAACTGCTGCCGCCGCTGCCTGAGTGGGGCGGTCCTATTGAATATTCAGGCGTTGATCCACTGCAGAGGCCAGTTTACAGTGTCACCACCCGAACTGTAGGAGGCTGATCGTGTCCCACGGACTACACTGCAAGTCGCAAGAGACACTCCCTGTGGCCGGATCTTGTTGTTTGAAACATTATTTTTTTCTGCTGTCGCATCCTTTGTAACCCACTACACATTTTGTTTTCCTGCCACGACTTTGAGGTCTGTGTCAGGTTCTAAACTGACGTTAAGACATTCTGATCCACCGTCTCTCGCAGAAAACTAGACATTGCACAGTGTAAATCATGTTGTTGCTGCAGGTGTTGTGGTACCTGCAGCAACAACACCGCACACACACTGGATGATTTTAAATAAAAGAAACTGGAAGAGTTTGGTCGCGTTGTGGAGAGTTTCCAAACTACAGTCTGAAGGTGATTCACGAGCCCTACACTTAAACTCACGTGTCATAGTCAGGGAATTGCTGATGACTCTATGTTCCGTTTCGACCGATTCATGATATTGCAGTCATCTACGCAATCACTGTTTCGGTGCTATCAACCCCAGAAGGTGTTATCCATCCACCACAACACTTTCTCCAACTCAAACAAGCGATGTCAGTCAGTCATTACGTGGTAACCAACAGCGCGCCAGTGGACGGATGGGATGGAAAAGACACCATCAATGTACTCTAATAGTGCGAACAATTTTAGCAATTTTACAGTAATTTCAACACCGACCAATGATGCAACAGCATGTTTCCCAATTTCAGCATCATAGCTAAACCACCCATTCTCCAATTTGCGAGTATCATTAACAACGTGGTAGTTGACTGTGCAGTATGTACATTCACTGTTAATTTTCGAACACATACACCATCAAAGTATATCAGACAGCGCTCTACATATTTTTAACACCTCGAACGTAGTGCTCAATTTACGATCTACCTCTCTGCGAATGGGAGTCACAGAGAATTCTCGATATCTATGTGTAAAATAAGCGAGTGAAAGACGCTCCTCACACTGCAATTGACCAACCCGCCCTGCAGCGGCGCTACCGAATTAATCTGCAACCGAGCAGAAGTAGACCGCTACACTCCATGTCTCGTGAATGAATGGAGCTTTCCGAGTCCTCACCCATCCAAGTGCACAAGATTTGTCAAGAAGCGCTCAAGTCGAGGAGGTTAGCGCTCCTTATCGATGTATAGTAACAAATTTCAAAGTGTTGTGGTGTAATAGCAGACGGTTAAGAAGAACAAGAAACGAATGATTTTTATGCACGATGGAGTTCCAGACGGATGGAGTTCGACGCATTTTTACGTAAATCAACCAAGCTGTCAACTCTATTGTTCTAGAGTCTAGGATCAGTACCTCGAAGGTATTGGTAAGAGAGAACATAAGCACACGCATTCCTAAAGCCGTCGGCACACGGACCGTGCTGTCGAACGTGAACGTTGAGCATGCCAAGTTCAACGTGCTGCTGAACGCTCAGGAACGATGCGACTTGTGCACACGGTACGTGGGCCCCAACGTGGTATACGCGATCGCAACGCACTCCAGCGGCAGTTGAGGGATGTTTCTAGTTCGTAAATAACATTGTTTACTCAAAGGGCGCGCGTAAAATTACCACATTAGCTCTATTAAAACGCACATTTCCTCCATCGTCCACGAAAAGGAAAGTACCATGAGCAATCAATAAGGACACAGGTTTATAGAAGTTCCATTACAAACAGTGTCGTACAAATTTGGAATACTTCTCCGCATAAGATAAACATTATTTCATCATTCCCACATTTTAGCAAAACCCCAACGTCAGTCTTACTTGATCAGTGTTCCTACTCAGTAGCAGAATCTTTGCAATATGTGAATTACGAAGCGTAAAAGAAAAAGGAGCAAAATATCTTTATACAAGTAGCGCAAGCTGTCCTGTAGATTAAGCCAATCGAACAAATTCACCCCTCAAAAAAAGGGTGAACTTATATTTACATAACATCACATATTGTAGTATATACTTATATTAAACTAATAATAAAGTATCAGAACCCAATAAAAATGCGAATGTTAGAAAAAAAATTTGGAAGCGGCAAAACGCGAACTGCTGCCTAACCATACTCTTCTACAGCGTGCAGAGACGCTAGTCATTACGCTACGGCAATTCCACGCTCTACTCGACAATCATAGTATCTTAGTTCGTACAGAAAACCTTAATCGTAGATATGTTACTAATTGAAGTTTAATTATAACAAATTGTACGAAGAACAATGAGTTTTGCGTAGATCTTCAGTGTGTCGCTGCCTTCAAATAGCCTACTCTCATAATACGCAAGTTACAATAATTCTTTTGCCACGAATATGTTGTTTCTCATTATTTTGTTGCAACGAATCACACAGTTAACAACGGGTTTTCCAGTGATTCTCAATTTGCTTGTGCTCAGAAAAGGCATATATACGTATACACTTGAAATGAATGCCAATATGGCGCCTCACAACTCTGTACTGAAGGGAGACGGCGTGCGTGTGACGTAGGTGGCTTTTTGCCACCTCATTGGTCAACGCTCAGACGCACGCTCACAACATCTGACGTGCCAGCTATTGCTCTGCACGTCCGGAAAGACTCCCGAGCGTGCTGTTCCACGCTATGACGTCAGAAACTCGGCACGCTCAACGCTCAACGTTCGGATGCACGGCCCGTGTGCCGACGGCTTTAGGCTACAACGTTCGGCATTTCAAACGGGCTATAACGCTAGATGGCTTGTGTTTCCGTCCTATCAGTCATATGAAATGTATCACTGTTAACATTCCAATGTAAGAAATATATTTCAAGCGGATGAAATACATAACCTATGTTGTAGAACCATAAAACGAAAAAACTGCTTCCTTAAAACATTGGCTCTGTGTGACACGAGTACAATATATCTTTCTGGAGATGCATAGCGCCCACTGTTGACATCCGATTACGGTTCGGAAATTATACTATGCGTGCACTAGCCCTATAGTGGTTGGTAACGGCGAATACCTCTTACAAGGAAACAGGTAAACACATAGCAGCAGCATCCGACATGTGAAAATTACACGTCATTCCGTCACTGACTCTTTAAACAGCACATCCTTCTGGCAGATGTATAAAGGGGGATTGCAGTGCCTCACAAGCACCTATCCCTGACTTAGTTATGAAGCTGAGGTCTTGATTTTACACCAAAGATGCGGCAGGGGGATGAAGTACATTGCATAAATGAAAGTCCATTTAGAGGAATGCGTCACGTTTCCTCACACATGAGACGGGAGTCGCCTGATGACCGATAGGCTTACTGTTAGCGACCGCAAGTAGGCAGTGCTTCAAATCACATGGAGAACATGTGGCTGTATACGAGTCGAACACAGGCTACGTCTATCATGTGACTGATCAATCCTGACAGAACTGTGAAACAATTGACCTGTAGCAACTTCGCCCTCTCTAGAATGTATCATCAGTCTACCATTAAAGCGTAATTAATTCATTACGGCTCCATCTCAAGCGATCATCCCATCCACTCTCTGTTATCCTTTAACGCAGGTACAAGTACGTTTAGAGGTGCATGGCTCAGTGTCTTCCAGAAATACTTTGTTTAACACTGTGCTGTGAGTAGTTACATTGAACTCTTTGTTTGCTTTGGTAACATTTTTCTGCACCTATAGGCCTGGTCATGGTAGTTTTACAACACCGAATTTTTGGGCTTAATTCCTAAAATGTCAGCTGTTGAAATCTACCATGTGAGGTACATATGTCAGAATTCTGGACAGTAATTTGACGAATATGTGTATATGTGGAAACTGACTCTTTTTCTCTTTCTTTTACATTGCAGACGATTTTTTTTCTGTTTTTTTTTTTTTTTTACAATATTGTGACCAAACTCTGTTTTTTCATGTATTCATCTGTCACTTTTTCAGAGGGCTGCTGTATTTTGCGGATATTTTAGAATTTTTTCAACATCCTAGATGTGCGGAATAATTCATTTACGATTCTGTTCCGTTTTGGTAACCGTGAGTAGCCCAGATCCAAATGCCGCTAACTGCATGACAAGGGACATTGAGATAATCTAGAAACACTCGTCCCATACAAACTAATAAACACCTCATTTCTTCTCTAAAAATAAGTAAAAAAATAATTAATTGCACAGTATTAATGGCTGAAACCTGCGATTATATTTTATACGTTAAAATCCTAGCTCAATTTCTGACTTGGCAGTTTTTGCACCTGATTTATGTAGTTAGCGGGTTTTGCAAACATATTTATCCAATTACAAAACAAACAATCGGTTGCAAAATCCGCTAGTCGGTGTTATGTGCTTATGTTAGGAATGACAGAAAGGTGGTATTCAATTATTGCAAATATAAACAGAATACGTTTTATTTCAAAGAGAAGTCCGAAAATTCTGCGAAAGTGACGTATAAAAATACGGAGTTGACATTATTTTATCAGGAAAAACTGACTTACTTAATGTCAGAACAGATATGAATGTTCAACATTAGAGTTTCTTTTAAATACATCATCGCATTTTTGACAACATAAGATATTGCAGAAAATAAAATAAGATCCAAACTACATCTTAGTAAAAAAAAAAAAAAAAGACGGACAAAATTTTAGAAAATAATAAAACTGTCGGAAAGTTGCATCTTAGTTTCAACAGCGACAAAAAATTCTAGAAAATGAAATTGGCTGAAAATTGCTTTACGTGACATTGACCTCAACACTGCTCATCAACTCAGAATCGCCTGCGGCTTCTTCAGAAGGTTGCCAGCAGCAGGAGGCGCTAGAGGAGCGCGCGGGAAGCTCTAACAGCTCGTCTCGACTTAGGTTGTCGTTGGTCACCCAGTTCTCTCCGAGTTAGGCTTCTGAAAGTTTTACACCAGTGGTGATTGGTGTTGGGCCATTCCCTTTTGCTGGAATTTTTTCCCCACTTCAGGATGCTCTTCCCGTTTCAAAAAAAAAAAAAAAAAAAAAATGGTTCAAATGGCTCTGAGCACTATGGAACTCAACTTCTGAGGTCATGAGTCCCCTAGAACTTAGAAGTGCTTAAACCTAACTAACCTAAGGACATCACACACATCCATGCCCGAGGCAGGGTTCAAACCTGGGACCGTAGCGGTCACGCGGTTCCAGACTGAAGCGCCTAGAACCGCTCGGCCACACCGGCCGGCGTCCTCTGTGTCGTTCTGGTCACTTACAGCTACAACGATGGGATCGACGTCATGCAGAATTCATAGTATTTCAATTACTCCCACTTCGTTTGCACCATCTTCTGAATTTAAACAGTCCACATAATCACTTATTTTCTTCAAAATACTCACGCAAATACGTCAACAAACATCCTGCTGATCAGCTGAACTGTGCTTACTGGCGTATATTTCGACAACTCACCGGCAGCGGGAGCTTCATTGTTGTGTATGCGTTCGCTACAGCGCAGTCAACCTAACTCTGAAGCAGAAAAATATCACTTTGAATCGTAACGAACAGAAAGGTAGCTTCGAACGTGTAGATTTGTAAGTCTGATATCAGTTGGAGTGCTTTGCATCCGGGGTTTGCAAACGTTGGATATTTAGCGGGCTTTGCACCCGAAGACAAGGTGCTGTTAGCTGTTTTTGCTACTGAACACGACTTACTAGAACCAACGGGTACTGAATGGTTTATAGCGTATTTTGCACCCTGAAACCTATTCCATCGCGTTGTCGCTGAAGAAATCCATACGGTAGTGTGCTCAACTAAAAATCGACAAAAAATGCATTTAGTGGCTTTTGCATCTGGGCTACTCAATTGAACTTCCCTTCAAGTAGCTGTGTAAACTTCACATTTTTCGCGGTGCTGACGTATTTTACTGAGATTTTGAAGTATTTGCAACAACTTAGATGTGGAAGATAATGAATTCACGACTCTGTTGCGTTTTTTAATTCCTACTGAAGCTATCTATTGGTGTGATACAAAGAATGAGCTATGGTCGATGTTCCCAGTGCAACTATATGCTGGTTCAGCAGGAACTGCGATTTGCTATTATTTCGCGTTTTCTGGGTTTGTGGGATGGTATTTTAGGTAAGACTCATGTTCAGTGAATAAAAATTCGTAGTTACGTTTTTTATATTTTCCAAGCAAATGTTGATTTCTAATTATTTATAGAGAAATATCGATTTTTCAGTGAGCCATCTGCTGGTGACAGGAGCAGGAAGAATGTGAACGTGGACTTAATTTTGTTCACGTTTTGAGAGCTTTTTAGAAACTGGTGGGGGGTGCTTCATTCAAAATTTGCAGAAGGGCGGGGACCTCCCCTCCTTGACCTTGACAGGTGGCAGGGTGTCGTGATTCCTGGTATGAGTTTGGAGATAATGAAGTGCTGTTGCTGCTGTCAGCGAAATATGATATGAATCGTTGCAGCTGTTAATGGCAACCCATATGTTGTGTGTTCCTGGGATTGAGATCGCTATCTGCGCCAGTACCATCCCTGCACTACTACTCTAGTCGTGATAGGCTTGCATGGTCGGCCCCAGCTGCAGCCTGACTCGTCGCTGACCGCCGGTTACTGTTGTGTTGGCCTGCTGCAAATGCTCTTCTCTGTTTCCATGTATGATTTTTAATACAGAATTTTAGCAACGGATTGCCTGCCTTCGCTGGATGAGTCTCCACCCACCTCGAACACAGAACCACTCACCCACACCTAACCAAAGAAACATGCCCATTATGTGTGGGACCTGTGTTTTCCTTTCTTAATTTTAATTTGCTGTGTAGTCAATTGTGATCAGCAGCCCCATAACTTCTCATGAATCTAGCCGGGTAGTGACAGCCTGTGTGGGATCGCTGCAAGTTAGAGACAGTTGTATCCTATCTTTCTTTGGAACTGAGGGCAAATTTGTTGGTTTTCTTTAAACGTGACTGGCGTGTCTGATTATCAACGGAGGAGCTGGAACTTTGTCCCTATTTTACAATCAAGTTATTGGTATTCCAGACTTGATAGTAGAACCTTCAAGAACAACCTCGATGCTGTTTCTATGATGAAAGAAATTGAGTGCAGTGCCCACTGTGCTTTTCCTTAAATGTCGACTGGGCCAGCACCTCGCCCTGCAAATAATGCAGAGACCTAATGTTGCGCCAGGGAACAGGTGACCAAGAGATTTGGTGGGCTGCCTTTTTTCGGCACCTGGTGAGTATGGATATTCTGCTGCAGTGCAGAGATGTAATTTTAAGTTGCGTTTTGTCTCACGAGTTAGGATGTGTAAAATACTGCTGATATCAGCCTCTTCAGGCATAGTGAGTGACTGATCTCTTGAATTGATATTTCCACGTGTGAAATCCGCTTTCTCTTGTAAAATTTGCTATCATGTCTTCAACATGATTTACAGACTTCCACCTACTCGTATGGATCACCTGTCGTTCAATCGTGTGTCATAGTTAGCCTAGTAATTAGTGAGCAGTGAGTTACCAGAGAAATTATGCCCCACCAATTTATCAAGTTTACTGTCCGCACTAGGTAGATTCTTCCAAAAATTGGCGCACCTATCAGTCAGTGTTTTCCTCATTAGTATTCACTGTCTAACTAGATCTTGATCGTTCGTGGATGACTTGTAGTTAAAGTGACTCCTTAATACTGATCGTCATCCAAACTGACTTCATCCACTAAGCTCACACGTAACTACGTGACTTAATCAGTTAGGTTTGATGATAAGATTGTTGCTGATGCTGTGTGCTGCTTAATTCTTTGTTAATAAATTGTCAGATTGATGAACGCTACTTCAGTTGATGAACTACATTAATTTTTCTCCCTGTCTGATGGATTGGACAAGTACTACATGCTGCTTCCTAAGAATACCCACTAGTACTAATCGCATTATTTCATCACTGCACAGCTGCACTGGATTTAGTGTTTCCAGATTTATTGAAATTTCACGGCTGAAGTCTTGACTTGTAAGTCTGTGTAATCATTGCACATGTGATGAATGAACAATGGATGATAAAGAAAGAAGTGGTGAGAGTCACATACCTTGTGCTACTTGGTTAATATCTCCCAAGCTCATTTTACAAATAATTAACATCCGATTTTTATTCAGTTATTCAGTCAGGAGCATAATATTAATAAAACCATGTATGTATCCCTAAAACATAATTAGAGCTCCACTTGATGTCTTTTCCAAATAATTCGTCTGATATGAAACTACTGGGAAACATCTGGACACTGTCAGGCACCATTTCTCCACCCAAAAACTATGAGCCATACTTTAGGAGAATTGTGTGCCTTGTGCCTGAATGTTTTGTGCCACACATCTCCAGAAGACTACCACAGAGTTATCGAATCCAGGCCATGTGGAATAGCTGCTGTCCTGTATTTGGACCAACACACTATTAAAGAGGTGGTTGTAATGTTTGGGCCATGAGTGTTTGGGGGACTGGGTGCTAGTGTTACAACACAACCACTAAAAAATGAAACGTGTTAATTCGAAACACACCCAACTTTTATAATATATGTGACATAAAATTAGTGGAGATGTGGAACAACGATGGAGTCTGTAACGTTTAATGTGCTGCCAGTTCATTTACAAAAATCCAGCATTAGAACTCTGTTGTGCTTCCCTTGAATAATTAATTAGAAGTTTATAACATGTAAATTAAGATGGGTTGCAGTAATGCACAATAGTAAGTGATAATAACCATATTTCATTTTCTTGACCCATCAGTAACAGGACTAAGTAGCTGTTTAGTGCGGATGTATGTTTCCCAGCTCTTGGTTATGAAAAACATTAATAGAAAATTCTAATGAAAGACTAACACAGAATTTTAAATTTATATTGCATTTATGTAAATTAGTAATATTTCCAAATACAAAACATATAGAAGTTGATAGAAAATTGATCTAATGCTTGCTGACTGAGACTAGCTTTGTGGCCTCAGGCACATGTTTATTTGCACAACTGTGGCATTTAAAATCGGTACATTCATTGCTGAAATGATAATTTTAATAAACTTAGAATCACCAAATTTTTTTGGTTCAGTTATATCGCAGTATAGCTTTCTTGAATTCTGGACACAGTCTGATGACACATAACAGCAAATAATATGATAATCAAGTTTTAAATTTGTAATAGAAGTTATTTTAACAGTATATAGACATCAAATCTTAAATAATCAAATAAGTATTGTAATTATAGTTATACAAATATTGACACAGTATTGGAATATTGTACGTTTTCCAGTGGTGAGTGTGTTTTTATCAAACATTAAATTTGAATAATAAACACAGTAGCTTTTACATGTACAAATAATTGAAATTTTATACATCTGACAAAATAATTTACTTAGATTGCAGTCAGTGTTGACCAGTTCGCTAGGAATAAATATGTGTGTACAGACAAAAGTGTGAGTTTGAGTATTTGTGAATGAAACAGCATGAGGATCACATGGTTTACTGCCACTTTAGTATTGTGTCTCTAGGACTGCCACATTGGAAACCGTAATTCTTAGTTAGCCTATTGAACACCAGTCTCTACAGAATTCATGTCATACTGTGATGTCATATGTATTATTCTAGTAAATACACAGAATGGTTTGTGTATTGTAATACTTTGGTACATGCAAAAATATTAAAAGGGAATAATGCCCAGGTACAGGCAGATACAATTAAATAGCAATGTTGGATAAACTAATTTTGAACAAATTGTTGTCAGGATGATAAACTGATCGGTCAAAACATTACATCTAAACGCCACAATAGCAGTGAAGATTGTGTTGTGCTATGGTCTTACAGCATGCTCTGGAAGTCTGTTACTGACAATTCCAACACTAATGAGTTTGTGCATTACTTTCGTTGCCTTCTGTGTTCCAGTGACTTTGTGCTTTACATAATTCCCTTTTCGTACCCAACATCAGTGGACGTTACCTTCAACCATTACAGCATTTCATGGACTTTGGTCTGGCATTTATTTTAGAGTTTCTGCTGAAAGTCCATTAACACTTCAGAAGGAGCTGTGTAATTTTATACGTCACTATTTGTAATTTATTCTATCTGCAGAATCCCTCCACCGTTCTTCGCCCTCATTTCTGTTTTTTCCTCAGGTTTCATCACCCCAGAGTATCAGCAGCAGTAACGACAACGCCATCAACTAACTCTACCAAATTCACCAGCCGTGGCAAGGCTTCCATCATTAAGCCACCATGTGGAACCTTGCCGGCAGTCTTTCAAGTTTTTCTTTATTATTGTAAAATATTACCAACACCAACAGAGTTAACTTGCTTGCATAAATTATTTGGTTGGTACATAAATTCGTAGTGTTCTTTCACAAGTTTAATAAGCACAACAGGTGCACACAACGGAGACTTAAGCCCTCAATAATGTTTTCTCCTTTACTATATACAACAGACTGCAAACGTTGTGGTAACATTTCGCTTCCTCTACTGTACAAAATCATGTGGTTTGGCTGTGAAGAACTCTTCGAACATGTTCGGAGCACATATTCATCCCAAAAGATAGTTCCTTGGAAATTGTTCAATAGACAGTGGAGAAAGTGAAAATCTGAGGGTCCAAGGTCAGATGGATTAGGCGGATGCAGAATGGCTTCCCAACCGATTCCTGTACAGTGTTTATTGTCAGTCCAGCAGAATATGGGCGGGCGTTATCGTGGAGTAGCGTCACATCACGGTGTCTTCCTGGTCGTTGTTCTCGGACTGCGTCTGTGAGACGTCTCAGTTGTTGGCAACAAACGTCAGCAGTGATGGTTACACCTCGGGGAAGCCGCAACATCACTATTCCTCCAAATGCATAACATTATCTTACATGGATGTGCGCAGGTCATTGTATGGGGAGTTCCTGCTTTGTATGGACTCAAACATTTCTTATTTTTCCTAATGTAAGCAGACAGACACCACTTATAGTTAGCACTAACGATACAGGACAGGAATGCTCGATGTTGTTTACGAGCCTATTGATGACGAGCAAGCAAAGATGAAGATATGACCATTTGCTGATTTATGTGATTTTGGCTTAGCGCGTGCAATACCCATATGCCTGATTTTTTAACCTTCCCCACTGCGTGTAAATGTCACATGGTGGTGGAATGACCACAGTTCACCACATCTGCCAGTTTGCAAGTACACTAAAGTGAATCATTGTGTTTGATCCCTCTGTTGAGCTCAAACAGAAGAATATCTTGGTAATGTTCCGATTTGGCACTCCATTTTCTGGCGTCCACAGCTCCGCTCACTGTCTCCAAATGACATAATGACATTATACAAACTCAAATATCAACTGTGAACTACAAATAACAAAATGGCAGTCGATAAATAAACCCACAGCAACAGAAATACCAACGTCCAAACGAACACGCTAAGAACTTACGCACCAAAAAAAAATGGTTCAAATGGCTCTGAGCACTATGGGACTCAACTGCTGAGGTCATTAGTCCCCTAGAACTTAGAACTAGTTAAACCTAACTAACCTAAGGACATCACACACATCCATGCCTGAGGCAGGATTCGATCCTGCGACCGTAGCGGTCTCGCGGTTCCAGACTGCAGCGCCAGAACCGCGTGGCCACTTCGGCCGGCACTTACGCACCAACGTAATATATTATGCCAGAGCCACACAGTGTGGGACGGGCGCTGCTTCCCGCTGTTTAGACTTGGGGCTGGCCGTGGCCTAGCAACCTCAGTGCCATCATTTGAAACTTTTCGTCTCTCTGAGTTTAGTACAGAAGGTGGATTTGATTCGATTTATTGATCCATTTTTAAGCATTTTTCATCCAATTGATGTCGTCATTTTACATGCATTATATAATTACAAAATAAGTCATACATTTTTAACATTCTGAATGAGTAAATATGTTTTACAGTCCACATGTTTAGTAGTCATTAAACATAAATGTGTCATGCAGAATGACAAAAGGAGATACTGTATGTGTAACACAATACACATGCTAAGAAAAACATTTTAACAACTATAAATGAGACAGGCTTAATACATGTTAACCATTGGGGGAAATGCATTATGTAAATAAAGCACAACAGCATGGTACAATAACATTTTCAGAAGAACTTATGTAATAGGGTGGTCATGTCATACAGCACTTAACTATTGAGTAAAAATACATTACATAAATAAAGCACAACCGCACGATATGATAACATTTTCGGAAGTGCTCATGTAATATGGTGGTCACGTCATACAGCAGTTTTAATAGATTAGACATTTTTATTACATACTTTAAATTCTTCTATTGTATAGACTGCTTTTTGTCCAAGCCACCTTTTTGTAATATTTTTGAAGACATTCAGTGATGCACTGTGTGCTGTAGGTGGTAGCATGTTAAATAATTGTATCCCTGTGTATGTGTAACTCTTTTAGGTTTTTTTTAAGCCTAGTAACTGGGATGTCCATCATGTGCCTTTGGCATGTGTCATGGCTATGTACAGACTCGCGCAGTTTATAGCTTTCTTGGTTTTCCTTTGTGTGCACTAAGCAACTGACAATAAACACTGATGTAAGTGTCAGTATTTTTAACTCTTTGAAATAGTTTCTACATGATACATGGTTTCTCACTTCAGCAATACACCTAATGGCCTTTTTCTGCTAAAGAAAAATTCTTTTTGCCACAGAGGCGTTGCCCCATAACAGCACTGCATACGTGAGGTGGCTATGAAAAAAGGCATAATAGGCATTTAGCAGTAGCTCGTCCATCACACAAGTCCTGAGATTAGTTAGCAGTTAGGTGACTCAGGATAACTTTTTGCATACATAATTCGTGTGAGTTTCTCAGGTTAATTTTGGGTCCAGATGAATGCCAAGAAGCTTAACTGAGGAACTACAGTTGTCATTGTTACATAGGCTGAATAGAATGGTTACAGTTTTAGAGTGGTTAATTTGTAATTCATTTGCTCCGAACCATAAGTGGTCTCGTCTGCATATAGCATGGACTTACAAGGCATCATATTGGACAAATCATTTACATAAATTATGAAAAGCAAGGGTCCAAGCACAGGTCCTTGTGGCACACCTTGTGTTACACCCAGTGTGTTTGATTTGTTTCTAAACGATTTATTGGTGACCCTCTCCTTCTGCTCTGATAATAGATTTCTTAATACAAGCGACTGATATGTTTATATTATTAATTATATCAAATAATGTGAATATTATGCAATATCTGGCCTCTGTAGATTTGGACCACAGTACTGTCATCAGTGTAAATAAATGTTGTAAACAGAGTTTTCACTTTGATGATGTCGGGCGGCACCAGCATAAAAATCGTCATACGCATGTCATTGCATTGTGGATCTGCATGTTTCGTTGCAATTTTCTTACTACCTTTTTAGTGAAAACGTGATTAAGATTTTCTGTCTTCAACACGCATAGGAGAATTTCACTTGTGATTTGTGGAAGGGGGAGGTACATTATCATAAATTTTTTCTTATTAAAAATGTACTATGTATGCTTGTTTCATGATATGTTCTATGCTGTTCGGATCTATGGACCAAAAAGTGTACCTAATCTAAATAGTTTGGGCATACATCACAGAGGAAGTTAGTGAAGAAGTCAGTATGTTCACAATGTCGGACCGGTATAGAAAGCCTGAGAAAACTAAAGTATGAATCTTATACTTTAAGAAAGTGTGGGAATAGCCAATATGTGGAGAGTTAGTATGGACAATCCCAAACTTGGAAGTACTGTGAGAACTGCAGGTTGTGGTATTGTATCTGATTGAAAAGGGTATCTGTGTAGTTGTGAGTAGATTGTGACAAAGCTATGTGAAATCAGATGTGGACAGATCGTTGTTACTCTTATGGCGGATGCTTCTTTAATCAAGGTATCTGATGTGTTTGGTGTATTGTATATATAATATATGCAACTGCAGTTAAAAACAAGCTTTTTGTGTATACATATATATTTACTTAACATTAATGAAAACATTATTATTTTAGTTCTACTCAGGCTACTACACTTACAAATATATTTTTATATTATATGTTTTATGTTGTATATTATATTATATATGTTACAAATTATTATACTTCTCTTACTTTCATTCAATAATGCCGTGCTGTACATTAGATGTATTCACTATTCACAACTGTGAATGTGGACAACCATCAGCTGTGTAGCAGAATGACGACAATGAAAATTTGCGCCAGTCTGGGACTCAGATCGGAATTTCCCACTTATCATGAGCAGTCACTTTATCGTTTGGCTATCCAAGCATGACTCATCGCCAGATACTAACTTCCATATATTGTCAACCATGTGTCTACAACCTGTACTCATACAGCCATTGTGTATATTCCTGTAGACGGGAGACGTTTTACTTGAAAGTCAAATTGCAGTGCCTGTGTTATTCCGAGCTATGGTGCAATGTTCTTTCGGACATGCATGTCAAATAGTAAGGCGACTGCTTGAGATAAGCGGAAAATCTGTGTTCAAGACCCAGTCCGTCACCAAAACTGAAATTGTGCATCTGCATTTTGATGAACTTGGACGAAATTAACTAGAATTCCAAAACTGTAAACTAAATATGCTGTCTTTTGAAGTTATGTATTGTAAAGGAGCGAACAGTGCTAAAATGTGTAACGTGACAGTACACCAAGTAGAACTGCAACACACAAAGTTAGCAGAATAAAAATGCTATGTAAAATTTTGAATGAATAAATGACACAAAATGTTTCTATAAAAAATCATTGTAAATTTATGTATGCAGTCTGACTAAACAAATACCAAATATGAGTACTGCACACACAAAGGTAGCACTGAACTGTGAAATAAAACTGTCTGTATGTGAAATGAAATCTGTACTGATCCTTACCTAAAGTGAACCTTAATGTAATGTAACTGGCCCTAACAAAAGTTACGTGGCTTACCTGTGGCAAGTGAACCTCGATACTGCTCGAAGTGATGAACGTAAAATATGCAGCTGAGCAGCAAAAAAGCTAAAAGGGAAGAGAAGACCTGCCCAGTGCAACTCAAGGAAATGCAACTTTTCTAAGCATCTCATGGTTCAGTTTTACTGCGTTCTACAAAGTGTAATGCGCTGGCACACATAATCAGAAAATGTGAAATTCTTTCATAAGGAGACACTGGTGGAATTTTAACTTGCTAAATGATGAAAGGAAAGTTGATCTTTAGAAATCTGTATCGCAAAAAGTGAAACTCACTGTGTGACTATTACAAACCTCTTTACAAAAATTACCTTTCATCGCCAATATTTCTCTGCCATAAAATTAACTACTGAAAATGGTAAAGCAATGGTAAAATTTGTAAACCCTGAGTGAAAACCATGTGAATTGATTACTTGTTTTCGTCTGAACAATGAAACCAATTAATCCAAACCAATAAACAGAAATTCCACTAAAACCTTCCCTTATTCGAACTCATGAAAATTACTCGCATGCTAGCAATGCAGCAACAACTGTACCTGGACATCTTAACTTCCGAAATTAATCTTTAGCAAACCATATTTCAAAATTAATCCTTCTCTGTATCTTTATCTCTCTGCTTTGCAAGCTATTTCCATCTCCTCAGTAGCATAGGCGACACATGACTCACTCGGGAAGCCTAACACACACACATCGTTGTGGTCCAGAACAATTCGGAAGTGACATCAAAATGACGTTTACGCAAACGCGCTGCGCACTTGTCGACTGATCGAGATCTGTGGTCGAATCGAGTTAGCGCGAAAAGCGTCTGGCCGACTGCTGTGTTCTTCACATTTCACTTCTATACTGATTACTGACCGTGTATCGCGCTTGGTTGAGTGTTAGCTAGCGAATGAAATGTGTCAGGTGTATGAAACCATCTTCCAGGACGCTCTGAAAGATTCCAGAGGATGGCCTGATTTCAGGCTATTGTGATTCGTTGGAGGAGGTAATAATAATTTTATTTTTTATTTTATGTTAGATTTGGCTGGCAAAAGTATGCACCTGTAGAGACATTAGGGAGTCTTAGAAAATAACTTTTTGCTGCTGCCAGTGCAGATTTAATTTTGACAACTTTTATCTGATTCCAATTTTTAAGTGAGTTTATTTTTGTGTATCTTGCAGTTTTTTCTTTGATTTCGATGTCAGGTGCTGCATTGTTCCATTGTTAAGTTACCTGCTGTAACATATCCACCTGGGATATTGTAATTAATGATCGCTATTTAGGAAGTTAATGGCAATTTTGTTTCAAAATTCACCTTTTGTGTGTTCATCATGTATGTATTACAGTAAAATAAACTGGACATTGCAGCAGCTCCCACACAAACATCGTCTCGTGTAAATGGCATAATTTAGAAGACACATGCATGAAAATGGAACTCAGGTCTTGGGAACTGTCGTGCAAAAGGAAAATAAAAAGCAAATACATTTGAAACCTATGTGATTGCCAGAGTGTGGGCATCCATATTCCATATAAATGTACCCTGTATTTTACCAGGAATTTTACATAGTTCTTTCTAATTGCAGTATCAGTTCCATTGCATAATTTTACAAATCCATTACTGAGCCAACTTTGATTGAGGTACTGGATTGAAAGATTAGCTAGAAAATGTCTATGCAGTGATATGGAGTTCTGAAATTCAAATGACTGTATGAATCTGAGTTTCTCATCTATGGTTTCAGTAAGTTCAATGACATCTTCAATTATGAAACAACTTACATCAATAGCACTGTAATGAATGTCACTTTATGCAAATGTTGCAACATGACCATGTTTGACCTCCCTACTGAATTCTGAGCAAAGATGTATTATTAATAGACGCTGAGTGAGAACTTTATGTTCAGGGTACTGTTGCTCAGTAATAACTGTGCAGTTAATTAATGCATGTTCTGATGATTTAATTATTACCACTGTTTAGGAGGCTGCTTAAGTATGTGTGGATGATGCTGGAACTGTATTGCGATTACTGGATCATATCAGTAGACGAAGTCCATCAGGATCCAAAATTTTCTCAGCACCAGACTGAAATTTTGATGATAGTGTAACCTGTCTTAATCTTTAGAAATGCTCGTTGGTGAATATGGGTCCACATAGGGTACAGAACCTTAAGACACTTCGAAGCCCTCAAAGTTAACATTCTCTTAGAGGTGTTCTTTTACATCTACACTATTTTCTTATCGCCCTGCTTGATTTCATTTCAATTTCTTCTATTAATCTGGCTTTTACTTGAGATGTTGACCGGAGTGTGTAATTAAATCATTGATTTATTTTTCTTAGTTTTCCTCTTATAACATAAGACTTGGGATAGGGCAAAATGCCTTCTGGAAATATTATCTGTTCTTCTAGTGCCTGTTGTTGACTTCATGAGGAGGAGGAATGTTGAAGCCTGCACCTACAACCTTGTCAGGCACATCAATAGTAGAAATAGATGGCAAATTATTTTTAACTTTGGAGTCTGTCAAATAAGCCTTAAAAGTGCTGCATTATTACTGTTGGTGATGAGAAGGAGGAATTCTGTGCTAACCAGCCCAAATCGTGATTGATTTTGCTCTACATGTCATTAGATAATTTCCTGTATCATACATAACTTAAGAAAGACTTCAAGACTATAAGTTGTAACTTATGGCTTGTATAATGTGGCAGAGTATGCAAAATTATGCTATGTTTTTTTTTCATTTGATAATTATGCAGAATCATAAGTTGTGGTCCTTGATGAGAGTGTCTCATGTATGTAATGGAAGTTTAACGAATTCTGTGAGCAATTCCAGTCCTATCATGTTCCCTTTCCCAGGCCTTTGTTACAGATTTCCATCCATTTGCAAATTAATGTGCCAAGGTGCCTGCAAATTTTGTGATTAAGCTTAATGGATGTTGTGCTGAGAGGTAATGTAGACAGAGGTCTTTCTTCCACTTTTGTAATGAGTTTGACAGCCTAAAACTGATATTTTCAATTGGAGGAGGAAAAAATCTTTTTGTAATTTCTACAAAAACTCATGGACATATTAACCAGTTTCAATTTTCATCAGTTGTCGTAGTTAATTTTAATTGGTGATTGTCTTATTCTTAGTATCTAAAACCTGCAGTTCATAGTATGCTTAATTATTATGCTTAGTAAAGCTTTTGTTGACATAAGGCAAGGCATGCTTGTAATAGGGCTCACTGAAGCACTGATCAGTTAACCCCAAAACTCGGGCACTTAACTTCATGTGCACTTGGAAAATATTTTTCATCGTCATAATCACGACTGAAAGAACATTTTATGACCACAACTTTAACTGCAGTCAGCAGTAACATAATTCGTGGTCAGTGAATGACAGAAGAATAAAAGCAAAAAAGCAAACAATTGAACTCCAAATCTTGTTAACTCATCAATGGTTAATAACATAACACTTACTTAAGCTGTCAAAAACATCAGATGTGCTGAATGGCTTTGTACATTAAATAACTGAATTTTGTAAAGATTAAAATTACGCTACTGCTCACTTCATTCTCAGGTGGAAACACTTCTAGGTTAGCAGGAGAGTTTCTGTGGAGTTTGGAAGGTAGGAGACGAGGTACTGGCAGAAGTAAAGCTGTGGTGACGGGGCGTGAGTCGTGGTTGGGTAGCTCAGGTGGTGGAGCACTTGCCTGTGAAAGGCAAAGGTCCCGAGATCGAGTCTCAGTCCGGCACACAGTTTTAATCTGCCAGGAAGTTTCACTTCTCGATCAGTTGAAAACTTTGGGGTTTTCATACTGCGTGAGAAGTAGTCGTTTTAAAGACCCATCTTCAGATGTTATGAAAAACAAGTGAACTGCTGCATTAATTTCTTTCTGCGGTTTACTGTTTTAGTTGGTATATGTATACTTGAAGGATGAACTTAGTTTGGTGGAATTAGGGATAGTATATATACTTTAAATGGACATTTCTTTCTGAGCTACATTAACAATTTATGGAACTGACTCTTTTGTTATTGTTAATAGCTGTTGTGATACACAAAGCAGAAGTGTATTAATTATTTTCCTCTGTGTTGTTGATTTGTTTATCATTTGTTATCAATTTTCACATCCATACACTCGGTATTTTTTACACACTTGCATTTGATAATAGTCGGATTAATATTATTTGTTGGTTGATAATTCCTCCCTGAGCTGGTTTCCTCCAGTCAGAGTGCTCAACGTGTCATGTCCAAACTATCCAAACTATCTCTATTTGCCATTTCCAGACTGTCACAATAGCTGAACAGTCCACTTCCACTTTCTTGTCTGACTTTCTTTCTTGATGTGTCTGAACGCCATGTAGTCATTTGTTGCCTTCAACCAGATCAGCCTTACAAAACATCTTAAGACAGTAGGCATAGCTACCTAGCCATACAATATCTTTATGATGTTAGAGCTAACTTAAGGGTCAAACATATTGCAAAAGGCTAATATGGTTGAAGCAGCACATGATCGGTGTGAACAAATAATCTTCAATGAGTGTAACACAAAGTGGTGGCATAGTGTAATGGATAAAGAACATTCCTGATGCATATGAAGTTGTGGATTTGAGTCTTGTCAGATTCTTCGATACTTTTTACATCAAAATCTTATCATAATTTTTATTCAGTTAATAGGTTGGGATGCAGTTTTATTTCTAACCCTTTGTTGTCATTTTCGACAATGTATTTACTTTTTATTTCCTTCTATTTCTTCTTCATATCTTTCTTTTTTCATTTGGAATCAGCTTGTCACTTGTAACCTGTAACCGAATGCAAACCAGGATTGCTCATCAGTTGGTAACTTGGTCATTCACGCAGCTTGCGTGAGGATAGTTTCAGGTGCCATAATTAATGAAAGGAAGAAATCAGTTTGCTTTTAGCACTCAATCAGATTTTTTTTGTCTTGAGTTCGCTTATAGAAAATAACTTCAGCTAGTTTCCTTCCACATGCTTAGTGTTGGATGTTTCACCATCAAGCCATGTCAGGCAATGGCATAAGGTGTTAGGCTCTGCTGTGACTGCCTGTGGCCACATGGCATTAAGTGTATTAATCGTTGTGAACAAAGTGAGCACAATTAACAGTTATTCTGTAAAATGCTGACAGCCATTTTCTAGGATATATTGCACATCAAGATGTTGTGGTTAGGTTATCAAATGTGTTTAAATTCAGAGCTATCAAATGTCATATCTGCCTCAGTTATGCCATTGGTCACTCCAAAACCAGTTGTTGGCATAGCATGTCATATTCCTGTCATTTCATAATGGCCACTTCCAACACTGCACAGAGTTACATGTATACATCTCCCATCCTTTCCTAATCCCAACCTGTACGCTGCCTCTACTGAGATAAACCTACGTTTTTAACTTCAAAATAAAATTGAACAGCACTTGCTGAGTGACCTGCTCTGTTTGTTGTCTATAATATGGCAGCAGCCAGTGTGCCAACACTGTAGCAACAAGTGGCAGATGCTAACTAACAAGTAATTTTAATGGAGCTATGTTGCAGTGTTCATGTTGAAATGGTTTGTATGGTTTTCGATAATTGTGGTGTTCATGTGTAAAACAGTAGTCAGCTCATTGAACCTATTGACAGGGCATGTTTAGCATAATTGTCTAACTACTAAAGTTTATTTTTTGTAAATTCACATTTACAGCAATTAGATTTTTCTACATAAATGTTCTTCACATCTCCTTTGTTTACAACAAATATCATTTCCACATTTATTGGAATCACAAAAAACCACTTCACTTGCCTGAGAGCAGTATGGTATCCTGGCGCAAGACACAATAGGTGTGATATCCAGTAAAATTTTGCTCCAGCATTAAGTAAAATATGTAGACAATCTGCTTCCATCAGTTCAGAACTTCATTTGACAATACCTGTGAATTTAATGAAATGTTTTCTCATATTGAATTAAGTAAATTAACAATAACATTTGTTAATTATTTAACAGTAACAATATTTGTGTTCCAGGTAAAACGAAGTATTTCTTTAAGCAAATGCAGGGACATGTCCCTATCGCCTGTTTTGGTTCTGCATTTGCTGCTGTGTGTGTGTGGTCCAAGCACTGTGTTTCAGAGCCAAAATATTATGAAAGTAGAGTCTGGTGTATCTGAGCACTTGGTGAAATCGTGCTGTGTTAAGATATACTTACTTTCCATAAAACAAGTTTGTTATAGGAAAAGAGTATTAAATAAATTTTGTAGTAGTTCTTTACTGTCTTTAGGAAGACCATATGACTACTCAGAAGAGATTGAGGATCATGGATATAAGGAAACGAAATTGCCCAGCTACTTTAAACATGAAAAGTATAAGAGTGTATCCTGACTGAACACAGGGATACGAAGTGAGTATCCAGTCTGGGTTCTGCTTGGAGAAAATTTTACATGATCAGTTGACAGTACACTTAAAAATCGCTTGTTTGTAGTGCTCTTAATTAAATAATTGATACATTTTTGTCTTACAGGTTCTTGCAAGGATACATAAGGATTTGGCATTGCCATGCCTGCCTAATAGTTACCTGCAAGCACACACACATGCTACAAATGGATACATACATCCATCACTTGTAGAGGAAATAAAGAATTTAGTACACAATGGAATGACATCTCTAAGTCATTAAGTTGGCTCTAGATAGATTTGTTGATAACAATTTCACTGGGACACACACACCAAGTCGAATGAATAATACCTTTTACCTCATGGAGAAAACGATTTACAGTCACATTTATTGGACCCTGTATGGTACAAATAAATTATTGTTTCATGAGATTCGACTGCAGAATCAGGTTGATGAGTGGCACAAGGAATTGAGTAATCACTTGGATTTATTATAGACATTGTACGGATATCAATGGAGAAGTGAAACCATTACTTTTTTGCTATCAGAGCTGTTGGCAAAGAGATCTTTTGAAGAAGTATGGGGATAGTTGTTTATTAGACGCAACATACAAAACAAGAACATATGATATTACTTTATTTTTTATAGCTGTGAAGAGTAATGTGAGCTACTTGGTTGTTGTTTTTCTCATTCAGGTTGAAAGTGCAAGATCCATTCATGAATCCCTAGACATTTTCAAGGACTGGAGCAAGGATTGGAATACCCTCTAATGGGTTACTGATTTCTCAGAGTCTGAGATAAAGGCAATTGAACAAGTATTCCCTCAGACAAAAGTTTACTTCTGCCTTTTCCATTGGAGACAGGCATAGGGAAGATGGTTAAAAAAAGATAATCTACATGTACCAAACGACATGAAGACATTTCTGGATATGTGTCAAGAAATTTCAGAATCACCAACAGAGAGAGAATTTAGTGATCATGTAGAAGAGTTGCGAACGCATGAGGTTTCTCGGAAAAACGAGCGTGTATGGGCATACCTTAAACAGCAATGGCTATTGGTATGTGAAAATGGGTGACAGTGTATGAGGACAAGGTCAGATTTGCGACCATTGACACTACAAATGGAGTTGAAGCCATGAAAAAGTTTGTAAAATATTTTTTCCTAAAACACAGTGCAGACAGCACTTTAATGGTGGTTACTAAGGTTATAATAAATCATCTTCTTCCAAGCCTAATTAGAAAGTACATTTTCCACTGTTTTTGCATAAAAAACAAACAAGCTTGTGAAACAAACATATCATGCAGTGATATGTATCAGCAAAAGTTAAGTTAACTGCAAGCTCAGTGAGTAGGAGATCAGATGGTTTACTTTGTGTAGAGAGTGCAATGTCCAATAACTGTAATTATGTTGTAAACTTTTATATAACAGATTGCACATGTGAAGATTTTCAGAGATATAAATACCCATGCAAGCATTTCTGAGTACTCTTTATTTTTTACCCAGAGTGACATTCTGATAAAATCCCAGAAAGTTATAAGAATAGCTCATTAATCTGTCTGGATGAAGTGTATGGGGTTGGGTTCAGAAGTGGCTCTTCAGTAATTTTGTGTAATGGCGGTAGCAGTGACAAAGCAGTTGAGGAGGCAGTTGAAGCAGCTGAGGAGGCTGTCAAGGTTGAGGAGGCTGTCAAGGCAGCAAATACAGATGGACTTGTTGAAACCCAAATATTCCTTTGCAGCAAGGGAGCTGTGTAAACAGATCTGCAATCTCACATATGACTGCAGCAACAGTGAAACTACAAAATCACTCAGCAACTGTGTGCAAGATTTGCAATTAACAAATCCTGAAGTTGGTGGTCTCCCATTAGCAGTGCCATCAAGTTCCAAACCATAGAGAAGAAAGATGCCAAAAACCTGTCTTAAACACATTATAACTTTCCATTTGAAGAGTAAGAAATAACAATTTATTTGTATTTTAGATAGCTCTTTGTCTATGGAAAATACAAATAAACTTTATCATTTCTTATCCTCAAGATGGAGTACTATGAGGTCTTTATGTTGTCTCTGATTTTAAACTTTGTTGCACATTTGAATTTCAAAGTAGCGATAGATAAAATACTATGAAAAGGATAGTTGCTATACTTGTGTGTGTACGCTTTTGAAACTGGCCTTGTTGCCCAAAAGATAATGTTCTGACTAAGTAGCAATAACTATCATTTCGTAATATTTTCTTCTTTCATTTCACCATCTTTGGGGTATGCTAGATCAATCATTTCTTTGTGCATCGTTCTTTTCTTAGGGCCCAGTATTTCTTCATTCTTTCTGATCTTCTTCTCCTCTCCTCTTCGTAATATTGTTGCATTCCATCTGTATTTTTCATTGTTCATCAGACAAAAGATTTTTCTGAGGAATTAGACAAGATGATGGTGTAGAACTTGCGAATTTATAAAATATGAAGTGAAAGATTTTAACTTTAAAGTTAGGTTAATTCAAATATGGGACAATGTTGAGAGTTGAAAAGGCGGAAAAAATTAGATATATCTTAGTGGCATTGAGATCTCATATGACTGATGTAGGAAAGATTTTGCACTTCTTTTTCCAAGTAGGAACGAAGTTGCTCTCACTTGCTTCAATACATGTCTAGTGACTCACGTGAAACAGAGAAAAAGATAAAGACTGCCCTGTTAATGAACAAGTGAGATTGCACAATATCACTCTGACAGAAGAGTATAGTGTTTCCTTGATATGGTATCTGGTCATCAATGTCATTGGGGACCAAATTAAGTAAGAATTCAGTTTTTTAATTGCTTTGGAAACTCAATGTATATCAGTTACATACATATTGGATATCTACCTCCTTGGTTCTAATGTTGTTAATAACTTTGGAGAATTACTGCTGATATCAGGCACAGAAGCAAATTTTGTTACTGGAATACCAGTAACGTTTATTAGATGCAATTATAAAGTAGTTCTAGGCATTGCAGCTGGTGAGCAAAGTCATCGGGCACCAAAAGAAGTGAGTATTTAGTTTTGGAATTGTACCTGGAAAACTTCATGTGTATCAGTTATCTTTTTCTTACATAACTCAATGACTTGGTCTTAATGTTGTTAATTTATTTGTTAGGTTCAGTTATGATGGATTTCTGGGCAGTCAATCCATGAGAAAATTCACACCAGATTGCATCAAGACTGTTCTATTCCACAGATAACTTGGAAGATTGAGCGAAATGCTGAAGAAAAAAATCCACATATTGTTTCACATGTGTATCAAATTGCCTTTTTTGTGGCAACTTGACGGTAATTTTTGAACAGTTTCTCAGCAATCCAAGAATTTCTTGTAATGAGAAGTATACATCATTACTTGGGTAAAGGAAATACAAATTAGGGTCAATAAACTACCTTATTGACTTTTCACAGAGAAATATTTTTCACTACTGCTACTTGAAAAGTCACATGTCACAAACTTTACTCACAGAACATGGCACAAAGATTTCCCTTGTCTGTATTTTAGATAGCTATTATTGTTTGGCCCTTTAAATGGAATGCTATGACCTCCATGTGCTCTATTCCTTAGTAGTTAATTGTCCTTTAAGGCACAAATATATGAACATACAATGAGAGGGGTCCTTATGTCAGGCCCTGTAAAATTAATGGCATCTTACTTAATATTATTGTTGGGAATTTGATGACACAGCTGTGGGGAGACCACAAACTTCAGGGTTTGCTAACTGCAAATCTTGCACACAGTCGCTGAGTGATTCAAGTACTTTTCATAATGTTTCACTGTTGATATAGTCGTATGTGAGATTATAAACCCGTTTACAAACTCACTCGCTTCAAAATGCTGCAAAGAAATGGTTAAAGAATCAATGTGATGCTCTATATTTGTTTCCTCAACTGTATACTCATTGTTGCTGTCTTCATGTGAAATTACTGCAGAGACACTTCTGAAGCCAAACCTGTGCATCTCATGAAGACAGATTTATGGGCTATTCCTGCAGCTTTCTAGTATTTTGTCAAAATCTCACTCTGGATAGAAAATAAAGATTGCTCAGAAATGCTTGCATGGGTATTTATATATCTGAAAATCTTCACACTTGCAGTTTGGTAGAGCAAAGGTTACAACATAATTACAGTGTCTGAACATTGTACTCTCCATACAAAACAAACTGTCCAACCTCACATTCACTAATCTTGCAGTTAACTCAACTTTCACTGATGCATATTACTGCATGACATGTTTCACAAACTTGCTTTTTTTAAATGCAAAAACAGTGGAACATGTTATGATTTGATGGCAGAATTCTGCACACAGTATTTTCTAATTAGGCTTGGAACAAAATGATTTCTTATATCCTCAGTAACCCTCTTCGAGGTCGCATCTGTATTCCATTTTAGGAAAAAAATGTTTACAATCTTGTTCATGGCTTCAACTCCATTTGTAATGTCAATGGTGTCAAAATTGCCCTTGTCCTCATAAGCTACCATCCTCTCTTCATGTACCAATAGCCACTGCTGTTAAATGTACAGTGATGCATTTTCGTTCCTCTGAGAAGCCTCATTATCTCTTGTGTATGATCTGTAAATTCTGTTGGTGATTCTGAAATTTCTTGCCACATGCCCAGAAATCTCTTCATGTCATTTGGTATATATTCAGCCATCTTCGTCAAGCCTGTTTCTGATAGAAGTAGCACCAGTAAACTTTTGTCTGAGGAAATGCTTATTCAGTTATGTTGGCAGCCAAAATCCCCGAACGGGCCTCCCAGCCAACAGTGCTATATGATCATTTCCATTTATCTCTGACCATAAGAAATCAGTAACCCTGTAGATGGGATTCCAGTCCTTGAAAATGGCTAGCGCTTCATGAATGGATCTCGCATTTTCAACCTGAATGAAAAAAAACAAATAGCAGCTTTACAGCTATAAAAAATTATAGGCATATCATATGCTGTTGCTGTTGTTGTTTTGTATGTTGCAAATAACAAATAAACTCTCCCCATACTCCTACAAAAGATCTCTTTGCTAACAGCTCTGATAGAAAAATGTAATGGTTTCACTCCTCCATTGGCACCTTTACCATGTCTGTAATAAATCATGTGATTGCTTGGTTCCTTGTGCCACTCATCAACCTGATGCTGCAATCTAGTCTCATCAAACAATGCTTTATTTCTACATTACAAGATCCAATATGTGTGACTATAAATTTTTTTCAGAGGGATAAAAAGTAATATTCATTCCACCTGATATGTGTCCCAGTGAAATTATCATTAATAAATGTATCTAGAGCCAACGCATTGGCTATATGATGTCATTCCATCGTGCACCTGAATTCGTTTCCTTTACAAGCTTTCGTTAGAATCTGTGTGTGTGTGTGTGTGTGTGTGTGTGTGTGTGTGTGTGTGTGTGTGTGTATGTGTGTGTGTGTGTGTGTGTGTGTGTGTGTGTGTGTGTGTGTGTGTGTTTCACCTGTCTTTGAGACTGTTAAAAGAGCTGCTTTAGAAATAAGTGTTCTGACTGATATGAAAATCAGTTTTAAAATTTTCTGTACAAACTGTAAACAGTTCCTCCCTCAGTTGGTGATTGTGGAAGATATTGCCATAGACAAAGTATTGATCCACTTTCAGGTGGTAAACCTAGGATTTCCTTCCAGTATGAGCCAAATCAAGTAAACCTGTGGGTGGAGAAATGTTTTCCATTCTTAAACTGAGTATTCTGAGTATTTGTAACCCATTATGTTGGATTGCAGTCCATGTGTCAACACTTAAAAATGTTTAGTGCTTCACTGATAACACTTGATACAATTTCAATTTTTGAAGGGTGTTCTGCGTCAAATAAGTTAAATTTTCAAATATCCATTTAATCTTATTATTTGCTGTGTGGAAGATGGATTTATGTTCATGTAATATTTTTAATGTTAATTGTGGTAAGGTGTAATCTTATGTAAATGCCCAATAAAATAGACTGATTTTTATATTTTTTGTTTCTGTATAATAATCATATAGCTTGGTGACCTGATTTGTGTGTATAACATATTCATTTCATGGGAAATGAGGCAATAACATATCAGAAATTGTGTACAGAACACATCTAATTTATCAGCACTGTAACCAGGTAAGGGTCTGGATTTCATTATAATTTCATTCTTTGAGAGCTGCAAGATGACCAATGGTATCTGTACAGATACCAGCTTCATATAAATTAGTAAGGTTTCTACTGGCGATTATTCACCAAAGCTGCCAAATATGCTGCTTTCAGTAGTAGTACTATATAATGGTGATGCCTCAGTAAAAACCTTGAACCTTTTAACTGGTTTTGTTTAGTAGGAGCAAAGAATATTCATCAAGGTATGTTTCACATGCAATGAAGGAACCTCTCAGCCTTAAATGTAATGTAATTTTGCACTCTGCTGCTAAGTTTTCCATTTGGATTTATTAAATTGCCTAAAGAGGCTTCTGTTACAAACACTAGCAATCCACATACGTACCATATGTGACTGATATTCCTTACATATCACAACCCTATTTCAGCTTCACCCTGTCGTTGCTGGTAACTGTTACCATGGAAGAGTAGATTCATTACTCCAAATAGTAGCTATATTAAGGAAGATTAAGAAAAAAGCCATTTAAAAACTAACGAAAAGGAGGCAGGGTTCTCAAAAGTATGAAGGGTGCCATAATTCTTTCAATATCCTTTCTGGAGATTTCAGCCATTTGCATCCTGCTGTAGAGATATGACAAATAACCTCGTAGCAAGTGCCTTGGCCATGAATCCAGTTTGTATAACAGCAAAGTGTAATAGACTAGCCAAAAACTTAGTGTTATATGACAAGAATAGAAAAAAAAACTTTACTAAATGCACAAAGAACTGGTAAGTAACTACCTTTGTTTGTAGACCATTTTCCAAGATAATATGCTTTGTGTCAAAGCGTTCAGATTGTACATCATCTATCTGAATATTTTTATTGTAGCAAGAAGAATGGGGATTGTTTAACTGACCTTACGGGTACATTACAGATTGTATATAAAATTCATGTAAAGCAGTAGAGTTGGAATATGAGCTCTTACTTCACCCAATTACTATATTGAGAGAAATTAATTTGAATACAATATTATAGGAGACAGATGAAGACTAGGTGGGAGATAGACTAAGAGAATAACTTCACATGGTGATGAAAGACCTGCACCCAAACAGGGCATCTGGAGTACACATTCCCTTCCATTTGTGGCGATCCTTGAGACAGCGAAGTCAAAGTATTCCATGTGCTGTACAAGAGACAGGTGAAATATCTTCACATTTCAGAAGGAAGTAATAATTTCTATCCCAAAAAAGCCAGGCACTGAAAGTTGTGAATATTACAGAACTATCAGTGTGACAAGTCATGGTGGTAGTTCGACACAAATTAACTACAGAAGAGTGGAAAAACTGCCAGGTGCTAACTGAGCTCAGGAAACATCGCTTTGGTATCTGGAGAAAAGTAGCAACACATGAGGCGGTATTGATCCTATGAAAAAATCTTAGAATTGGATATAGAGAAAGCTTTTGACACTGTTGGCTGGACAATACACTTGGAAATTCTGAAGGTAGCAAGGATAAAATACAAAGACTAAAATTTGCACTCTGATAAAACAAGACATGAAAAGTGTGCAATACTTGGAAAGGGAGTGAGATGGGGAGTGAAGTATTGTAGAAGGTGAAACCATGATTTACAGTATGTATGTTTAAAGGGATGTTGCTCCTGCGCAACAGGAATTAATTTTGTGTGCAGTCCTTATTGTGATTTGTATTACTAATCTTTTGATGGGAATGAAAATATTAAAGTCATGGTATAAAAATTCAACAAAGGTTTTTAACTCGTCAGTGTCATCTTCAAGCTCTGATGATTCAACATGCATTTAAAATTCTTGACTGTATATTGACACTATCTGTAGCTCTTGCCAGTTCATTACACATAATTCGAAGATGGTTCAACATGCATTTAAAATGCTTAGCTGCATATTGACACTGTCTGTGGCTCTTGCCAGTTCATTACACATAATTCGAAGATTTAACAGTGGAACGAAAGACCTGACAATATTTTACATACAAATTATAGCCATAGGAGCTACTTATCGATTGAACTGGGTGTACTCAGCTACGATCAACATAATAAACCCACAATAAATTCCAGTGGCATCTTTAAGTACTCATCTTAGCAACTGAAATGGCTACAGATCTATGCTGACAACTGAATCCATGTTTAACATCCTCGGATTTTTCTACATTACATTCAGTTCTCATTCTATAGACCCAAAAATGCGACAGTTATCATGGATGTGGAATATGAGAAAGGATAACATAAAAAACAAAGAACATCTGAATATAACACTTCCCTGATCGTTTGTCAGGAGACTGTAAAGACATGTGAACACATTACAGTAAACTGGAGCTGCCAATATTTGCAGAATTAATACACTCTGAATGAAACAGTTGTGCACTTTTAACAAATTTATCATACACAACACCTAATCTTGACTGTTGTGACCAGCTGCTGTGAAACCAAATTTAAGACATTTTTACTTAAGCTGGTCTAACAGTCTCTGTTAAGATATTCGTCTATAGAGTAGCAGATGCCTGCCTAAAAATCTTACAAACTCTTTAAACTGTGCTATTTCTGAAACAAAGTTTTTAATGGTTGCTGGCAAATGATTGAAAAGTGTGTCCCTGTATACTGGACCCCTCTTTGGACCAAGGAAAGCAATTTTAGGTCTTATTGTTCCTAGTATTTTACTATGTGCTGAGCTATTGTTTGGAAATACACATACATTATTTGCAACAAGTTTCTTTAAGCGATAGATCTACTGAGAAGCATTAGTCAGAACACCCACTTCCTTGATCAGGTTTGTACATGAATATCTGGAATTTACACCACAAATGAGGTAACTGACATACTGTGATCTGTAAAAGGCATCTGACTGTGTAAATCACAGTATCCTTTTAAGTAAATTAGAATATAATGGTGTTACAGGAAATGCTGCAAAATGGTTCAAATCTTAACTCTGGAAGGAAACAAAGGGTGTTATTAGGAAACAGACATGTATTAACCTATCAGGCATCATCCAACTGGGAACTAATTACATATGGGGTCCCACAAGGTTCCATCTTAGGGCCCTTACTTTTTCTTGTGTATATCAATGACCTTTCATCAGTAACATTACTAGATACCTAGTTGCTTTGTTTGCCAATGATGCAAACATTGCAATAAACAGCAAATCAAGTGTAGTCTTAGAAAGATCAGCTAATAAAATATTTGTGGACATTAATCGCTGGTCCCTAGCCAATTCCTTGTCACTAAACTTTGAAAAAACACACTACATGCAGGTCAGTACTTCTACAGGGTGTCCCATGAGTATATGCCTAACATATGATGACAAGCAGATAGAAGAAGTGGACAGTGTTAAATTCTTTGGATTACAGCTTGATAATAAATTCAACTGGGTGGAGCACACCACAGAACTGCTGAAGCATCTTAACAGATCTCTATTTGCAATGCGAATTGTCAGACATAGGGGATAAAAAAATGAAGGTAGCATACTATGCTTACTTTCATTCCATTATAACATATGGGATTATTTTTTGGAGTAATTAATCAAGCCAAGCTAAAGTTTTCCAGGCATAAAAAAGTGCAATAAGAGTTACATGTGGTGTAAACTCAAGAACATCCTGCAGAAGACTGTTTAGGGAACTAGGTATACTAACTACTGCTTCCCAATATATTTATTCCTTAATGAAATTTGTCATTACAAATATATCACTTTTCCAAACCAACAGCTTAGTTCATGGAATCAATACTAGAAATAAGAATTATCTTCACAAGGATTTAAAGTCACTTGCTCTTGTACAAAAAGGTGTGTATTATTCAGGAACACACATTTTCAATAACTTGCCATTAGCCTTAAAAAACTTAACAACCAATGAATTTCAGTTTAAGAGAAGCCTAAAGGATTTATTGGTGGCCAACTCCTTCTACTTCATTGATAAATTTCTCAGTAGAACCAACTGATTCTCTGTCTGTGTGTGTGTGTGTGTGTGTGTGTGTGTGTGTGTGTGTGTGTGTGTGTGTGTGTGTGTGTATATACATATATATATCTGCACCATTTCAGTGCAGTAATGTGTTCATTGTAAGTAAGTATTGTAGTAGTTATATTATATGTTTATTACCTCATAAATAAAAACTTTAAATTTTAAATTCAGTGCATTAATGTGATCTTAGTAAATGAGTGTTTGTAAAATGATTCTTTCATACAGTGTTCATTAAAGAAATGATGATCCTTCCACTTGGGACCTGTAGAAGGTACATCAGCTTATTTGTTTCATTTGTAAGTATTTGTCATGTGTTATTGTGTTTCTGACATGTTCTACATCTGGGAGGGCCTCATCACTACTGATCAGTTGGAATGAAAGTAAATCTAATCTAATCTTATTATTGCAGTCTAAAAACTTTTGCTCAGTTTGATGAGGTACCTCAAAATATGAAAGCAAACAAAGTAAGCAAGTTTTTTCTATTTATATATACTACATCTGACAACATTCAGATTGCAAATACAAACTTGTTTAGATGCTTCAGCAATTTTGTGGCATACCCCCTTCCTATCTGATTTTATTATTGAATTGTAACCCCAGAAATTTAACACTATCGACTGCTTCTATTTGCATGTCATCAAACATTATACACCGGCTGGAAACAAATTTCTTACAGGTTCTTATCTGCATATAGTGGGTCTTTTCAAAGTTTAATGACAGTGAATCACTTTTAAACCATTTATTACTGTCAGTGAAAATTTGAGTAATAGCTATTTCTAAAACTGTACTTGACTTGCTATTTATTGTGATGTTTGTGTCATGTGCAAAGAAAACAAACTTAACAGCTGACTATTTAACATATAAGAAGTAATTACTAGACCGCAGATTTTAGGTAAAAACCTATTTTGTTCCTGAGTTCCTATTTGCATAAAAATTTGTACTTACGCGTTTCATGACTATTTACACTTAATAGCGTTAATTCTATAGGACCTAAAAAAGCCTATTTCGACGTTAGTGCCTATGTTTGCCTATTTCGGCTTTAATATCCTAAAAAGTGCCTATTTAATCATATAAGACAGTGGCTCCAAGTTTTTCCACACTATATGACAGATAGAAACAAATATTTTCTGTCCAGCGTGCAGCAAGGTGGCCAGTTGATATGCGCTCATGCTTCGTATTTGTCCAACACTTCGCTATCCCTGTTAGTACCAAATACTCTTTATAGGTGTTTTATTATTCATATGTAAAAAATAGATCACGGATTTTTAGGTTAAAACCTATTTTTTTCCTAAGCTCCAATTAGCATATAAGTTGGTACTTACGCGTTTCATGACTAACTAAACTGAATACCGCTAGTTCTATAGGACCTAAAATTGCGTATTTCGACGTTGACGCCGAATTTTGCCTATTTCGGCATCAAAATCCTAAAAAGTACCTATATCGTTAATCTGACATAGAGTTCTTGTGTTTTCAAAGATTAGAAAAATGAAGTAAACTTAGCACTTTACGTCTCGTCGAAGGCGAAGGTCGTTGGAGACTGTTTACAATTCCTTTGCTTGCCTTACTACCAACAGCACTCGGCAGGGTTGAATGGTCACCCATCCAAGTACGCGCCGAGTGCGACAGTGCTTAACTTCGGTGAGCGAATGGGAAGCGGTCAAAGATTTGAGTTACACATTAGAATCGAACGTGGGAGTATTAAATGTTATATTTGAAAATATTTCGTTCATAGGATTCTGGCCAGCTGTATATTTTCGCAAAGAAACGGTTTCATAGGCTTTAAGCTGAGCACGGATTAAAAAATCACAATGTTAATCGTAGACGCCCTCTGTAGATAAATTACTGCCCTTCGCGCATTTTCTCGCTGCTCTCTACAGGCAGTCCTATCAGACTACTCTGTTTCGTGAAAGGTATTATGCGTGAATTTTCTGGTTCGAAAAATAATTTGCCAGTAGTGAGATGTTTTCATCTGAAGCACCGGTAGATTCCATTCGCTTGTTCAGAAGGGGCGGCCGTCTGTCAGGTGCCATATGTCCAGCAACGAGGACGGTACTTCCCCTACCGCTCCCATGCACTGCAGGAAAACAAGACATCGTTTACTTTTTCCCAGCGAAAACAAATCAGTACATTGTGTAGCGACCGACGTGTTCAGTGTTCCTGAAGTTCTAAGTGCAAATTAAATTCTAGTTTCTGTGTGAAAATACTACACCATGCCGAAAACAGCTAGTTCAAAGTCTACTCATATAAGGCAGTGGCTGCAAGATTTTCCGCATTATACAACAAATGGGAAAATTATTTTCTGCTAAGCATGCAACAAGGAGGTTAGTTGATGTTTTTCTTAGACTTCTTATTTTCCTGTCACTTAGGATTCTTTTTTTTTTTGCTAACCTTTAGTGATACGAAATACTCTTTATATGCGATTCTAAACTTCATTTCCCTTTTCTCTCGTATTAGATTTCGAGTGTTAAGAAATCTCACTTAACTCAGCAAGCAGATGGAATCGCACATAAAGCTAATGTTGACCGAATATCAAAATGGAAGCAAACTCCTTCCACCAATAAATCTGGTGAATCCTCCGAAAAAGCAAGTTCTGCAGTGATTTGTGTCATTCAATTGAGGCAGCAAACATCCATTTCGGAAACTCGAAAACCCTATTTTCAGAGGTTTTCTTGAGAAGTACTGCCATCAGTCTATTCCTGCAGAGTCAACTTTATACATAAGAATTATGTGGATTCAGCTTACAATGCTGCACTGCACAGAATCCGGGAAGATGTTGGAGAATCTTGTATATGGATTTCTGTGGATGAAACTACTGACAGTCTTGGCTGTTACATTGCAAACCTGATTATTGGCAAGCTAGATCCAGATGCTCCATCCACGGCTCATCTGATTTACTCAAAACAGCTTGCAAAAACTAACCAACAAACAATAGCACAGTTTGTGAACAATGGGCTTAAGGTGCTATACCCAAACGGAGTGGATGAGAATAAGGTGCTTCTGGCTGTCACTGATGCTGATGCATATATGATAAAAAAAGCAGCGTTTCAACTATTAAAAGTATTCTACCCATTGATACTGCACGTAACTTGTGTAGTGCATGGGATGAACCGCATAGCAGAGCAAGTAAGGTACAATTTCCTAAAGTAAATAAAGTAATATCTATGGTGAACAAAATTTTTGTTAAGGCACCATCAAGAATACAAGCATTCAAAGAACAGCTTCCAGATGTCCCATTGCCGCCAGAGCCAGTTGTCACCCGCTGGGCACATGGCTGATAGCAGCAGAATACTATAGTACGCATCTCTCAGCTGTCCAGAAGGTGGTTGAAAATATACCGGAGGATGCTGCATCCGTAACTGCAGCAATGGAGCTACTCAAAGATTCTTCTTTAAAACGGGACTTATCTTACATTAGGGCCCACTACACATTTATGGCAAGAATAATTTCATAATTAGAAGGCTCAGGGAGACCTATCTACGACAATATTTCTTTGCTTGAAGAAGTCAAAATGAAAATTAATGAAGCGACAGGTGAAGTAGGAGAAAAAGTACGGGCAAAAATGCAAACGGTTTTGCAGAACACTGGCCTGAAGGAGTTGTGTGCAGCTGCCGACATACTTAGTGGAAAATCCAGCACTCCTGACAGCAGCATTTCTGTCCAACATGTGGCAAAAATGAAGTACGCCCCTGCCACAGCTGTTGCTGTACAGCGTTCTTTTTCAGCGTATAAATTGATTCTGACTGACAGGCGCCACAGTTTTTCACTAGAAAACCTAGAAAAGATTTTGGTTATTTATTTTGAAGCCAACTGTGGTCAGAATATGTGGAACTAAGAATGTATAAATTAAACCATTGCCACATCTTTTTTATGGAGATCTTTATCTTGCACAAACTCAAAAATATTTGGAGTTATGTTCAACATTAATGTTGAAGATTGCTGTGCTCTGTAACTGTGTAAATATTCATTCTCCTTGTTTTAATGACTAATAAAATGTTCATACTGTCAACACTGTGTATTTTAATTTATTTTTATTTTCTCTGCATCATTTTTATTACAGCCTATTTTAGGTTTTACATAGCCTAAATGAACTACTGAAGGAGCCTATTTTAGGTGCCTAAAACACGCTTTTTTACAACCTAAAAATCCGTGGTCTAGTCATTACTGTAGACAGGAATAAACAACAGATTCAAGATGGAACCTTGAGGAGCACCACATGCAATTACTTCCCAATCAGATGAAGACTATGTGCTTATTCTGCATGTATTTGCAGTGACATCCTTTGTTTCCTGTTAGTTAAGTCAGACTCAACCATTTTGCAGCACTGCCAGTGACGTCACAATATTCTCATTCTTTTGAGAGAAAGCTGTGACTCATAGTCAAAGACTTTTTACAGGTCACAGGAAAAGCCAGTAGCCTCTAATTTGTTATCTTATGAATTATTCCCACTGTATGTGTAAATACCTTTCTCTATATTAGTAAGCATAAGGAACCCAAACTGCGACTTGGATATGTTGTTTGCAGTTGGATGGTTAAGAAGATGCTTAGACACAACCTTTTCAAATAGTTTTGGAGAAGGCAGCAAAAGTGAAAATAATCAAAAATTTGACAGTATCTCTTTAACCCCCTTCTTGTAAAGAGGCTTAACTTAAGCATATTTTAGCCAGTCTGAAAATGCTCCACTGATAAGAGACTGATTACACAAATAAATTGAGGTACAACTCACATGAACGCACTTTGAATAACCACTAGAGCACTTAGCATTTAAGGATTTTATGATGGATGCTACTTCTTAGGAAGAATTGAGTGTCATTTCCATTTTACTGAAGTTATTTGCAGAGAGTGGTCTCAGATGTTCAATCGCAGTGTTAACTGAACCTGATAACCTCAAGCTGTCAGGAACAGAAACAAAGTACCAGACCTGTTTAAGAAGTTTGCAACACTACATGCATTTGTTACCGATTTCTCATTTATTTCAATTTGAAGTGCTACCGGAATTTTCAAAATGTGGAACCTGTATGTATTACAGCATCAACAACAAGTTTAAATAACACACGGCCTTATCTCAATAGGAAGTCAGACTGCTACTTACTTTACAGATGAAAGCAGAAACGATTTTCTTTGCATTATGTGATGCAGATTGTAGAGGTGCCATGCTACTGGAATGTTGCAGAACAAATTTTTATATGCTCTCACAGTTAGAATGGTTACAATAATGCTTTATGAAAAGCTTCATAGTGTTCTATTGTTTGCAAATTTTTAGTAAAATTTTCAAAAACTGAACAGTCACAGCCATATGAGAAGAAAGTCCATATGAACTGGATTCATGTAAAAAATGAAATATTTCATTCAGCTGTCAAGTGTGAATAGTTAAATTGCCAGAAAAGTGGAAATAATGTGAAAGGTTTAAGATAACACTCTTTGTAACACAGCTTGTCATTTACTCTTCGTTCCTGCTGAGAGAGCTTGAACTCCATAGCAAACTGCCTTTTAGCTTGTGCAGTCAAGTCATTCACCTGCTCTTCTTAAATCTATAAATAGTTTTTGTTTGAGGACACAGCATTGCATTTTTCAGGCACAACTCACAAGTATTCTTACTAATTTCACTGTGGTAGAACGAACATAGCAAGAAGTTATTTAAAGAATTTTGATGGTGCCCTTGGAAGTTTCTTTCATGATCTTCTAAAGCCGTTTTTCCATGATCAAAATTCATTTGTATGATCATAGAAACCACTATTAATATACAAGATCAGAAGCTGTCTTGTGTGTAGCCAAACAACCAACACTTAAATGTATAAGGCTGCTTCTTCTGAAAAGTTGTTTAATAATTAACTGAGAAGACTGCAAAAGGCATTAATTTTCTGTGAGGCATAATCTAGAAAACATATCTGTTTCTTAACACAAGTAACAGTTCTTGGTAAACCAATATTTCGTTATAACTACACTGCAACCTTACATATCCCAGGAAATAAAAGTTAATGGGCTTAGCATGACACAATTCTTAAGTTTGTTTTTTATCCCCAGTAAAATATGAACTGCATAATCGACAACCAATGCTATTCCTCGTAAGCAATGGCAATGTTTAGCTTTTCTCTACGGTTATACATGATTTATGGAATGTGTTACGGAAATACTGCATTTATTGTTTAGGTGTACACACTTTTAATGCTATTCCTCGACGGAATAAACAGATCAATCACAGCATGGTCAAGAAACAGGGAAAATCCGATCAGGTGAGAATCCGTACGATTTATTTACTTGTATGTAATTTATATATACATTTCCATTTCTCCGCTACAGTGTACATGCGAAACAGCCACATCTCTTTCACATTACGGTCACATATCAGCGGATCACACTCGTTGCAAGATCATTCAGCAGACATGCGCCGACGCGTTAGCAAACATTCCAGTCTGGTCCGAAAAATTTCACCTAACTCGATTTGACCACTGATCTCGATCAGTCGACAAGCGTGCAGCGCGTTTGCGTGTACATCATTTTGACGTCACGTCCGAGTGGTTCTGGACCACAATGATGTGTGTGTTGGGCTTCCCGACTCACTCACCGGCTAGCTTCCTTTAGAAGGCTGCCGCAGTGACAATTCCAGTGGCAACCAAACATCACGTTGCTTGTACGCAGAACCTCTATGCTGTAACATAGGAGCTATTGAAAATTACTGCTTGAAAACTGTTTAGAGCACAAATATGAAATGTGACACATCCAGCTGAGCCATGCGCGGCTCGCGTTCATTCCGTTTATTGTTTGTCATCCTCTCTTACCGTGCTGCCGCCTCGTTTTCTTATTTCATTTACTGGCGTCTCTAACTTCTGGCCTTACCAGCCCGTGAGTGGCAGCAGCAGCGCTTATCGATAAGTACTCTGTTGTACTATCTCTGGAGCGACCGATAGTATTTCCAGGTCGTCATGTGTGTGGAAGTCAGTCGGGTAGAGAGCAGCAGTCGGGCACGGAGCAGCGGTGGGGGAAGAGGGGGCATCGGGCACGGAGCGATAGTGAGCTGTGGACAGCCAGTACTTACCGACTGCTGGCGACACACATGGACTGCCCGACTGAAGAAGACTGGAGTGGGAAAGATCGTTGGTTGGCTGTTCAGTCGGTCGTATCATCGGCCGACGTGTATTTGATCTGTTGACCGTTTCCGGGTGTGAGCTGTTGGTCGGTTGCGACGAAGTCGCTGCGGTGTGTGATTGGGCTGGGTCCACTGGCAGCATTCATGCACGGTTGGAGTTGTGTGACACTGGCTGCAAGAACTGCTGAGTTCGTTGCCCACTGCACCTGTATACTGGAGTTGAGTAATCAGTGGACCTGTCATGAAAGCTCAACTGTTGTGACACCTCTTCGTTGATTGCTGGTTGTTGCATCCTGGGCTGTCCCCGCAAGCAACAATGTGATGGTGTGGTGGAGTCGGTAAAAATTTTCCAGCCATCTCCCTGCATGGTGTTTAACCTTTGAAATGATTGTACATTACTGGCCATTAAAATTGCTACACCAAGAAGAAATGTAGATGATAAACGGGTATATTATTCTAGAACAAATATATTACACTACAACTGACACGCACGTGATTACAGTTTTACGTAATTTGGGTGCATAGATATTGAGAAATCAGTACCCAGAACAACCACCTCTGGCCGTAATATCGGCCTTGATACGCCTGGGCATCGAGTCAAACAGAGCTTGGATGGCATGTACAGGTACATCTGCCCATGCAGCTTCAACACGATACCACAGTTGCTCGGCCACCAATGACCAGACGTTTTCAATTGGTGAGAGATCTGGAGAATGTGCTGGCCGGGGTAGCAGTCAAACATTTTGTGTATCCAGAAAGGCCCGTACAGGACCTGCAACATGCGTGCATTATGCTGCTGAAATGTAGAGTTCCGCAGAAATCGAATAAAGGATAGAGCCACGGGTCGTAACACATCTGAAATATAACGTCGACTGTTCAAAGTGCCACCAATGCGAACAAGAGGTGACCGAGACGTGTGACCAATGGCACCCCATACCATCACACCGGGTGATACGCCAGTATGGCGATGACGAGTACACGCTTCCAATGTGCGTTCACCGCGATGTCGCCAAAAACGGATGCGACCATCATGATGCTGCAAACAGAACCTGGATTCATCCGAAAAAATGACGTTTTGCCATTCATGCACCCAGGTTCGTCGCCGAGTACACCATCGTAGGCGCTCCTGTCTGCGATGCAGTGTCAAGGGTAACCGCAGCCACTGTCTCCGAGCTGATAGTTTATGCTGCTGCAAACGTCGTCGAACTGTTCGTGCAGATGGTTGTTTTCTTGCAAACGTCCCCATCTGTTGACTCAGGGATCGAGACGTGGCTGCACGATCCGTTACAGTCACGAGGCCGTTGGGATCCAGCACGGCGTTCCGTATTACCCTCCTGAACCCACCGATTCCATATTCTGCTAAGAGTCATTGGATCTCGACCAACGCGAGCAGCAACGTCGAGATACGATAAACTGCATTCGCCATGGGCTACAATCCAACCTTTATCAAAGTCGGAAACGTGATGGTACGCATTTCTCCTCCTTACACGAAGCATCACAACAACGTTTCAGCAGGCAAGGCCGGTCAACTGCTCTTTGTGTATGAGAAATCGGTTGGAAACTTTCCTCATGTCAGCACGTTATAGGTGTTGCCACTGGCGTCAACCTTGTGGGAATGCTCTGAAAAGCTAATCATTTGCATATCACAGTATCTTCTTCCTGTCGGTTAAATTTCGCGTCTGTAGCATGTCATCTTCGTGGTGTAGCAATTTTAATGGTCAGTAGTGTAATTTATTAGTGAAGTGCACCAGCACTGCCTTGTGGCCGTTAACATTCCGGTTACCTCCCCTGGTCGTTAGCGTAGTTTCGCGGCGGTGTGTTTTCCTCGCTGTGCGGATGCTGTGCAGCACGGCGTGTAGTTCGACAGCTTGGTGTTGTTCTCCTTTTCCCTTTTGAGTGTTTATTGTGCCTTGGCTGTGTTTATACTCCAATTATTAAGACATAATCCTGCTGTGATCCTTGTCTTCACTGATACTTTTGGTTGTCATGCTGTTGGCCGGGTGGAATGGAATTGATTAGGTGGTTGGTTGGTTTGTGTTTGATTTAAAATTCTTGTTGCTCTGTATTTAAGCCTTCAGTCGCGTTTGTTTCAGAATCTGTGGCTATAAAATGTATATCCTTGTCTGTAAGCTTTCTATTTAATTGTCTTGAATTCTTGAAACTGCCTTCAGCCATGTTCTGTAAAGGTTTATCTTAAGGTTGTCTTTAATTATTCTTGAGTAATTGTTTGGGCCTTCAGCTGACAAGATGCTTCAAGTTTTCTTAAGATGTTTTTCTGTTGTACTGTGTAATAGCGTATCTTTAAAGTCTCTATTTTATTATGTAAAGAAATTTTTTTTAAAATTGGGCTTTCAGCCGAAGAATTAACTTGAATTTTCCTTAATATGGCCATTAACCGGAATTTGTAAATGCTTAGCTTTTCACGAATTTCCTTATCTGATCTGAAACATTATTTCGGCCTTTAGCCAAGAAGATATTGTAATTTTACTTAAGTAAGGCCTTCAGCCGTAACTCTAAATCCTGGTGTTTTAAAAGCAATCATTTAAACTTATTCTGGAGAAGTTACTTGTGCCCTCAGCCGTGAATTGATCTTTGTTGTTTTAAAGAGAAAACTGTGCATTGGTCTGAGGAATAATGTTGTGTGTGTTCCTGTATAACTAACAGTAATTGACCTTGACCCCTTTCCACAACCTGTTCCGCTCTGTCCTGCGAAACCAGATTTCACCAGTGAAAACATAAAGCTCATACCACCTTTCTGAATACGCATAATAAACTAGAAACCTTACAACTTCTATTTTATGTTCGTCCCTGTTGAATTTATTCTCCAAGCACTTAACATTATCAATCTCTTCTGCTCGCTTGTCGTCGTATTTTAGGAATATAAAGGCGGAAACCTCTCACACGTTATGAGCTTTATACAGTGTGCTTTTTTGCACTTTAATTACAGAGAACTGACTAGGAATTATTCACTAACGCCCATGAAAATTTATTTGCCAATATTTCTGAAACCATACTTAATTTTCTATCTAGGGTAATGTTTTTATCGCCTTAAAACAGAACAAACTTGTTATTTGGTAACGTTAATGATAGAAGCTGATGATATACACAATAAAAGTAAGGGTCCCATGAGAGAATCTTGTTGGACACCACACATAATTGGTTCAGGGTTGTATGTTGCTTTGATAGCAGAAGAAAAACTACTGATTCACTGTCTTTCATATCAGAGAGATACGATGTGAACCATTTTGCAGTACTTCCTGTTACACTGTATTATCCTAATTTACTTGACAGGATACTTTTCAGTATCTAATGCCTTTAACAGATCACAATATCATATATACCAGTAGCCTGCAATTTATTTTCTAATGAATAAAGTGTGTTGTCGTTATAAGTGTAAACAGGTTTCTCAGTTTAGCAACGCTTTATAAATCTGAACTATGTCAAAGCAGCATACCATTTCTAATATGAGAGTCATTGCTAAACTTGGACTGCAGTATGAGTTGGTAGCGCTCCCTGACCAACCCAGACTTCCACATGTCACCACGTTAGTCTACACCCTACACTAATGCAGCTCCTATGGGTACCATATAGGAAGAGACATATGACTGAAGACAAAGCCCAGTTGTGATGCATAAAATTATAAACTATAGTGCTCATGTTGTTCTAATGTACTTCTGAATGTCCTTCAGACATCTACACATGTCTGAAGGAACGGGCACCGCAGCAAATGAGAGTCAGATGAGATATGAGAATCATAATTGCATGTCTGAGCCGGCCAGAGTGACCGAGCGGTTCTAGGCGCTACAGTCTGGAACCGCGCGACCGCTACGGTAGCAGGTTCGAATACTGCCTTGGGCCATGGATGTGTGCGATGTCCTTAGGTTAGTTAGGTTTAAGTAGTTCTAAGTTCTAGGGGACTGATGACCTTAGAAGTTGAGTCCCATAGTGCTCAGAGCCATATTTTTGCAGGTCTGAACGGCAGTGCAAAGTACATAAGAACAGGACAGGCAATGCAATTTAGTGTATTGTTTGTAGTCATGTAATTAAGAAGCTTCTGGTATATTAACTTCTTCAAAATTTTTGTGGGCCCTGCAAAAAGTGAAATTTACAGATAATTAACAGTATTTTTTTATTTCATCTCTTATGCAAATAACTAACTTCTGCATATTTAAACCATTCGGGAAATATTGCACTGATAAATTGCAGACAACACAAACAATATGTTACCAAACACAAAATCTTGTTGAATTAACTTTTGTTGATTTTTACTGGGTTTTATCTTAACCATAAATGTACAAAAACCATCTGATGCAATTTGACAAGGAGAATACCAGTTTTCACTGCTTTTGGATTTCCATAATACTGATTACCAACGGAAATAGGTAAAACATACTGTCTTTGCTATTCCGCTCCGCATATGGAATTGAGAAATTTGCTGTCGCAGGTACGAGAAATTCATCATTCGCCTGGGAGGCATCTATAGGAATAAGTCAGAGCACACGGCCTGGAGTATAGAAACCAGTTGGGCAGTGGCGCACCCGGACTACAACACTGACAGCTATCGCTCTAATAACGTGGCTATTGTATTTCTGCCACAGAAAGCTCCTATGAACCGTAAGTGGCACAAAACTAACGTTGTGTTGTTGCTTAATAGATAGAGGGAGTGAGAGATGCATGGCCAGACAAGGACAAAGAAAGGGGATAGAGAGAGAGAGAGAGAGAGAGAGAGAGAGAGAGCATTTTCAATATACTACATAATTGTTTTTCTTTCAGTTCTTTGCTTATTGATATATATATACTCATGTACAGAAAAAAACAGAGCACCCTGAATGACCAGAGTTGGGTCGTACATATCCAAGGGATGTGTACACTAGTATGTTCTGCAGAAATGATTAGCACTTCAATCACCTCAGTTCACGATGTGTCCTGTTACCTAGTGAGCACAGGGTCCACCATGAGTCCTGATAGCTTGTTCCATGTATGATGGCGCTGATACATATAAGACTTGAATGGCGTCCAGCAGTATAACCATCCATGCTGCATCCACCTGGTTCCAAACTTGTTTGGCATTGGGTCAGAGAGTACAGACAACATTCATATAGATGTTTTATACCTCCAATTTCCTTCCCTGACGCTGGCCTGTGGAAAAGACAAGTAATTTATTTGATTGGCTCAAATTTAGCTGATTTCTTTGATTAGCTCAAATATCACCAACATCATCATCATCATGTTATAAATTTTTCAGGAAATACACACATCAAAAAAAGTATTGCATCGCCTCAGTTACGAGAGTTCCGGAAACTGTACAGAGCTGGGATAGAGATAAATATAAACATTATTTCCGCCCTTTTTCTTGCTCACGAAAATCACACATTGTATGTTGTGCCACCATATAGAGACCTTCAGAGGTGGTGATCCAGATTGCTGTACACACCAGTACCTCTAATACCCAGTAACATGTCCACTTACACTGATGCATGTCTATATTCGTCGTGGCGTACTATCCACAAGTTCATCAAGGCACTGATGGTCCAGATTGTCCCACTACTCTATGGCGATTCAGTGTACATCTCTCAGAGTCATGTCGTCCATAAACAGCCCTTTTCAGTCTATCCCAGGCATGTTAGATAGTGTTCATGTCTGGAGAATCTGCTGACCACTCTAGTCGACTGATGTCGTTATCCTGAAGGAATTCATTCACAAGATGTGCACAATGGTGGCGCGAATCGTCGTCCCTGAAGATGAATGCCTCTCCAATATGCTGCCGATATGGTTGCACTACCAGTTGAAGGACGGCACTCATGTATCACACAGCTACAGTGCCTTTCATGACCACCAGCAGCGTACGTCGACCCCACATAATGCCATCCCGAAACAGCAGGGAACCTCCACCTGGCTGCACTCGTTGGACAGTGTGCCTAAGTTGTTCAGCCTGGCCGGGTTGCCTCCAAACACTTCTTCGACTACTGTCTCGTTGAAGGCATAAGCTACACTCATTGGTTAAGAGAACGTGATGCCAAACCTGAGCTGCCCATTCGGCATGTTATTGGGCCCATTTGTACCGCGCTGCATGGTGCTGTGGTTGCAAAGATCGTCATGAACGTCGGGAGTGAAGTTGAGCATCAAGCAGCCTACTGTGTACAGATTGAGTCGTAACACGACGTCCTATGGCTGCACGAAAAGCATTATTCAACATGGTGACGTTGCTGTCAGGGTTCCTCTCAGCCATAATCCGTAGGTAGCGGTCATCCACTGCAGTAGCAGCCCGTGGGCGGTCTGAGCGAGACATGTTACTGACTGTTAATGTGTCTCTGTATCCCCTCCATGTCCGAACAACTTTGCTTAGACCTTCCTCACATAAAGTAACGATGCGGACGCGATGGAACCGCGGTATTGACCGTCTTGGCATGGTTGAGCTACAGACAACATGAGCTGTATACCTCCTTCCTGGTGGAATGACTGGAACTGATCGGTTGTTGGACCCCCTCCGTCTAGTAGGCGCTGCTCATACATGATTGTTTATATCTTTGGGCGGGTTTGCTGACATCTCTCAACAGTCAAAGGGACTGGGCCTGCGATAAAATATCAAGAGTCTATGTCTATCTCCAGGAGTTCAGGGAACCGGGGTGATGAACAACTTTTTTTGATGTGTGTAGTAGGCAACAGAGGTAGAGGAGGTCATTCTAAATATCTGTACCAATTTTTGTGAATTTTAACTTCTGTCTTTTGGTAGAAAAGTGTACCTGAATGATGAAAATTCAAGTTTTTGTTAAAGATGATTTACAGACTTATTGGCTTACCACCGTGCTCATTAAGAACATTCCAGATGCATACTCCAGCTGTCCTTCTGTTTCCTTATGCTCCATACTCTTCATTCTTTTCTTTATCCTTGATTCCCTGGTAGCAGCTTCTGCAGCTGTCTCTGCTTCGGTTACCTGCCGCTTATCAATAGCAGTTAGAGCTGAAGCCATATTCCTCCCCTTCTGGATGTTCAAGTTCTTCATAACATTGATCCTTGAAATTGCACCGTCATTGAACATTATTATTGTATCCATTACACCAATCTTCAGCACTGTCGGCCCAACAAATACAGTTTTGATTATTCTCTCCCATATATGGCTGCTGAGCTTTCATTTGCATTCTGAGAGAGACCATGCATTCATTTCCTAAGTAGATTTTCATTTGCTAGATCCCTATATATAGGCCTAATTGACTCCATCACGGCAAGTGGTAAGGAATGCTTGTGAGTATGTTGTATAACCTGTAGCATTGCTCAACCAGTACTTGCACCATTAATCTTCCCCTTTTGGACTCATACAACACTGTGGGATTTCATCTGTTGACACTCTGTGAAACCATGTTCCCCATAAAGCTCGTCTCATCTTCTCCAAATCTCCTACATTTTTGCTTATTGCTATTCCATAATATTGAGTCAAAGAATCAATATCACGTTTTGTAAGATGACCTGGACCTCTTGTGTGTCTTCAGTGTGATAGTTTTTTTCCACTGAAGTCTTTAAATAATTTTCTCAATCGAGCTCCCATTCTTTTTTGTTCATGCCCAACACATTCTAGCTTTTTATTCAGAGTGTCCCCATACAGTCTGTCATTAACAACAGCAGTGTGTCCTTCACAGTCTCGAGGTAGCCTACATACCTCACCGAACGAATGACCTCTGATCTTCTAAAAATGTTTAGAACTCCTTTCATTTCCATGTTTCCACTTGTGCCATCAAAGTTCTTTACACAAATATGGGTCCCGATAAAAATACTTTAACAATGCTGGCAGTGCTTTGTTAGACATTCATAACCTATAATCAATAAATGTGGTAGTCACAACCCCACTCAGAGAAGTATGACTTCTCTTCTGCCAAGATCCATCAAATGCTGCTACAATGTCTGTATTCTCAGACAAGGCTACTGCTTCTTCTGCCGCTCTTTTCATTGAATGTTCACTTACACCACATAAAGCATTATGTGTTAATTTATTGTGTCTGTCAAACCTCACTGGAGCTGGAGGCAAATCCATAACTGCACAAAACGTCTGGGCAGTTCTCCTTGCCCTTCCAATACATTGCATTGCATAGGTAAGCTGAATATTTACACTGTATTGTCGACTGTCAGTTACTGGCGATGTCATAGTATCACTGTGCATCTTACATGAGTTACAGGCAATCACCAACCGACCTGAAAGACCCTTCTTTGCTGAAATGTCCTCAGAGACGTCAATACTATCTTCACAATTGCACCTACTTATACTTCACAGCACTCTTCAAAAGTCTTGACAGCATATTTAGGTTCACAATAACATCCCCGTCGTTACTGCTGCTCACAGTACTACTAGGCTTGTTCTTATTACAGTCAGAATGCGAAAGTTTGCATCTAGAAGCACTGCCTGTAAACACAATTTCCGCACGCAACTTTCGAAGCAACTGATGTGTATCATTCGGCTGTGTTTGGAACTGGTTGCCGCGAAACTTTCGTTTGGAGCTAAATTTCTTTACTCTCGGCATCCGTAGCACAGGGAGCACACACACAGAAACAAAACAATACACAGTAACTACAAATCGTATATTCTCAGATATTTGTTTACATTCGAACCATATCCTTCTAGACATGCGTGTACTTCGGCTGTGAGCGTCACTGCCTTCTAGAATACACCTGTGTTAACGATCTGCAACTAACAATGGAAAAAACGGAAGAACAAAATAATGCATCATCACGTATTCTGACGCACTTTAAACTGACAGGTGAGCAAGCCGCTGTACAACATTATGTTCAACCCCAATTTTAGAACGAACGGAAAATGATAATGCCCATAAACTGTGCATTTTTGAAATCAGCATTAAATGCTCTTTTCTACAGACTGAGAAAATTTGTTTCAAATTTTTGGTCATTTTAACGAGCATGTCCCCTTAAGATACAAAGGAATTACAGATATTGTTACTTTGGCTGTAAGCAACCATTGATTTGAATCAATGTAGAAAATTGAAAATTTGTGCTGGACCGGTAATTGAATCTGCATCTCCTGCCTACTAAGAGACAAACTGACCACTTTTGTTTTTTGTTCATCATCACGATACCGATTTTATTCTTCTTGTATATAACAATAATTTATTGAGTGCTCGAGATTGCAGTTGATTTACATTGAAATCAAAATTACACATGTGAGTATGGGATAGTCTACATGTAGGAAATTGGTCGATTCCCAAAGCCTGGTCAGAATGCCTCCACCCTGTCACTTAGCTACTCCCTCACACAATAAAACCAAATGGTCATCATCACCTTCACCAGCAACGACAAAACGTACAAAGTGACCAACCAGATAAATTACTGTACTACTCTTTGTCCTCAGAAAAGAAGAAGTAACTGGCTGCAAAATGATATCAGTGGAATATGCAGCTTCAACAGATCTAGTGAGGAAAGCCAATTGCTTCCTGAGCCAGGACCAGTTTGGTAGGTGACCACGACAAGTAAACTGGAGCTGCAGCATATCTAGGGATGCAAATATACACTATTTGCTCCTGTCACTAGTCCCAATACGACAGAAACACTCGTTGGAGGAAATCAAATTGTTGACCGCCCTGTACCAGGAGGAGGCTATTGCCATCGACAGAACCAGGAGGCTGATACTGCCCCACACAATTTTCATCGACATTTACGGTGAATGTCCACGAAAATTGGCCACTGCCACGCTGGGAACAGGTTCCCAGCGTGGAAAGTTGGTCCAAATAGCTCACAGTTAAGGAAAACTCTCTAATGTGTCTCAGCTCAAAATTCAGATGACCAACATCAATGGGAGGATAAAGACTTGCTGGACACACTCGGGTGAACGTCCGAGACGTAAAGGTATAGAACTCCTGAGTGATCGTCAAAATGGTGGGTCAAACATATAAGACAGACCACTTCCTATTAATGTCAGAAATGCCCAATCCACTGACGGAATGTGGCTTCATCATAATCTCGTATCACAACCTGGAGATATGATGCTTCCAAAAAAAGTGACCAGACAAATGCTTCAGTTTCTTAGCCATCATAGAGGGAAGTGAGAAACATTGTGTGATGTAATAGGACTCGCACAACACATACGTATATTTCCAAAAGTCATACCCTCTGAAGAAGGGTAAAAGTACGTCGTTCGTGTTCCAGTAGTGCTCCCTGGATATTATTGTAACACCTCACCCATCACGTATCTGGTTTTGGCGTGTGTTCACCCCAGCTAATTGACTAACAGATCACCAGAGAGTGCAAAACTGCCACAATATCGGATAACGCAATGAAAGTAATAAGGCCCTGTGACTCCTGATTGAACAGCGGTGGCAGTGTTGACTATAATTGATTCAGAACTGATCACTTTTAATTAAAAAGGGGTGCACATTGATCTTATATTCAGCTATTGAATACCGGATGCAAATGTTGAACATAAAATTAATTAAGAAAGTGACTTGGGATTTCAACTACTTGATTGAAAACAGATGCAGTCGATTAGCACAAATTTATTTTAACTCCCGACCTTCAATCATCACATTACATGATTCTCCTATCTGGCAGTGGTAATAAATTGCGTTTACATGGAGTAAAGCGCGATAAATCAAAATTAATTCTTATCGACTGACCCAGGCATAATGCGAAGTGCAAGAAGAATCCCCCAATACACGGCCCATGAAACCCTCGTGGAAACTTTACCAACGTGATCCAACAAATTAACCAGTGGCCCAATTCAAACCGGAGGGGGTGCGATATCACCGAATTCAGAGTGGCGGGGCGGTGTCGTTGTGAGGACGTCGGCCGGCCTCATGGTGCTGCAAGGCTGCGCTCGTCTATTCACTCCTAGCTTTCTTGCTCAGTACATAGATGAACCAAAACTTTCTATCTACAAGCTCAATCGTTCTGTTTGCTAAGTCCTAAACTGCAGAGATGCTCACTCTCTTTCAGGCAAGTTGAGTAAAGAACACCATGTCTGCACTCTAGGCAAGCTGGGAACGGAAGACCACTATGGAGATTTCTCCCAGTCCGCTCTTCACCTCGGTTTCCCCTCCAGCAAAATCACTTACGCCAATTTCAGCGCAAATCGCGTTAATTATGTGTCACTTGCCAGCACTGACCAATGCCTGCTCTGGGAAGTGAACAAATTCCCACAAAATTTCCCTTCCTCTCAACTTCTGCTGTTTCGCTCCTCCCACGCCACCCATCAAGTTCAGCGTCTGCACAAAACACCAATTTTTCCGTAATTCTGAGTCCCAGGAGAGTACTTCAAATTCCTTGGTCCTACGTTCCTATCGGAGGCCGGCGTATTTCATTCTGTCGCTCTTCATCTAATTTACTTCAGACTCTGTGGATCGTGAATTCAGCGTGAAGTTGCTATAGTCACGAACACACATATTTTGGCCTCTGTTGACACTCCACCTTAGCTTTGTGTGGCTTTCTCGCATGTTTCACTGAAAACAGGCTGAGAGACATTTATCAACAGGTGTACAAGTTCTCTGTCTGCTTCCTGGTACATCAGCATGGGGTCATCCACCCACTCACTGTCACTCATCTTAAGGTGGCTGGAGGCCGCGCCCCGTTACCACTTTCTCAGAGTTTGAGCTGCCCTAAGCTGCCTATTGTCACTTCCCTTCGCCGCTCCCGAGCCGGCCACGGTCAACTCTGAATACTTCCCTGGGATAAACTAGCCTCCAGTTAATCGACACATTTCCACAAAGTTTTCATGTCGTGTGAATTACTTTAAAACCATCACCCAACATTAATTATTCCAATATGTCCATACTATACCCTCTACAAGATGCATTGTGCCTTGTCAGTCATTTTTGTTCAGCCCTACTGTTCGCTCAGCGTGAGTTAGGTGATCTTTAATGACTTCATGTAAGGGGCATAGCTCTTGCCATCACATACATGTATTTCCAAAAGTGGTATCTTCTGAAGAAGGGTAAGAGTACGTCGTTAGCGTTCCAGTAGTGCTCCCTGGATATTATCAGCAACCGATTTTCAATTGAGAGTCGCCATTTGGAGCGAACAATCATCAGTAACAACTCCTAGTTCCGTATGACGATCCACAGCAGTGGCCCATGTGATTCCAACGAAACTCCATAAATTAAGATGATTACTTTTGCCTTCGCCGATTTCACTCCTGAGACATGGCAATAATGTTTGATGATCGCCTCAGACAGAATAAAACCATCACTCAGTGGCTTGAGAGATAAGATGAACAAAGACATCAAGAGTGATCTCCCCTGTGGTGCTCGCAAACGGATGGAAATTGGGGGCATCAGTTCACATCAACTACCGATGTTGTAATGCCTGTAAACATGTTCGATAATAATCTACGAAACTCAACAGTAAAACTGATCATATCAAAAATGCGAACCAGAAAGTCATGATTTACACGATCTAAGGCGTTATTAAAATCCAAAAATGCAAAGACACAACTGACAGAAGTAACAGCAGCAGCCGAAACCACATCACGGTATTTGGTGCCATGTGGAAGAATAGAGCAACCATGGAGACAACTCTGATACTCGCCAACAAAAGCAGCCGGCAAGACAGACTTCCTGCGATTTACCGTCCTCGTCACTGTCTTATAATCAAAATTCAGAAATGTGAGGGGGCAAAAGTTATCAATAGTGTTGTGACGAGGATGTTTAGGTGCCAACACAATTCTTCCCACCTTAGATGGAGAAGGTGAAGCTGACCCCCTGATCACCTCGTTCAATATGGATGTAAATGTGAAGTGGGGCCAAAAACTTTCATAAAGTTCCTTGGGGAGACCATGACTAGGCGGCGATTTGTGGGGAAGAGTAGTAACAATACGAAAAACGGCCAAAAGTTTGGTATTCTGCTCAGGCGTAAGTGGCTTACCTAGGGTCTCAATAGCCAGGTCAAAGGGAAAGACAGTAAACGGGATCCCCATCATAAAGATCCACATGGTACCAACGTAAGGCGTGGAGCTTGTCAGCTCCCGCTGTCAACTGACGGCGCTCAGCGGTGGTAAGAGAAGTAATGCAAGAGCGGCGACGTTGAGTTTGATGACGAAGCAAATGGTATCACGCACCCACAACGCATCCATCTGCCACCGTTTCAACTGCAACAACTTTGCTTTGTTGCACCGTACATCTGCAAGCCGCAGGGGGAGCAGTGATCCATACTGTCACACTTTTCATGCAAGACAGAATAATAAAATTCATGAGTTCTCCGAGAATTCCTCACCCTAGCAGCACCATAAATAACCGAAGTTTGACGGAGATACTGGTTTAGCCAGGGCAGTCACCATTCTGGAGCCATAGAGTACCTCACACCGGATCAAAGAGAGTGATCCAATACATTGTTTACCACATCATCGAGAGAAGGATCCGGCAAGTGATGGGCACTTAACATCGACTGGGAAAGGAATAGTTTCACTGGTTGCCGGTAAAGTTGAAAAGGGGCGGCCAAAGCACGGTGATCAGAAAAACTAGCAGGGATAACCTCTACTGCCTGAAAGTGAATGCGCATCCAATTCAATAAATGGGATCGACCAATCCTCCTACTAGAAGTCGCAGTAAAGTGCGTACATTTAACAAGCGTCGGATATTTATGCTCTCAAACATCTTCCAAGTGCATCGAGTGTATCATCTCGTTTGAATCTCGAAAATAATTAAAATGTGGAGACTGAGCAACCGGACGCAGAACAACGGACTCTGAGGACTCGTACATAAAATATGAATAACCTCCTCTTTATAAAAAAAAGAATGTTTAGTTGTGTGACCAGGAACAGACAGAGCACATAAAACAACCAAGGTGAGCTCAAAACGTCTGCAGCCTATTCTTCTGCCAGATTGAAGAACCTCTACCTCAGTGATGAGAATACCTTCTTGAAACAATAAGGCAGTTTCTGTCGAAAATATGGGCGCCACATTAGAAACAGTGCGAAATCCAGGGAGAGCGAAACTGATAAATAGAATAATAACAGGAACACTATATCTGCCCATGAGTCATATAAAAAACTGACGCAGCGAAGCTAGGCGCTTCTCTAATACCACTCTGTTAGCATTTAGTGTGACAAACGTATCTGCCTGAGCCACCCGTCAAGAGAAAAAACACAGAAAGAACAACAGAGCAGCACAACTACTCTACCAGTCGCCCAGCACAGCCCATTGCGGAGTCTACTAACAAATCCGAGAACGGATCCGGCTGCGAGGCGTCACAGACTGCAGCGGGCGGCGTCGGCGGATCTGACACCTCACCCTCGTCAGTCTGTGACTGCCCAGGATCCGAGAGCTGCCCAGCAGGAGGCGGCTCTGTGGTAACAGTTTCCACAACGGGAGCCGCAATAAGTGGAAAATCACGATCCCTATCGCCAAGACCTGACATAGGAACAGGGAGGGCATTGGTGTATTGCCTATTGGACTAGTGATGGAGGATGGGAATGAGACGACTCCGACACACACTTTGTCTGGGGCAGTTCTATGAGAACCACCCCTGCAGCAGCAGGAACACCAGATAAAGCCTCCCTTGTCTCCACCTCGCCAGGGCAATGTGTTGCCACACTACTGGCAGGAGTGACAGACAAACATGGTTCAGGGGACTGTGGGACAGGAGAAGGTACAGCTAATTCATCAGCATCCTGAGGGTGGCGCCACTTAGTACGAATCGCGCGCGCCACCATCCCAGTAGTAGCAGGAACGGAATTAGGCTTTGCTTGCAGTAATGGAAAATCAATGCAGTGAAAGTGAGACTGTCAGGTGATCTCCAGAAATGAGGGAAGATGTAGCTGCAATTTGTCTCCATAGGGATAAAGTGAGCATCCATAAACTTACAGCCATGTTCGAAGGAAGGCCACAAAACAAAAACTCTCCACAGGCAAGTTCAGAGATTCCCGGATGCCCATTTTCATTGCATAGAAAGGGGTCCCACCTGTCCATTTTACGTAGTATGAATATGACAGCTACAAACTAGCAAATGAGATGTAATGTTCTCTTTGATTTGCATTTCCACAGAATATATGCAGCTATAACAGTGTAGCTTGTATTAACTTGACCAACGTTCACAGCGAATGCCTCTCACGTCACAATACTACCGCAAAACTACCTTAAGATAAATTTCCGCTACCTCCACAGAGAGATTGAATACTCCAATGTTCGTACATTCAATATCTGCATTCACAACAGACCGAACCATCTCTATACTGGAAGGGAACCTGAGTACCATGCTTTAATAGGAACTTCTCTACTTGTAGGGAACACGAATTTCACAAGAACACATGAATCTCAGTATCAAAATAGGCAGTAGGCACCTGGTCCGAGGTAACATGAAAAATATCAACTAACCAGTCATCTAAAGAAACGGGCAACACGTTATGTGTCGACTTGTCACATGAAAAACCCACATCCCCTTTATGCGGAATACTCTTGGATGTCATGAGACAGAAAGAGTCGTGGACTAGGTCACTGTCAGACACACACACACAAAGGCACAAACACCACTGAAGCGAAGAACTTCAAAACACTTGCGATGCTGCAGCGATGCTCGCTCAGTGCACGAGGTGGAAATGATAACCTCTTAGACATGCTAACACTGCGGTCATAGCATCTAACAAACTGCCCTAGCATGCCTTCTTCACAACCAGATTCTCAATTTATCCACACATTACTAATGTGGTGGCTCTCACCCGTTAACCTCATCTCATTGCGTTAAGCAGATTCTCATAAGAATTCGGGCATGGTGTGCATCTGCACTGAAGGGATCATTGGCTGTCCTCGCATCAGTTATACACTGATGGGCCAGGACATTAGGGTCACCAATCTACTAGTGATATAAATCCATCCATGTGAAAGCAGCGTCACCTGGTGAAGAGTGACTGTTAGTCACACACATGCACAGTGCATGTAGTATGAGTGAGCATGCTGTCTTTGTGTGGAACAGGCAAGGCACGCGATCTATCTGAGTTTTAACGAGGGCAGATTGTGATGGCGCAGAGGCTTACTAATAGCATTTCAGAAACTGCACAACTTGTCGGGTGTTCAGGAAGTGCTGTGTTGAGTGTCTTCAACATATGGCGAAACCATGGCGAAACCGTGTCCAGATATTGTAGGATTGGGTGGCCACCCCTCATTACAGATGTCAAATGTCGTGTAGACTGGATGGACTTGTAGAGCAGGACCCACAGCGAACTGTGGCAGAACTAACATCAGGCTTCAACGTAGAGCGGAATAAAAGTTTGTCTGAACACAAATTGCACACAAAACTCTTAACAATGGGCATCCATAGGCAATGACCTATGCAATGAAAATGTTAACACCATGTCATCGGCAACTAAGTGGTCAGAGGCACTGGATATTAGCTCAGTGGCAGGGCATTGCACAGTCTGATGAATCCCGAAACCTTCTCCATCATGCTGATTGGAAGGCACAAACCCGTCGTCTTCCAGGGGAGCAGCTCCCTGACGCTTGTACTGCAGGGCAGAGACAAGATGGTGGTGGTGGCGCCATTACGCTCTGGGTAATATTCATGTGGACATATGTGGGTCCAGTGCAGCTCATGCAAGGAGTATCATACACAGCTTGCAGACCACGTGCACCTCTTTATGACGATCTTGTTTCTGGTGGCAGTGGCCTTTTCCTTCAACAAAATAATACGGCATGTCATAAAGCCAGAATTGTGATGGAGTGGTTAGAGTAACAGAGTGGTAAGATCCAATTAATGGGCTGGCCCTGACCCAACCCATCTGGGATGTGATTGAATGTCGTATCAGAGCTCATCGCCTCCCTCCCAGGAATTTACGGGAGTTAAGTGACTTACGTGTGCACATGTGGTGCCAACACTCTCCAATGACGTACCAAGACCTCATTTCTTCCATGCCATGACGAATCGCCAATGTTATCTGTGCGAAATGTCGACATACTGGCCTTTAGGTAATTGAACATAATGTTCTGGCTGATCATTGTATATGAGGTGTATGTTCTTTTGGACATGTCCATAAAAGCACACACCACATATATGCAGTCCACAGTTTTGCTCTGCCACCCACTTAAATGCAGAATGAAGTGTCAGGACTCAACCTGGGAAACATAACAACTGTAGGTGGGATTCTCATAGCTCATTTGCTATTACATTACACCCACAACTGCCCTCCTCCCCATCCTCCCCCACCACCTACCTTAGGGAACTATGGACATCCCCCTCAATAAGCTTTTCCAATTAAAATTTTTAACATGTTGTTCGAAACTGCTCCAGACATTTGATGGCTGTCCTGGGAGACATGTGTACACACCACACACAAGTATTTAAACCGGCAGGCACACAAATGTTTCCAATTTCATATATTTATAAGGGAAGTCCAAATTCAGCAGAAAATTTTGGTGGCCATTCAGAGTTTTTACATGTGTACTTTGTATAAGCTGGTGTCACCACTGACACAACATGGAATAATTGACCATGTTTGCCAATACATAGCAAAACATTTTTTTGTTATGCATTTCATAAACTTTTTAGCAATGCACATATCTGATTTAAACATAAACTCTTACTGTCAAATTACCTGATAAATATGGTTCTTTTTTCTTTCACCCTGTGAAGCACTGAGTCTAGATGTAATTTCACATTGTACTTTATCATTGCTATCCATTTGTTTTCGAATTGCATCATCAGTAACTTTATGCTCTAATGCCTCTGGAACACCCTTAACTTCAAACCTAGGATTATTCTCTTTGTCAATTATCATCAACCCTTCCTTATCGTTATAAACAATCCTGTTATTACTCTGAATAAATTAAAAATATTGCTCTGACTCTAAACTAAATTAGCACAAGTTAAAGCAGCCTTAGGACTGTGCCTTGATATGTTTGGGACTGTAACAATTTAATACAAAACTTTTTTATTAGGGAAAATTTTTATTTATAATTTTTAATTTATTTCATTAAAACTTTCTTTAAATCAACATGTTATCAGCGCTAACATATAGATCTGTTTTATAGATAAATATTGTATTATATTTTATATCTGGCTGGGGAATGATTCACTCCTGCACACATTTTCATATGTTTTTTGATATCTTCCACTAAGATAATCTTCAATTGCTTTTTGTGGATTATCATAAATTTTTATATATAAATGGCTACACTACGAATGAGAAAGTTAACACTTCCATTTTTTCTCTCTGTGGATTATCCTGATGATGAAGATATATCAACATTCATAAATCAATTATCTGATGAGAGTATGAATTATTTATTCGATTTGAATGGAAATAAATGTGTATTGTTTATGAATACTTCCAAAAACGAACTACTGGTACCTATATATTATATCTGAGTTAACTGCTCTTAAAATGTTGCCTGACTCATTCCATAAATTCTTATAATTTCTAATAACTGTATAACCTTTAGATTCAAGAAGATCTTATAGTGCTTTTCTAACCACATTAGGGTTACGTGGATATTAGTTGTAGATTTCATAAATAATGGGAGCTAGTTCCTCTCTAGGCAGAGCACCTAACAGGTTGAATATATTCTGCTAATATTACAATATTGTCATATACGTTATTTTTAGTTTCATCGTTGCTTGGATCATATTTGTTTAGCATCAAAATATTTTCATCATCAATAAAGCTATCTAAGTAATATTTTATGTCATCAGATTTCATGTTGTACAGTTATTTGCCTTCTTCATTTGTGAAACACTTAAAACTAGATATAAACTTTTCCTACATCACCCTGTAGTTGATTCACTCTTTGGTGTACAGATAAAAAGTTTGTCACCTGATTGTTCTCCTGTGTTGTATGTAGATAATCTAGATTTGATTAACTTGCTTGTTGTTCCACCAACTTTAAAGAAATGATCTTTCTGTAGTGTATCTATTGTATATCAGTGGTGATGACGTAGGTAACATCATTCAGTACTATTTTATGGCTTACTTGTATTAGTTTCTTATTCTTCAATTTTTCTCTTTCTAGCTGTATAGCATATTGTTGTTTTTGTTCTTCTATTTCAAATCCACTTTCCAACTCTGTAGCTTGTTGTTCAATAATGTTTTCAGCTTGAATGATTTTACATTCTGCTATATATTTTTAAAAAATCATTTAATATTTTTTCTATACCCAAATAATAATTTTCCACTTGCCTGCATTGTTTATTATTCAGTGATATGACTGTTTGCTTGAAATCCTTTCTTTTGAACAAGATTATTTGATGTTAAAGTTTTACTTTAATTTGAATTTGTTAATATTCTGGCGCTAATGGGTTATTATATTTTATGTCTGTGAATGGAATTTCATTATCGAAACAATAGTTAATCTTCTTTTGTAAAAGTTTTCAAGGATTAAATTTTACTCCCTCAAATTCCATATATAAGATACATAATATCCTTCCTGATCAAGACATTGTACTTTTCCAACAATGGAAACCAAATATCTTTGAACCTATAACCTAGATTTAAGTGATAGTTGTTATGGTTAATAAATTCAAATAATTTCACTAATGGTACTTTTGAAGAGCAAACAGCACTAGAGACACCTGAAATAGATGTACTCGAAAATGGTTCCATGTAATTAGCAATTTTTTTATTTTGAAGATTTTTATTTTTGTGAAATTTACTTTAATTTTTTTCCATTTTTTGGGGTGGATCCTCATCCACTATGCAGTACCATAATGAAATAAAATATAATAACTCTGGGGGTGAAATATTTCCCATAGTGGCTACAACAACATCAACCATGTACTGATGAATTCTATTGTGCAAGAACTACAAGGTAAAGGAAACAAACTAGGATTACAGGTTTTCCAAACCAAGAAAACAACAACTTATTTTCCTTATCATCAATAAAATCGACAGCAACACGAACATCAACAACAACAATTAGGTGGATGAAATAAAACCTAAAGAATAACTTTCCCAAATGATTCATCTTATGTTTGAAAACTTAAATTTTATCAATTGCATTTAACAAATGAAGCTGAAGAAGATATAGTTGTTGATTATATTAAAAGGAAAATCCGTTTGTTGAATTTTATGGAAACATCTAATATCAGGATGTTATCAAATATATGAAAACTATATGAGATAAATAACATTGGGAATATAATTTGGGTGTCATGAAATAATCTGAAAATTTCATGAGAGAGTATGAAGATAAATTTGATTAGGTGCATGTACCTAGGAACAAAATTATCTGAAGATTTTATCAGACAATTTCAGAATAAAATAAATTGGCACTCTATATCAACTTTTCAAAAATTGTCAGAGGATTTTATAAGAGAATTTCAAAACAAAATAGATTGGGTTGTTACATTATATAATCAAAAATTACCTGAAGATTTTACAAGTAAATTTCAAGATAAAGTAAGTTGTGATGATATATCATTTGACTTGAATCAATCTGAGGATTTTGTGTGGTAGTGTCCAGATAAATTAAACTGGGATTACATATTAGATGATCAACATTTTGTATGAAGACTGTAAAGAGAATTTCAAGACAAATCAAGTGGGATATAACACATGAACAAGAATTCTCTGAAGTTTCATGAGAGAATTTCGAGATAAATTAAATTGGGATGATATATCATGGATAAAAATGTAGTCTAAGGAATTGAAAGATAAAGTTAATTTCGAAAACAATTTAAAATGTCAACACCTATCAGCATATTTCATATAGAAGTAATAATGTATTATGAAATAATGGCATATCTTCAAGTAGGTTGCTCTGGATGTTTAACTGATCAAAATCATCAGTTTATGGAAACAAAATGCGACCATTAGTTTCATGCCTTGATACATGTTTAACAGATCATTCTTCTTGTTTGATGTGTAGAAATGTTATTAAAATTTGGAAGGTGCAAATAATTCTTATTTGGAATCAGTTTTATACTAACACAATTTCATGAAAACTAATTACAACTTCAAATAGTTCTTCTTATGTGTAGTCATTTAAAATTTTGTCTCACACTCTAGTACAAGTTTATTGAGTTGGGATCATAATTAGTCCTTAACAGCTCTTCAAAATCTGAATGTATATCTCTAATATTGTACAGCTGTTCTGTAGGTTTCTTCTTTGTGTTCTGACAACATAATAATTATATTCATATATAATTATATTCATCTGTGAAGTGTCCAGCTTTTTCCATTTTTTGTTTCAAAATGGGAGAAAATAGACCCAAATCATTAAGGGAACAGTACTGAGTGGCATATTTGAAGGTCTGGGATTATCACCTGTCCTTATATTCTTATATACTTGTATTTGTGTCTGTCTTGAAGGTTCTTTAATTACTCTATGTGTATCTTTATATGCTAAAACATCAGCAACTTGATTTGCACAAAACTATGGAGTACTCTTTTCATCATTTATCATATTTCCATGCCCATCATTGTATGATTCACTCCATTTAATAGAAAATTATTTTGATGGAATTTTTTTGTACATTCATCGATAAACATAATTTATTTCTCACTTTCTTTCAATACCTCCAAAATTGGAGGGATTCAAATTTTCAAATAGAATCCAGACTGATTTATTTTTCATTACTTTTTACCCCAATAATTTCCTGGGGCCAATAAGTTTTCTTTTTTTACAATGTTGTCTATATCTATTCATTTAGATATTCCTTGTTTTTAATAGATTTGCTGATGTAATATAATTATTTTATAATACTTTATGTTTATGTAAATGAAGATAATTTTTGTGAACATAGTAGTTGCAGTGTCAGCTGAACCAGGACACATTCTAGAGACTGCTACAGCAGTCATGCCGGCCGGTGTGGCCGTGCAGTTAAAGGCGCTTCAGCCTGGAACCGCGTGACCACTACGGTCGCAGGTTCGAATCCTGCCTCGGGCATGGATGTGTGTGATGTCCTTAGGTTAGTTAGGTTTAATTAGTTCTAAGTTCTAGGCGACTGATGACCTCAGAAGTTAAGTCGCATAGTGCGCCGAGCCATTTGAACCATTTGAACAGCAGTCACTGCCTTAGGTCTGTGGTGAAATGATAAAAATAAAGCAATAAATTATTTAAATAATAATCTGTTATTTGGATATACAACATAATCAAAAACTCAAGTGAGTCATGATGCATTCAGATAAGCATTAATGTTATTCCAATTCATGTGTAGTGTTGATATAAATAGCGAGTTAAGCAAACAGACTTTAAATTTTATGAATAGTCCTTGATGTTGAGTAACAGATGTGAATACTGGTTATAGAACTAGTATGTCTACATGGAATTTAAGAAATATATCATGGCCCTATGAAGGACCAAATAAAAAAGTATTACAAGTAACAGAGATAGCATTTCGTTTGTGGCAAAAATATATTGATAATAATTTTTTTCATACTAACAATTCTCTTGGTATTTTAGTAACAAGTAAAAGATGAACACATAATTCTGAAATACACGATCATCAGTGTCCAAACGAATTAGATGGAAACGGTAATGTGTTAGGTCTTGCATTTTTCCAGTTATGAATAATGATACAGTAGAGATATGTACAGATAAAGATGAAATGTGGTACTCGGAGACTGATGTAATATGCCAAAATTCCAGGTGAATCTATTTGAAGGATTAAGCATGAGGTTGCACATGCATTAGGTGTTTATAAAGCACTATTATCTGTACTAGAAAGGTTTAAATTTACACTTATTGCAAGGTAATTTTGATGCTATTCAGAGTCAGTATGGTAAAAAAATATAATTATCAGTAACACAGCCATCTATAACAAAATGCTTACTAACTGAACCAGGTGAATCATTATGTCAAATTAAAAATTTCAGCTATTATTTGGAAATAGAATTTTATATATTTTTATCAGAAGTGGGTATGGATAGCTGATACATACAGCTAACATCTAATTACGTAGCATTCTTACCACAAGATTTACAAAAAAGATATGGAATATATCAATGACCCTTTGGTGTAGTTGTATTGCTTGTTAGCAACTTGACATGTGTGGTAAATTTACAAACATTCCAATTAATTCCAGGATACCCAAAGACAATATCTAGTATAGGATTACATCAGCATACACCACAGATTCTTTTTATTCTTTACTGATTTTTTTTCTATACAGGATTGGATGAATGTAACTGTGCCATTATTAGAAGGGAATTTTAGGGATTACCTGCTGGAAAAATTTTGAATAGAGGTACATTAATGGATTGTTGTAAGAAGATAGAGCTGGTATGGCTGATCTGTCATTATTTTGTGATGATTGCAATAAATCATCACCATTAGTTCCTGACTTAATAACTGTGTTAAGAAATATTTTGGAAAAGGTAGTAAATTTTACTAGTATATAAGTTTCACTTCTCTTTATTAATTTTCTTGCCATATAGATGGATGCAATTAAGCAATTCAGAAGTGATCACCATAACCAATTAGCTCCATACTGTGTAAAATATGTCAAGTAGACAAAGCAATTGATAATTTTGTTTTGCAGAAATACAAAAAGATGGTTATAGGAGAATGTGTAGATCATGTTTAAATGAATATCATACAACAGCATATAATAGTAAATGGATTCCTTGTGTGTATGGGAAAAACGCTTCTATGTATTATTACAAAAATAATTTATAACGAATCCTGAGAGAATAATATTCGAAGGTATTGTTGTAGACGAAAAAATGAACAACAAGCTGAGTGTGATGACATATCTTCAAAAATGTATTGGTTGCCTAGAAATTGAAGATGCAGATTCTTTTTGTTCAGATCTATTTTCAAAAGGTAAGCATAAAAGCAGATTAAGAAATGTTTTATACTGTATAATAAAATGAGGAAATTTCCTGCAAATAAGTAGAGACCCATAATATCTGTCCTATTAAAATAGAGCAATTCAAGATTTTTGAACTTCATCATTGTTTTGGAAGGAATAATTTGATTTGATATAGGAAATTTTAAAAAAATGATCTAATTATATTTACTAAGAGAACTCAGGAAACTATTTAGAAACCATTACCTTATTCTATAATAACAACTCTGAAAATGTTCAAAATAATGAACCTAAATCTTTAAAAGACATATTTCCCTTGCCCCTAATGTATTTGAGGGATCAAGCGACAGAAGAACAGTCAGAAATTATATACTTAGTAAACAATTTACTGACAGAGTAAGGACCATAAATTCCGAAAATAATTTAAACATGACTGAGTACGATCGTTTCTTGAGTGAAAATTTTGAAAAAGTACATAAAAATTGGATTGAAATTTAGTTTTATTCTATTTTCCAAGTATTGAATGCAAAGAAGTACGGAATTTAGGTTTCATACAAAAAATTTATTTCATGAACAGAAGCAATTTGCATTTTTGATTGAAGATTTACCTACACTTCTTTTCAGTGAAAGAAATTATTTGTGATATACATTTACTCCACTTCAAGAATAAGGGAAAGTTAGATAGTCACACACGAAATTGCTTAGTTAAAAAGCAATTAGAAGCAAAATTACTAGAGAAAGGTTGGTATGTAAGTTTTAAAATTTATGTACAAAGTCCTACATGTCATTTATTCATATTTGAGAATTTGCTATAAGAAATGCCTAAGTATCAACCAAACCCAAACTTCAAACTTATTTAAATTAATTCTAAAATATCAAGTGTTAAGAAAGAAAGGTAATCATAATGGTTTGTACAACAAAGTATTAAATGATAGATATTAAGGAATAAGTGTCGAAGAATTGTGAGATAGCCATACTTTAAAGAAAGGACAATATTTAACGAAAATCTTGCTGCAATTCACATGAATAAAACCAAAATTAATTTTAAAAAAGCAGTTTACATTGAGAAATTATATTTTAGAAATTTAAAAAGAAAATTGTATGGTTTTCACTCAGTATTATGAAACCAAAATACAGTGAAAATATTGAGCTTTGCTATGGAGATATAGACACATACATATAGATTTAAAAACTGAAAGTTTCGATCAAGATATGAGATCAGATATTAATATCTTTGATTAAGCGATTATCCAAAAGATAATACACACAGCATTTCATAAATAAACAAGAAGGTTTTGGAAAAATGGAAGATAAATGTAATGGAAAAATAATGTAAGAATCTTTTGGTGTGAGAGCAAAACTGTATGCTTATACAGTTGGTACCAAGGAGGAGAAAAAATCAAAAGGTATCAAGAAGTGTGTTAAAAATAAAATAGGCTTAGAATTTAACACTAAGCTTTAAACATTAAATTTATTCAGTTGCGGTAAACGAGAAAGCATTGAGTCCTCATTGTGATAAAAATATATTTTGGAAAGTAAAATAGACACATTACCAAATGGATATTATGCAGTCTGAGACTGGGCACAGACCAGCTGCCACTGCTTTAGCTGTCTTTCACATTATCAACTGCGTCTGTCATCTTCTTCATCAGAGAAATCAAAATCTGGAATCTTTTCTTCTTCTCCACCTTTAAAAAGTGAATAACGTGATTTCCCTCCGTTTCCCTCCATTTACCCCAGTTTACCCCCATTTCCCTAATTGTTTACTAACTAAAGAAAAATTTTTTGGAAGTAACTGCTTATATTAGAATAAGTATCTAGGTTCTGTGTTATTTTTCCAAGAAAAATCCAAAGAAAATCATGGAATTTCTCTGGAGTCCGATAAAATTTTATGACTGTTTGACAATTTGGGAAAATACGAGCTAGAACTTATGCATTTATTCTACTGATGGCCCCTGCCAATATTCAGTGGTAGAATCTAGGGAGCTAAAATACACTGCCTCACAAAAAAGTGAATCATCCAAAAGAGGAAAATAGGAGGGGAAAACGAAATGGAACTTCTTCAGTTTGAGAAGGTGTGTGATGTTGTATCATTGATTACAAAGCGCAATTGCTGTGATGTTGCATCTCTTATGGGTTTGCTTTATGCACTGATTCAGTTGGAAAGGATTTCAAGAAGATATCATATCCTCTCCTGAGGCAACTGGGGACCTCGCTGCTCACTCTCCAAAACATTTGAAGAATGGGACCGCTCACCAAGTGGCCAGCATTATTATCGACAGTGGTCGTCTAAGTTAGCGAAGAACTGTCATTCACTGCTCATCACAATGCAATGCTATTTAGTAGCAGACCATACTTTGCACTCATGGCAGCACTCCAAACACAGACGCCTCTGCTGGGATGGTAACAACAGGCTGTGCATGGGAAGGTAACTCCCCAGTCTGGCTGCTGCTGGTCTCTTACCAGTGGTGTGCTGTGACACAGAACCTTGCAGGGAGTCCATTGCTTGTGCTCACATGACAGGTGTACATGTGAAGGGGATATTTTTCTCTTGGCGCACATTTCAATTCAAATGATTTATGGTGGTCAGTCGTGGCGACTAGAACCTCAAGAAGTATACCCGCCCCTGCGTTCTAATGTAGTCGAACTTTAGCTCACTGTAACATTTGAATACCCCACAGGTCTGGATACTGCAGGAGTCAACCAACCAGCAGATGGAGACCTGCAATTAGGTCCCTTTCGTACTCTGTCATGTGGTGATAACGCTGTGTCACATGTGTATGTGGCATCACTATCATTCGCAGTGATCACTCAACATCTACCGCCCCTCCCGCCTCTTTTGCACCCTAGTGGGCTAGGTAACATCACTAAAACCGAAAATCACAAATGCTAAATACTTTTGGTCATTCTATTTAACACACAGAATAGTACCACCAAACATTTACATGCCTGTTCATGGTGCGACTGCAAATAAACTTAAGTTGACTTCTGGATGTTCACTTTTTTTGTCAGTCAGTGTACTGGATTCCTGAAAATTTCGTTCAAAATTTTTCTATGCTAATAAGTAGCTCTCTCTCAACGTCCATATACAGATTTATTATTCTCGCATCCAGAGCAAACTTAATTTTCCCAATTTTCTGTTTTACAGGCTCAATAGAATTGTTAATCGGACTCTGCAACCGTTCAATATTACCCCACGATCTCTTTCGGTTCATTTCGGTCTGTATGTTTTCCTTAAGACTCAAAGGTATCAACTGACATGTTTTATAAAACTGTGCTCCTGTTTTCATCTTTAGTTTACACTCATATGTCTTTAATAAAAAGTATGCCTAATCGACGCTGTGTTATTCATGATAGGACTCTAACATTTTCTCTTTCAAACAGCTTTTGAGTGCATGTGAGAGGCATTAGGACCAAGAAACAATCGTAAACAGCAGCCTGCTCAGGTTTTGCTACGGTTAATATGGTGGCGCCGGATTCGAAGCAACTGTAGCGTACCTTTGTAGCACCACCTCCCCTTGTGACACACTGATGAGCCAAAGCATTATGACCGCTGCCTAGCGCGGCCACATGACGCGGTAGCAAAAGTGTGTGAGCGCAGCAGACACTGATGTGGTTTTCCTCCTATCGTAGATATAGGCAGTAAATAGACAGGTCCATTGACGTACGCTACTGTTTCCTCCACTCTGTTTCGTCTCACAACCATCATTCATAGAATTCGCCTCGGCTCACGTCTTTTATGAAGTTATTTCGCGTGGTGACGTAGATTTGTTCCTATTTTCCTTCCTTTACTTCTACGATGGTAAAGAGTAAGATGGAAGGGAATAGAAAAAAATCCGTAACCATCAAGAATGTCAGGCAAAAGCTAGACCAGACAAGAAGACGTACTAAGAGGAGGGTAGCGTATTTCAGGATTAGTTACCTAATTATAATCGTTTTTCGTATGTAGGTATTCGCAGAAAATTCTTATTGCAAAGCTAACATGCAGATTGCAAAGATGTACGATTTCATTCACTGTACGTATATACTGCATTCCACTTTTAGGGAAGCCAAAGACAAAATATTGTCAATATTTTTTCCTGTTTTCTCCTGAAGGTTACATCAAGTTGGTGACGTTACCTTCCCCTAAAGACAAGGACATCACCTTGTTGGGACAAACTACTATGGTCAGCGGCTGGGGATGGACTTTCAACTGTAAGTGTACTGACTCAGTTAACTTTGTAAATACCTGTCGAAATACAGTAGAGAATTAATTTTGTTTTTATCGTTTGGATCCTTTGCCCCCAGAGCCACGGTGAAATCTGTCATTGCGTCATGCTGGAAGGTATTACACTGCAGGATATTTCTGATTCCCTTTCGTGACAAAATATAGCTGCCGAACGGCACACGTTCAGTAATGACTATTTGCAAACTAATAAAGACAGCCGACCGTTGTGGCCGATCGGTTCTAGGCGCTTCAGCCCAGAAGCGCGCAGCTGCTACGGTCACAGGTTCGAATCCTGCCTCTGGCATGGATGTGTGTGAAGTCCTTAGGTTAGTTAGGTTTAAGTAGTTCTAAGTCTAGGGGACTGATGACCTCAGATGTTAAGTCCCATAGAGCTTAGAGCCATTTGAACCATTACTAACTGTAAGTGGTGTGCTTATACTGTGTTATTGTAAGCAAAACTTTATACAAATCGATTGGGCAATGCAACTCCCAGTAGCAATAACGAAATACAGCCACTGCAAAATACATGCAGCCCCTTAAGCAATGAATCCTAAGGCCCTGTTCACATAACAAATGAATTAAATTCTCTTACCTCTACAGCAGCAATGGAGTAACGCAATATAGTTTGGTTTCTCATAAAAAATATGAATAAGCTAACTACAGGTTCAGCAGTGTGCAATGCTGGCCATAATACTTGAAATTCTTTTGGCTGATAAACAAGAACATTTAAGAAAATTCAACTTCTTTAAAAACCTCTTCAACTGAACTGGGAGGCGGTACTGTTTATGGTGAATTACTAACACTGAGTTTTCTTAGCAAAATTATATTGCCAGTAAGTTGGTCTTTTCAAAAGAATCTGACAATTGAAGCCACATTACTCACAATTGATTCACAAACAATGAGATGTAGACAGCAAGTATTATCTAACTTCATTAACCCAACATAAATGTAAATCATCAAATTACATACAGCTCTGTTAACAAATCTAAAAGCATTACAAAAATTAAATATCTAACTAGTCTTTTCATCAAAACTGTTTACATACATTCTAGGGTTATCCAACAACCAAAAATTATCAGCCAACTCATCTATTTTGATGCACTGGCGAAAACAGAAATCATAACTATTTAAATCTTTACCTTCTTTGCCTGGAGACTTCTGCTTTCAGGTTTAACAATATTGTCATACCTACATAAATCTAACTCTTGGTGGCTTCACACAGCACAACACAGAAACTGCCTACTCCATTGTCTTTCTCTCACAGACAGCTACCTACAACTGTGCACCCAGCGCTCTCCTGTTCCAACAAGGCAGTACAGTATCTTTGGCTCTGCAGTCGCGCACAGTCAGCGATCCACATTGTCGAGCCTGTCAGAGATATTCATTTTTTATAGTACACTAGTTTCATATTAATTTATTAGCACTCTTATGTTATTCTGGTGCCACATACAATTGTGCCCCAGTATACTCCTTTCATAACTCTACAGCAGGGTTTAACAAATTTGGCACATATTTGGAAGTACTTTCTACAACAAATGTGTGATAAATTTATCTAACTCGAAAGAATTGATAGCACTCAGATGCACTGCTGTAAATCATGATCTGGTTATAATCTGAGTCAATTGCCTCATAAACAAGGTTGCTGGCAAATAAATCATGTAAAGCAGAATCAGTATACAATCCTAATTGTCAAGATAATGGTATAGGATTGGGCAAGGGGAAGGAAGAGTCATGGCTGAAGCCTAGGAGCATGCTGAAGTGACTGCATCATAAAGTCAATATCTTTTATGTGCATGTTCAGCAACTAATAGTGAGCCATGTGAATTGCATTCAGTGTACTCCATACTGTTTTCCTGTCATGTGCAGAGATACAAGTGGTACTCCACAACTGATTGCTGACAACCATAGTTAGCAACTACCATAATATTAGTAATGGGATGACCATCATTATCACTGTTCTTCATAATAGAGATTCTTTTGAGATCCAAAGAGCATACATAGTCACTTATGTGGGAGTATGAATACCAGTAGTAAATTACTCCAGTACCATGAACAGAGGTAGGAGACTGGATAATGGAAGGTACAAAAAGTAACAATGGTAAGGTAGTGGAAAATGACCATTTCAACCTATGTCAACATCAAGTAATTTATCTGATCAGAATAAGTTCAGTATCTTAATGAAATTACGGACAATATTAAACAACAAGGCTTTACATCAGAGGGAAGTGTCAAAAGGGAAAGTGAACTCTGAAAAAAACAACATCAATACGTGAGGCATCAGGCTGCCAATTAGATATAAAAAAACCTAACATTACTCAAAACATCACTGGTTCCTAACATTATACTGTGGTTCTCATTGGCCTTGCATATACAACATTGTGCTATAATTACATAAGAAACATGACAGTTCAATCAAGAATTGAATGGCTCTAGGTGGACTTGTACTTAGAATACATGCAAATCTCAATAACTAAAACAATTGAATAGAAAATATCAATCAGAGGCTCCAAGTGGCCTTTCTACATACATCAGTACTAATCTAAATAGCTATAAAATGTTACAGATATCGTATTTATGGCTCAAGGTGGCCTAGTTTTACATAGCACAAACATCAAAGCTGAAAAAGTATCATAAAATATCATTTACCTATAACTTTACATGGCACTCAGAAGTTGATGCATAATTCATAATGAGTATACTTAACTCAACATGGCATAGCTCTATTATATAACAATACAGCTCTGTATGGCCTGTATTAATACCTATTAGACAAATAGAATCATGGAATCAAAGTATGGTACCATGTGAGTAAAGACACAATCTTTATAGGTTGTGTAGCACCCTCGGGGCATCATAAAACTATCTAATAAATGAGCTATATCTCTAACAATGTGCACGTCTACAGTAAAGGGTTTGGGAATGATTGATAAAGGCGGCGTACTTTATCTGTAAAGAAAATGATTAACAGTCAACTGTCATATGTCTTGAGTCAAGAACAGCTATGCCCAAAGCAAAGAAAAAATGTGAGTATAGTACATGCAAACAAAAAGGCAGGAGTACTAAGTGCACTATAGCTTACTGGCTGGATAAATGTAATACACCACAGTGAATAAGGAGATAAAAAATGCAAGGATAAGATTGAATTGTAGCAATAGTGGAAGGTGTAAATGTGATTAGTAACCAGGAAAAAAAAGTCATGCATGCTAACATAAGAAGGCAGTATCATAACCAATCTCATAAGGGATGGTGAAAAAATGTTTTTGTGTGTAAAGCTTCAGTGAAAGTCTCCCACAGACAGCTCCAGTTATGTGGCACAAGGCAAGACAGATTTTCCTAGAAGGACACAACTTACACAAAATATATATTAATCATAGAATATCATTATAGAAAATCATCAATATATCAATATGATCCTCATTATTGAAGTGCAGCTCATAGTATGTACACTTACTAAACATCAATATTCCATCATTACTCCAAAAATCGGTGCAGCTCAGGGCATGAACACTCATCAACTATTCCAATAATACTCTTATATCTAACACAAAATGCAGAGAAAAGAATAACCTTAATCCTACATCTTTAAAGGCAATCTACTTAATTTACCTAGTACACTAAGGGGAAAATGTTTATAAAAGGCGTGCGAGGAAACAGTGTGAGAAGTGTCAACAGTGTTTAGGTTTCCATGTAAGTTGCTTATGTCATGCTTTCTATGTACTGCATTTCCTGCAGGTTCATGTGCTTCTGTTTTTTAGCATAATGTCTTGTTTGAATACAATGAGACTTTGTTACATTGGTTCTGCAAAAATACAGAAAATGGATGAGTGTATGTAATGAACATGAGCTACAGGGTACACTGATTTCTTAGTCTACATAGGTGAAAGCAAGTAAACTAGTGTCATCATGACGTTACAAGATATAGCAAATTAGAGCATAAGACTGGGCATAAACGAAACATGGCAACATTACAAGGTACAAACAGTGAGTAACCTAACAAAAAAATGTAATGGTAATTCATCAGACAATAGCATCCTGCAGCAGTTAGACCAACCAAGGGATGTGATCCGCTGTACACACGTCAAAATAAATGGTGTCTCTTTCAGTTGTTGTTGTCATAGACATGCATATGATAACAGAAAAATGTGCAAGGCCAAAACTTACGGTAAGAGAGCCGACCTGCAAGATTCTCCCTGCCAGGCACCCCACCACCTAATTAAATGCTGAATAATCAAGGAATCATGAAAACAAGGTACGCATGGGAAATGCGTCAGGTAAACATATCTGTGTTGTGTCACATTATTATGTACACTCATATGTAAATCAGAATAAGTATATATAATAGCTGGCAATATAAAGAAGCACATCTGCAAAAAAATTGGAAATTAGCCCAGTTCCTGAAAAATAGCAAAAAAATTTATACGAAGCTTAAAGGTGAAAAACTAAATAGTTGTGGTATGTGATCATCAAAATTCTATCTATTTACGTGAAATGAACCAGAGGAAAATTTATTCTATAAAGTGCTTGACGTTACTAATGTGATGATCGACTCGCGATTTTCTCGCTTGTAAAGTTTCGATGTGAACTGCATTGGGATGGGGAATATAACGTATCCCAAAAGGTCCAGAATATGAAAGCTCAATTTTACTGCAACGACGTTTTCATCTGTTGGATAGGTAGTGAGTGTGTACCAACACTTTCTGTCCTGTGCGAAATTCCTGGAGGCTACTCACCTGTTTTTGTTGCCATTTGCGGAGCAGTGTTGCACGCTTTATATTATTAAGTACCATGTCTATAATTTCATGGTGACATAATCTTCTTGCAGTAGGAAAAGAAACAATTTCACGAATTTTATTAGGTGGATCTATAGTTTTCAACACAAGATGCGGTGAAAGCAAAAATGTGATTGTTTTATATATATATATATATATGTGTGTGTGTGTGTGTGTGTGATGCAGATACGACAAAGTTTTCCAGTCTCTTTCATGATGCGTGCTGATGGGTATTTTGATATAAAAATGGATGTAATATTTCTAGCTTGTCATGTGCGTTTCCTTATTACTGGTCGAAATTGCGAGTCATTGTCGGAGATTACCTTCTGAACATGTCCAACATGAGGCAAAAAATGTTTAATAAAAGCGTTAGAAACAGTTCTAGCAGTGGCTTTTCGTAACGGAGTGAAAGATACAAATTTCGAAGGTAGTTCTACAGCAACGAAAATATAACAGGAACGTTTATTTGCTCGTGGAATGGGCCCAAATAGATCAACAGCTGCCGTATGTCTTAATTTCATGGGTACAATGAGGTACAGAGGGGAAATGTGAGACATCGTAGAAGATTTAGCTTTTTGACAAATTTTGCATGTCGCCAAGACTCGTCGAGTACGCTTTTCCATGTTTGTGAAATAACAATTCTGTCGTAATACCGAAAAGCATTTGCGAGCACTTTAATGGGTCTAACTCAAGTGTTTATACCAGATTAATTTATTGACAAGTTCTTCAGGTATGCAGAGAGTCCAGTCAGGGCGAGCACGGCGAAACACAACATTATTGTGCACGGCGTAGTAATTTCTGATTATTCTCTGGCTCGTGTCACGCCACAGAAATTCGATCTCTCTCCAGACGTCATCTTTGCTCTGTCCTCTGACGATCTCTTTTAACGATGGCGAACTAAAATTTTCAAAAGTTACCTGTTTAATACAGAGAAAGCTGAAATTTGTTTGACAAATATTGGCGGAGATTTCTTGCTGGTTACTGCACAGTGAGAGAGAAAGCGCATCTGCTGCAGTATTCCGGGTTCCTGCGATGTGGACGATCGTAAAATCAAATTTCTGTAAAAATTGTTTCCCAACGACTGAGTCTGTCATGTGTGAATTTAGCTGATAAAAGAAACTGAATAGCTCTGTGATCCGTGTAAACTGTTGTGTATCTACCGAGAGAAAGTCACGAAATTTCGTGGAAGCCCAAACAACACAAAATGTTTCGAGTTCGGCGATAGAATAATTTACTTCAGCCGATGTGAGGATGCGACTAGCAAACGCGATGTTCTTCTTAACAGTTGTACCATTTTCCTCTATTTCCTGAATACATGGACACCAAGAGTAGTCTTGTAAACTGTAGCAATCTAAAAATTCTTTGTCGGATCAGGATGTGATAAAAGTGGAGCGTTTAGCAAAACCCTTTTCAGACTGAGGAACTCAGAGTGTGCTTGGTCATCCCAAGACCAGACAGTATTTTTACCACTAAGATGACACAATCTAGGGGTATCTAGTGCAGAGTTCTATGAAACGACGAAAAAAATGTATCAAACCGAGGAAACTGCCAAGGTTTTTTTGGTAGACGGAATTGTAATGTCACGGGGTCGGACGTAATGCAGTCAGCCGTAATTACGTGACCTAGAAATTTAATGGAAATCTAGCCAAAATGAGATTTACTGAGGTTCACGGTAACACCTTCTGTAAGAAAAGTTTGCAATAGCATGCGAAGGATAAATTTATGTTTCGACCAAGAAGGTTCTGCAATTAGAATGTCGTCAATGTATGTGGTGATTGTGTCTTTTAACTCATTTGGAAGAATAGTATTCATTGCACGAATGAAAGCAGGGGAGGTAATTGTTAAACCAAAAGACAATTTACAAAATTGGTAGCAGTTACCGAAACAAAGGAAAGCAATGTATTTCCTGCAGTTAGGATGCAGTTGAATTTGTCAGAATCCAGATTTTAGGTCCAGAGTAGAATAGACTGACGTTCCCCTGAAATTTTTGTAAGAGATCTTCCAGCGTTTGCGGACGATCGGTTTCAGTAATGATGATTTCGTTGATCCGACGTGAATCCTACGCAAGACGAAGTGAGCCATCTTTCTTGTTAACAACGTGAAGAGGGTTAATACATTGACTAACGGCTGGTTCAGTGCTACCTTGGTCTTACGTAGCCAGAAGTTCTTGCTTGATCTCGACAGATTAACGGAATAGAATAATGTTTTGCCTTGAATGTATCATGCGGTTTTACTTGAAATTCGTAAACAAAACTGCACATCGTTCCAGGTACATTGTTAAATACTTCAGAGTGCTGTAAAGGAATATCCTGCAACTGTTGTCGCTCTTCGTCGGTTGGAGCTTTACATTCATTCACCTTACTGTTGATCGTCTGTACAATGTCATAATCGACTTCCTCAGGGATATTGTTACTACGGAAATACGTGCCTCTAAAGAGTGTCGTATGCCAATTAGTATTCTTAGATGCTGAAATGACCTCTGTTAATGTCTTGCTCCTCAGCTGAAAAAGTATTCTGAAAAGTGACATAGTTGTTGCGTATCGGATTTCAGTATAAGTAACTACTTCTTAAAGTTGATAACAACGTCATGTTCGACAAGGAAATCCATACCAAGGATGGCGTCGGTTGTTAAGCGAGGAACGATCCAGAAATTAGCATGAAATGTGTGATCAGCAAGTATGAAAGATAGGTGGGTTTGCAGTTTCACATCTACTCCCTTGTTGGAGGCTGTGCCTCGAACTTTCGCCTTACTAAGTGGAAAGGTGGCACAGGTATTGTCAGAGTTACATTTCTGAAATGCTGTTTCATTTATCACCGTTACTGGTGCACCAGAGTCGATCACTGCAGAAAATAAATACCAACCAATTTTAATTTCAACTACGGAATAGGAAATATTGAGTTTGGTGTCTCTCTCGTAACAATGTGTCCCTAATGTTGTCGATGGTTGTGACGTTTTGCTGAACGGTATTATGAGTAGGAGAATTGGAGCGCACGTTTTGCGGTTGAACAGCGTCGGTAGTTTCCATTCGGGCGTTAGTAGTAGTTGGGTGGCAGAAGATTGCTGTGTTGGTTCAATTATATGTACTGTGTGGTTGCTTTTGTTTGCAGAATAAAGTGGCGGATGGAAACGAACATTAGATTCTTTAAGAATGAACTGAGACTGCTGTGGCTGATTGTGATGGAAGTTTGTCGCCAAAATTCGCTTAAATTGTTGATTATTCCCTTCATGCCTGTAGTGAAAATTTCTTTACCGTTGATCGTTTCGAGGTGACTGTTGCTGTTGCGTAAAATTACTAACTGTGCTGTACTGGCAAATCTGGGTGGTGGCACGCTGACCTTATTGTTGTTGATTATTTCCGGGCTGCTGCGTAAAGAACTACGGCTGGAAACTGTGATTGTTGGTGTCGAAATTCTGATATAGCTGCTGCTGCTGCTGAATATAATGGCTGTCAAAATGTCTCTTACTAAAATGTTCGTGAAAATCGTTATCAAAACCAGACCTTTTTATTTCTCTTGTTATGGAATGGGCGGGATTGCTCCTGGTAACCGAGATGCACCTTGAATGCTTTTATTAAAGTTTTTTTTGGCAAATGAGAGGTCCGATTGCTGAATTTCTAATAATTGTAGAATCCCTGAAAGCTGAGATGCTTTCCGTTTGCTGTCCAGTGAGAAGCGAAACTCGTAATGAGTGTTGAGATGAGTAATTGTATGAGCGCAGATTGGCTATACGGTTCGGTCAGGTACTGGTTTTGTTGGACCATATACTTAAAAAATCTGGGTGATAGTGGGTAAAGTGAAGTGTTAAAAATTGGGTAAATTGATTAGTTGGTCTTTAATGCCTCGCAGAGTGGTTTCTTATCAATACGCAGATAGAAATGCATTTTGAAACTCTTCGATGGAGTGACATTGCCTTGCTATGGGTCTCATACCCACCGGAGGTTCTCTCTCTAAAATGCTGCAGATAAATTCGAGGTTGTGTGTCACTGGTCAGTTTGGTGGCAGTGAAAATGAAAATTGCTGCACCCAATCAAGGGGATGCAGATCTGTGCGGTTACTTCTAAATACCCTGAATTGCGTTACAGGTAAGAAATGGTTCAAATGGCTGTGAGCACTATGAGACTTAACATCTGAGGTCATCAGTCCCCTAGAACTTAGAACTACTTACAGCTAATTAACCTGAGGACATCACACACATCCATGTGCGAGGCAGGATTCGAACCTGCGACCGTAGCGGTTGCGCGGTTCCAGACTGAAGCGCCTAGAACCGTTCGGCCACAGCGGCCGGTAAATAGGAAATGTTTATCGTCGAATCCTTCGTGTTGTAGATTTTGATTATGAGATGACTGCTTTGTATCAATGTCACACACTCTTTGTAGTCTGCTCATATTATTGTGAGGCTGAAAAGTAGGTGATTGTTGCTGTTACGCGTTAGTTTCAAACTGATTACGTGGAGATAATTTTCTGATATTGTCCACTTCCTGATGTAAACTGTTGACCTTCCTGTGTAGTGAACTGAGTGGTGGTGTCAACTTGTGTTTCTCGTATGATGGAAAATTGGTCATAATTTTTATTAAACCGTTCACTGAACTGATTATTTTGTTTAACCATCATTTCGTCACTCTTATTAAATCGATCATTGAATATGTGGATGGGATTTTGAAACATCGCTTCCATATTACTTGGAATTGATGCGTCGGGTGTCACCTGTGTTGTGCTCTGTGATGTGGAGACATCATCTGCATCCATGGACGTTTCGTTTGTTGGATTGTCTGCACAGTCACCGCTAATAAAATCCGACAGATTTCCAAGAACAGACTGAGCACTTTGCACTATTTCTCCCTCTGAGATATTATTGGCGATCAGGCCAATTGTGTGAGAAGTAGGCAAATCACCGACCTCACTCGGGAAACAGTCAAGTTTTGAATTGTGCACATCAGCTATGCACAGATCAGCAGCGTCCGCAATACCGGAATCTACTGTCTGATTACTAGGCAAATTAGTGGGTGAAATTACAGTCTCAACAATTAGTTCATTATTTTCTGAAACGGAACTCACGTTCTCTGTTCTGCTTTGTGACTGTTGCACCACAGAGTGGTCACTATCATTCTCACCACTTTGTCAATAATCGGAAAGTCGTCCATTTCGGTATCTTTAATTGTAAGATTACCCGCCGGAACCTCAACAGTTGTGCGCGACATCTTAAATCACATACACGGTGCAAATCCAAAGACAAAATTTAAACACTCAGCTCAATGAAAAAAAAACAAGGCGGAGCATAAGAATGTCGATGAACTGTGGAAGAATTTTTATACAAGTTAGTGAACTGCATTGGGGTACCCTTTTATGTGGCACCAGAATAAGATAAGAATATTAATAAATTCATATGAAACTAGTGTACTATAAAAAATGAAAATCTCTGACAGGCTCGACAACGTGGATCGCTGACTGTGCGCGACTGCAGAGCCAAAGATACTGTACTGCCTTGTTGGAACAGGAGAGCGCTGGGTGCACAGTTGTAGGTAGCTGTCTGTGAGAGAAAGACAATGGAGTAGGCAGTTTCTGTGTTGTGCTGTGTGAAGCCACCAAGAGTTAGATTTATGTAGGTATGACAATATTGTTAAACCTGAAAGCAGAAGTCTCCAGGCAAAGAAGGTAAAGATTTAAATAGTTATGATTTCTGTTTTCGCCAGTGCATCAAAATAGATGAGTTGGCTGATAATTTTTGGTTGTTGAATAACCCCAGAATGTATGTAAACAGTTTTGATGAAAAGACTAGTTAGATATTTAATTTTTGTAATGCTTTTAGATTTGTTAACAGAGCTGTATATAATTTGATGATTTACATTTATGTTGGGTTAATGAAGTTAGATAATACTTGCTGTCTACATCTCATTGTTTGTGAATCAATTGTGAGTAATGTGGCTTCAATTGTCAGATTCTTTTGAAAAGACCAACTTACTGGCAATATAATTTTACTAAGAAAACTCAGTGTTAGTAATTCACCATAAACAGTACCGCCTCACAGTTCAGTTGAAGAGGTTTTTAAAGAAGTTGAATTTTCTTAAATGTTCTTGTTTATCAGCCAAAAGAATTTCAAGTATTATGGCCAGCATTGCACACTGCTGAACCTGTAGTTAGCTTATTCATATTTTTTATGAGAAACCAAACTATATTGCGTTACTCCATTGCTGCTGTAGAGGTAAGAGAATTTAATTCATTTGTTATGTGAACAGGGCCTTAGGATTCATTGCTTAAGGGACTGCATGTATTTTGCAGTGGCTGTATTTCGTTATTGCTACTGGGAGTTGCATTGCCCAATCGATTTGTATAAAGTTTTGCTTACAATAACACAGAGTAAGATCACCACTTGCAGTTACAACACACAACACGACAATTCGAGTTCTGTATGTATTCCATAGTTCAGACATTCGTTCAGCGCAATCATAAAGTAATTATTTCAAGTAATTTTTAAAGAACGATACAAGTGCATAGTGCTTATTTTCTTTCCGCAAGACCTTATTAGATGTTTGCTTGCGACACTCAATAATTTAATGTGACTGTATTAATGAATTCATTGTTAATGAAAGTGTAGATTTTAAAACAGAAAGAACGTCAGCATCGATTGTACCATCATCTGTCTTTTCTAATGCAGACGTAGATTTCAGCTGACAGTGCAGTTGTCATCAGTGGGTTAAAAGTGCTCGTGTGGACTTAACATGATTATAACGACTCATCTTCCAATCTAACTTAGGTATATAGAAGCATTACTCAAACTTACTGTGTGCTAACACCTGTTTAAAGGAAGCACATTCTCGAATATTCATTGCTGCACCATTTGTCTTGAATTTCACTGCAATTCTGCAGTTCACGCTCACCTTATCTCTCGGAAAATTGTGCATAGAAAGTTATATGACCGCTGAAGGTCGTTTCTCGAACAAATAGTTCATTTAAATTACCTTCTACTTGTACATGGTCTTTGAATGAAATATGCTTAAAGCTACTATAATCACTTTGTAGTGGAAAGGCATGAGGACGAGATGAGATGACCATAAGACTCTACAAAGATTGTGCGAAAGAATTTTCTCCCTTTCTAGTAGCAGCTCGCCATAGTTCACGTGAGCAATGAAGGGCACTTAGAGACTGGAAAAAAGTGCAGATCATTTCCGTCTTCAAGAAGGGTCATAGGGCAGATGCACATTATTAGAGGGTTACAACGACCCTGGTTTCAAAACAACATCTCACAGTTCATGCATTTCGGGTTCCGCTGGATAGGTCAGGAGTCCACTACACGCAACAAGCGGCTACACGGGTAGCAGGGGTTGTGTGGCGTGGGCTGGGCGGTTTTTTAGGTTAGATGGCCTTGGGCAAGTACAGAAAGGGCAACAGCTTCAACGGGTACGGGGCAAAGTCAGGACATGCGGGGACCAAGCAGCAATCGGTATTGTAATTGTCAACTGTCGAAGCTGCGTTGGTAAAGTACCGGAACTTCAAGCGCTGATAGAAAGCACCGAAGCTGAAATCGTTATAGGTACAGAAAGCTGGCTTAAGCCAGAGATAAATTCTGCCGAAATTTTTACAAAGGTACAGACGGTGTTTAGAAAGGATAGATTGCATGCAACCGGTGGTGGAGTGTTCGTCGCTGTTAGTAGTAGTTTATCCTGTAGTGAAGTAGAAGTGGATAGTTCCTGTGAATTATTATGGGTGGAGGTTACACTAAACAACCGAACTAGGTTAATAATTGGCTCCTTTTACCGACCTCTCGACTCAGCAGCATTAGTGGCAGAGCAACTGAGAGAAAATTTGGAATACATTTCACATAAATTTTCTCAGCATGTTATAGTCTTAGGTGGAGATTTCAATTTACCAGATATAGACTGGGACACTCAGATGTTTAGGACGGGTGGTAGGGACAGAGCATCGAGTGACATTATACTGAGTGCACTATCCGAAAATTACCTCGACCAATTAAACAGAGAACCGACTCGTGGAGATAACATCTTGGACCTACTGATAACAAACAGACCCGAACTTTTCGACTCTGTATGTACAGAACAGGGAATCAGTGATCATAAGGCCGTTGCAGCATCCCTGAATATGGAAGTTAATAGGAATATAAAAAAAGGGAGGAAGGTTTATCTGTTTAGCAAGAGTAATAGAAGGCAGATTTCAGACTACCTAACAGATCAAAACGAAAATTTCTGTTCCGACACTGACAATGTTGAGTGTTTATGGAAAAAGTTCAAGGCAATCGTAAAATGCGTTTTAGACAGGTACGTGCCGAGTAAAACTGTGAGGGACGGGAAAAACCCACCGTGGTACAACAACAAAGTTAGGAAACTACTGCGAAAGCAAAGAGAGCTCCACTCCAAGTTTAAACGCAGCCAAAACCTCTCAGACAAACAGAAGCTAAACGATGTCAAAGTTTGCGTAAGGAGGGCTATGCGTGAAGCGTTCAGTGAATTCCAAAGTAAAATTCTATGTACCGACTTGACAGAAAATCCTAGGAAGTTCTGGTCTTACGTTAAATCAGTAAGTGGCTCGAAACAGCATATGCAGACACTACGGGATGATGATGGCATTGAAACAGAGGATGACACGCGTAAAGCTGAAATACTAAACACCTTTTTCCAAAGCTGTTTCACAGAGGAAGACCGCACTGCAGTTCCTTCTGTAAATCCTCGCACAAACGAAAAAATGGCTGACATCGAAATAAGTGTCCAAGGAATAGAAAACCAACTGGAATCACTCAATAGAGGAAAGTCCACTGGACCTGACGGGATTCCAATTCGATTCTACACAGAGTACGCGAAAGAACTTGCCCCCCTTCTAACAGCCGTGTACCGCAAGTCTCTAGAGGAACGGAGGGTTCCAAATGATTGGAAAAGGCCACAGATAGTCCCAGTCTTCAAGAAGGGTCGTCGAGCAGATGCGCAAAACTATAGACCTATATCTCTGACGTCGATCTCTTGTAGAATTTTAGAACATGTTTTTTGCTCGCGTATCATGTCATTTCTGGAAACCCAGAATCTACTATGTAGGAAACAACATGGATTCCGGAAACAGCGATCGTGTGAGACCCAACTCGCCTTATTTGTTCATGAGACCCAGAAAATATTAGATACAGGCTCCCAGGTAGATGCTATTTTTCTTGACTTCCGGAAGGCGTTCGATACAGTTCCGCACTGTCGCCTGATAAACAAAGTAAGAGCCTACGGAATATCAGACCAGCTGTGTGGCTGGATTGAAGAGTTTTTAGCAAACAGAACACAGTATGTTGTTATCAATGGAGACACGTCTACAGACGTTAAAGTAACCTCTGGCGTGCCACAGGGGAGTGTTATGGGACCATTGCTTTTCACAATATATATAAATGACTTAGTAGATAGTGTCGGAAGTTCCATGCGGCTTTTCGCGGATGATGCTGTAGTATACAGAGAAGTTGCAGCATTAGAAAATTGTAGCGAAATGCAGGAAGATCTGCAGCGGATAGGCACTTGGTGCAGGGAGTGGCAACTGACCCTTAACATAGACAAATGTAATGTATTGCGAATACATAGAAAGAAGGATCCTTTATTGTATGATTATATGATAGCGGACAAACACTGGTAGCAGTTACGTCTGTAAAATATCTGGGAGTATGCGTGCGGAATGATTTGAAGTGGAATGATCATATAAAATTAATTGTTGGTAAGGCGGGTACCAGGTTGAGATTCATTGGGAGAGTGCTTAGAAAATGTAGTCCATCAACAAAGGAGGTGGCTTACAAAACACTCGTTCGACCTATACTTGAGTATTGCTCATCAGTGTGGGATCCGTACCAGGTCGGGTTGACGGAAGAGATAGAGAAGATCCAAAGAAGAGCGGCGCGTTTCGTTACCGGGTTATTTGGTAACCGTGATAGCGTTACGGAGATGCTTAATAAACTCAAGTGGCAGACTCTGCAAGAGAGGCGCTCTGTATCGCGGTGTAACTTGCTCGCCAGGTTTCGAGAGGGTGCGTTTCTGGATGAGGTATCGAATATATTGCTTCCCCCTACTTATACCTCCCGAGGAGATCACGAATGTAAAATTAGAGAGATTAGAGCGCGCACGGAGGCTTTCAGACAGTCGTTCTTCCCGCGAACCATACGCGACTGGAACAGGAAAGGGAGGTAATGACAGTGGCACGTAAAGTGTCCTCCGCCACACGCCGTTGGGTGGCTTGCGGAGTATCAATGTTGATGTAGATGTAGATGTAGATACAGAAGTCTTCAAAACACAGTGGTGTTGAGCATATGACCACCTTCCCTTTCCACCCACTGGGCAGTTCGGAAGCTGAGTGCACGCTCACGACAGGGAAATTGCAAAAGCGATAGACAGTTGCTACAGTTGCGACAGTTGACTCCTGGGGAACACTGTCGCAACCTACCACACAGTCCACACAAGTATGTGTAGTCCAGCAGAAATTTTAGTCGGCCACAGACCCCAGACCCTTTCGCGTCTGCTGCGCCCGACATGTACTCCAACCATACTTAGGTTTGTACAAGCATTATTTTGAGTAATGCTTGTACATGCCTAAGTTAGATTCGAATATGTGCGTTATAATTTCGTTGAGTCCACAGGACCACTTATAGCACACTAACGAAGTTTAGATCTGAATAAAAAAGACGGATAACAGTACAACAGATGCTGACCTTCTTCTTTCCGTGGATTACACCACTGCCATGGTGCACACTTATTCCCATAGAATCGAACATGATGAATATAGCTTTTTATATGTATACGATTGTCTGTACCAAGGACACTCTTTAATATCTGCAGTGGAACAGCTATTCTGTTATACCATGTATCCTAAACGACATAATTCACAACATGTCAGATCTGACAGATTTGTGAATCTAAGCAGTACCTTCAAATGTCTGTTTTGTCACTATGAAGTATGTGTGTTCCTGCCTTCCAGTTAATCATAGATGGATTTCATAAGACTGCAAAACTGATACCTGATCATTATTATTGCACTTACTCACCAATGTACATACAAGTAAATGCATTTAATATGTTTGGCACTAAATAATTCAGAAAATTATGAGTAAAAGTAAGATGCTACTGGTTTGTTGTAAGCAGTGAGACATAACTAAAACAGTCTAGAAAAGGAACCCAGTAAGCAGCTTTCTACCTTGAACTGAACTATGAAACATGGCAGCCAACAGGAAATTGGTAACATGTCACACAAGAGTACTTAGTCTGAGCAGCAATAGATGCCCCGTAAGGTACTGCTGCTCTTCTATGCACAATGCAAAAACAACCAGGAAGTCGACCATAGAGGGATGTAATGACCTGTACATCGATATCATATTATTGAACAAGCAAATTCACGCAAGTGAGAAATCAGTAATCAGAGTAGGGCAGTACTATTTGTTGAATGTTTCTTGGTGCCTGAGTAGACCTACTCATTCTTCATATGGAACTGGTGTAAAACATGTCATTTATGCCTCATATCAAAGATGTACACAAACAGAACTGATAACAGAATTAACGAATGCCCAAACATTCAAAAAAATGAGAAATAGGGTACAATGTGCGAGATAAATCTTCAATTTCTTTGTGTGTTTTAAGGAACATAATGGTGACACAGCAGGATTTTACTATGTAATGGCTACTATGCTGTAGAACTTAGTTGTTAGAAATATAAGGTGGAAGGAAGTACTGATCTCAAGAAATCTTCCAAATTTTGCTGATTCAAAACTAGGAATGCCAATGGTCAGGAAAACTTTGACAAGTAGTAGAATTCCCATAATTTTTTTTGTGGCTCTTCTGCAGTGTATTGACATTGGTTTTTGTTTTCCCACTAATGTATGACATAGTGACATTATCTGTTTTTTCTCTATAAGGTTTAATATCTCAATAAATGTTTTTTCCACTGCTGATTACAAAACAAAATGTTTGCAGCACCATTTCCAATTTTTGAAACTAACCATCATCCTCAGAACTTCGAAAGTAGGTAGCCCTGGCTCGCAAAAGTGAAAGGAAACACATTAGTGTTTAATGTTCATTGACGAGGTGCTCTAATAACAGCCAAAAACTCCCACAGTATTTGACCATCACAGTCAGCCAGGTCAGATTCTGGCGTTGTGGAACTGGTGGCCAATCTATAATTTCTGGGGCACTACTTTTTCCTACCCAGAGCGGAATGGGCCCTGGAAGTAGTACAGTTGGGCTGAATGGTTCTCTCTCCTGAGTCCCAGAACCTATTCCAGGTTTTGGTGAAGGGGATTGTGGCATTGTCGACTGTCTGAAGTTTCAGTGGTTGAAAGTGCATACATCCCGATAGCTCCCATTGCTGGTTATTGTTGACCCACTGTTAGTACTTAAAATGATAACAGAGGTTATAGTGGTTGCAGAAAGGCTGATTAGAAGCCCTGAATTAGACATGAGTCATGCACAGTTGGCTGCTGAGGGGAAAGGGGAACATATCGTTATGCTTGGAGCTGATTTGCACTCCTTTATATGCACCTCTGGGTGCTTGAAATCCTTAACATTTGTTGCCCTGTCGATAACAACGACGAATTTGGTCCACCTGGAGCTCTACTCGATAGTGCGAGCCCATATGTGGGAGACCACACGATAATATGGATGTGTGAATTGGCCAAGGGCTCAATGCGTCGGGCGCAGCAGGTGGCAAAATGCCTGGTGTCTGTGACAGACTTAAATTTCGCCTAGTTGAGGGAATGGCGTTGTACGCTGCGACAGAGCTGGTTAGTGGTCCCCTACTGTGAACTGTCACTATCTACGGCTTCTGTGTTTTCCTTGCCATATCCGCTCAGGTTCCGAATTGGACACTGGTTGGAAAGAGGTGGTGGTCATCTGCTCAACACCATTGTGTTTTGAAGAATTCTGAATGAGAGATCCGTGACTTTTGAGACGTTGTCGTAAACCAGGTTCGATGAAGCCCTCTGACAACGTGTATCTGTTCTACGACCTATCTTCAAAACGAGAACGAACTGCGAATTTTCCCAGTCGCTAGCCACCCATCGTTTCTCCAGCAAACTACGATTAACTGCTGCTAGAACGGGAGGAAGTTCGTTCACATAATCTTTGTAGAACCATGAAGATATCTCGTCAGGTCCTGATGCCTTTCCACTACAGAGCGATTGTAGTTCCTTTAAGCTAATTTCATTCAAACACCATTTACAAGATAATTTAAATCAATTGTTTTCAGTGGTGTTTGTTCGAGAAACAACCTTCAGCGGTCACTTATCTTTGTATGCCCAATTTTCCGCCAGACAAAGCAAGTGCAAACTGCAGAATTACAGTGAACTTCAACTGCTGTGCTACAGCAATGGATATTTGTGACTTTACTTTTAAATGAACCGTTTTTCTTCCAATAGCCGTTATAACACAATGTCTGCAGTTACATCTGTATTGCACGTGTTTTTCCTACATGAATGAAAGGCACCCATACTGATAGCTTGTATGAGGGTAGTTGAATACCTTGGTTAGAATTTATTTTCGTTTACTGCATGGTAGGGGCCTGTTGGGTATTTATTTCCCTATGAAAATAAGCTCTCTACCTCATATTTCGAAAGAGCACTTAGGTGGTATTGTCGTTCACCCATGGGTAAAATTTTATACAAAGGTGAAAATTTTCAGGGCACTGTTATTGGCGTTTGACTTGGTATGCACTGTTTGGTAGTGACAGCTTTCAGCGTTAAGTGTAGGGCGGTAACTAAAGTGATTAGGAAGGGGACAGGCTTACTGTTACATGGTAGATAAAGCAATGGTGTAGGCTTGATGAACTAACTAAGGGGATGTTCCCATGTCACAAGCATTGTGAAGCAAACTGCTAGCCTTAGCCAGGAGACGGAGGACTTGAGGAAGTTGTGAAACGATTTTTACAGGAAGAATGAGGATACAATAACTGAAGAAGCAGGGAAAAGTCTGAGTAAAGATAGATAGTTCCTGGCTCACACCAGGACTGACCCAAGTTACCCAAGACCGATACTTTTTATCTACTATAATTCCAATTCTAAATCAAGATTCTTGTATGTTCATTTAAAAACGAGCAATTTATATTAAATTACTTAGAAAAATTAATAAAAATGAATATTCTTTATTACCATATACACTTATTATAAATTAATTATTTTCTCTCACAAACGGTTTAAATAAGTAAAATAAATTTAATATGTTTGTATAAAAGGTGTATGTATGAAATTAAATAAAATGAATTATGCTGAAAGTATAAAGTAAACAAATAAATTTGCTATTGAAAAGTCCTAAACCTTTGGCTCCATATGATGGAAACCCTCAGAGGGATTTTTTAACTTCTCTATTTTTCTCATCTTCTCATCCTCCAAGAGTCCTTTTCAGCAACTCCGTAACAGCTGTTCTTCTTCTGGATCTGTTATCCATCATCTTTAATTGAGGAGGCAGAGCTTCTTGACAAGTGTCTTGATGTCTGATGACCCCCATTGCATGGGAGGCCAGCCCACTCCTGGCCTGGAGCATTCTGGGAGCAAATGTTTTCTGTATAGAGTTGGTATTCGAGTGTCAAAGTTCATTCTAAAAATGCTGATTTCATTAGTTTATTTTGGTTGAGGTGAAGTTACTTTCTTCACATTTTCGTATTTTATTTGAAGTGATGAAATGTAAATGACATGTAATGTTCCTTTACATCACTCAGAATAAGAATTAGAAAGTATATTATATGTTAAAATCAAAGTATGTTAATGTACTGTTTTAAAGGGTGATGCTTTAGCGCCATCTCTGAATGAAGTTATGAACTGCTTAGTTAATGGTGCGAGAGAATGTGTAAGTGAGACGAAGCATAGTCCATCAGTGTGTAGCCTTATCTCTGATGCCAGCACTGATGGAAGTGTGAGGTAAGTCAATATTATCTTATCTAGAAGCCACACACTGCCAGATAAATATGAACTGTAAGCTTTCAGTGCTATCAATTACCTGAGAAGGCTTACACATGACAATACCTATGTTGTATTGTATGGTTATGTGATGGAACAAGCATCGATCTCCCACAAATATTAAACGATTTCGAAAATTCAAAAGGCTAACAAATTCTGACATACGAAGTTTTTTATTTTTTATTTCTTTCTGAAAAGACTTCAAAATGAAATTCAAATGTGAATTTTAGATTACTATAACTTTTTCTAATTGTTTATTTCATTCATATAGTTCAAGATTTTCAGTAAATATTCTGTGCTGTATATTGTAAGTTACATTTTTCTTACCATACGTTGTTACATATGCTAAAGTATCTGAAGGAATTATTTCGCCGAAGGTTATGCAAGGTTTTATAGTCGTTTTCTGTTACAACATTCTTTCTACATGTCATATTAATCACATAGATTGGATAATTTGAAATAAAGGTATATGGAATTATCTCAGTGTCTGATTTGAGTAGTGTAACTCATTTAAAATCCAGATATGCATTGTATGTTTTGAGAAAATTATTTGGGAGTTTAATATTCCACATCTCCTATGGGAAAATTTCGTCTCTTCCATTTTTCAAGTATATTATAGTCTGTAGATCAACATAGTTGAGTAATGAAGAGTGAAGTAACTAATTATTTTTATAATTTCTCTGATATATAATAAATACAATATATGGGATATAAAATACTGCAGAACTAAAGTAATTTGTGATATCAAGTTAAAAACTTTTCTTACCACTCTACCCTGCAACTTCTACAGTTTGTAGTTCATAAGAAGATTTCAGAACATTTGGATTTTTCATAATATTTTCTCATTGTTTTGACTTGTAATTTGGTTTAATATTTAACAACTGGTACTCGAATTTCCACCGATTCCATTAAAATTATTCTGTCCTTAGTAAGTGTATCTGTAATTTAAATTCTAACTACATTATAATCAGGCCATCTAAGAACTGCATCTCCAGAACTAGAAGACCTAGGAAAAATTACTGTTAAAGCTCCTGCCCACATATTTTGTTTACAGTCTTTAAAAAATCAGCCAAGTAGTCCAAGTGGTTAGAATACCTTTGTTTTCTTACTGCTTACTTTTCCATTAGTGAGAATATGTCGTTCTAAGCTTATTTTATGAACAAGAAATGAAGTCAAATATAACATAGCTGTTGATGAAAGAAAAGGATGTTCAATTCCAGATAAAATATTATTTCCTTTCTATGTGGTCACAAAATCAGTTTACCACATCATTTGGAGTTAAAAAGTGGTATAAAAACCAACTAATGTAACATTTTTATAAGTTTCTCTTGTTGGAAGAGTTAATCATTTTTTAAGAATAGATGACTTATGACTCAATTGAAATAACTTACCCATTTATACTAATAACACTTTATTTGAATAAATGACAGATTACAAACCAAAAGTAAGAATTCCATAAAAGAAATCAAAAAGTAAACTTGGTGAACTTTTACCAAATTCTGTTCGACATGCAATCATAGGACGAAATGTTTCTGGAAAAACTATATTATTCATCTAGAATTATGCTCTAGCTCCAGAGTGCTTGAATTGGAATAAAATTAATCATTTGTTTTTTATTCAAAAAGTTTAGATCAACCAAATATCATGAATATATAATAATATGTAAAAAAGTTGAAGGTAAGCATAATGAAAAAATTGCTACTTTTATTGAAAACGATGGAATAATTGTTCCATTAGGTCAATGTCTAGATTATTCAGTAGTAATATTTCATGACTTTATTCTTGAAAATCAAGATATACAGAGTTAGAGTATATTTTACTAGAGGAAGACATGTACAGGAATAGATTGTTTTCATTTAGCTTAAACTTATTCAAGGATACCAAAAAGTTAGTCAGAGATAACCTTAATTTTTTAAATATTTTCAGACACAAATTTAAATCATATTTGTCATGCATTTGTTGGATGTGATTTAAAATATGTGATTATGTGTAGTATATGTTGGGAAGATCAATTTGAATTTTTTCTATAGACTTGACTGGAAAACAAAATGAAGATAAGTATAGAAATAAAACACAGAATTTCGAGGCAACATAACCATCAAATATAAATGTTACACAAAAATGTTAAATATAGACATTAGATATTAAAAATGATTGATAATGTTTTTCATTTCTAATAAATGTTTGCAAAATATGATTCAGAAGTTGTTAAAAGAGGTAAATGGAATAAAAAGAAAGCTTAAGCATTGAAAGAAAAATTCAAGCTGTGGAAAAAACAAACGTGAACAGAATATGAAAAATATATAAAAAAGATCAACCAGTTATCAATGCTATTGAACAAGTAAAACAAGGAATCGAAGGATTGGATGATAATGTATTAAAAGCTATTGGAGAAAACTGTGAAGTTGAAAAACTAATGATTCTCTATTGTCATTACACAGAAGATTTTGGAGATATACCAGATTGTAAATATTATGGAAGTCCACAATGTGATTATACACTAACAAAATCAAAAATACAGGATATATCGAAAAAGTATGAAGAAGGGACTAAAAGTAAAAACAAGCCAGGCACTGTTAAAAAAATAATGGATTGTGATGCTAAAAACATAAGTGTTAGTGAAAAAATGTTAAAGTATTTCAATTATAGAAAAGATGATGTTTTTGGATTCAAACTTGTTGGTATATTTAAATATGTTGGTAAATTAGCAGTTGAACCCAATGGAGATAAATTAGTTATTGGTGAAAAGACATATGAAAGAATAGATGGATTAATGAATCTTTGAACGGAAAAACAGATTACTACTGATTTGGGTGTAGGCAGTTGTATTATATAACTCAGGAGCATTATATTCTGAAATTAAAACAAATAAAATAAAATCGAGTACAGGTTGATGAGTATTTTTCAAACAACTATAGATTCCTCAGAATATTCAGAAATAACTTCATCTGAGTAAAAAGGTAAAGGTTTAATAAAGAATTATTCAGAACAAACCGTCGAATATTTTTGGGCAAATTATAGTAGAGATTTAATGGATAGGTCAATGGTTTGTCATGGTGAAGAATTAGCTGGAAATAAGACTTATCTTAATGAGGAATTTGGAATAACACAGATGTTAGCTAATAAACTTGATGATTTTACTATCTATAATCCCAAAGCAATTCCATATTTACTTGGATTTTTGAATGATTTTACTCACACATATTGAAAAAGTGGAAATATGGTAAAGGATTTGTAAAAATGTTAATTAAAAAACTCCCATTTGAAATGCATCTATCTGGTTATAATTACTGGGTCCTGCGACCAAATTAGATGAACGATTAGCTAGGGTGATCCAGGGATTGATCCATTAGATGAAGCTTGTAAAAAACATAATATTGCCTGTACAGATAATAAAGATTTAGAAAAAAGACACGTAGCAGATAAGGAAATTCAGTTAGCTGCGGTAGAAAGAATGCATGCAAGGGATGCTTCGTTAGAAGAAAAAATAGCTGCAACTGCAGTTAGAGGAATAACACAGGGAAAACGAGAAATGAGGAATGGGTGTAGATGTTGACGAAAATAGTTGGGGATTGTAAAATTATTAATCCCTACAAATTTTTTATCTGCATAAATGAATAACATTAGTATTGATTATACTTTGCTAACAAGTGGCTAAAGTAAACCAAAGTCAAATAAAATTAAATTAAATAATGAATAATTATATAGTATTGATGAATTTTTCACTGATGCACAAAAAAGAAATAGAGATAAAAAAACTGGTGAGGATTTACTTATTATATTAGGTATTCCTGTTTAAAAATGAATACCGAATATTATAAGATTTTGAATCTAACAAATGGACATTTTTTGAAATAAGCTGCAGCTTATAGGTCACACGTTATTGCCTATATAAATTTAGAAAATATGCAAATGGATTAGAAGCAAAAATTGATTCATAAATACAAAATTTAATTAAACAGTTTCATAAATAATTATGTACCATTTTTAAGGCAACTTAAGGATATATTGATTTTAAGGTGCAAGAACAGTAAATACAAAAGATTCAGTAATTTTGATGAGATTATTGGCTGTATGGATGTGTATTGCTTCCTTAATAACGCAATCCCAGAAAGATGATGCCGGGGACAAAACTTCCATCTTTTCATAAATCATACTATGATGTCCTATATTCAGGCAGTGTTCTGCAATTGCCGACTTTTCCGTACAACGGATAATCTCATAAACAAGAGTACGGGATTTCAACTGAGCACAGACCGGAACCCTGCATTGGGTGCTATTAAATCACGATGCGAAGTTCCAGATTCTTCAATAACAAGCCCGTCATAACATTGGCTTTGTGCGGCCGTTGGTGAGTAACGTCTGGCCACACTGTTGACAAACGCAGTGTACAGCACATGCGCGGGACAGCCGCTCTGTGATTTTCGGCAGAGGGAGTTTGAATGTGGCAAATCAGTGTGCATGCGCAATATCCGCGGCTGCGCGTTCTTCGCTCTCGTGTCCTTTAAACGGGGGCGTCGACTTGTGGATACCGTCAGTCCTTCCTAGCCACCAGCAAGATTGAACCAAATGAAGATGTCGACAGTTGCTCTGGGGAAATATTGTGGAATTTGCACAGCATGATTCGGCGGCAAACCCGTGAAGACTATTTACAACACATCCGCTGGGAAAGCTTGAAGAGTCTCATCTGGCACCTTTACAGGAAGGACATGGCGAAAAACATACGTGAGTTTGACAAGTTATGCCACAAGAGAGTGAAACACCCCCGTTTAAATTCCTTTACTGGATTTTGTATAAATGCCAAACAGTTAATTATTATGATTATATGACCGTGCGCTTAATGGATGAAAGGCTATCGTTTTTTCTGCTGTGGTTTCGGGAGTATTTCAACCGAGTGCGGCTGTTTTGCAACTGAATAGTGGAATGATTGAAAGTTTGTCTATTATTAAGGACCACAAAGGTTGTGATGTACAAACTGTATTATATTTCCCACTAACACACAAATACTGAAGCAGTTGCTACCTTCGCCTTACACATCTAATTACGATTATACCTCTTGTTGGTAGCTGATTTTAGGTATTTCGTCACACGCAATGATGATGGTTAACATCCACAACAATCCTCACTGCAATCCATGGTTGTTGCTGGCCGACGCGGCTGACGCCAAACACGAAATTCGGCACTTGTCACTTTCTGTTTCATATCACTCGCGAATCGGTATCGATGAGGCTCCACCCCACGACGATTAGGGGGACGCGCTCACTCGCCATACTCCGGTGAATTTACTTGACCACCATTCTTGCCCGTCTCTCCAGCACCAGTTGTCACTCGACACACTCCAGCACTACTCCGCACTCGACACTCGTCCCATTGCCTCCTGCAGCGCTCGACAATCGACTCCTGTCTACTATCGACCTGGGCGTTGGATACTAGCATCTATGTTCGTGGGATCATGGATCCCTTACAAGAGGTAGATTGTTAAGCAGCCTTGCATTTTTACTGAGATGCCGCGACAGGCAAACCATCCCTATGTTTGCTAAATTTAAACACTGTATAAATTCTGTGGCTGCCATTAGAATTAAATGACGTGCGAGTGCGGCACTTGTGAGAGAAATGGTGTGCTACATGCGTCAGGAATTGTACTTGGTGTCAGACAATTGCTATCACTCCATCTGAAGATTTCAGCGAACCTTTCAGCGGTATTCTGGAACTCAGTAGACAGTGCCACTTGGGCACTGGCTCACTGGACTGAACGACAAGCTAAGGTTCGTCAACTGACTAAATACGATCGACTCGAAGCCCGAACGCAAGAAGACATGCCAAGAAGACGTACCGTGTTTAATCTCACAGAAAAGAATTTGGACGACGCTGCAATTTTGGTGCTAGAGAAGGGCATGAATTTTGCACCTACACCAGGGACCATTCCAATCCGAGATGTGATTAGTAAAATAGAACAGGCTGTTGTGAAACTTCCTAAGGATGCTATCGAAGAGATAAGGTGTGACACATGCCGCATCTTGACTCAAGCTTCATCTAAGAGGTCCAACTTTAACATCACCTCAGCTGAAAGAAATGCTCTATGAGAATTGAGAGAAGACCAAGACATCGTCATCTTACCCACTGACAAAGAAAAGGCTACTGTGCTTCTGTCACACACAGAATACAGGGTCCGGCATAAAAAACTCCCCGATTACAAAGTAACGTGCAGCGGACAGTAGAAGGAGCAGAGTGGTGGGGGGCGCGTCGTTAAGTAGCTGCCTACGTGCCGTTTTCAGTGTACGCCATGGCGTGGTCTGGTGAACATCGTGCCTTCGTAGTGGAAGATTTTATTCAAAATGGCGAATCGCCTATTAATACTCAACGTGCTTTTCGCGTTCGCTTTGCGCTCGGACGACGGGACCCTGTTCCCGATAAGAAAACAATTTATTCTTGGGTTGCTAACTTTCGTGAGACAGGTTCCGCGTTAAAAAGGAAACCACCTGGACGACCACGGACTGCAACAGGCCCCGGAAATGTTGATGCAGTTAGAGCTTCAGTTCAACAATCTCCTCGACGATCCGCTAAAAAGCATGCGGCAGCATTACAGATATCTGATCGAAGTGTGAGAAGAATCTTGCATCGAGATCTTAAAATGCATCCTTACAAAATTGTAACTACGCAGGAACTGAGTGAACGAGACTGTGGTGTCCGTGTAAGTTTGTGCCAAGACCTTCTTCGGAACATTCGTCCCAACGATATTGTGATTTTTTCTGATGAAGCACACTTTCACCTTGCCGGAACAGTGAACAGCCAAAATTGCAGGTACTGGTGTGAACACAATCCCCAAGAACTTCATCAACGACCACTTCATAGCCCTAAAGTAACAGTATGGTGTGCTGTTTACAATTATGGAGTGATCGGTCCTTACTTTTTCGAAGAAAATGACAGGAATTTAACCGTCAACAGTGAACGCTATTGTACCATGCTCCGCGACTTTCTCCAACCGCAACTAAGGGAGCTTTTTGGTGAAATAGAGAACGTGTGGTTCCAGCAAGATGGTGCTACTGCCCACACAGCGCGGCAGTCACTGGCATTGGTGAAGGAAATGTTTCCTGGACATGTGATCTCGTTGCGTGGAGACATTGGCTGGCCCCCACGATCGCCGGACTTAACGCCCTGTGATTTCTTTCTTTGGGGCTATTTAAAAGCAAAAGTTTATGAACAACGTCCACAATCTTTACGAGCCCTGAAAGAAGCAATTACACAAGAGGTTGAAGCTATTCCACCTGAAATGACTCAAAGAGTAATGAATAACTTCAGGGAAAGACTCAAACAGTGTGTCGACAGTGCAGGAAGCCATTTAAGGGATGTTTTATTTAAAAAGTAAGACCATAAGAGTATTTTCTAAAATGGCATAATAAGTACTTTTATTTAGTACAAATAAAATTGTTCTACCTTATTTGGTTTTGTTTTTATTAGCTTTCCTTAAAGGGGAGGTTTTTCTGCCGGACCTTGTATAACAGCAAGATATACAAACTGCTGTATGATCCTGCATATAGTAAATTAAAAAGTGATCCGACATATAGGATCCAGAGAAAAACCGTGGAACTCCTCAGGAAGAGCTCAATTCCAGCTAAAGGCGCTAAGGGTTTATGTCAACAGGCTGCAGTTCGTCCTAGACTCTACGCCTCCCCAAGATCCATAAGAATTGGGTGCCTCTCCGTCCCATTGTAAGTAACATAGGAGCACCTACTTTATTTGTTGCAAAATACCTGACATCACTATTGGGACCTCTCGTAGGCAAGTGCCACCATCACATTCGAAACTCTGAAGGTTTCATAGGTCGCCTGAAAACTGTTGGATTGCAATCATCGGATCTGTTAGTAAGTTTCGATGTTGTGTCTTCATTTACAAAGGTGCCCTTGCAGGACTCTTTGGATCTCATTAGCAACAAGTTTGAGGAGTACATAGTAGCATTATTTAAACATGTGCTTACTTCAATATACTTATTTCATGACCAATATTTTGAACAAGTGGACGGTGTCGCCATGGGAAGTCCCCTGTCTGTGGTGGCTAATTGTTTTATGGAGGACTTTGAAGAAAAAGCACTACAGTCAGCCACTCTCAAACCCTCTTGTTTTCTGCGGAATGTGGATGATACATATGTGGTGTGGGCATATGGACTTGATACTCTACCTACATCACAATGGAAGTGGAAAAAGATGGTGCTTTACCTTTTCTTGATGTCTTGGTACCAAGGAAAGCAGATGGAACCTTGGGACACAGCGTCTATCTCAAGCCAACGCATATGCAGGCCACAAGCTGCCATCATCCTGCACAATGCGGTAGTGCATGACGTACGTTAGTTCATAGAGCACACGTGCTATCTGATCCTGAGAGCATGTCGAGTGAAATACAACATTTGAAGACAGTGTTCCGACAAAACGGTTATTCTGAGAGACAGATATGTAATGCATTCAGGCCCAGGCGAGTTCAATCTATGGAGAAGAATGAAGATATGAAGAAACCCACCACTTTGGCCTTTTCGCCGTATTTTGCTGCCATGTTGTCATGAATCGGAAGAGTCCTCGGAATATATGGAATTAAGTGTGTTTTTCGCCCATCCACAAAACTGAGAAACCTGTGGGGTTCGGTTAAGGATGAGCTTGGCCTGAGGAAAGTTGGTGTGTACAAGATTCCTTGTCAGTGTGGGGCAGCGTATATAGGCCAGCCATGCCACACAGTACAAGAACGCTGTGTTGAATACAGGACTGCGTATGACTTATGAAAAGACGGAAGTTTTATCCCTGGCGTCATCTTTCTGCGATTGCATCATTAAGGAAGCAGTACATATCCATGCAACCGATGATCTCATCAACAAGGATACAGGATTTCAACTGAGCACACCCTGGAACCATGCATTGACTGCTATTAGATCACGACGTGAAGATCAAGTCTCTTCGATAACAGGCCCGTCATAACATTGTCTTAGTACGGCCATTGGTGAGTAATGTTTGGCTGCACTGTTGACAAATGCAGCGTACAACACACACGCAGGACAGCCGGTGTGTGATTTTCGGCAGAGGGAGTTTGAATATGGCAAATCATTGCCCATGTGTTATATCTGCAGCTGTGCATTCTTCGTGTGTGTTCCTTAAACAGGGAATCGATGTGTGGATATCGTCTGATGTATCTTGTCACCAGCAACGTTGAACCACCTGAAGATGTTGGACAGTTGCTCTGAGGAAATATTGTGCTATTTACACAATGTGATTCAGCGGCAAACCCGTGAGACTATTTACAACACATCCACTGGGATAGCTTGAAGAGTCGAACATGAAGTACATTGTAATAAAGATTAACAAATATGATTTCATGTCAGAATCATTCAAGGATTTTAAATTTGGGATGATGGTACCTGACGGTCTTCAAACGTTTTGTGTATTAGATGTATATAAAGTTTAATCATGAAAAAGTAATTGTAAATTTACTCATTTTGAGAAATAATAAATTTGCATGTTCGTAGTTTATGTTTTATTTGTTATGCTATTGCCACTCCAGGTGTTGGAGTATTGATCTCTGAATTAAAGCAGATATGAATACTTTAAAAACGAATTGAAACTTATTTACTATGGTACTTAAAATTTATTCCTGAATTGTGATTAGATTTGTTTATAAAATTATTTGACTCTTTCCGTATGTATTTTTTTTTTACATTAATTTTGCATCTTCTTGATTTAAGAAGATTTTCTAGTGTTTGTCTATCATTTTTATCAGATATTCTTCATTAATTTCCTAAATAATTGGAGTTTGTTCCTCTCTAGTCAGTTCATCTAAAATAATTTTGTCAATTATTTCGTTGTTTAGTTTAGTTGTGAGTTTTTCAGAAACTTTTAACAGTTGTATTTCTTGAGGAAATAATGTTTTGTTAAATATTTTATCTTTAACTTCATAATCATTTAATTTTAGTTCATTCAACAATAAGTCACTTTATCTATCAATAAAAACATCTAAGTAATATTCTATATCTCTAAAGTTCATGTTGTACAGTTCTTTACCTTCTTTTCTATGTGATTTCAAAGCAGATTTAAACAACACTTCGATAGTATGGTGATTAACAAACCGTCTAATGTAGTAGTATTCGAATTTATCATCTTGATGTTCACAATTATTGTATATAGGTGAGCTAGATTTGATTAACTTCATTGTTGTTCCACCAACTTTATAGAAATGATCTTTTATGGTTTTTTTGTAGTCACTAAATAGATGACAACATTCTTTTTCTACTTTCGAAATTTTTCTATTTATTTGTTTTAACTTCGTATTTTTAGATTTTTCTTCTAATTGTATTGCAAGTTGTTGCTTTGTTCTTTTTCTATTTTTAATTGATTTTAAAATTCGACTGCAACTTTTCCTTTTTTATCCTTTTCAACATCTACATCTACATCTATACTCCGCGAGCCACCTTACGGTGTGTGGCGGAGGGTACTTATTGTACCACTATCTGATCCCCCCTTCCCTGTTCCATTCACGAATTGTGCGTGGGAAGAACGACTGCTTGTAAGTCTCCGTATTTGCTCTAATTTCTCGGATCTTTTCGTTGTGATCATTACACGAGATATATGAGGGCGGTAGTAATATGTTGCCCATCTCTTCCCGGAATGTGCTCTCTCGTAATTTCGATAATAAACCTCTCCGTATTGCGTAACGCCTTTCTTGAAGTGTCCGCCACTGGAGCTTGTTCAGCATCTCCGTAACGCTCTCGCGCTGACTAAATGTCCCCATGACGAATCGCGCTGCTTTTCGCTGGATCATGTCTATCTCTTCTATTAATCCAACCTGGTAAGGGTCCCATACTGATGAGCAATACTCAAGAATCGGACGAACAAGCGTTTTGTAAGCTACTTCTTTCGTCGATGAGTCACATTTTCTTAGAATTCTTCCTATGAATCTCAACCTGGCGCCTGCTTTTCCCACTATTTGTTTTATGTGATCATTCCACTTCAGATCGCTCCGGATAGTAACTCCTAAGTATTTTACGGTCGTTACCGCTTCCAATGATTTACCACCTATGGCATAATCGTACTGGAATGGATTTCTGCCCCTATGTATGCGCATTATATTACATTTATCTACGTTTAGGGAAAGCTGCCAGCTGTCGCACCATGCATTAATCCTCTGCAGGTCCTCCTGGAGTACGTACGAGTCTTCTGATGTTGCTACTTTCTTGTAGACAACCGTGTCATCTGCAAATAGCCTCACGGAGCTACCGATGTTGTCAACTAAGTCATTTATGTATATTGTAAACAATAAAGGTCCTATCACGCTTCCCTGCGGTACTCCCGAAATTACCTCTACATCTGCAGATTTTGAACCGTTAAGAATGACATGTTGTGTTCTTTCTTCTAGGAAATCCTGAATCCAATCACAAACCTGGTCCGATATTCCGTAAGCTCGTATTTTTTTTCACTAAACGTAAGTGCGGAACCGTATCAAATGCCTTCCTGAAGTCCAGGAATACGGCATCAATCTGCTCGCCAGTGTCTACGGCACTGTGAATTTCTTGGGCAAATAGGGCGAGCTGAGTTTCACATGATCTCTGTTTGCGGAATCCATGTTGGTTATGATGAAGGAGATTTGTATTATCTAAGAACGTCATAATACGAGAACACAAAACATGTTCCATTATTCTACAACAGATTGATGTAAGCGAAATAGGCCTATAATTATTCGCATCTGATCTATGACCCTTCTTGAAAATGGGAACGACCTGCGCTTTCTTCCAGTCGCTAGGTACTTTACGTTCTTCCAGCGATCTACGATAAATTGCTGATAGAAAGGGGGCAAGTTCTTTAGCATAATCACTGTAGAATCTTAAGGGTATCTCGTCTGGTCCGGATGCTTTTCCGCTACTAAGTGATAGCAGTTGTTTTTCAATTCCGATATCGTTTATTTCAATATTTTCCATTTTGGCGTCCGTGCGACGGCTGAAGTCAGGGACCGTGTTACGATTTTCCGCAGTGAAACAGTTTCGGAACACTGAATTCAGTATTTCTGCCTTTCTTCGGTCGTCCTCTGTTTCGGTGCCATCGTGGTCAACGAGTGACTGAATAGGGGATTTAGATCCGCTTACCGATTGTACATATGACCAAAACTTTTTAGGGTTCTTGTTTAGATTGTTTGCCAATGTTTTATGTTCGAATTCGTTGAATGCTTCTCTCATTGCTCTCTTTACGCTCTTTTTCGCTTCGTTCAGCTTTTCCTTATCAGCTATGATTCGACTACTCTTAAACCTATGATGAAGCTTTCTTTGTTTCCGTAGTACGTTTCGTACATGATTGTTATACCACGGTGGATCTTTCCCCTCGCTTTGGACCTTAGTCGGTACGAACTTATCTAAGGCGTACTGGACGATGTTTCTGAATTTTTTCCATTTTTGTTCCACATCCTCTTCCTCAGAAATGAACGTTTGATGGTGGTCACTCAGATATTCTGCGATTTGTGCCCTATCACTCTTGTTAAGCAAATATATTTTCCTTCCTTTCTTGGCATTTCTTATTACACTTGTAGTCATTGATGCAACCACTGACTTATGATCACTGATACCCTCTTCTACATTCACGGAGTCGAAAAGTTCCGGTCTATTTGTTGCTATGAGGTCTAAAACGTTAGCTTCACGAGTTGGTTCTCTAACTATCTGCTCGAAGTAATTCTCGGACAAGGCAGTCAGGATAATGTCACAAGAGTCTCTGTCCCTGGCTCCAGTTCTGATTGTGTGACTATCCCATTCTATACCTGGTAGATTGAAGTCTCCCCCTATTACAATAGTATGATCACGAAACTTCTTCACGACGTTCTGCAGGTTCTCTCTGAGGCGCTCAACTACTACGGTTGCAAATGCAGGTGGTCTATAGAAGCATCCGACTATCATATCTGACCCACCTTTGATACTTAACTTAACCCAGATTATTTCACATTCGCATTCGCTAATAACTTCACTGGATATTATTGAATTCTTTACTGCTATAAATACTCCTCCACCATTGGCGTTTATCCTATCCTTGCGGTATATATTCCATTCTGTGTCTAGGATTTCGTTACTGTTCACTTCCGGTTTTAACCAACTTTCCGTTCCTAATACTATATGCGCACTATTTCCTTCAATAAGAGATACTAATTCAGGAACCTTGCCCTGGATACTCCTGCAGTTTACCAATATTACGTTAACTTTTCCTGTTTTTGGTCTCTGAGGACGGACGTTCTTTATCAACGATGATAATGTCCTCTCTGGTAAGCCGTCAGGTATTTTATCGTTTCGCCCAAGGGGGGGGGTCCCTCTAACCTAAAAAAACCCCCGTGTGCACGCCACACGTACTCTACTACCCTAGTAGCTGCTTCCGGTGTGTAGTGCACGCCTGACCTGTCTAGGGGGGCCCTACAGTTCTCCACCCAATAACGGAGGTCGATGAATTTGCAACCATTATAGTCGCAGAGTCGTCTGAGCCTCTGGTTTAGACCCTCCACACGGCTCCAAACCAGAGGACCGCGATCAACTCTGGGCACTATGCTGCAGATATTAAGCTCAGCTTGCACTCCGCGTGCGATGCTGGTTGTCTTCACCAAATCAGCCAGCCCCCGGAAGGAACCAAGGATGGCCTCAGAACCCAAGCGGCAGGCGTCATTCGTTCCGACATGTGCTACTATCTGCAGCCGGTCACACCCAGTGCATTCAATAGCTGCCGGAAGGGCCTCCTCCACATTACGGACGAGACCCCCCGGCAAGCACACCGAGTGCACACTGGCATTCTTCCCCGACCTACCCGCTATTTTCCTGAGGGGCTCCATAACCCGCCTAACGTTGGAGCTCCCTATAACTAATAGGCCCGCCCTCTGTGACTGTCGGGACCTTGCCGGAGAATCGGCCACTGGCCCAACAGGCGAGGCATCCTGTGGTGGCTCAGAAACGATGTCATCACCACTAGGAAGCACCCCGTACCTGTTGGAAAGGGGTAAGGCAGCTGCCACGCGGCCAGATCCCACCTTCGCCTTTCGGCCAGGCACGCGCGAGCCCACCACTGTCCGCCATTCACCCTGGAGTGATGGCTGACCGGTAAGATGCTCACTGCCGGAAGACGCAGCGACATCAGGGGTTCCATGTGATTCCAAGGCCACCGAAGTAGGCATAGGTCTCACCACAGTTGCCCCAACGCCACTACGAGCCGACGCCTGCGCCTCGAGCTCGATGAGCCTAACAGACAAAGCCTCCACCTGCCCCCGAAGAGTGGCCAATTCTCCTTGCGTCCGCTCACAACAACCACAGTCCCTACACATGACTATGTTTACCCTACTCTATACGGTGACAAATTCCCAAGATAATCTTCTGATGAGCTACTCTGATAATCAAGAAACACTCACTGAAATACGAGACGCGAAAACTACGCTAGGTTTTCCCAGAAAAACTATTTAAAAGCTAAGCGCAGCAAATAAGTACAAAAACGCTTTATACAAACAGTACTCGCTGCTGCTGGTGCTCTCGCTCTGGCTGTCACAAGACAACTGCTGATTCAAGTGACTAGTGGCTAACGGCCGCGAAACAAACAAAAGACGGTTTTAGGGCGCTTTCTGTTCTAAACGATCAAGAAAACACTAAGAAATCTAACACGAAAACTACGTAAAGTTTTATCAAGAAATGTTAGTTACTATGCAGAGCAGATAAACACAAATAGAATCCCTTCCTTAGTGGAAGGTCGTAAACAAAATGCAAAATAAACGCTTTATACAAACAGTAGTCGCTGCTGCTGGTGCTCTCGCTCTGGCTGTCACAAGACAACTGCTGATTCAAGTGACTAGTGGCTAACGGCCGCGAAACAAACAGACGGTTTTAGGGCGCTTTCTGTTCTAAACGATCAAGAAAACACTAAGAAATCTAACACGAAAACTACGTAAAGTTTTATCAAGAACTGTTAGTTACTATGCAGAGCAGATAAACACAAATAGAATCCCTTCCTTAGTGGAAGGTCGTAAACAAAATGCAAAATAAACGCTTTATACAAACAGTACTCGCTGCTGCTGGTGCTCTCGCTCTGGCTGTCACAAGACAACTGCTGATTCAAGTGACTAGTGGCTAACGGCCGCGAAACAAACAAAAGACGGTTTTAGGGCGCTTTCTGTTCTAAACGATCAAGAAAACACTAAGAAATCTAACACGAAAACTACGTAAAGTTTTATCAAGAACTGTTAGTTACTATGCAGAGCAGATAAACACAAATAGAATCCCTTCCTTAGTGGAAGGTCGTAAACAAAATGCAAAATAAACGCTTTATACAAACAGTACTCGCTGCTGCTGGTGCTCTCGCTCTGGCTGTCACAAGACAACATATGCTGTAAATTTTGGATAATCAGCATAATATTTTTTAAGCTAATGAAATATTTTCTAACAGATTTTCTATTCTGTTTGTTCATCATCATTGATTCTTTAACATTTTCAATTGGCAATTTTAACTACATTTTTTGTATTAAAGCATATTGATTACAAGATTTTAATTCATCTTGCAGAAATGAATAATCATCTAAAATTGTAGCAAAATACTTTCCTACTTCAAGGAAAAATTCCTCTCTCTGTCAAAAACTTCTGTCTTTCATGAAGGCGTAAAATCTATATTATCATAAGAGGACAAATTTATGCCCCTTTGTAAATCTTCACAAATAAAGTACAAAATAGGAATTCTAAAGAAAAATATCTCTCTTCAAATAAAAGAATCCAGATACCTTCATACCAAGAACCTAAATTTAGTTGATAATTGTTTGGATTAATAACTTTTAATATACTCATCATACGTATTTCTGAACCAGTGACAACTGCATTAGATGTATGTGAAAAAGCTGCCATATATTAAAAGTAATTTTTTTTATTTTTATATTTTTTAATAAAAATTGTGGTTTTTCTTATTTTTATTTAAGTGTTCGTTATATTCTAATGCTGACTTTTCGCTACTAAAATTATTAATTGGTATTTTTTATATGTTGTCAAAAATTTTATACCTTGAAAATATTTGTTATTGCAAGTGGCTAAGGTTTTAGCGCCTTGGAAACATTCTTAAATGAAATGTAAAATCTCATTAGTGACTAATATTCTTTTGTTTAAGATCTCCAGAGATTAAACTTCTAATCTCCAGATTTCGATATATAAAAGAATGTATATGTATAAATGAATGTATATGTATAAAAGAATGTATATATAGCTTAATATTTTCTTCAATTTCCTAGAACCTGCCATCACAGATCCTGAAATACCATACTTCCCAAAATACAAAATTTCCACAGGCATAATTGGATTCCTCTGTAAAAATAATATCTTTTAATTTATTTAAATTTTTCAAATGTGTTACTTCAGAATTCTAGACTTAATATCCTTTAATGATCCAGTAAGTGAGACGCCACTAGCTGAAATTCCATAATGAACAGTGTTTAAAATATCATTTGTGAACAACATATTTTTATAACATTCCACAGGTCAATAATTTGACCACTGAAAATTAAAAAAAACTATGTTAAATTATATATTGGAGGTTATGGGTGTGGCATTTTCCCACATTTGAATTATTATTAATATATATCAATGCAGATGATTAAAGATGTACATACTTTTATACATATTTTATAAAAGTTATTTCTTAATAAATGGTGAGTATTAAGCGTCAAAAAGGAATTGGAATCTAGAGAAAAACAATTAGGACTTAAAGGTTATTCGAAACTAAGAAAACATCAGCTTATTGAACTTATTAAGAATAATATTAACAATGAACGGAATAATAACAATAGTGAAGTGAAAGTTATACTATAAATCAATTAAAAATTATATCAAAAGAAGTAGGAATTAAAGGAGATTTTAATGTTTTAGAGAAAAAAGTATGCTGTTGCTAAAACGTTAAAAACACTTTTCTTGGATTATTTGGTAAGCTTACACTGCTCATCTTTTCCACTATTTCGCACATATTTTCCGTGTTTGGGTTACGAAATTCATAACCTAACATCAAAACCTTTTTGTGACAGAGTACAAATAAAGTGTGCATTTAGACGAATTACACCTGAAGATGCACCCACAGGTTCCGGAATGCATCGTGAATAAAACACGAAAAGTTGTGTGTTTTTACCTCGAGCGAACGCCATAACATCCAAACCCATCAAAAATTAATGCAAAGTACATCTAGTTACAAAAGGAGATAAAAATTCGATTCATGTCTTTCTAAGAGAAAGTCTCCGCTCTTTCCCATCCTATATGTAAGCGTTGACCAGATGTGGTTTAAATTTATAAAAAAAATAGTATCGACGGCAAATGAGAAATATATACCACATAATTGCCTATAGTACACAAAACGGTTCAAAACACTGTTGCAGAAGCGACGAAAGAACCTTACCAAATATAAAAGGCCGCAAATTCCCCAAGAATGGCGAAGTTTTACACAAGCTCGAAATTTAGTTCGAGCTTCAAAGCAAAATGTTTTTAATAGTTTTCGCAACGAAACTGTGTCTCGGAATCTAGTAGAAAACCCAGAGAGATTCTGGTCGCACGTAAAGCATGCTAGCGGCAAGAGATAATTAATAGCTTCACTGTACAATAACAACACTGATGTTATTGATAACAGTGCTACTAAAAACACCATTCCCGAAATTCCTCCCAAAAGAAGACGAAGTAAATACTCCAGTTTGGATTCTAGATTAACTGCCAACACGAGAACCTTAGAAGTAGATATCCTCGGTGTAGCGAAGTGGCTTAAATCACTCAGTGAAGAGAAGGCCTCCTGCCCATATTGTACACTAGTCAGGCCCCTTCCAGAGTGTGCTGATACAACAGCTTCACACATAGCAGTCACATACAACGGCTCGCTCGTCGATAGATCTGTTCAAATTTCCACGAAGTCACACCAATATCCAAGAAAACAAATAAGAGTAATACGCTGAATTACTGGCTCATATCATTAACGCGAATTGCAGTAAGATTTTGGAACATATAATGTGTTCGGATATTATGAATGGCCTCAAAGAAAACGATTTATTGGAAAATAGCCAACAGGGATTCAGAAAATAGTTTTCTTGTGAATCACAACTAGCTCTTAATTCTCATGAAGTGATGAGTGCTGTCAACAAAGAACGCCAAATTGATTCCATATTTTTAGATTTCCATATGGCTTTTGACACTGTTCCTAACAAGCGACTTCTCATTAAACTGCATGCCTAAGGAGTATCGCCCCAGTTCTATGACTGAGTTGATGATTTCCTGTCATAAAGGTGACAGCTCGTAATAACTGACCAAAAGTCATCGAGTAAAACAGAACTAATACCTGGCATCCCCCAAGGAAGTGTCTGTTGTTCCCGATTTACATAAACGGTTTAGAAGCCAATCTGAACAGACCTCATAGATTGTTGTGGATGATACTGTCATTTACCATCCTGTAATGTCATCAGATGATCAAAACAAATTGTAATATGATTTACTGAAGATAACTATATGGTCTAAAAATCTGCAATTTACTCAAAGTAATGAACCATGGACCTTGTCGTTGGTGGGGAGGCTTTCGTGCCTCAGTGATACAGATGGCCGTACCGTAGGTGCAACCACAATGGAGGGGTATCTGTTGAGAGGCCAGACAAACTTGTGGTTCCTGAAGAGTGGCAGCAGCCTTTTCAGTTGTTGCAGGGGCAACAGTCTGGATGATGGACTTGTAACACTAACAAAAACGGCCTTGCTGTGCTGGTACTGTGAACGGCTGAAAGCTAGGGGAAACTACAGCTGTACGTTTTCCCGAGGGCATGCAGCTTTACTGTATGGTTAAATGATGGCGTCCTCTTGGGTAAAATATTCCAGAGGTAAAATAGTCGCCCATTCGAATCTCCGGGCGGGGACTGCTCAAGAGGACATCGTTATCAGGAGAAAGGAAACTGGTGTTCTACAGATCGGAGCATGGAATGTCAGATCCGTTAATCAGGCAGGTAGGTTAGAAAATTTAAAAAGGGAAATGCGTAGGTTAAAGTTAGATATAGTGGGAATTAGTGAAGTTCGGTGGCAGGAGGAACAAGACTATTGGGCTGGTGAATACAGGGTTATAAATACAAAATCAAATAGGGGTATTGCAGGAGTAGGTTTAATAATGAATAAAAAAATAGGAGTGCAAGTAAGCTACTACAAACAGCATAGTGAATGCATTATTGTGGCAAAGATAGACACGAAGCCCATGCCAGCTACAGTAGTACAAGTTTATATGCCAACTAATTCTGCAGATGATGAAGAAATTGATAAAATGTATGATGAGATAAAAGAAATTATTCAGGTAGTGAAGGGAGACGAAAATTTAATAGTAATGGGTGACTGGAATTCGACAGTAGGAAAAGGGAGAGAAGGAAACATAGTAGATGAATATGGATTGGGGGTAAGAAATGAAAGAGGGAGCCATCTGGTAGGATTTTGCACAGAGCATAACTTAATCATAGCTAACACTTGGTTCAAGAATCGTGAAAGAAGGTTGTATACATGGAAAAATCCTGGAGATACTAAAAGGTATCAGATAGATTATATAATGGTAAGACAGAGATTTAGGAACCAGGTTTTAAATTGTAAGACATTTCTAGGGGCAGATGTGGACTCTGACCATAATCTATTGGGTATGAACTGTAGATTAAAACTGAAGAAACTGCAAAAAGGTGGGAATTTAAGGAGATGGGACCTGGATAAACTGACTAAACCAGAGGTTGTACATAGTTTCACGGAGAGCATAAGGGAACAATTGACAGGAATGGGGGAAAGAAATACACTAGAAGAAGAATGGGTAGCTCTGAGGGAGGAAGTAGTGAAGGCAAATGAGGTTAAAGTAGGTAAAAAGTCGAGGGCTAGTAGAAATCCTTGGGTAACAGAAGAAATATTGAATAAAGGAGAAAATACAAAAATGCAGTAAATGAAGCAGCCAAAAAGGAATACAAACTTCTCAAAAATGAGATCGACAGGAAGTGCAAAATGGCTAAGCAGGGATGGCTAGAGGACAAATGTAAAGATGTGGAGGCATATATCACCAGGGGTAAGATAGATACTGCCTACAGGAAAATTAAAGAGACCTTTGGAGAAAAGAGAACCACTTGCATGAATATCAAGAGCTCAGATGGAAACCCAGTTCTAAGCAAAGAAGGGAAAGCAGAAAAGTGGAAGGAGTATGTAGAGGGTCTATACAAGGGTGATGTACTTGAGGACAATATTATGGAAATGAAAGAGGATGTAGATGAAATGGAAGATACGATACTGCATGAAGAGTTTGACAGAGCACTGAAAGACCTGAGTCGAAACAAGGCCCTGGGAGTAGATAACATTCCATTAGAACTACTAACGGCCTTGGGAGAACCAGTCCTGACGAAACTCTACCATCTGGTGAGCAAGATGTATGAGACAGGCGAAATACCCTCAGACTTCAAGAAGAATATAATAATTCCAATCCCACAGAAAGCAGGTCTTGACAGATGTGAAAATTACCCAACTATCAATTTAATAAATCACCCCTGCAAAATACTAACGCGAATTCTTTGCAGACGAATGGAAAAACTGGTAGTAGCCGACCTCAGGGAAGATCAGTTTGGATTCCGTAGAAATGTTGGAACACGTGAGGCAATACTGACCCTACGACTTATCTTTCAAGAAAGATTAAAGAAAGGCAAACCTACGTTTCTAGCATTTGTAGACTTAGAGAAAGCTTTTGACAATGTTGACTGGAATACTCTCTTTCAAATTCTGAAAGTGGCAAAGGTAAAATACAGGGAGCAAAAGGCTAATTACAATTTGTACAGAACCAGAAGGCAGTTCTAAGAGTCGAGGAACATGAAAGGTAAGCAGTGTTTGGTAAGGGAGTGAGACGGGGTTGTAGCCTCTCCCCAGTGTTATTCAATCTGTATATTGAGCAAGCAGTGAAGGAAACAAAGGAGAAATTCGGAGTAGGTATTAAAATCCATGGAGAAGAAATAAAAACTTTGAGGTTCGCCGATGATATTGTAATTCTGTCAGAGACAGCTAAGGACTTGGAAGAGCAGTTGAACGGAATGGACAGTGTCTTGAAAGGAGGATATAAGATGAACATCAACAAAAGCAAAACGAGGATAATGGAATGTAGTCGAGTTAACTCGGGTGATGCTGAGGGAATTAGGATAGGAAATGAGACACTTAAAGTAGTAAAGGAGTTTTGCTATTTGGGGAGCAACTGATGATGGTCGAAGTAGAGAGGATATAACATGTAGACCGGCAATTGCAAGGAAAGCGTTTCTGAAGAAGAGAAATTTGTTAACATCGAGCATAGATTTAAGTGTCAGGAAGTCGTTTCTGAAAGTATTTGTATGGAGTGTAGCCATGTATGGAAGTGAAAGATGGACGACAAATAGTTTAGATAAGAAGAGAATAGAAGCTTTCGAAATGTGGTGCTACAGAAGAATGCTGAAGATTAGATGGGTAGATCACATAACTAACGAGGAGGTACTGAATAGAATTGGGGAGAAGAGGAGTTTGTGGCACAGCTTGACAAGAAGAAGGGACCAGTTGGTAGGACATGTTCTGTGGCATCAAGGGATCACAAATTTAGCATTGGAGGGCAGCGTGGAGGGTAAAAATCGTAGAGGGAGACCAAGAGATGAATACACTAAGCAGATCCAGAAGGATGTAGATTGCACTAAGTACTGGGAGATGAAGAAGCTTGCACAGGATAGAGTAGCATGGAGAGCTGCATCAAACCAGTCTCAGGACTGAAGACAACAACAGCAACAACAACAACAACAACAATGAAAAGTGTGAAGTCTCCACGATAGAACTAAAACGAATATGCTAAAGTTCAGTTATACAATAAATGACACAAAGCTAAAGTATGTAAATTCAATTAAATGCATAGTAATTACAATCACGAAATACTTCAGTTGCAGTGATCACATAGATAATGTTTTGGGTGAAACTAACCAAGGACTGTGATTTATTGCAGACCATTTAGAAAATGTAACAGATCTACTAAAGAGACTGCTTGCACTATACTTGTCCGCTCTCTTCTGGAGCATTGGTGTGCAGTGTGACGGAGGACAAGGAATAAGTTTAGAGAAGGGCAACACCCTTCTGCATTACCGCCAAATGATGGAGAGGGTGCCATGGGTATGACATACCAATTGGGGTGGCAGTCGTTAAAACAAAGGTGGTTTTCGCTGTGGCAGGACAATCTCATGGAATTTCAATCACCAACTTTCCGCTCCGATTGCAAAAATATTGTGTTGGCACCGACCTGCATTGGGAGGAATGATCATCACGATGAAACGAGAGAAATGAGAGCTCGCACAGAAGGATTTAAGTGTTCGTTTTTCCCCGCGCGCTGTGTGGAGTGGAATGTTAGAGAAGTAGCTTGAAGGTGGCTTGATGAACCCTCTGCCAGGCATTCGGGTATTTCCATACACAATGCGTCGCAATTCTACATAAGGTAACTTCTTCCCACAAGGGCCACTTATGTTTACGACCACTAAAAACGTATACAGCATATGAGAGGCAGTTTAAGAAGTTCATTGAGGTAAATTGTCCTACATACATTTTACTGTTGATTTCTTGACATTATCAGTTATTAAATACTAAGCAAAGTATTGACTTACTACGAACCTTTCCATTCATTTTTTAAAACTGCTGTCATCTTTGATTACTACTTGCAAAATACGTATTTGAAACTACAGTGGCTTTGTAATTACAGTAGTTCACATGCTACATAATCATCCTCATTATGTCTGTTTTTTCTAATACTTGTACACTTCATCTTCATCACTAATCATCTCCATGTTACTAATTATATATATATATATATATATATATATATATATATATATATATATATAAGAACCACAACCACTTTCATCTGTTTTGCTGCTGTCCACTTGAGATAACAGTGGCATATCAATGCAATACAAGTATGCTTAGTAGCATTATGACACTAAGGTTACAAAAGTCAATGGACACCGAAGTGCACAATAAAGATGGTGGTAGCATTGGTACACATGGTTCAAAAGGGCAGTCCATTGAGAGAGATGTCGTTTCTGCTCAGGCGATTCACGTGAAAAGGTTTCAGACGCGTTTATAGCCCCGCGGCGAGAATTAACAGACTTGAATGCGGAATACTAGTTGGAGCTAAATGCACGAGACGTTCCGTTTCGGAAATCCTTAGGTAATTAAAAATTCTGAGATCCACAGTGTCAAGAGTGTGCTGAGAATACCAAATTTCAACCATTACCTCTCACCATGGATAATTCAGTGGCCGACAGCCTTCACGTAACGACCGACAGCCGCGGCGTTCACGTACGGCCGTCAGTGCTAACAGACAAGCATCACTGCAGAAATCGATATGGGAACGTACGACGACCGTGTTCGTTAGGTCAGTGCAGCGAAATGTGGTGTTAATGAGCTACAGCAGCAGATAAGATGTGGACTGGCCTTGCTAACAGCACGACACTACCTGCACCTGGGCTCGTGACTGTATCAGTCAGACGCTAGACGACTGCAGAAACTGTGCCATGTCAGATGAGTTCCAATTTTAATTGGTAAGAGCTGATGGTAGGGGTCGAGTGAGGTGCACATCCCATGAAGCTGTGGACCCAAGTTTCAACAAGGCACTGTGCAAACTGGTTGTGGCTCCATATTGGTGTGGGCTGTGTTTATGTGGAATGTACTGGATCCTCTAGTTCAACTGAACAGATCATTGATTCGAAATGGTTATGTCCTGCTACTTGGAGATCATTTACAGCCATTCATGGACTGTATTTTCTCAAACAACGATGGAATGCTTTGGATGACAATGCACAATGTCACTGGCCTACAAATGTTCGGCATTGGTTTTGAGAACACACTGGACGATTCATGTGAATGATTTGACCACCCAGATCGCCCAACATGAATCCCATCGAACCTTATGGGATATAATCGAGAGGTCAGTCGGTGCACAAAATCCTGCACCAGCAACCCTTTCACAGATAAGGACTGTACTGGCGTAAGCTGGCCCCAGCACAGCAGGCAGCAAAGAGGTGGTGAGAACATAAATAGAGCACAAAGACAGACTCACAAGTAAAGCGCCGCCAACGTCCTCTCGGCCGCCAGTATAGAGATCACCGCCATGGACCAGAGAGCGCCCAGCCAGTCAGTTCCAGTCAGTCATCCAGGGAGTCAATGAGTCGAGTCATCGGTCTCATTGGACTAATGCTTATTAGGCAGACGTGCTAACCATTACACCTCCAAGCCATTGTGGCAAAAACAACTGCATGGACTACCATAGTCCAGTGCTATCCCTAACACAAACTTCAATTCACGCCTGTAGCCTATTTCCCCCTTCTTAAATCGTCAGTGTTGCCAAGGTCCTGTGACATTGGAACAGCAACCCAGCTTTGTATGTAATGAGGAAATCCTGCCTGCACCTGAGATGTAGGTGATCTATTGATATGAGTTATTCTGAAGGCATGAATCGAAGTTTCTGTTAGGGAGGGCAATGAACTAGGGTAGTCTATACAGTTGTTTTAGCCACAGTGCTGCGTTGCTGCAGTGGTTAGCATATCTGCTTAGTAAACTAAGCAATGGGTTCAAATACTGGCCTTGGCACAAATTTTGATTCATTTCTTCAGCTTCTGTCATTGTCGAAGATAAAGTTGAGACTCATATCCCTCCAGAAAATATAATTCCGCCAGATGAATTCATTACGTTTCTCTGTGGTGTTCACACATCTGTTAACAGTCAGTATGTAACTATGTACACAAATATGTGATTTGTTCATCACACAGAAACTGATTCAATCTCTGTCATAATGAAAATAACTGGAAAAGTGACGTTCAGGAAATACTGTAACAACATTATCTAATTATAACGAAAAACCATTCTTGTGACTTTAACGGTTCATATTGCGAAGCTGTTGCAACTGATAGTGTTTATTTATATTATGTTGCTACATCCAGCAACTGTGTGTTCCCTTTGATAAAGAAACACGAAGATAACATGAATAATTCTGTTGGTTTCAGCCACGAAAAATCAAGACATTCTTCGGTGGGTTGAGGTGAAGATTGTCCCCAATTCTCTTTGCGAAGAGCACTATGAACCAAAGCGCATTACTTCAAGTATCTTGTGTGCCACAAACAATTCTTCTGGACTTTGCCATGTGAGTAGAATGTGTGGTGCATATTGACCACTTACTCCATAGCTACTGTTTATTCTGCGGTTTTTCAGACTCTGTATTACATGTAAAAACGTTCATTCTCTTTACGAAGCAAACTTAACTTGTAATTAGATAACATCCTAACAAATCATTTTTTCGAATTAAGAAGATAGTCAGATAAAAAATGAAACTTCTTTCCTAATTAATCACTTGATCTCAAATTTTACACATACAATTTCTGCACATTGCTAAGCATAACTACAGAGCTATAAATCGATCCATCCAACAGTTGGTGAGATATTATTATTCTATTTTGCAGGGTTTTTTGAAAGACTTCTTTATTATATAAATTTAGTTTAATATGCTTGAAACATTGACAACTCTATTCAATAATATAGAAGCTTTGGTGCAAGCCTTTTTGGATTCTTTTACAGTGACCTTAAAATTAGTTTTCAAAGTTCTGTGTCTTTTTGTTGAAACAATCTTGCATATCAGTGTTTTCTTATATAAATATTCTTTGCAATTGTACTCAAGAATATTAGCAGTGATATTAAGAGTTTTCTCTAAAAATAGCATCCAGTTTGGGGAATACGAAAAATTTATGTTTGAATGTTCGATTTCACATATTAGAGATAAGCACAGTCGAAGTTACACAACATGAACACTCCCCAGCCCATGCTTTAAAATCCACCAGGGCTGTCAGTTGTTCTTTCTGGTCTCTCCTGAGCTTCCCCAGCCTGTATGGCCGTCATTCTGGATGCAAATTCTGGGCACCAGTCGGCCTTTTGCTTCCTCTTCGCTCATCTATAACTTTGCACTTTCACGTCCTTATTGCTGACAGGGAGTGGTTTCTGCTGTTCATGTTGCTTCTGTCAGACAGCACCCTCGACTGAAGTGTGAAACAGCTTCTGTCACCACTAGTTCTGCATTTATTTTGGATACAAATGCGTCCTTTGGCTACTTTAATCGAATTATACTATGTGGATACTCACTTGCATTCAGAGTCTTTCCAGCAGTACATGTGGAGAGAACTGTATCAGAGGCCAGCGTCTGATAAACAGACATCATTCTAACAACAGCAGATAGGCTCAGAGCGGTATGGATAGTGGTTTTATGTGATTCTGCTTGTTCTCTTTTGGCAAGGGCACACGTAAAGAAATACCAAGAATCCTCACCTTTTGGACACTTCACGTGTTGCAGCTTTTTATCAGTGCTCATGCAGTGGTACATTGTTGCATAGATTGCACTCTTCATTGACACAGTATTATGGGGCGGTGGGTTGATTAACATATTAATAATCATAAGTCATAGTGGGAAACTGTAATTGTTGTAAATATTGTTCACTGTCTTTTACGAGGGCCTGGCAACTATTTCTGTGGCCAGCCAGAAAGCAGTGGAGAACATATTGACTATAGTTCCCAGACTGCAATTGCATGTTCTTGTCCAGCCCCCTGAAAGAAAAGTTTCTATTCTCTATTTGCTCAGTGGGATCAGGACTATGATTACAAATGACAATTTTGAGTTCTAATTGATGCACATATTTGGTAAAGTCTCACATGCAAAACATTTTAATATTCATTATGTTTATACTGACAGGAAATATCTTTATCCTAAACAGCACTATGAGCAGTTCACAGGCCGTCTGTACAGTAAGTTCCTACTGAATTGCCTTTCACCCTGACTATTGATAATCAAAATAAATGCTCGCCACGAAAGTGGAAAAGAATTGTCATCATTTGCCACCTGCATTTGTTATCATTTTAGGCGACACACTAATAGCTACTTATGCGAAATCTAAGCGATCCAGAACGGTGTACAGTCCTCGTGAGTTCACTTTCTTATTACTATTGGAAATAAGCGTTTTGTAACAGCCTGTCTCTGACGTCATCCGAGGCAGCGCGCACTCCAGCGTTTGACTGACGGGTATCTTATGGTGGCTGAGTGTGAAGTGAAGCTTACTCTTGCCTCTCGGGCTGAATTTATATACGTGGCGCAGCAGACGCCGGCAGCGGACGCCCAAAGGAACACCTGCTGTCATCCGCCCTATGCCCACAGTAGCAGTCTCTTGTCACACACACAACATTTAATAACAATGTTATGAATCAACTTAGAATCTTTGTAATTTTTGTATGAATGTAGGTAAGCAGGTTAAAACCACAGAAGAAGTTTTTGCTTGCCTGCCTTAAAACTTTGCCTTCTAGAATTTTTACAATGGAACTGACAGTAGATCATGACCGCTGAACTACAACTTCAAGAACCTTGTATAGGTTATTAACATCAAAGTCCAGAAACTTGTTATAGCTTTATGTATTTAAGAGATTTTTTTCTCATGCTGTGACCAAAACTTTCTAGCATTAATAGAACAGATACTTAATCTACTACATATGAGGACGTTTTGTTTTCAGTAAATTACTCTAAAACTATTTGAGGTAGCTTAATGGCGTCACGTAGTTATTAATTTTATGTTGAATCGAAGTGTCATACAAATTTTCACATTTCTAAGTCTAATATTTAGCGCCTTCAATTGTTCTTAAAAACATGGATTCTGACCTAAATATTGCTTCAATCACGTTGAGACTTCTACCAGTCAATGTTGACATACATCTGCACATTATGACCAATGTCTGGCTTCCTACCTTAATATTTAGTGCCACTTTTTTTTTCTTAAAACGATGTATTTGGGTGAAATATTGACCTAATCAATCTTATACCAGCCAATTTAAACATTATTACACTAAAGTATATGTTGACAAGGTATGAAAAAACAACTTAAACTTTTAATCTCAGTCTTAATTGAACAGGTGAAAACCGTAACTGTATAAGTGACATTTTTTGCAAAACTGAGTTAAGTGCACTTTCGACCGCGAAACAAGGGATACTTGTCAGTGGCACAAAGATTCAGGAGCCTACTGTTAACGTCTGCCATCTATCGGCATGTGGTATAACTATATTTATCGAATCACAATCGGTAGACAGTGTCAGGACGGTAAAAGCAGGAACATGGCGGACGCTCTAAGGAATTGCAAGTTAAGCTCTCAATTAGTGTCGAAATCTCGATTAGAAATAAGTAGTTCTGCCTTTCAAGGTATTCAGTGAAGTTCAGAAACGACTGATGAACATTTATCAGATGATGATTCAGTCACAGACGAAGATTATGTTCCTGTTCAAGGTAACTAAAGTTCAAGCATTTTGTGTAACATTTTAGTGGCTACGTAATGTTTTGTTTTGAAATTTTTAATGACTGTTGTGGCTTTTGGAAATGTCTTCAACTATTTTTTAGTATATAAGCACACATCAAAGTAGCATAACAACTTCTTATTCTCACTAAAAATTATGTGAAGAAATACTGTCACAAAAATATTGTTGCTTGTACTGGTATGTCATTGAAATGCTTAACATGTTTGAGGTACGTTAGCATTCCTTTGACACAATTACATTCACTAAAACGATGAGATTATTTTGGGAATTTTATGTATGAAACTAATTTTTATATAGATATTTGCTTATATCGATGCTTCAATGGCATATTTCCCTTTCTATCATCATTTCCGATGAAAATGAATATCATAGCAACCCAGAAAAAACCCTAACAATAAAAAAATCCATAACACAGTTGAAAAGTTGTACTTAGAAGCCCCTCATGAAGAAACTCGAGGAAACATTGTTTAAAAAAGAGTAAAAGGAATGTGGAGTCATGGAAAGTCAATAAAAGAACATGCCTAAGAAAACTGGGACAAGAATATACATCTACAACAGGAAAAATTATGCATGCAAGAGCCATCCAGCCATTTCAACACAATGAATGCATGACTTTCACAGAAGAAAGGCGAAGAACTATCCATGAAGAGTTTTGGAAAACTGGTTCTTGGCAACAACAAACGTTCTTCATAGTAACATGTGTTTCAACTGACAAACCAAGATGTCCAAAACAAAACTGTAAGAAGTCAAAAACACAAAAGTACTGCCATTATCCTGGATGGTAATCATGTGTATAAGGAGTTCTTCCTAAAGGCATTAACTATAAAAAATCGTTGGTTTACCACAGCTGCATTATCCAACCAAGAGTGGAAGGCCTATCTCCGGTTGATCAAGGTGGTAAACATGTTCCTGGAAATAAAGTACCAGAAGATCGCCTCAGTACCGTAAGGAACGACATAAAAGCTTTCCTCATTACACAAGACACTATTCTTGTAAACATAATCCTCACAGGAAATACCTTTTGCCAGAGTAATCTGTCTCAAAAATGTAAATGCTTTACACTAAGAAGTGTGAGGAAGAAAACATTTTGCCAGTGAAGGCCTGCATTTACTGTAAAGTGTTCAATTCAGAATGTTATCTACCATTTTATAAGCTCAGAAGTGACACCTGCAATACTCGTGACCGATTAGAAAATTTAATCAAACCAGAGGTAGATACCAGTAAAATTAACAATCTAAAGCTGGAGAAAGAGCTTTTTTACCTAAGGAAAGTTGAGCAAGCAGGAGCCACTCGGAAAGGAGATATACCGAAGTCAAAAGAAGGCTCAACACATGTACTTACTTTCGACCTTGAAAAAACATTGCCAACTCCAATGTTATTTACTACAAGAGACAGATTTGGATATTTAATCTTGTAATACATGACTGTAGAACAAATCATGCTTTCATATATATGAGCCATGAAAATACTGCCTCACTTGGAACTTCAGTAATTGACTCCTGCTTACTGAAGTATGTAAAATCATTGCCATCTGATATTAAACATGTTATTGCTTACAATGATAGTTGTGGTGGACAAAACAGAAATGAAATAATCGCCTGATTTTGGCTCTATATTGTTGATCATGCTTCTATTGAAACTGTTGATCGTAAGTTCCTCGTGCCTGGACATAGATACCTTGAAAATGATGCTGATTTTTCTCACATTGAGAGGAAGAAAAAGCAAACCCAGTTTATATTTGTGCTACAGGATTGGATAAAGCTTGTAGAGAATGCCAGGGTGACATTTCGTGTGAAAGAAATGATGAAAGATGATTTCCTATCTACAGAACCAATTTAAAACCTCTCATCAACAGAAAAATAGACACTGAGAATCAAAGAGTTAACTGACTGACACTGAGATGGGTGGAATACAGAAAAAGCTGAACCAAAAGCTTTCTTCTTCATCAAGGAGACATTGGATGAAGATATACAATTTCCAAAAGTAAATCTTGCACATCCATGGAGGTTTGAGAGAAAACCCGAACAACTTCCACTACTTCGACATGGACCAGTATATTTAAAGCAAGTAAAAATTGATGACTTGACGTCGTTGTTACTGTTTATTCCTCCAGTGTATGACAACTTCTGTAAGAGTCTAACAGCGATCCAGAGCTCACCAGAAAACCAACCAGGAGGTTGTGTTCGCCCTTGTGGTCGTCCTCATGGTCGTTGCATGGGTCAGCATCATCTTTCACACCTTCCACAGTATACCGCACAGTCAGGTAATGAAGATTGCTACCCTGACAACTGTGATAGTGATGAAGTAAACGAAAGTGAGTAACAGAAAAGAGTTTATTCCATAAAGGCATAGTGATACAAGTGACTTTTATGAAGACATTTTGAAACCATAATGGTACAAGTGAACTTTATGGATATTTTAAAATATGATGCCTTACACCAAGGACCTCCGGATACTTATCATATATATGTCCCATAGGTGTAAAGCTTTGTACAAATCTTTTGTTTCATTTTGTATAATCTGCTACTTTATATAAAGACTGAAGTGTTTAAGGTCGTTTTTCTCACAATAAACTCTATGATACCCATACAATTATGATTTTCACCTACTCAATTATGGTTCAACACTCATGTGCTAACCACAGACACGTCATGGTGATGTGGCGCTTCTAGCAGTGAACTGGGGTAAGTCCCAGCACACTCGCTCGGCTCTGTAACTCTCAAATGATACAGCGCTTGTTTCGACACACCACCCCATTTAGTTTTCTAAAAAAAATTATTTTTGAACAAAATTAAATATTAGAAACAAGGGATGTTATTATAGCTGACCTCTTTTAAACGAAAATTGATTTTTAGCAAAATTCCTTAACACTACACATACAAAATAAACGTATATATATATATATATATATATATATATATATATACAGAATTACATGACATAATGGACTTCTACAAAGCTTGTACATAAATTACATAGAGGCATGCAATAAAATTTTCGATACTTACAATTTTTTCTTACATAAATGTTTCAGTTTTTGCCTGAAAGATAAACACAAAAGTTTTCACTATTCAGTACTCATATTGCATCACAATCGTAGATATCAATGTGAGCTTCCGTATGACGCTTTCACTAAATCATTAGAAGTATGGGTGGGAATTCAGTCTTCCATTCTACTTTATTACGAAAAGGAAAGGGAATGATTCACTGAAGATCATGTCGTCCTTGCTTCCTTCTCCACTACAGATTGTAGGCTGCCTTTCATGAAGCCTCCATGCTCCTGAGAAATGGATAACACAGCCTAAGCTTCTGTTCTGAGCTTAAACCTTAGTGAGGACAAAACATATTTTATATTCAGTTTTCTTGCACAAGTTCCAATAAATGAGAATTTACCAGAAGGAATATTGGCAACAAGCTACATCCGAAAAAACGAGACTTTCTACTTCATTATTCAGCCTAAATCACAAACTTTGCATTTATTTTTTCCTTTTTATTTAAGCATTGCCTTTTATGCTCTAAAGTTCAGTTTATTTTTTTAAATAGTGACTTTTTGGGTTAGATTGCGATTTATTTTATTACTTTAGATTATGCTTTTAATTAGAAAATTGAGTATCCCTTGTAAGTCTTACCCTTGTTTGGTTCAATTACCATATGGATTAGTAGGCTACAGAAGTCATTCGTTGGACAACTTAGTTTGCTTTGTTGTATACATCATTAGAAAGTGTTTTTATTGTAATATAGCAATACTTTATGATCTACATTTCTTAACACATTTGTTGGATTTTGTTAACTGACCATTTGCCTTAAGCAAAATTAAGCATTTCACAGAACTTTTTATAAGACATGAGGGAAATTACTCATCAATTTTCCAACATTTAATCATATATGTCAGTGTAGTGACTTCATTTCTCCTGTTTCTCCCCATTTTCTTTTATACATATACTCTGATGCTTCTTTCTCCCTTTTTACTTCATCAGCCTACTGACCTCATTATTTACTTACACATTTAGAGTGATCTTCACACCACTTCCACTCATCTCCTTTAATTAATATTAAAACACTTCAGCTTGTCTCTAGGGGTACCACATTCGTACCATTTCTTACAATCAGACAACCTTATACCCAAATGAAAATTATTACTTTATGCAGAGTCTATTGGATCATATTTTAGGAATTCCCAACTTCAATAACTTCTCTAAATATAAAGTGTCTCTCTATTTTCGTAGTTACTAAGAATTTTTGTGCATCTTACTTATTATTCATTTATTTTAGTTATGTTTCTACTATTATTGGTGCAGAAAAGTTACCCATTGTTATTTTACCTTTAGAATTTACTCCTGTGGGCTACCTGTCACGCTCTTTTGTAAGTCATCAGTTGGGTATGGTGATTTTTAGGAATCACTCTTATTCACTAGGAAGACATTACAAATAGCTACATACAACATGAAGATATATGTTAGTAGTACAGTAGTATATTCATGCTACCCCACTCTCCATTCTTGCCAGATGTATCCAAGATGGCGGCGACAATTTCATCCAAGATGGCGGCCTGTAGACCTGGCAACAGCACATGATGTCATCCAAGATAGCGGCCGTGACATCATACAAGATAGTGGATTTTGGCAGGAAGTTTGAATTTTATCAGGAAGTTTGAATTTTGGCAGGAAGTTTGAATTTTGGTGGGAAGATAGGTCAATTGACCTACCTCCACTGACCTAACCCCCTCCCCTCCCCTACCCCAGGAAATGGCGAGAAGTCCAAATTCCATCAGAACAATGCAACACACCTCTACTAACCCAAGAAAATGGCAGGAAAGAAGGGGCAGTTGGGCTACCTCCACTAACATCCAACCACCACCTTGTCCTAGGAAATGCTGGGAAGAAAACTTGACCCATGCTGGAGATAAGTCATTATTTTGCATGCACTATTTATTGAAACAATTAGAAGCTGTACTACCATCAAGTGTAGTCACCATAGGGTCTAGACTCCAACTGACCTAGTACACAGTACTGCCACCAGAGGGCACTGTCATACATTCCATGACATAATCCAAGATGGCGGTCTGGGGTGGGGGAAATGGCAGGAAACAGTGTGGTCACCATGGAGTCTTGAGTCCAACTGACCTAGTACACAGTACTGTCACCAGAGTGCACTGTTATCTATCCTGTGGTGTAACCAAAGATGTCTGTCTGGTGGGGAAAATGACTCAGCCTGCACTGGGCTGCTGAAGAGAGGAAGGAGTGTACTTCATTTATTTTGGAACAATTTATTTAGGGGTTGGTTTTCAGTCCAACTAACTCAGCACACAGTACTGCCACCAGAGGGTGCTGTTGTCCCTTCCATGCCATAATCCAAGATGGCGGTCTAGGGGATGCGGAAGTGCACGTCAGCCAAAGAGAGTCCAGCTCACCATGGACGACCCACACGCCCCAGGAGGACTTGCGTGGTAGCAGCTCAACCACTATCAATATTCCCAGTGCAAACACTGGTCATATTGAATCTTCTCAAATTTCCGCAGAGTATACACGTGACACACCTGGTCCCAAAATCAACTGGGTATTAGTTCACTATTCACCTGGGGGACTGATGACCTTAGCTGTTTAGTCCCCCTTAAACATCCCAACAACCACCACCACCACTATTCACCCTCCCAGGGGGAATGAGCCAAATCATCATAAGCTGGAAGCTTTCTCGAACTCTCTGAACTGGTGTACATAGAATGGGTAAGCCCCATCTCGGAACAAAGGCTTCTGCTGAGATGCTGTTTCTGCCGAAGTGGCCGCGCGGTTCTGGCGCTGCAGTCTGGAACCGCGAGACCGCTACGGTCGCAGGTTTTAATCCTGCCTCGGGCATGGATGTGTGTGATGTCCTTAGGTTAGTTAGGTTTAACTAGTTCTAAGTTCTAGGGGACTAATGACCTCAGCAGTTGAGTCCCATAGTGCTCAGAGCCATTTGAACCATTTTTTGAGATGCTGTTTCTGCCTCCAACCTGCTTGCTTGCTACTACGCTTTCTACAGCCATCTCCAGACTCACAAGAATGTTGGTAACCAGACACATATTCATCAGTGTAACTACAATTAAATATTACGATTATTGCTGCAGTCTGACACCAATCAATGTACTGAATATGTCTCCTTTTTACGACTGTGGTTGTGGAACGAATCTCAGTGTCTATAGCGCACACAATTTTCCAGTCCACTTATGCATATCGATGTGCTGAATCTATACCTCTCTTACGATAGGACACGTAAAAGCGACCACTTGGCACTCGCTCATATACCACGGAGACTCTTGTACAAAGGTTGGTTCGGTTCCTCTCAGCACAAAGACGTCACTCTTTCTGGCCTCGACCTATTTGCTTGCTTGCTTTCTACACCCATCTCCAGACTCTCGAATTACAAGAACACATGAATTTTCACATGGTTTGCTAGAATATTATACCATTTAAGCGATACTTCTCGATATCAAACAGCTAGCTGCATGCCACTGATCAATCGTGCAACAGAATTCCAAAGATGTTGTTGTTGTTGTGGTCTTCAGTCCTGAGGTGGTTTGATGCAGCTCTCCATGCATTCCAAAGATATAGACTATAAATTATTTCTCCAGAAACCAAAAAATTTAGCTAGATGGAGCGTAAACCATTGAGTAACTACAAACGTATCCCGTCTGCGAAGATGTTTACGTGAATACTCGAAAACAATAGAGGAAACTGGTATTTCCACTCACAAATACTGATTTCGGTGATGCAGCAGATTCGAAATCATCCCTATGGTTTACAAAGTCAACTAAGGTGTTTCTCATGTCTAGAGACCTGCAATCATGTCTTCCGTTCGTCTTTCACGTGTTAGATGCACTCAACACACACCACAATCGATGTTCTCTCAACTAAATAAATATGGGAGATGTGAATAAGCAGTCAATTGGACAATTTACATGGGAGGGCATAATGGTCCAGTGCAACCACAGGTCCTTATGAATCTCCTCAAATTTCCACGCGATACTAAGTGTTAGTTCGCTATTCGGCCATGTAGAGGACGACACAGTTAAGTCAGCTATATTCCTGCATCCCAACGGGCCTCTCCATTCGGACAGCTCTTACCGTTAGCCGGAAACGTGAATCATTCTTGGCACAGGCCACCGGTGCCGCACGCCAAGCATGCATGGGCAGAATCATCATCCTAGGAAATCAGTAACGTATGTATTTGATCGCTATACTTACATTTAAATCTCGTGATTGCGGTCTCAGCTGAACGACATTCTACAAGGAGCGAAGTATGGGAAATACACCCTACTGACAGCTGTGGTTCTCGAAATAAAAATATCTGTACCATTCTTATGACTTGATATACTCTCCCCTTTGCTATCACAGTATTCCACGTCAAATCCATACCTTCCTTACGACTGGACATAGTCATTTCCTTTGCACATGACGGAACACAAACACATACTTTATAAGCCTGATGTTCAAGGTGAAGCTCTCATTCATCCCCTACTACTAAGTATAATACTTCGCGCCGGCCGCGGTGGTCTAGCGGTTCTAGGCGCGCAGTCCGGAACCGCGCGACTGCTACGGTCGCAGGTTCGAATCCTGCCTCGGGCATGGATGTGTGTGATGTCCTTAGGTTAGTTAGGTTTAATTAGTTCTAAGTTGTAGGGGACTGATGACCTCAGAAGTTAAGTCGCATAGTGCTCAGAGCCATAATACTTCGTCAATAACTGATTGCTGGCGATACGAAATAATACTGACCGAAAAACAACGGTGGGTGGACATGTCTCATAAGTTTTCTTGTGAGTGGCACCACTGTGTCTTAGAAAGAGAGGCGTAATCTTCTTACAAACCGCCAGATGCTAAAAAAGGGGATCGCAACGAGCATATTACTATCACAATCGGTCTTGGTTCAAATGGTTCAAATGGCTCTGAGCACTATGGGACTCAACTGCTGAGGTCATTAGTCCCCTAGAACTTAGAACTAGTTTAACCTAAGGACATCACACACATCCATGCCCGAGGCAGGATTCGAACCTGCGACCGTAGCGGTCTTGCGGTTCCAGACTGCAGCGCCTTTAACCGCACGGCCACTTCGGCCGGCTATAGAGGGTGAGTCACCTAACGTTACCGCTGGATATATTTCGTAAACCACATCAAATACTGACGAACCGATTCCACAGACCGAACGTGACGAGAGGGGCTAGTGTAATTGTTTAATACAAACCATACAAAAATGCACGGAAGTATGTTTTTTAACACAAACCTACGTTTTTTCAAATGGAACCACGTTAATTTTGTTAGCACATCTGAACATATAAACAAATACGTAATCAGTGCCGTTTGTTGCATTGTAAAATGTTAATTACAACCTAAAGTTGACACTTGAAACCTCCGACGTTCAGTTGCGTGTTGTAACAAACACGGGCCACGGTCGGCGAGCAGCATCTGCAGGGACATGTTTACGATGACGACCGTGTTTACGAGTGTGGCTGTAGTGCACTGTTGTGGTTTGGTCTAGCTGTCGCAGCGTCCGCGTGTAGCGCTTGCTGATATTGTTATTCTGCATTCGTCTCCGCACGCAGACCAACTGTAGTACACCGTGTTACCAGACGTCTGTGATAGTGTAGTGTTGTAGGAACTGTGACCATTCGAACTCTGAAAAGGCGGAGATGTTACTCATGTATGGCGATGTCGACGAAATGCAGCTGAAGCCTGCAGGGTGTATGCAGAACGGTACCCGGACAGAGAGCGTCCAACGTGCCGCACATTGCAAAACATCTACCGCCAACTGTATGCAACAGGTATGGTCGTAGCACGCAAACGGGTCCGTAACAGGCCCGTCACAGGAGAAGCGGGTGCAGTTGGTGTGTTAGCTGCTGTTGCTATGAACCCACATATGAGTACACGGGACATTGCGAGAGCCGGTGGACTGAGTCAAAGTAGTGTCATGCGCATACTGCATCGTCACCGCTTTCTCCCGTTTCATGTGTCGCTACATCAGCAATTACTTGGTGATGACTTTAATCATCGAGTGCAATTCTGTCAATGGGCATTAACAGAGAATGCGTTGCAGTTCTACCTGTTTACCGATGAAGCGGGTTTCAAAAACCACGGGGCAGTGAATCTACGGAACATGCATTACTGGTCCGTGGACAATCCTCGCTGGCTCAGACAGGTAGAGCGGCGGCGACCGTGGACTGTATATGTGTGGTGCGGAATCATTGGCGACCACCTCATTGGTCCTCACTTCATTGCAGGGGCCCAAACAGCTGCAACATACATCGTGTTTCTACAGAATGATCTGCCAATGTTGTTCGAAAATGTCCCACTGGAAACGCGTCGACGTATGTGGTATCAGCATGATGGTGCACCTGCACATTCCGCAATTAACACTAGGCTGACCCTTGACAGGATGTACGACGGGCGTTTCATAGGACGTGGAGGACGCATAAATTGGTCAGCCCGTTCTCCTGATCTTACACCTCTGGACTTCTTTCTATGGGGTACGTTAAAGGGGAATGTGTACCGTGATGTGCCTACAACCCCAGAGGATATGAAACAACGTATTGTGGTAGCCTGTGGCGACATTACACCAGATGTACTGCGGCGTGTACGACATTCATTACGCCAGAGATTGCAATTGTGTGCAGCAAATAATGGCCACCACATTGAACATCTATTGGCCTGACATGTCGGGACACACTCTATTCCACTCCGTAATTGAAAACGGAAACCACGTGTGTACGTGTACCTCACCCCTCATGGTAATGTACATGTGCGTCAGTGAAAAAGACCAATAAAAAGGTGTTAGCATGTGGACGTAATGTGCTGTTCCAGTCTCTTCTGTACCTAAGGTCCATCACCGTTCGCTTTGGATCCCTACGTAATTCGGTGCTCTCCGATACACACGATCGAACAGCGGAGGAGTGGTACTCAAGCGTCAACTTTAGGTTACAATATCTCCGGATGTAATTAACATTTTACAATGCAACAAACGGCACTGATTACGTATTTGTTTATATGTTCAGATGTGCTAACAAAACTAACGTGGTTCCATTTAAAAAAACATAGGTTTGTGTTAAAAAACATACTTCCGTGCATTTTTTTATGGTTTGTATTAACCAATTACACTAGCCCCTCTCCTCACGTTCGGTCTGTGGAATCGATTCGTCAGTATTTGATGTCGTTTACGAAATATATCCGGTGGTAATGTTAGGTGACTCACCCTGTATACGGTGATTGTCAGAGTGTATATTATCAGACCAACAGTGCGGTTACACTTCGCCGATGGTGCAACCTCGTGATAAAATCACCAAATTTAGAAAGTGATTTGGCAAAGGAACATGGTATGAAGCCGGTATTTGCAACTCCTTCTCCAGTACTTGACATGCATTCTGTCCCAATGCCACGTCAGAGGTTCAGGTGATATATTGACTGGGTTATAGGCAATGGTTGATTGAAAAGGATCGCAAATAGTAAATAGTGTGCTGATTGAGGTCATAAGAAATGTACACTAGCTGTTCAGATCTCTAGTGCTACACTTTCTGGTAGAAATGATGTCTATGATTTGGAAACAAGTCTTTCCATTCAACCATATACCTGCATTGTATCCGATGGAGAAGTCCTTTAATGATTACAGCCACTAGTGAATAATATTTCCAGCACTCTCGTATCTCGCCGGCCGCGGTGGTCTAGCGGTTCTAGGCGCTCAGTCCGGAACCGCGCGACTGCTACGGTCGCAGGTTCGAAAGCCCGCCGCGGGCATGGATGTGTGTGATGTCCTTAGGTTAGTTAGGTTTAAGTAGTTCTAAGTTCTAGGGGACTGATGACCACAGATGTTAAGTCCCATAGTGCTCAGAACCATTTTTGAACTCTCATACCTCAACTCAAATCACCTTTATCGAACCTATCTGCTACAGTAAAATTAGTCCCAAAGCCTCTTGCAGCTGCTGCCATTTCTGCAGCTTTGCGCATGTGGTCGTTCCAATTTAAGTATGAACTGAAGAGAAGTCGGAGAGAGCTGATCTACCGCCTTCTGCAAACCGTGTAGAAACAGAGTGATCTGAGTTAGTGCGACTGGACCGTGTTTTGACCATTCGGTGGAAATGAGAACATGTTGTCGTAGCTCCGCTAACTATGTACAATGTGTAAGGCCAGCGTCAAACGAAGCCTCCTCCTGTAACGCGAGGTAGTAGAAAAAACACCGTGGAAACTGGAAGAAGGACGAGGGTTATGCTACAGCATTGTGGTGCGTCCCCAGACTACATACAGGTACTGCTGTCCAAAGCAGATCTGCGTCCCTCAGGCCGCATTCACGTCTATCACCCCAACATGCTACCATCATTATTCTAAGCCATCCAACATATTACGAACTATAAAAGCTCCACTGACTTTATCCTACAGAGAACTAAATAAGATTTTTACTGCATCTCTCTCCTCCCATAAATCGAAAACAAACACCGTCTACATGCCAACAGCGAGCACGTGTGACAAGCCTATTGAACATATGGGTATTGATCCACTGCACAGACCAGCGCAATGTTGCATCGCCTGTACTGTTGGTGGATGACCGTATTCCAAAAACTATATGGTAATTCGAAGAGGCCATCCCTGTGACCCTGTGTTGTGGTTTGAAACATCGCTTTTTTCTGCTGTAACACGCTTTCTACACTGCTATACATTTTGTTATTTTCCAGCACGACTTCGAGGTCTGTGTCAGGTTCTAAAATGACATTAACGCTTTCTGATCCATTGCTTCTCTCAGAAAACTAGACACCACACGGTATAAGTCATATTGTTACTGCTGCTACCATAACACACCACGCATACACTGGATGATCTTAAATAAAAGACAGTTACGACATAAGGAAACTGGAAAAGTTTGGTGGCGTTGTGGAGAGTTTCCAAATTGCTGTCCAAACATGACTGACGACCTTTACATTTAAACTCATCTGTCACAGTGATGGAATAGCTGATGGCTCTGCATTCTGTTTCGACTGATTTCTCGTATTGCAGCCATGTACGCAATCACTGTTTCGGTGCTAGCCATCCCCAGAAGGTGTTGCCCCTCCAACAAAACTCTTTCTCCATCTCAAACTGGTGGTGTCAGTCAATCATTAATATGGTAACCAACAGTGTACCAGTGGATGGATGAGATAGAAAAGACACCGTCCATGTACTGTAATATTAAGCATCACAGTTGATAGTGCCAACAATTTTAGCAATTTTACAGTAATTTGAACACTGACAGATGCTGTAACAGCATGTTTCCCAATTTCAGTATCATAGCTAAACCAACACTTCTCTACTTTGCGAGTATCATTTCGAATGTGGTTAGATGACTGTACAGTACGTCCATTCATTGTTAACTCTCGAACACACACATCATCAAAGTATACCAGACAGTGCACTACATATTTCTAGCACCTTGAGCATAGTGCATAATTTACGATCTATCTCTATGTGGATGGGAGTTACAGAGCTTTCTCGCAGTACATTGCTCGGTGTCAATGGCAGCAATCCTATTATTTAATTGTAGTTACACTGAAAAATATGTTATACTGGGCTATTTTCGTAAACAGCTTATATTTGGACAAGAATTTCCATGTGGACAAGCTGAGACGACACGAATGCTACAGCAAAAGCGACGGTTAACTATCTCTGCAGCACTTTACTAGTTCCTAGCAGGGACTGATAAGTAATGAACGGGGTGTCCTATTATGGATGCGAGGGAGAAAGCATTCGGTGTTATTCTGGGCTAGTTTCGTTAACAGGTCCTGTTAGGACCAGAATTTCCATGCAGACAAGCTGAGATATCACGAAAGCTCTTACAAAAGCGAGCATTAACTATTTCTGCAGCACTTAACAATTTCCGAGAGGTCGACTTGGCTCTTACATAGCCATATGACGTCAGATTAACATTGAGCCATGCCAGGCAGGTAAACATGCATGCACGACTAGATGCAGCTCGCATGTCCCATTAAGATCGCTAGAAACAATGCACCCTGTGCTATTCTGGAAGCATTGGAACAGATTTCTATAGTACAAGCTGTGCGATGAGTACCCACAGGTAGAGAGGTATCACGCCAGCAGCGATAAACATGCACATGCGGCCCAGAGGCTTCTCACATTTGGAACTGGAATGAGTGTGCTGCCCAGCATGTTCACCTTGGAGTTGTGTAGGGGGGCCGTTCGCTGACACGTCCTATCCAGCGCAGGCGAGTCCTTTTACCACCAATTCCTAGGAAGAGGTGTTGGTCAGATGACTTAGGTTAGTGGAGATAGCCCAAGTGACCTATTTTCCCGCCATTTTCTTAGGTTAGTGGAGGTAGCTGTGGTGTGTTGCATTGTCCTGCTGGAATTTGAACTTCCCAACATTTTCTGGGGGAGGGGGTTAGGTTAGTAGAGGTAGACCAGTTGACCTATTTTCCCGTCAAAATTTGAAATTCCCACCATCACGTCATTGTGACGTTGCCATATCTATTGCCGTCATCTTGGATCCGCCATCTTGATAAATTTGGCAACAATTGAGAGGAGACGCCAGCCTTGTCTCTCTACTCTTGGGCCCTAACAAATAATGGTCAAACTTCTGCATACCAAATACGATGGCCAGTGCCTCCAATTCAGAAATTCCATAATTTTGCTCACCAGGTTGCAGTGAACGACTCACAAAAGTGATGATTTTATGAACCTCTTGGTCGCCTTCTGTTTCCATCTGAAACACCTCTACTGTAATCCCATAACCACTTGCGTCCACTGATATACCAAAAGGTTTTGAAAAATCGGGGCAGTGTAAAAGCGGACTATTTATCAAACAGTGTTTTAATTCTTCAAAAGCAGACCGGCACTTTTGAGTCCAAACCCATGGGGTATTCTTCTTCAACAAGTTGAGTAAACAAGGTGCATTAAACAAGTGATCTTTATCAAAACGGAGGAAGAATCCGAACAACCCGAACATTGACTCGGTTGCTTTTTATTTTGGGGCGCTTCAAACTTTTCAATGACTGGTAATTTGGAGGGATCAAGCAATACACCATCCCTGCTAATTTCGTGGCCCAGGAATTTTATTTTGTCCCTTACACATTCAGTCTTCTCTAACTTCAGTTTCATACCTACTTTTTCTATAGTTTCCAATACCCTGTCCAGTAGACTGACATGTTCTTCCCATGAGGGAGTTACCAGCAATATATCATCTACATAAATAGTTACCTGATCTAAGAATTCCTGCCCCAATACATGAGCCATTACTCTTAGAAAGGCACACACAGAAATATTTAAGGCAAATGAGACTGCTTTACACTGGTAGCACACTCCTTCAAACAAAAAAGTTGTATATTTACGTGATTCCTTCTCCAGGGGCAAATTCCAATACCCACAAGTTATGTCCATAGATGTAAGGTACCTAAGTCTGGGGACGGCCACCCTCTCTTATAACAGTTTCATGTAACCAGCGTGCATCCAGTACTAATCATCTAACACTTCCATCACGCTTAGGCACAACAACAAGAGGATTATTATATTCACTAACTGCTTGCTCGATGACAACCCATGCCAACATATGCTGAACTTCTTTCTTAATTGCTTGTTTTCTTGAAACATGTATCTGGTAAGGTTTCTTGAGAAACACCTGCACAGGCTTTCCATTCAAACGGCATTCATACCCTTTAACTTCAGCAGGTGTGTTAGAGAATACATTGTAATGTGTGGTTAATACTTTCCTTAAGTCTGCTCTTTGATTATCACAAATTTGATTTGTTGGCTGTACCTTTGCTTCTATTTCTTCTAGGATATAGCTCTCTTCCGCATTAACATCTTGCACATTATTACTGAATTCAGTATCTTCCTGTAAGTATCCTTAATTCTTCATCACCCTAATAGGCAGTTCCCACATTTCATTGTTACCGCCTATATAACTTCATATAAAAGGCTCTTTCATTACCTGAGCGTCAGATAAGGTTAAAACTAAGTTGTTCTGGTCAAAGTCAATCCTCCCCTGATACTTTGTTAAAAAATCTGTACCTATTAATATATCAAGACATAAACCGAGCTTGATTAAACGAAGATGATCTGTTATCACACCACCTATACCAATGGGCATCAAAGCTTCGTGCTGTACTGGTCTAGAAACTTTTCCAGTAGCACTTACTATTTTCAAACTACTTACTTTAATGACAGGTAATTCACTCTTATTAGGAATAGAATCAAAAAATGCTTGGGACAAAGCATTTGCTTCGCTGCTACTGTCAAGAAGACAAAGTACTGTTACTCCTCAGATGTTAGTTTTTATAATAGGGTGATTTATTTTACTCTGAACAGGTTTGTCATAATCATCTTCTAATAAATCCTTCTAAATTTGTTTCCAGCTAAAGTAGTTTTGTTCAGCTGCAAGTACATTGACACTTAGATTCTGGGGTTCATCAATCTCTACATTTTTAGCTGCCTTTTCCAACCTGTCCACCAATTTTAAATCAAAACACTTGGCGACTCAATCTACTTCAGTTTGCTGCACATCCGTCAAACTATCCTCTTATTCTGAGCACCAGCGTCCCTGCGCACTATTGCTGCTTATAATACTGTCGTCTGCCTTTACAGTTTGCAGCAAGTCAGTACAGCTATTAGGTTCCTTGACCTCATTACTATTGCTACCCCCTTCATTCATCGATTCCTCCGTTTTAAAACTTTGCGAAACTGAGTCTACTTCCTCTACCGGAACTTTAGTTTTCAGATTGCCATCATTGTCGAAGATGTAAGCTTTTGCCTCATCTTCGTCCGTATCAGACTGAAACCCGTTAATTTCTTCCTCCCTATTATCTATAGCGTTTTCTTGCTCTTCTCTCATCCATTTTTCCAAAATATCCGAAATACTGTCAACTATATTATGAGAGTGGTTTAACACATCAGTGGTACTATATGTTCTTATTTCATCATACCTGTTTTCTGTTTGCGTGTGTTGACTTACTATGGTCTGTGTTTTTGTTATTGGCTGTGATATACTGTTACCGCCTTGTAGGCGCCAGTTTCCTCATTTCCTCACAGACGGGATTTTGTTTCCTGTTATGTTCAATTGATACAGCATCAGATAGGGTAGCATTTTGGTCTCCGTCTAGTCCCAACGATACAGTATTTACATTTCTGCTTTCGTCATAATGACTGCTACGAAAGTGTGGTGACTGTCTACCCCCTCTTCCTCTACCACGGCCTCGATTATGATAATTAGACCTTGTATTCCGAACCCCCACACTTCTAACATTCACGTTCCCACTGTCATTATTTCTGTTGTTTACATGATTGGTTAGAAGATATGTTATCATTTTGCATCCGCTCCTCAGTGGCAACTACTCCTTCAAGTCGCTCCAAATATCAATGACCCGGTCCACATCACCTCTAGGTGAGGAAATGATTCTTTTGTGCCAGTACCAAGACAGCTTACCTTCCAGACACATGCTCTACAGTAGTATTACTAGCACTACTAGAGGTTACTCTATTTTCTATGTTAGTAATACCAGCACTTAGTTCATCTACTTGTGTTTCTACTGCTTCTGCTCTGGCAGAACACCTTTTGTTCACATCCTCACATAATTTCTCATAGTTAGATTTTACTTTCTTTACATGTTTTTACAAGCATTTACTCTACTAGTTACTTCTTCAAATCTATTAGAGCAAAGTTCGGATTCGTTACCTATTCTTTCTGGCAACCCCCTTCCAGAAGTTCATCTGCATCTTTAAAATCTTTGCGAACTTTATCAATTTCGCTTTTGAATGCGCTATGAAGTTCATGTAACTTTTGTCGTACTTTGAATTGTGGATCATGATGATTAGCGTCAATTTTATAATTTAAACTATTCGGTTTTGGGGTCACTTTATCCCTTAATGCTTTATTACTATCCTTTAACTCTTTACTACTAGAGTCAATCTTACTGTTTAATTCTTTATTACTATCCTTTAACTATTTACTACTGGATTCATTCTTACTGTTTAGTTCTTAACGATGTGATGCAAATTTAGCAAACACTAATTGCATCCAATTTGGAGCCTCTACATTGCCACTTGGCATTTCCACTGATTTTTAAGGAGTTTCTCGCATTTCCTGACCTGGCTGAATTTCAGACATATTGAGCTCAGTTTCATGATCTGATAATCTTATTAGTTCTGTCTTCTCCATTTTGACATCTACACTCCTGGAAATGGAAAAAAGAACACATTGACACCAGTGTGTCAGACCCACCATACTTGCTCCGGACACTGCGAGAGGGCTGTACAAGCAATGATCACACGCACGGCACAGCGGACACACCAGGAACCGCGGTGTTGGCCGTCGAATGGCGCTAGCTGCGCAGCATTTGTGCACCGCCGCCGTCAGTGTCAGCCAGTTTGCCGTGGCATACGGAGCTCCATCGCAGTCTTTAACACTGGTAGCATGCCGCGACAGCGTGGACGTGAACCGTATGTGCAGTTGACGGACTTTGAGCGAGGGCGTATAGTGGGCATGCGGTAGGCCGGGTGGACGTACCGCCGAATTGCTCAACACGTGGGGCGTGAGGTCTCCACAGTACATCGATGTTGTCGCCAGTGGTCAGCGGAAGGTGCACGTGCCCGTCGACCTGGGACCGGACCGCAGCGACGCACGGATGCACGCCAAGACCGTAGGATCCTACGCAGTGCCTTAGGGGACCGCACCACCACTTCCCAGCAAATTAGGGACACTGTTGCTCCTGGGGTATCGGCGAGGACCATTGGCAACCGTCTCCATGAAGCTGGGCTACGGTCCCGCACACCGTTAGGCCGTCTTCCGCTCACGCCCCAACATCGTGCAGCCCGCCTCCAGTGGTGTCGCGACAGGCGTGAATGGAGGGACGAATGGAGACGTGTCGTCTTCAGCGATGAGAGTCGCTTCTGCCTTGGTGCCAATGATAATCGTATGCGTGTTTGGCGCCGTGCAGGTGAGCGCCACAATCAGGACTGCATACGACCGAGGCACAGAGGGCCAACACCCGGCATCATGGTGTGGGGAGCGATCTCCTACACTGGCCGTACACCACTGGTGATCGTCGAGGGGACACTGAATAGTGCACGGTACATCCAAACCGTCATCGAACCCATCGTTCTACCATTCCTAGACCGGCAAGGGAACTTGCTGTTCCAACAGGACAATGCACGTCCGCATGTATCCCGTGCCACCCAACGTGCTCTAGAAGGTGTAAGTCAACTACCCTGGCCAGCAAGATCTCCGGATCTGTCCCCCATTAGGCATGTTTGGGACTGGATGAAACGTCGTCTCACGCGGTCTGCACGTCCAGCACGAACGCTGGTCCAACTGAGGCGCCAGGTGGAAATGGCATGGCAAGCCGTTCCACAGGACTACATCCAGCATCTCTACGATCGTCTCCATGGGAGAATAGCAGCCTGCATTGCTGCGAAAGGTGGATATACACTGTACTAGTACCGACATTGTGCATGCTCTGTTGCCTGTGTCTATGTGGCTGTGGTTCTGTCAGTGTGATCATGTGATGTATCTGACCCCAGCAATGTGTCAATAAAGTTTCCCCTTCCTGGGACAATGAATTCACGGTGTTCTTATTTCAATTTCCAGGAGTGTATTTCAACTACTTCGTCATCAGAAAAGGTTCTAACTTTGCAGTGTCATCGAAATTCAAATCAGATTCTGCTTCTGAGAAATCACACTCCACTATTCGATCTGTTGGTTCGATAGAACTATCCTCATTAAATTTAGTTTCTCATTCTGAGGATTCATTGTCAGACACTGGTTCCGTCTTAACTCTCACATAGTTCTCCATTTTTAGTAGCCTGTTAGCAGCAACTAACTAAGGAAATTGGTATTGTTGTAAATATTGTTCGCCATCTTTTATGAGAGCCTGGCAACTATTTCTGTGGTCAGCCAGAAAGTGGTGGAGAACGTACTGGCCATAGTTCCCAGTATGCAAGTCCACATTCTTGTCCAGCCCAGTGAATGAAATGTTTCTATTCTCTATTTGCTCAGCGGGATCAGGATATAACATTACGGGGACATATAACATTACGGGTCAGGACTGACCTATGAGATCTTGAATATCTTATTTTATCAGTTAGTATGGAGAAATTGAGATTTGGGGGATTTCTTCATATAGTTTTGTGTGATTAAGTCCCGACGCTATGCAAAGCTGTCATTTAGTTAGTGCGATTTGCGATCTGTTATGTGTTACTTTCCGATAGTAAATCATAACTTTACCATTAAAATATAAAGACGATAAATGTTTGAGATCGTTTGGAATAATATTTTAATAACTATGTAGATGACGTGACGTCATTCGTTTACTCTTAGAAACAAAAAAAGAGTGTTAATCGTGCGTTTATGGACTGTCAGTGTCGAGATCAGTTGTTACGATTCCAGAAATAATTGATTGGACGAAGTTCAATTGCACACAATCGTGTAGGGCGAATTACGAACTTGAAATTGGTTGTAGATGCATGCAGGTCAATTTCGTGACAGGCTGGTAAGCGTCGAGAGTGTGTCACGGTATTAAGACTGCTTTCGCGCCGCCGATGGTTTGCTTTAAACTCGCCAAAATACAATTTACGCGAATTCTTAATTGTTGCGAAAGGGTAGAATATTTGATGAGCCACTGTGGAGGATGTAAGTTTGGATAGAAAGATCATTTTCAAAATCCAATTTAAATCCTGTTGGTCGAAGTAGTCTAGCCACCCAAAAGCTCATGCTCTTTCATGCACACGCTTACACTCTACATCGAGGTGTGGATGATTTGTGGGCGTGAAATAAACATTTGAAAGCATTTGATTAAATAAAAAGGAAAAATATAAACAAGTTCATTCGTATATGTTGTTATTTCATGAGCAGTGATATTTTCTTATAATGGCGTAGAGCCTTACGTATTATTAATATTGTGACACACTGATCGCAAGTGCTCTCGTTACAAGTAGGGTTTTGGGCCTGATTAAGAGTAGCTGGTTCTTAAAGTCTCAAAGGTTAAGTGAAGAATAATATCACACTTAAATAACGCAGCATCGATACCCACTATCTTTGTACTATATTAAGCTACTAGCTATTCAGGAATCAGGTGATACCGTGGCCGTGTAGTTGTGTGTCGTCAACAACAAATAGATAAACACTAACATAAACATTTCTCATGCTCTGATATCGACGAGGGAAAGAAGAGGCGAAAACGACATACACGTACACATATACAAACGCTATACGTGGCGCCTTACGATACAACAACACAACGGACGTCACGGTAAAAGGATTATGATTATAAATGAAGATTTTGAGTTCTAATTTATACACATATTTGGTAAAGTTTCACATGCACAACATTTTAATATTCATTATGTTCATACTGACAATATATCTCTCTATCCTAAACAGCACTATGAGCAGTTCACAGATAATCTCTACGGTAAGTTTCTACAGAATTGTCTTTCGCCCTGACTACTGATAATCAAAATAAATGCTCGCGACAAAAGTGGAAAATAATTGCCACCACTTGCCACGCGGATTTGTTAACATTATGGGCCGCACACTAACAGTTACTTTTGCGAGCTCTAAGCAGTCCAGGATGGTGTACAGTGCTCGCAAGTTCACTTTCCATCATTACTTAAAATAAGCGTTTTGTAACATCCTGACTCTGACGTCATCCGAGGCAGCGTGACGCGGATCTTACAGTGGCTGGGGGCGGAGTGAAGCCTAGTCTTGCCTCTCAGGCTGTATTTATATACGTGGCGCAGCGGACGACCAAGGGAACACCTGCTGCCATCCGCCCTACGCCCACAGTAGCAGTCTCTAAACGGCCGCTTTCTCCTACACACAACATTTAATAACAATTTTATGGATTATAAATTATACAGTGCAGCAATCAGTCGTCCTTTTTAGATTTTATTATGCAAATCCGGATTTCGGCTAGTAACTATCCATTCTCAATGCTAAAAATACAAGAAGTACATAGTCAGATCCTATAATAAAAAGTTACAACTAATGGCATAACTTATATGGTTTGTATATTACATACCGCTATTTTTTATTCTCAGTGCATGTAAGTCCCTGTTGTTTGGGCGTCAGTCACAGTTCTTTCAATACTATTCTATACAGGAGGCAGGCTGTGTGGAGAACACATCGGTTGGTTGTATGACGCCATCTGTATGAACTACATTCATAATATTCAAGGGAAGTTACACACCTCAAATTTACATGGGAATTTCATAAATTAAAACTTAAGTTACATTGTTTACAATGATGTCTGACTTATTTCATATTTGCCGGTAAATATATAGTAACGTCGGATGGGTAAAACCTTTTTCATAATTATATTTATTTATTTATTTATGTATTTATATCTACCAGCAAATATGAAATAAGTCAGACAGCATTGTAAAAAATTTTACTTATGTTTTATTTTATGAAATTCCCATGTAAATTTGAAGTGTGTAACTTCCCTTAAATATTATGAATGTAGCTCATATAGATGGCGTCATACAACCAACCAATGTGTTCCCCACACAGCCTACTTTCTGTATAGAATAGTATTGAAAGAACTCTGACTGACGCCCAAACAACTCGGGCTTACATGCACTGAGAATAAAAAATAGCGGTATGTGATACACAAATCATATAAGTTATGCCATTAGTTGCAACTTCTTACTATAGCATCTGACTATGTACTTATTGTATTTTTAGCATTGGGAATAGCTAGTTACTAGCCGAAATCCGGATTTGCATAATAAAATCTAAAAAGGGACGACTGATTGCTGTACTCTCGCTGAGTGCATCCAATTTCCGAATAGAAGGTAACCTAATGTTATGAATCAACTTAGAATCTTTGTAATTTTTGTATGAATGTAGGTAAGTAGGTTAAAATCACAGAAAAACTTTTTGGTCGCCTGCCTTAAAACTTTGCCTTCTAGAAGTTTTACAATGGAACTGACAGCAGATCATGACCTCTGAACTGCAACTTTAAGAGACCTTGCATTGGTTGTTATTAACATCATGGTCCTGAAACTTGTTATACTTGTATTATTTAATAGATTTTAACACATGCTGTAACCAAAAATTTCTAGTTTTAATAGAACAGATACTTAATGTACTACATATAAGGACATTTTAGTTCCAAATTTAGTTATCAGTAAATAACTCGAAAACTATTAGAGGTAGCTTAATGGGGTCACGTAATTATTAATTTTTATGTTGAACTAAAGCGTCTTACAAATTTTCACATTTATAAGTCTAATATTTAGGGCCTTTAATTTTTTAAAAAGACCTGGATTCTGACTAAAATATTTCTTTAATCACATTGAGACTTGTACCAGTTAATTTTGATATACATCTGCGCATTGTGACTGATTTATGGTTTGCTACGTTTATTATTAGGCGCCACTTATTTTTTTCTTTAAACTGTATTTAGGTAAAATATTGTCCTAATCAATCTGATACTTGACAGTTTAAACATTATTACACTAAAGCATATGTTGACAAAGTTGAAAAAAACAACTTAAACTTTTAATTTCATTCTTAATTTTGGTTCAAAATGCGTGTGCTACACACAGATGCATTATGGTGACGTGGTGCAACTAGCAGTGGACTAGGGTATGTCCTGGCACACTCGCTCGACTCTGTATCTCTCAAACAATGCAGCACTTGTTTCGCCACAGTATCTGGAGCATTGTCAACAATGGCTCTTCCATAATAATGAGTCAGCTTTACAATTTTTTTCTTCTTTCAAACTTCAATATGCTTTCCCACAGAGAGTCATCTTTTGTGCCTGACTTTCCTTCACCACATTTCTCAACACTGTCCTAAGTTGTTTCGCTATGTGATACACATGCTCTTGCTTCACAGTTTCCGTGTTCCCATAGACATTCAGTTGAAGTAATTGTATTTTTTCTACGCTTCTCTATCGAATTTCTCAAAACCTTTTCGTGTTCGCCCACCAACGGTGCACGCACAAAGAGTGAGCGAAAACTTACCACAAATACGAACAAGAAATGCTGTCTGTAAATTAATTGAGAGTGTCATGTGAGTTCTGATACTGCATCTGTTACTACCTTCTAATCAGGTGCTAGTAAGGTACACTGACACAGCTCCCAATACAAATATCGTGAAGCTTTCTTTCTGAGTATTTATTTATTTGATTAACCTGCCAATATTAGGCCCATTAGGCCTTCTCTTACATCTAACCAGGCGTTCTACATACTTTACATTACATATACACTTATCAGGCATAACCTTGCAACCACCGTCTTACTGTCAATACAAACCCGCCCATGAGATAGCATCGTCACCTTGCGAAGAATGCCTGCTAGTCAAATACCTGCATGGAGCATGTACGAGGTGCATTCAAGTTCTAAGGCCTCCGATTTTGTTTCTAATTAAGTACTCACCCGAAATCGATGAAACTGGCCTTACTTCTCGACGTAATCGCCCTGCAGTCGTACACATTTTTCACAACGATGACGCCATGATTCCATGGCAGCGGCGAAGGGTTCTTTAGGAGTCTGTTTTGACCACTGGAAAATCGCTGAGGCAATAGCAGCACGGCTGGTGAATGTGCAGCCACGGAGAGTGTCTTTCATTGTTGGAAAAAGTCAAAAGTCACTAGGAGCCAGGTCAGGTGAGTAGGGAGCATGAGGAATCACTTCAAAGCTGTTATCACGAAGAAACTGTTGCGTAACGTTAGCTCTATCTGCAGGTGCGTTGTCTTGGTGAAACAGCACACGCGCAGCCCTTTGCGGACGTTTTTGTTGCAGTACAAAACATTTTCGTAGGATACACCTGTTACCGTAGTGCCCTTTGGAACGCAATGGGTAAGGATTACGCCCTCGATGTCCCAGAACATGGACACGATCATTTTTTCGGCACTGGCGGTTACCCGAAATTTTTTTGGTGGCGGTGAATCTGTGTGCTTCCATTGAGCTGGCTGGCGCTTTGTTTCTGGATTGAAAAATGTCATCCACGTCTCATCCATTGTCACAACCAACGAAAAGAAAGTCCCATTGCGCTTCAACATGCCAGACGGGCAGCCGTGTGGTCGTCCATCAGCATTCGTGGCACCCACCTCGATGGCTCTTTTCGCATTTTCAGGTCGGCATGCAGGATTGTGTGCACAGAACCCACAGAAATGCCAACTCTGGAAGCAATCTGTTCAACAGTCATTCGGCGATCCCCCAAAACAATTCTCTCCACTTTCTCGATCATGTCGTCAGACCGGCTCGTGCGAGCCCGAGGTTGTTTCGGTTTGTTGCCACACGATGTTTTGCCTTCATTAAACTGTCGCACCCACGAACGCACTTTCGACACATCCATAACTCCATCACCACATGTCTCCTTCAACTGTCGATGAATTTCAATTGGTTTCACACTACGCAAATTCAGAAAACGAATGATTGCACGCTGTTCAAGTAAGAAAAACGTCACCATTTTAAGTATTTAAAACAGTTCTCATTCTCGCCGCTGGCGGTAAAATTCCATCTGCTGTACGGTGTTGCCATCTCTGGGAGGTATTGACAATGAACGCGGCCTCATTTTAAAACAATGCGCATGTTTCTATCTCTTTCCAGTCCGGAGAAAAAAAAATCGGAGGCCTTAGAACTTGACTGCACCTCGTAGTATTAAGCCCATGTGCAGAATGGGGAAGATGCGTGATCTGCCTGTGCTTAACAGGGCAGATTGTGATGGCGCGGGAGCTTGGCACGAGCGTTTCGAAAACTGCACGCCCCGTCAGGTTTTCGAGGAGTGCTGTGGTGAGGGTCTTCAACACGAAACGAAACTAAGGTGAAGCCACGTCTAGAAGTCGAGTGGCCGGGCAGACTGGTGAAACAGGACCAGCAGCGGACTGTGCCAGAACTAACGTCAGTGTTTAAGGCTGGAAAGAGTACAAGTGTGTCTGAACACACCAAAGGCTCGCAGTGCTTCATCATGCCGATGGGAGGGCGTGAATCCGTCGTCTTGCAATGCTCCGACTGACGGTACTCACGATCGAACTCACTACGACAACAGATCGCACTGTACCAACGTCGTTATGCCACTGATGTATGGCTTCCTGGTGCGCAAAATTACTTGAGCGAACCAATCGACCACTACAGCATGAATTTGGTACAGTTTTAATTTTACAGTCGATGTTATGACTGTGGATCGTTATCAGTTTTCAGAAGATTCCAGTCTTAGAGGAACAGCTGGCAAATACTTGAAGTCTAGCTGGTACCGTAGTTGCACCCTTAAAAGACAAATTGAAGACAGATCAACCCTCGGATAATTAATACTGCAGCAATCATAACCATTAACGAGACGGCAGACTAAAATGTCGAATGATAATAAACAGCACCTTTACTACACACAACGTCGTAATCGTAGTGACACTATTACACCACGCTAAAACATTCCAATGACACTGACTAACAATATGGGGCAGCAACTACGACACAGGCAGATTTCGATAACAACTCCCGTTATCGTACTATGGGACAAAACAAAACACCAAAACACTTTAAATACAATAACTGTTTATATTATGTAAAGTTAAATGTTATCTCTAGCTTGCAATTGTTCTCACACACAACAAAATTCTCACAACGCAGAACTCTAGATCTGAACATGTCTCGTAATCCTTTAATTACTTATAATTTTTATCTCCGTTATATCTTCGTGTTACTACCAATTCACTTCAAGTTGCTTTCACCGATATCTATAAGGATTAAGATAATTGATGCTACCAGTAAATCTCTTTGTGTTTAGTCCAGCGTTGCTATGTAAATAACACGACGTAACGTGTTCCACAGATTTACCAATCTTTGTTATAAGTATAATCGCTGACTTTCCGTGATAACTTTCGACAACTTCAATTCTAATTCAAGTTACTTAGCACACTCTTTCCATAAATGAAATCGTTTTAACTGTTTAGAGTATCCAGCCTCTGTATATTTAGCGTCGATCAACTCAATTAATGAATTTTTTGTTCAGGCAAAACTTACAAATACCACCGTAAAATTGTGTCATGCAAAGTGTTATTAATATCTCTGAAATTAAACCTTTCCTTTCCTCACAAACTATAGCTATACACAACAGCTAGTAATTGACCACACGTAAGGGTTTCTTTTAACCCAAGAAAACTTGTATTTATTGGGTCTAGCTATCTCAATATAATTTAATTCACGTAAGTGGGCGAATGCCAGCAAAGACTAACACATCCCACAACAACTGAAATCCAATAATAATAATAAATACAAACAAAGCTCCTAGGCGCGACAACCTCTTTAACCCTAACCTTAAGTAACAATTTAACACAATCCTGAGCCTCTTTGGGCGTCAGCAAAATTCGTCCCTCTAAGTTCCCTAAATTGAAACAGAACACTCGTCACTTGACTAACAAAGTTTTCCTTGATTGAGTGTTGCTTGTAAATGGTTCCTTTTTTGTCGTCGCTTGTCAACTCAACTACTGGTGCGATCTATCATATTATAGTGAAACAGTTCGAATCTATACGAGATAATTCTAGGTCCGCTGTATGATCGTGGTATTTAAACAACAACAACAAAATGTGTTCGAGGCTTTCCCTTCTCGACACACACCAGTCACTACCAAACCACTCCAACAAAGCAGCTAACAACCCAATTACCTATGGGTGAGCCGCGACCACTAATCGTACACCACGGACAGGATATCGGTTCCAACGATTCCCAAAAACTCATCAACTGCAAATCTCCTTCTCTCTAACACGGCTCACGCTGTATCTATCACAGCAAACTATTCCTTACTACTGAACTGTCCACAGGACGACAATAAATCGATCGGCCTAGCACATAAATTCGTCAAAACCAGTGTCTCATCCGCGACTATTTATAAAATCACACAGAGCCTACGTACATTCTGTTGCTCAGCTTTGGGAGGAAACTACCGTCACAGCCACATATATGAACAGGGGCCTAAAATACAAAGTATCCACGCTGCCTCCGTGAATTGCACCAAAATAAGATACTGGTTCTACCAGCAAAACTTCTTTCCCTCTCCCAAGCCTTAAACACCAACTGCGGTGCCTCAGTACACCACGCAATGGGTCGGTATCCTGTCCGACCTAGATGTACCCCGATATATCAAGTTAGTCGGTAAGAGGTCTACTTGGCAACTACCTACCTATTACGTCATACAATAGGAACCATTTACGCGAACAAACAAGCAGCGCCACGCCAACTTTTGACAATTAATTATCGTTGATGCTGTCGGTTCTCTTCGATAGCGACTGGCTGCTGCGCGTCGCTCAGGCAGCATCTCTGGACCCAGCGATGGCGAGTTGCTGCGTCGCTGAAGTCGCGCGCGCTCACCACCTGTTTTTTTTTTTTTTTTTAGAATTATACATTAAATGGATATTGTGTCTGTTCTTTCGGTCATGCATGAATATTTGAATACTAGATTTTTGGGAGAACAAATTTATAATTTAAAAATTTGTTACATTTTAGAAAATGAAAAAAGTTTGTGTATATTTGAATACCAGATTGGTGAAAGAAGTAATTCATAAGATAAAACATTATTAGATTTTACAAAATAAAAAATATAAAAAATTTTAAAAATTAGAAAATGAGTTTATATTTTTAGTGGGCTTACATTTTTTATTTTAAAAATTCTCTATCACATTTCTACAAACCGAATTTTAAAATGTATGTCACATAGTGAAATATTTATGGAGTCAGCGTAGCGAACTCCAGATCAGAGACTCATTATTTTTATATGTTTTCATTCCTTTGTAATTAAAATCATAGTCATTAATTAATTTATTACATCTGTTTGGAAAAATAATTCTACATTCACTATCAAGCTCCACACAAATTTTTCACCATATGTGTTATTTAAACATTCACAACCAGCAATATACATAAAAAATTTAACTCAAACTCATTGATTTTTTGAAACAATTATAATGTCGAGCTTATTAAGTAATGAATCAATTTATATACAGAAAAATCTTTAAATTTATAATTATTTTTATCCCTCTATTCTCAAAATCTTAAATTCTTTTCGTGTGTGAGGTTTTTTGTTCAGGTCAAAATTTATATTTAAGTAATTTTCAATCATTTTCATTCTGGGTTAGAAATTTGTAATTTCTGATTTTCAAATTATTTTATATTTGGTTAAAATTTATAATTTTGACTTTTTATTTAATTTTATTCATTACATTCTGTTGAGTTTAGTTTTTTAAAGGAGGATGGAAGGGTTATGTTAAGGTGGAAAAAAAGATCAGATATAGTAGATAAAAACTGCTGATCACCCCACACTCAGGGCCAGATCGCCGACTTTCATCTATTCCACTGCACTGTCACCCAAGCTCAGCTGACTATTGAAGTTGCAATGGTCCTTGTAGAAGACATCATTTCGCAGTATGATGCATCCTAAGTGATGATCACTGACTGCAGAAATTTTTATGACTTGATACTAATGTTAGATATAGTTTCATGTTGCAACATCCCCACAGGATGTCAATCGCTTCTTACTCAGGGACGATTGACCACCCATGAAGCCTTAATAAAATTTTGGCAGATGTCCTCTCGATTGGTGTTGCTGTCGAACAAATGGAGTGTTACAATACTCACAATACTCACCATCTCTACACTCACATATGATACATCGAAGCAAGCCACTGAAAATAATAATAAATAGTATATAGTGATAGAATATATGAATATATATATATATAATATTATATATAATAAAAATAATAAATAATAAAAGCTAATTGTCTACATTGCAGGCAGATAACGGTGGCGGCCTATTTCTCCAAACTGATAGAAGAGACTTGCAGATTGGTGTGGCCAGCTTTTGCAGCAGCAGTTGCACAGATGAAACACCTGCTGCTTACACCAAACTGGTCTCCTACATTGGATGGATCAACAGAATCGCTGAGATCCAAGATGAGTGAGAAGCTGGCAAAGGATATCATTACAGTTATATCAGTGATTATACTTTGATAATGGTCTGCAAACTAGGTGTTGGCTTCTAACCTTCCTTTACATCGACTATCGTTATTCGTTAACCTATCTTTTCCGCTGTACAATACAGACTTGTGGACTTTGTGGAAGGGGACAGATATTTATTCACCTCCTTTTCTGTTATCGGTGCTCACTGTGTGTGCAATGTCATGCGAAGCCACTGTGATGATATTGTGCAGGACCACTTCCAGAACATGGAGGCGACATGTGACAAGGTTGGGAGAGAGGACATAAATGCCACACTTCTGAAAGGCAGGCAGCTTGGGTCACACAGGCATTTCAGGAGTTACTGTGGAAGGAAACTTGTAAAAGACTGGGGTGCAGCCGTTGAAATAAAATTTTTTTAAACTATGTCCTTAAATACTCCTTTACTGGCTCGCACCTTTCGTCCCTCAGTAAGAAATAGTGGTTCACAGGGTTTTAGAAAAGAGTGTCAGACAGTTCCACGGAAAGCAGGTTGCATATATAGAGGTCTTAAAACTAGAGAAGACTCCTTTACAATGATATTGATTAAATGAGAAACTCATTTCCAAGAGGTACCAAATCAGAAAAATTGAAAAATTCTATAACAGGTGGCAGCATTACTTGGAACCATTACCTTTGTATTGAGACCTGTTATGTATAACAAGACATACCATAACCATTATATATTTTATCTCAAGACTTGCTGTTCATGGCGAAGAATACAAAACCCAGTCTTATTTCGTTTCCAACAAGTATCAAATACTAGCAGCCAATCGCTGTTCGTCTTGGTAATGATGTCACACACAATATGGCCAGCATTCGTTCACATTACATTGTATGTAATAAAGGCATGCCAGGCATTCTTTTACATTTATTGTCAGTTTTTAATTATATTAAGGAGATTGACACGTCAGATGAAACTGACTGATGCCTCAGTAATACTAGATGCAATGGCGAGTAAGAAACATAGTACATCCATTGAATTGCCAACAGAAATTCCAGAGCAGCAGTTACTAAACTTAACACAATTTTCTGCCAAAAGGTACCAAATGCCTTTTTATTTATGGAGTAACAGTTAAACAATTAAACATTTAACAGGGATACCTGGCATAATGTGTTTCATCATCTGTCTAGATATAACAACAAAACTACAAAACATATTCTAATGCTGCTGTGGTTGTAAAAATATTTTTTTCTCTCCTCTTAAATAAGATTTTATTAATTTCATACCTTTTGTAAATGAGCTTCGCAAAAGCAGTGGGGGTTTAACAAGTAATTCAAATTTTAGATTTGACACTTAAATGAATAGCAAAAAATATCAAATGTTGAAGTTTTGTTCAAGGATGTAATATCCTTAATAAATCACATTATTCATGGTAACTCAAATAATCATTGTCAGAATTGTAAAACAATTATTACAATAAAATTTTATTTCACTTTTAGGCTATGAAACTGTACTTAAAGTAAATACAGATGAAGTCATGCCAGAGGACTACACAAAAATTAAATGAGATATTACGGATTCTGTTAGGTAGAAAAAATTTCTGTTAACAGCTTACCATTACAACACTTAACAAGGTGTAGTAAAAGAGTGGAAGCTGGCTGAACTGATTCAGCACTGACCTTTTAATGGTTTACAGGCGGCTCTAGGAAGGTGTAGTTGCTTGTGTGGTCTGGCAAACACTAATTTCAGTAAAAATGCAGAATTCAGTTAGCAACTCAAATGGATGATGTACCCTAACATTAGGTTATTGACCTATATCGAAATACAGCAGCACAAAATCTTTTCTTGTATTACATAGCACATTGCCTTTTAGAATAACAGGAAAATATCTTATTGATGGACACAAGCAGGTGAATGGTTTCCTTGGAATACTGAGAACTTATACTCTGACATAATTAAACATGAAATAAACCTTTTATATGATAAATTAAGGTAACATAATGAAACGTGCCAGGTCTGTGTCTTATCAGGTAGTAGTGAAATACTGGGACAATGAAGTGACAACTTTTGAAAAATAAGTAGATTGTATCCTTTGAAGGAGTAGTTCTGATTTTAAAATTTAAAAAAAGGATTTCAAATAGTAGATCCCATGGTAAACAAAATTCAGTATGATAAGATTAATTGCTTATTGATTGTAGGAGCTACTTCCAATGGCAAAACCAAAACCACTAGTTGGACACTGCAGCAAGGGAGGAGCGATACCTCAGTAATATTGGATGCAAAGTCGAGATAGAAAAATAGTACATCCAGGAGAGTTTAGCTGAAACTACTCTCCATCAGAAAAGCAAGTAACGAAGCACAGCACAGGTAGCTCAGAAAGAGAGTAAGAATGAGACAGGGAAGGGTAAGAAATACAACTGTATAGTATCTGACGCCAGCGGCTCTCTGATATTAGTTCACGAAGCAGACTGACAGAAGTCACGACGCAGGTCGGTAGAACTGACGATTGTGGTCGTGACTTCTTATAGCAGAAGCAACTGCGCCAGCACAACATGTCCAAGTTAGTCCTTGTCTGCCGTGAGACAGCCAGAAGTACAGGGTAAGTCAATAAGGACTTTGCAACTTTGGAACGACATAAAAATTTATTTAGATAACTAACAGAATCGGAACCACAAGAACTTTGCTGAGTTGGGTTGTTCACTGCGGCGTGATGTCCAGCTCGCTCCCCGGACTTGACACCACTGAACTTTTTTCTCTGGAGTTTCATTAAAGACCAAAACATTTGGCCGACCTGAAAAATCGAACATATGCTGCCATGGCACAAGGTATGCCTGATTTGCTCCAATGAGTGTGGGAAGAAATTGATTACCAGCAGGATGTTTGGCGCATCACGAATTGTAGTCACACCAAACACTTGGAAACTTTGCTATAAAATGACACATCTGCCAATTCTGTAACGTATTTCAACAAATTTCTGTATCATTCCAAAGTGGTAAAGCCCTTTTTGACTCACCCTGTATTAAGTAACAAATACATTCTGTAAATACTATGGAAAAGAGTTGTTTCGAAGTTAAGTATTTCAGATTGTTCTAACTTTAATGAAGTAATCTAATCTTTTATGTGATGTAGTATCTGTTCGGCCTCTTGCAGAAGTAAATGTTGGACTCACTATACTGCCGATCCGAATGTTTCAAGTGTTATTCCATCCGGCACTACGATATCGGCAACGATCTGTGTACGTTTATTCCCACACAGCGAATTCTGTCCTGGTTTGCCGTTTGAATATTCTTGGAGTTGGGCTAGTCAGGGGCCAAAAGAAACATTGTATATTCTATTTTCTATTCTGTCTACTATACAGTGTTTAACTACGTCAGAGCCCCGCAAGAAATGTCTCTAAACAAAGCTGTTGAGTTTCAGGCGCTGAAAACTGAATGACTGTAGCTCAGTGTCTAACAAATGGCAACCTTACTGTCGTAAACAAACAGTTCCACAGCTGGTTGCCGCTCCCCTGAAGTTTCGCCACTTGTACAGCGCAGAGGAGGACTGGGCTGGGATATTGTGCGCTACGGGAAGCCCAGTTCACTGAGTACAACATTAGATCGGGTTGACGGAGGAGATAGAGAAGATCCAAAGAAGAGCGGCGCGTTTCGTCACAGGGTTATTTGGTAATCGTGATAGCGTTACGGAGATGTTTAATAAACTCAAGTGGCAGACTCTGCAAGAGAGGCGCTCTGCATCGCGGTGTAGCTTGCTCGCCAGGTTTCGAGAGGGTGCGTTTCTGGATGAGGTATCGAATATATTGCTTCCCCCTACTTATACCTCCCGAGGAGATCACGAATGTAAAATCAGAGAGATTAGAGCGCGCACGGAGGCTTTCAGACAGTCGTTCTTCCCGCGAACCATACGCGACTGGAACAGGAAAGGGAGGTAATGACAGTGGCACGTAAAGTGCCCTCCGTCACACACCGTTGGGTGGCTTGCGGAGTATAAATGTAGATGTAGATGTAGAGGTACGGTGCCCTTTGCTATTTTATTTCGACATTCGGAGCCAACATGTACAGACTCTGTACAAAACTGATCCCTTGTTGTCGTCCGGAAGACATTGGTTACGAGGGAGGTGCTGACCCACAGATAGGCACAACAAAAACACTATCAAAAAATGAGCTTTTGAACCTCAGATTCATGTCGCTGCGGCGAGATTTAAATCTTTCGTCTAAAGAAGCAGCCTGAACGGTCACTAACACAATGGACAGCGAAATTTAAAGGAATAACAAGACATTGCATGTTCACGTCTTCTTGTAGACTAAGTTATAGTCACGTTACGTGATGCAGTCATGCAAAATGTTTCAGATGCACACGTTCGCATTGATATCCTAAAATTGCCAGGTTCGAATCTCAAAACAGTTTTGTCTATTGAAGGGTCTCAGAGTATCGTGGACCCAACTGAAGTCAATTTTGAGGGTCTGTCTTTTTTTCTTCTTCACACTACACAAGGCACAAAGTCTAAAGTGAATGTCAAAGCGAATAAAAACAGGGCTCATATTAAAGGTAAACGTAAAAGCGCAACTTTCAGTCGCATCCTACATAAGCTGCACTTCAGAATAAGGTGAGCTTATATTCGGGCAATATTCAGTCTTCTCTTGGAGGAACATGAACACAAAGTATTAATTTTCCACAATAATATTTCTTTAACAGTTCGTTATGAACGGGCTTATGGCTTCCTAGGCTATCATCACATGACTTAGTACTAAACAGGCAGTCCACACAACTTCAGCGAGAACTCATAGCTGTACAGATATACGTGACATTTTATGACCATATTTCGACAAAAAACAAGTATAATGTAGTGCCTAAACAGACTATGAACAAATAAATCTTGTATCACAGTACATTAAGATATTAAAACTGTGTGAATGTATATGACAAAAATGTTCTACAGGTCAGTAATGGCACAATGTAGTAGTTGAAGCTCTCCCTGATTGACCCACAAATTCCACTCTGTTCTAAAGGTGGAATCTTATCTTTATTGATGAGTGGAAGGTGGGACGTGTGCGCGTATGACCCCAGTTGTTTTTGCGCCGTAAAACAAAACAAACAGTATTCCTAGTGCAAAAAGCTGGAGTATATTCCCTGGATCTTAATTTCCTAGCAAGAACCTGTGAACTATGGCTATCACTACTACACTGACTGAGCATGAAAGGAGTTGGATACTGAAAAAGGAAGATTCCACCTTTAATAAACATGCTGTGAGTGAGTGTGATTTACGTGATTTGAAATGTGATGTTCTCCATAAAGATACTAAATACAGAAAACTAACATTACTTGAAATTCTGGCCATTAATAAGTACCAATAATAGAATCCTGATCTGGTCCTACATGACCAAACACAGTTCCACTACTCAGCCTTACTAAGACAACAATGGTTATTATTTCTCTCGCCATTAGATAATAAAATCCAGAGTGCAATGTAACAATACTATGAAAAGTATAGTTACTACTAACCAAGTAGTGGAGATACTGACCCGCAGATAGGCACAACAAAAACACTATCAAAAAATGAGCTTTTGGTCAACAAGGCCTTTGTCGAAAATTGATAACAGACATACAGCCTCATGCAAACACAACTCACCACAGTCTTTGGCAGCTGAAGCTAGTGCTGCTGCTCAGCATTAGACGATAAGCTTGCTACAACGCTCCCACACCCACATCCCATCGACTTCTTTCTCCCACGCCCTTTATTTGGTCTGTTCCTCACATTCACCAAACTGTTCATGCAAACATAGTAGCCTGTGCCATTACTCACCTGTAGAACATTTTTGGCTTATACATTAATATTTGAATGTACTGTAATATGAGATTTAGTTGTTCAGAGTCTCTTTCGGTGTTAAACTACGCTTGTGTTTGTATGGATATACGATGGTGTGCATATCACACAGTGAGTTGAAAATCACTGTTGCAGTGCCTTATGCCAATTTTTCTGAGTTGTGCAATAATTGCAGGAAACTTTCTGAATCAGGATTAGGAAGGGCTAAAGATTTTTTGGTGTACATTACTGTTGAAGACAATATGCAACCATAATTTTGTCATGACATGCGTGAGCGGGCTGCGCAGGAACTGCAACGATGGAAAGAAATGAGGTGACAGAACCTGTTTCTGCATGTCAGTGGCCACTGCAGTTGGTCATTCTGAAAATGTCCTCAGGATGTTCACATCTGCGTGCTGATTTCAAAGCCACAGTAAATTCACAAACTGTAATGCATTAATTTCCTCTCCCATTACCACAGGAATTATTGAACGGACTCTAACAGGGGAGATTCTTTTTCAAGACTGATTTACATGAGGCATACTTAGGGCTGCCATATCCAGCTGGGACCTCGCCGAGACACTCTGGGCGGTGTAGAAATGACAAAAAATTTATTCAATATTATTACTTCTTATTTAGAACACAATTAAACTCACCAGGGTAGCCAAGAGCGCTAACGTGCTGCTTCCTGGACTCAGGCAGGCCCAGGATCGAATCCGCCTGGCGGATTAACGACAAAGGGCCGGTGTGCTGGCCAGCCTGGGTGTGGTATTTACGCGGTTTTCCGCATCATGCTAGGTGAATACTGGGCTGGTCCTCATGTTCCGCCTCAGTCACACGGCTCGCAGACATCTGAACACATTTGCACTGTTCAATGGATTACACTAGACGCAGCCGGCTAGTGTGGCCGAGCGGTTCTAGGCGATTCAGTCTGGAACAGCACGATTGCTATGGTCGCAGGTTCGAATCCTACCTTGGGCATGGATGTGTGTTGGTGTCCTTAGGTTAGTTAGGTTTAAGTAGTTATAGGTTCCAGGGGACTGATGGCCTCAGATGTTGAGTCCCATAGCGCTCAGAGCCATACAGTACACGCAGACAGTTGGGGTACACTAATTCCGTCCCAGGGGGTAGAGGGTGGCGGCAGGAAGGGCGGGCTCTAGCCACACCGTAAAATTAACATGCCAATTCCGAATAACCATTGCTGATTCTGCGTAGCTGCGGGACAAAGTACAAAGATAGATAGATAGATAGATAGATTTATACACAATTATATGGAACTTGTTGCGGCACAAGTAGTTGGCTCACTATATTTTTCAGAAGACTTCGCCTTTTTCAGCAAGCCTTTGTTTTTCCATTTTACGAATTTATAAAACTGCATGCGAGTCAGCTTGTAGCTAAATTGGCACTGGAAGATTGATTCCACAGTACTTGAGCCAAGCTTGTAACACTATTTTGCAAAATCTGGACAAAATCGAGTCTTGTCGGAATGTCGGGACAAGACGGTCAACATCAGTGACAGTACCGATATGTCAGGCTCAATGGCAACCTTCGGCATACTTACAGTTACCAATAGACGAGCAGCCCAAGCAATATTTCACTATCAACACTCAATTAGGTCGGTCCCAGTTTCAAAAACTGTCGTTCAGGAGTTCTTCAGCTCCTGCTATTTTACAACGTTTTCTGTAACACTTAATGAAACATGTCCCTTCATGTATATGTGCATTATATTATTGTCACATGTATTACGCCTGCTGAACATTTGGCAAATTTAGAATGTCTGTTTCAGGTACATGCTGCAACTGGCTTAAAGTGTAACAAAGAAAAGTATTCTTTCTTCCAAGAAGATCTTCAATATTTAGAACTTGTCATAAATGCATCCTGCTTCTTTGTACTTGTTATGGTTAAAGATTTTTTGGTTCCCTGCACCATCAAGCAGCTACCAGTGATCATGGGAAAGTTTATTGCAAATACTGCACAAGTCGCTGCTCCACTAATTGGGCTGTACTGGAGAGGTGTCTCTTTGTGTTGTCCCAAAAATGTCAGTACGCATTTCAGCAGTTAAAGGACGCATGGTCGAATAGCAGTTGTCTGATCCACTTTGATCCAGCTAAGTATAATGTCTTAGCTGTGGATGCTCTTCCATAGAACTGAGTGACCTGATCCCATTGTTTTTACTTCGAAAAGTGTTAACAAAGGTCATTGCAATTACAGTTAGTTTGAAAAAGAGGCGTTCTTCAGTATCTTGGTGATACTGAGTTCCACCAATATTTGTATCGTCGGAAGTTCTATTTCATGTCATTAGCCTTGAACGCCTTTGTCCAATCCCTCCAAACGTGTCCCAGCATGGACAGCGCAAAAAAATTCAATGCTTAATTTTGTAAGTTGCCTGACTATCGATAAAAATCGTTGAACAGGCCCACTGCACAACATTCGAACGCTGGCTTCTTGTCTTGGTTACCAGTCGGTTGTGGCACAGCATTTTATTCATCTCAGGAAACATGTTATCAAGCACTGCTTTCGAACAGGCCCTTCAGGTAATTGTGCAATGTGTGCATGATGGGTGCACCGTTTTCTGAAAGAAACTCCCCGTCCAGTGGCCCATCTCTACGTCATGCACTATCCAAGTGGTCAGATGTTCTGCTGTTGCATACAGAAAATTATGATGTGTGGGTTGTGGTTCCTCGCTTCCTCCAGCAGGAAATTTTTTCTTTGTCGCACCAAGGTTAATTTTCAGTGAACACATCCGTCCGGGCCATGGGAGTGCATACACATCGATTTTGTGGGCCCACTCTGGAACACACAGTGATTTTGGTCGTAGATGCGTACAGTAAACTAACTATTGTAGTCCCCATAACACCCACCACTCCTCAACTGCTAGTATTGAATCAGCTTTGTATTCTATTTTTTGTCTTGAAGGTGTTCCCCAAAGTCCTTGTCTCAGACAATGCACCTCAATTCACGTTAGCCGATTTTCAAACACTTTTGTGCCGACAGTGGAACACACCATGGAACTACTCCTCCTTTTCGCCCTCAGCTAAAAGATTCGTTCAAACCTTCAAAGTGACATGGAGAAACTCTGTTCACCCCCCACACAGGAGCCAGTCTCAAAGATTTTCTTTTCGTCTTATCACTCCCTGGAAAATGATGGAATGTCACCAGCAGATTATTATGACAGTATATTGTGGTAGTCGGACTTCCAGTGCTGGTACTGAGAACTTAGACTGCCCAAGTGAAGGGGAGTGGTGCAGAAGAACAAGCCATGCCTCCATCTGCAATTTTTGCTTCCACGAAAGCAGAGCTGACTTAATGGTCATAGCGATTGCTGATTCCTTTTGTTGTGGGGAGAATCGCATTTGAAGTTTTCTTTAGAGCTTTTGGCAAGAAACAGAGCTGGGTGCCCAGTGTCGTCACGTGAGTCTCAGGTCATTCCTCCCATGTCATTCAAAGTTCCTCTGGACTGCATTGGCCTCACTAGAATACTAGAATCAGATGTCCATGTCCCCCCCCCCCCCCCAAGAACCATGGACCTTGCCGTTGGTGGGAAGGCTTGAGTGCCTCAGCGATACAGATGGCCGTACCGTAGGTACAACCACAACGGAGGGGTATCTGTTGAGAGGTCAGACAAACGTGTGATTCCTGAAGAGGGGCAGCAGCCTTTTCGGTAGTTGCAGCGGCAACAGTCTGGATGATTGACTGATCTGGCCTTGTAACACCAACCAAAACGGCCTTGCTGAGCTGGTACTGCGAACGGCTGAAAGCCGTAATTTTTCCCAAGGGCATGCAGCTTTACTGTATGATTACATGATGATGGCGTCCTCTTGGGTAAAATGTCCGGAGATAAAATAGTCCCCCATTCGGATCTCCAGGCAGGGACTACTCAGCAGGACATCGTTATCAGGAGAAAGAAAACTGGCGTTCTACAGACCGAAGCCTGTAATGTCAGATCCCTTAATCGAGCAGGTAGGTTAGAAAATTTAAAAAGGGAAATGGATAGATTAAAGTTAGATATAGTGGGAATTAGTGAAGTTCGGTGACAAGAGGAACAAGACTTTTGGTCAGGTGAATACAGGGTTTTAAATACACTCCTGGAAATGGAAAAAAGAACACATTGACACCGGTGTGTCAGACCCACCATACTTGCTCCGGACACTGCGAGAGGGCTGTACAAGCAATGATCACACGCACGGCACAGCGGACACACCAGGAACCGCGGTGTTGGCCGTCGAATGGCGCTAGCTGCGCAGCATTTGTGCACCGCCGCCGTCAGTGTCAGCCAGTTTGCCGTGGCATACGGAGCCCCATCACAGTCTTTAACACTGGTACCATGCCGCGACAGCGTGGACGTGAACCGTATGTGCAGTTGACGGACTTTGAGCGAGGGCGTATAGTGGGCATGCGGGAGGCCGGGTGGACGTACCGCCGAATTGCTCAACACGTGGGGCGTGAGGTCTCCACAGTACATCGATGTTGTCGCCAGTGGTCGGCGGAAGGTGCACGTGCCCGTCGACCTGGGACCGGACCGCAGCGACGCACGGATGCACGCCAAGACCGTAGGATCCTACGCAGTGCCGTAGGGGACCGCACCGCCACTTCCCAGCAAATTAGGGACACTGTTGCTCCTGGGGTATCGGCGAGGACCATTCGCAACCGTCTCCATGAAGCTGGGCTACGGTCCCGCACACCGTTAGGCCGTCTTCCGCTCACGCCCCAACATCGTGCAGCCCGCCTCCAATGGTGTCGCGACAGGCGTGAATGGAGGGACGAATGGAGACGTGTCGTCTTCAGCGATAAGAGTCGCTTCTGCCTTGGTGCCAATGATGGTCGTATGCGTGTTTGGCGCCGTGCAGGTGAGCGCCACAATCAGGACTGCGTACGACCGAGGCACACAGGGCCGACACCCGGCATCATGGTGTGGGGAGCAGTCTCCTACACTGGCCGTACACCACTGGTGATCGTCGAGGAGACACTGAATAGTGCACGGTACATCCAAACCGTCATCGAACCCATCGTTCTACCATTCCTAGAACGGCAAGGGAACTTGCTGTTCCAACAGGACAATGCACGTCCGCATGTATCCCGTGCCACCCAACGTGCTCTAGAAGGTGTAAGTCAACTACCCTGGCCAGCAAGATCTCCGGATCTGTCCCCCATTGAGCATGTTTGGGACTGGATGAAGCGTCGTCTCACGCGGTCTGCACGTCCAGCACGAACGCTGGTCCAACTGAGGCGCCAGGTGGAAATGGCATGGCAAGCCGTTCCACAGGACTACATCCAGCATCTCTACGATCGTCTCCATGGGAGAATAGCAGCCTGCATTGCTGCGAAAGGTGGATATACACTGTACTAGTGCCGACATTGTGCATGCTCTGTTGCCTGTGTCTATGTGCTTGTGGTTCTGTCAGTGTGATCATGTGATGTATCTGACCCCAGGAATGTGTCAATAAAGTTTCCCCTTCCTGGGACAATGAATTCACGGTGTTCTTATTTCAATTTCCAGGAGTGTACAAAATCAAATAGGGGTAATACAGGAGTAGGTTTAATAATGAATAAAAAAAGTAGGAGTGCGGGTAAGCTACTACAAACAGCATAGTGAACGCATTATTGTGGCCAAGATAGACATGAAGCCAACGCCTACTACAGTACTATAAGTTTACACGCCAACTAGCACTGCAGATGACGAAGAAATTGATGAAATGTATGATGAGATAAAAGAAATTATTTAGGTAGTGAAGGGAGACGAAAAGTTAATAGTCATGGGTGACTAGATTTCGATAGTAGGAAAAGGGAGAGAAGGAAACGTAGTAGGTGAATATCGATTGGGGGTAAGAAATGTAAGAGGAAGCCGACTGGTAGAATTTTGCACAGAGCATAACTTAATCATAGCTAACACTTGGTTCAAGAATCATGAAAGAAGGTTATGTACATGGAATACGCCTGGAGATACTAGAAGGTATCAGATAGATTATAAGACAGAGATTTAGGAACCAGGTTTTAAATTGTAGAACATTTCCAGGGGTAGATGCGGACTCTGACCACAATCTATTGGTTATGAGCTGTAGATTAAAAATGAAGAAACTGCAAAAAGGTGGGAATGTAAGGAGATGGGCCCTGGGTAAATTGACTAAACCCGAGGTTGTACAGAGTTACAGGGAGAGCATAAGGGAACAATTGACAGGAATGGGGGAAAGAATACAGTATAAGAAGAATGGGTAGTTTTGAGGGACGAAGTAGTGAAGGCAGCAAAGGATCAAGTAGGTAAAAAGATGAGGGCTAGTAGAAATCCTTGGGTAACAAAAGACATATTGAATTTAATTGATGAAAGGAGAAAATATAAAAAGGCAGTAAATGAAGCAGACAAAAAGGAATACAAACTTCTCAAAAATGAGATCGACAGGAAGTGCAAAATGCCTAAGCAGGGATGACTAGAGGAAAAATGTAAGGATGTAGAAGCTTATCTCACTAGGGGTAAGATACATACTGCCTGCAGGAAAATTAAAGAGACCTTTGGAAACAAGAGAACCACTTGTATGAATATCAACAGCTCAGATGGAAACCCAGTTCCAAGCAAAGAAGAGAAAGTAGAAAGGTGGTAGGAGTATATAGACAGTCTTTACAAGCTCGATGTACTTGAGGACAATATTATGGAAATGGAAGAGGATGTCGACGAAGATGAAATGGGAGATATGATACTACACGTAGAGTTTGACAGAGCACTAAAACACCTGATTCGAAAGAAGGCCCTGGAAGTAGACAACATTCCATTAGAATTACTGACAGCCTTGGGAGGGCCAGTCCTGACAAAACTCTACCATCTGTTGTGCAAGATATATGAGACAAGCGAAATACCCTCAGACTTCAAGAAGATTGTAATAATTCCAATCCCAAAGAACGCAGACGTTAACAAATGTGGAAATTACCGAACTATCAGTTTAACAAGTCACAGCATACTAATGCGAATTCCTTACAGATGAATGGTAAAACTGGTAGCAGTCGACCTCAGGGGAGATCAGTTTGGATTCCGTAAAAATATTGGAACACGTGAGGCAATACTGATCCTACGACTTATCTTAGAAAATAGATTGAGGAAAGGCGAACCTACGTTTCTAGCATTTGTAGACCTAGAGAAAGCTTTTAACAATGTTGATTGGGATACTCTGTTACAAAATTCTGAAGGTGGCGGTGATAAAATACAGAGAGCGAAAGGCTATTTACAATTTGTACAGAAACCAGATGGCAGTTATAAGAGTCGAGGGCCATGAATGGGAAGCAGTGGTTGGGAAGGGAGTGAGACAGGGTTGTAGCCTATCCCCGATGTTATTCAGTCTGTATATTGAGCATGCAGTGAAGGAAACAAAAGAAAAATGCGGGGTAGGTATTAAAATCCATGGAGAAGAAATAAAAACTTTGAGGTTCGCCGATGACATTGTAATTCTGTCAGACACAGCAAAGGACATGGAAGAGCAGTTGAACGGAATGGACAGTATCTTGAAAGGAGGATATAAGATGAACATCAACAAAAGCAAAACGAGGATAATGGAATGTAGTCTAATTAAGTCGGGTGATGCTGTGGGAATTAGATTACTTAAAGTAGTAACGGAGTTTTATTATTTGGGGAGCCAAATAACTGATGATGGTCGGAGTAGAGAGGATATAAAATGTAGACTGGTAATGGCAAGGAAAGCGTTTCTGAAGAAGAGAAACTTATTAACATCGAGTATAGATTTAAGTGTCAGGAAGTCATTTCTGAAAGTATTTGTATGGAGTGTAGCCATGTATGGAAGTGAAACATGGACGATAAATAGTTTGGACAAGAAGAGAATAGAAGCTTTCGAAATGTGGTGCTACCGAAGAATGCTGAAGCTTACATGGGTAGACCACATAACTAATGATGAGGTATTGAATAGAATTGGAAAAAAGAGGAGTTTGTGGCACAACTTGACTAGAAGAAGGGATCGGTTGGTAGGACATGTTCTGAGGCATCAAGGGATCACCAATTTAGTATTGGAGGCAGCGTGGAGGGTAAAAATCGTAGAGGGAAACCAAGTAATGAATACACTATGCATATTTAGAAGGTTGTAGGTTGCGGTAGGTACTAGGAGATGAAGAAGCTTGCACAGGATAGAGTAGCATGGAGAGCTGCATCAAACCAGTCTCAGGACTCAAGACCACAACAACAACAACAACAGAACCAGATGTAGCTTACATTAGAGATTCTTCTGCAGAATTTTGCCCACAGCCCAGGACGCCGCTGGGGTCTGCAACATCAGTCATCTCCACGCCTCCGCCTGCCACGGTGGGCGCCATCCGGAGTGGATCTGATGGAGACTGGCGTCGTGCTGCCGCATCCGTCACGCCCTCATCACTGGCACCAGTGCTGATGCTACAAGCAGACCCGCAGCTTGAGCCGACGCCTGTGGAACGCCTCCCCAGACAGCTGCCACAGTGCCCCGGGTGTTTCACTCGCAGTCAACCTAATCGTAACTCCTGCATCATTGGATGTGCTCTGCACCCTGTGGCCGCTTTTTCCGCCAATGTTTCCGATTACTCATAAGGTGAATACAATGATGCGGACATCCTTCCCCCCCCCCCCCCCCCCATATTCGTCTTGTAACACAGCACTACGGGACAATGGCTGGAGGTTTGGGGAAGGGGATATGGTGTCATCTGAAGAATGAGTACCATTGCAAAGTTGCTACCTCATGATGGAACCACAAGTTTGGATAGTCGTTGAAAGACACAGTGACATGCGAGAGACGTCGGATGCACCACTGCTGCTGAATGGCTACTTACACCAGAGTGCATCACAACCCAGCCCACTCTCTACTCACTGCCTAAGGTGACAGCATCCTTATTTCAGATCCAGCAGTGGGAGTTGTATCAGAAACAATCCAGCAGTGCAAGTTGTATTAGAAGCCGTAACTCTTAGCCAGAACTATGTACCAAAGTTTAGAGTCAGCTGTTCAGTGAGATTACCCCCTCCTTCTATATTGTATTAAGTGACATAGTGCAGGAAGAGTAACAAAAATATTCTGTTAATTTTGTGGCCAAGGGTTGTTTCTGAGTTAAGTATTTTAGATTGTTCCAGCTTCAATAAAGTAATCTAAACCTAAAATTTTATGTGCTGTGATGTCTACTCTTCCTCTCCCAGAAGTAAGTCTAGGACTTGCCACAGTGTTGATGCAAATGTTTCAAGTGTTATTCCCTCTGGTACTACAGTAAAAATTCGGTTAAATACCACGAAAAATCAAACAAGTGAATTATCCGCTGAAATAAGTGTAAGAACATTTAATAAACGGACTGCCCTTGGTGCAGGTAAGTTAACATGTGAAAGTATAATATGGAATGGTACCAAGGATATGACCAATGAAGGCTTAAAAAAGAAACCAGTACAATAATTTCAAACACCAGTAGAACCTCCAGAGTGCATGATGGAAGCAACTAGATGCTGCAAACATGAAAACTGTGTACTTAAACCTATATGAAATTTAACTAGCCTCATGTCCCATTCGATTCAATGACTGCAGTGTTAGCTAATTGTTACCACTCTTATAAAGTGTGACTATGGACGAAGGCGATAATAATGGCAGAAAATTTAGAGTTCAGCTTATCCTTTGTACTCAGTTGTAACAAGCAGACATCTATCGGTGTGGTGCTTTGGCAGCAAGCGTACCTCACAGCAGCGAGTATTCTCCCTTCAGTCAGTGGACAGGAAGTCTTGTCTCTTCAGTGTCTATGGAGAAAGTCTGGTCTGACTTAAATCCTCAAGACTTTCTGCCTGTGTAGGAATGTCGCTGGGCAATTGCAACAGACCTTGGGAGTACTGATCAGTGATGATTTTGTAAATAAATAAGCTCCTGCTCTCACAGTTTTAAAATCTCTCCCAATGCATGACAGGTCTCTATCATTGGCCCAACCAAAGGGCATACACTTAAAAATAAGCAGGAATGCACGTCTTTTACAGAAATAATTATTGTAGACCTGTCAGAGCGCCTGTTACTTGGATCTCGAACAAACTTTCTTTCATCATATGACCCCAGAGAAACGGCGAGTCTCAAGCTCTGCCATTCTGATGGTTGCACCTGTCTTCTTTCCAAAAGAATTCCTTCAGGCACCTCACCCAATAGGATTTTATAGAGCATAAGCTGCCCCAAGTGACCTGCAGTACTGATATGAGAAATAGTGAATTCTGCATCTCCTACCTGCTCAGGTAGAGAGCTTTCAGCTCTGAATATGTTTATGGCCCCTCTTGGTCCTTTTAAGTAACCTTATACATTGCGTGTGCCAGCTAGAAGAAGCTCTCAAGGGTGAAGAAAATAGCAGGTGTCCCCCCCGCCATCATAATTAAACAGTACAGAATATTTTCTGTAGTTATTACGCAGATTTAAAGGATCCACTACACTCACTATTGGAATTTGTATATTACATTACGAAATATGTTGGATGAACTACCATGTAACATCACCTCATTGTTGACTTTAAAATGAATGTCAATGGAAATGTACTGGAGTAATCTCTAGCACAAATTCGTCAAAGACATTTTTGCTGTGGTGTCAGTACTGTTTTCAAATGCTCATTACCTGATAAGTTCCACACAGTCGGTGGGACAGGTTAATCTGATACTAATGTAGCAGTCTGAAAATTGACAGGCACACTTAAGAATAAGCCTCTTCACCTCTAAAGGTGCAAGAATATATTTATTCAGAACACATACAATAAAACAGGAGAAACACAAGCTACTACAATGTTACACAAACATACAAATTATTTTACATTGCTCATGAATGAAGGCAGAGGCTCAATGATTTCACATGTGGATGGCTTGTACTCAAAATTCAGTTTACTATTACTTACTGCTGATGCACTTACTTTATTATAATACCAAATCATTTATTCCATTATATTCATATCTTCCTACATACCTTATCATCCTGAATAACAACGAAAATAAAAAAATACATTTACATTTAGAGAAATACATTTACATGACAACCAAGAGAAAATAAAAGAAACACATGTCATATTTGTGTTGTATGATTATGTGGAGGAGAAAAGTTGCAAATTGTCAATAAAATAATCACCAGTATATATAAAGTGAGTAAACACAAATACAATACCACCAATACTAAAAACTACAGATAAATTCTCATATACAAATGCCTGTATTACTGTATAAACGAACTGATGTACACATTTGTAAATAAGTGTCCTAATTGTGACATTGAGCATAGATAGTATCAAACAAATTGGTAGCATAATTACAAAATAGCTTCATGATATGTTGAAATTGTAAATTTACAACTTATGATGAAATCATAAATTTACAAATGTCTGCAAACTGCGAAATAATTAATGGTGTGTCATAATTACTGGGTAAGTATCAAGAAAAATATCAGCTGCAAATGTGACAATTCGAAGCACCATTCATCATGAAACCTTAAAGTGAAATAGGCTTAAAGTGGGACTTGGTCTAAGACTGATGGTGTATGTTAAAATTATTGATAGTAGTTGGTTAAGTCTACCGAGCACTCTGTATAATTATCCCTGAAATGTAAGAATAAAGGCACAGAGCTACATGCGATTCACTGTTCATAGGCAGCTACACTGTTTGTTGCACTATTTGTTTTTAGAAAATGTTCAATACGGAGGACAACATGGAAACTAAAGAGTTAATGTTACAGCAGTGTTTCTCAAAGTGGGGTCTGCGGACTTCTCGAGGTAGCTCTGAATTACTGAAAATGAAATACTTTCAAAAAATGGTTTAGGACACTTTTTCTGGCGATCAACAAAAGTGGTTATGAAATGTGGTTTACTAATTGCTCATCTAAAGTTAATGTAAAGGATGCTACTATATTTTGGCGATCTTATAAAGCATTATCTTTCTTCATGACTTTACCATAATGTGTTTCACAATGACACGCACTTTCATCAGAATGCAAGCTATCAACAAGCAAAAAAGTGCAGAGGTTGTAAGTGAACTGAAAGTTAACAAAGATAAAAAAGGGAAAAAAGTTTAACATAGCTTTCCAGAATGGAAAAAGAAAAGCTGTTAACGCAGTTAGAGAGTTTAATATGACGTTATAGGGTGCTTCTTCATATTATAGGTCTATTTGATCTAAGTCCTTTTGAGCCTCTATCCCCAGAAAAAAAGCAGTGACCTTCAAGCTGGTGACAGATGTTGTCATTCAGACACTTGGCGCTAGCATTTCGCCGATCACAGAAAAAATATTCCACCTACTAATAATATAAAGCTTAATAGTAATAACAACACATTAAAACATGGAAAATCTCGATTACATTCATACCTGCATATGAGTTAAACAAGTTTGCGCCGAGTGCCTATACGTTTCAGTTCAGTGTGGCATGGCGAGAGGGTTCACAGTGATGTCACAACCCACACTCTGCCTGCGCATAACTCCTACTTGTATTCTAGTATCCGTGTACACTAACATTCCTGGATGTCATTGCCAGACGCCCAGCGTCCAACTCCGCTCTTCTCTCGTGACAGGATTTTACTCATTGATGTAGTTTCAACTTATAAAGTTAAAAAAGAAGGAGGTATGTATATTTACAAGGGATCACTGTCAAATGACTGCTGTAATAGTTGAAATGATAAATTGTTTCTAGTATTTCACAATGTGACTGACGAATAAAATTAGCTTATATTGTCACTGATAGTTACTGGATGTTTTCTGTTTAGTGGCACGATCGTAAGTCAGAACTTATGTACCGGGTAAATCATAAAGAACTTTACAACCTTGGAATGATACAAAAATTTATTGAGGTAACTTATAGAATCGGTAGATGCCTTATTTTGCAGCAAAAAACGTGAAGTTAGATTCACGTCGTGCATCAGTACCCCATTCCACCACTAGGAGCGCCAACGCAGTGCACAGTTAAAATGGCTACTTTCGCTGGCGTGGAGAGTGCTCGCTGTGTGTTTCGGTTTCATGGAACGAACTCTGTAACAGCTGTCTGGCGTAAATTTCACACCGAATACACTGAAGAACTTCCAAACAGGTCTACAACTTACTCTCTGCACAACAACTTTGTTTGGACAAGTTGTTCACTGCCACAAGGATTGGCCATGAAGAGCTAACCACATGGCCACCTCGCTCCCCGGACTTGACACCACTACATTTCGTTTTCTGAGGTTGCATTAAGAACCATGTGTGTGTTCCTCCCCTATCAAACAATTTATCCGACCTCAAAAATCGAATGTACATTGTCAGTGCACAAGTTATGCCCTATTTGCTGCAACGAGTATTGGAAGAAATTGATTCCCAGTGGGATATTTGTTGCAACACAAATGCTAGTCACATTGTACCTAAATGACACTTGACAAATTTATGTGAAACTTGAGGCTGTTTGCTACAAAATGATGCACCTACCGATTCTGCAAGTTATTTTAATAAATTTTTGAATCATTCCAAAGTTCTAAAGTCCTTTTGGACTCAACCTGTGTATCCACCTACAAATGCAGATGTTAGCGTATACGCCGTTGCCTCCTCTATTTCACTGATCCTATGTTGTTGTTGTTGTTGTTGTTGTTGTTGTGGTCTCCAGTCCTGAGACTGGTTTGCTGCAGCTCTCCATGCTACTCTCTCCTGTGCAAGCTTCTTCATCTCCCAGTACCTACTACAGCCTACATCCTTCTGCTTAGTGTATTCATCTCTTGGTCTCCCTCTACGATTTTTACCTTCAACGCTGCCCACCAGTACTAAATTTGTGATCCCTTGATGCCTCAGAACATGTCCTACCAACCGATCCCTTCTTCCAGTCAAGTTGTGCCACAAACTCCTCCCCAATTCTTTTCAATACCTCCTCATTAGTTAAGTCATCTACCCATCTAAGCTTCAGCATTCTTCTGTAGCACCACATTTCGAAAACTTCTACTCTCTACTTGTCTAAACTATTTATCGTCCACGTTTTACTTCCATACATGGCTACACTCCATACAAATACTTTCAGAAACGACTTCCTGACACTTAAATCAATACTAGATGTTAACAAATTTCTATTCTTCAGAAACGCTTTCCTTGCCATTACCAGTCTACATTTTATGTCGTCTCTACTTCCACCATCATCAGTTATTTTGCTCCCCAAATAGCAAAACTCTTTTACTACTTTAAGTGTCTCATTTCCTAATCTAATTCCCTCAGCATCACCCGAATTAACTCGACTACATTCTATTATCGTCGTTTTGCTTTTGTTGATGTTCATCTTATATCCTCCTTTCAAGACACTGTCCATTCCGTTCAACTGCTCTTCCAAGTCCTTTGCTGTCTCTGACAGAATTACAATGCCATCAGCGAACCTCAAAGTTTTTATTTCTTCTCCATGGATTTTAATACCCACTCCGAACTTTTCTTTTGTTTCCTTTACTGCTTGCTCAATATACAGATTGAATAACATTGGGGAAAGGCTACAACCCTGTCTCACTCCCTTCCCAACCACTGCTTCCCTTTCGTGTCCCTCGACTCTTATAACTGCCACCTGGTTTCTGTACAAATTGTAAATAGCCTTTCGCTCCCTGTATTTTACCCCTGCCACCTTTAGAATTTGAAAGAGAGTATTCCAGTCAACATTATCTAAATTTTTCTCTAAGTCTACAAATGCTGGAAACGTAGGTTTGCCTTTCCATAATCTTTCTTCTAAGATAAGTCGTAGGGTCAGTATTGCCTCACGTGTTGAAACATTTCTACTGAATCCAAACTGATCTTCCCTGAGGTCGGCTTCTACTAGTTTTACCATTCTTCTGTAAAGAATTCGCGTTAGTATTTTGCAGCTGTGACTTACTAAACTGATAGGTCAGTAATTTTCACATCTGTCAACACCTGCTTTCTTTAGGATTGGAATTATTATATTCTTCTTGAAGTCTGAGGGAATTTCGCCTGTCTCATACATCTTGCTCACCAGATGGTAGAGTTTTGTCAGGACTGGCTCTCCCAAGGCTGTCAGTAGTTCTAATGGAATGTTGTCTACTCCTGGGGCCTTGTTTCGACTTAGGTCTTTCAGTGCTCTGTCAAACCCTTCACGCAGTATCATATCTCCCATTTCATCTTTATCTACATCCTCTTCCATTTCCATAATATTGTCGTCAAGATCATCGCCCCTGTATAGACCCTCTATATACTCCTTGCACCTTTCTGCTTTCCCTTCTTTGCTTAGAACTGGATTTCCATCTGAGCTCTTGGTATTCATACAAGTGGTTCTCTTTTCTCCAAATGTCTCTTTAATTTTCCTGTAGGCAGTATCTATCTTACCCCTCGTGAGAAAAGCCTCTACATTCTTACATTTGTCCTCTAGCCATCCCTGCTTAGCCATTTTGCACTTCCTGTCGATCTCAGTTTTGAGACTATTGTATTCCTTTTTGCCTGCTTCACTTGTTGCATTTTTGTATTTTCTCCTTTCATCAATTAAATTCAGTTTCTCTTCTGTTACCCAAGGATTTCTACTAGCCCTCGTCTTTTTACCTACTTCATCCTCTGCTGCCTTCACTGTTTCATTCCTCAAAGCTACTCATTCTTCTTCTACTGTATTCTTTCCCCCATTCCTGTCAATTGTTCCCTTATGCTCTCCCTGAAACTCTGTACACTCTCTGGTTCTTTCAGTTTATCCAGGACTCATCTCCTTAAATTGCCACATTTTTGTAGTTTCTTCAGTGATAATCTACAGTTCATAATAGATTGTGGTCAGAATCCACATCTGTCCCTGGAAATATCATACAATTTAAAATCTGGTTCCTGAAGCTCTGTCTTACCATTATATAATCTATCTGAAAGCCTCTGGTATCTCCAGGGTTCTTCCATGTATACAACCTTCTTTCATGATTCTTGAACTAAGTGTTGGCTATGATTAAGTTATGCTCTGTCCAAAATTCTACCAGGCGGCTTCCTCTTTCATTTCTTAGCCCCAATCCATATCCACCTACTACGTTGCCTTCTCTTCCTTTTCCTACTGTCGGATTTCGGTCACCCATAACTATTAAATTTTCGTCTCCCTTCACTACCTGAATAAGTTCTTTTATATCATCATATATTTCTTCAATTTCTTCATTATCTGCAGCGCTAGTTGGCATATAAACTTGTATTACTGTACTACATATACTACTATAGTAGGCGTGGGCTTCTTGTCTATCATGGCCACAATAATGCCTTCACTACGATGTTTGTAGTAGCTTACCCACACTCCTATTTTTTTATTCACTGTTAATCCTACTCCTGCATTATCCCTATTTGATTTTGTATTTATAACCCTATATTCACCTAACCAAAAGTCTTGTTCCTCCTGCCAACGAACTTCACTGATTCCCACTATATCTAACTTTAACTTCTCCATTTCCCTTTTTAAATTTTCTAACCTACCTGATCCTAAGTTGCTTTAAATGCTTCGTGTCAGAGCATGGGTAGGCCATAACCTGATGTTCCCCTGCAATTTCCAATTTCTCTGTGAGGACTGATTTTTGTCAGTCCATCAGGAGATGCATTTCCTGAAAATTGATGTCATAAATCAAATTTCTGTATTTCATCTCTTTCACGAAAACTTCAAGATCCAGACTGACAAATCTATATTCACCTGAAATTCTGATGTATGTTCACAGCAACGGATCAATAGTTGATTGTCACGAATCGACACAACCTGGATAGTTGGATGCCCACTAGCATGTAGCTCTTGCCGAAATTTAGTCAGAAGTGTGACCAAGTCTGTAGCCAGCTCAACATTGCAGCCAACTAAGCAATGCATTTCCCCATGCTGGAGAAGAAACTGTGCAATTTCTTTTATTGTATCTGCAACTGATTCGATCATTCAGCAGCTGTGTTCCACCATATCTCCACCATCATTTTCTCGGTATTGTCAAGGAATTTTGTCAGTACTGTTCTTTTTAAATGTGTGGCCAAGTTTTATACACATGTGTAGTAGATTTAGCACTGTTGCAGCTTTCTCAAAAAGTGGTCCTTATGTAGCATTTAAAGGTAAAACTGTTGAAAGAATATGTGCGCAATGCAAGGCAGACATCTAAAACTTGATACAGCAAGTTTCATATTTGATGGTTGATCGATAGCCAACACAACATATTGTACATCATCAGTAGCAATATTGAATTTCTCCATTCAGTATCTGTCTTTGAATGCTTAAGCAGTAACATTTTTTTTAAAACATACGAGTGGAAACAGGGGTGAATTTTCACCCACCTTCGCTATGGTCGCAGGTTCGAATCCTGCCTCGGGCATCGTTGTGTGTGATGTCCTTAGGTTAGTTAGGTTTAAGTAGTTCTAAGTTCTAGGGGACTGATGACCACAGATGTTAAGTCTCATAGTGCTCAGAGCCATTTGAACCATTTCACCCACCTTCTGAATTATAATAGTACACTGCAAATAATCAAACTGTTACAAATTTTAGTGGTTTCCCTAATTCAAAACAGACATCATGGTGGATAAAATATTTAGGTAATCTTAAGGGCTACAGGGCGTTGGAAAGTTAAGCACATGTAAGTAATAACGAAGATGTAGAGCAAAAATATCAAAAACATTTGGTAAAGCAGTGGTTCTTTCACTGAAGTTTAAATGTCAATCACACAACTTTATCACATGCTATTATTTTTCGTTCTGGTGTCAATTTTAAAATTTTCCTGGCGAATGAAACAAATTTCGTGCTTGCAGCTCTCGTCGATTAATTCATCACACGATATTTCGATAGGCCACCTGCCGATAATCATCAGGTGAGCCCTTGAAAGACTTGCTCCATTCCACCCTATATGGAGCGCTGCGAGTATTTCGGGCATGAGTGAGAATTTATGTTGACAGACAGACCACACTTCACGGCGGCGGCGGCCTCACTGGTGCAACCGCGGCACCCAGCTGCCCTCTGTCTCCGTTGTTGAAGAATCCGCGGGAGAACGCCTGGTGGAGAACCTGACGAACTGTGCAGGTGGCTACCAGTCCGGCAGCGCGTGGAGACCCACCAGCTGCACCGTATGTTCTAACCGAAGGCGGCAGGGCGCGCCAAGTGCCGTGGCGAGTGGCAACGCAGAGCACAGCTGAGCCCCACACCGCCGTCGGCCAGCTTGAATCTCGACACATGCGCGCAGTACCCGCAACGCGTCATGTATGGTGGAAGGGAGCAAGTGTTCGTCAGACTCTGAAGACGACTGGCAGGTGCCCAGTCGAAATATCTTGCAATGAATTTATCGACGACTCGCTACAAACCAGAAATTTGATTGAGCACACAACTTCCGTCTAGTCACAACAGACGAAATTCTTACAGATACTGCACTTCATTGTGTATGTCTTCTCACTCTTTCTGCAGTCTTTGTATCGCCTTGTCTTCGACCCGCTGCAGACGATTTATTATCTCTGGGTGCCGCTTAAACAATTGGCCTATGCAGCAGACCACCTGGACACAGAAACTCTTCATCAGCGAGTCGTGGAAACCTGTGAAACCATTCTAATCCACCAGGTAGTATTCGAAAAGACGCTATAGTACATGGTTCGATGAGTGCATGCATGCTTACAAGCTAGAGAAGGACATTTCTAACGTTTACTAGGAGTGGCTCTCTCGATGGGCTCCAATCACTTAAATTGTAAACTTTCGTTAATAACTCGAAAAACAAGGACTTTGGGACATATTTTTAAACAGGACTTTTTTCTTTTTTCGGTGTAAAGAACTTGTCTGCAAAGTTTGATAAAGTATTTATGAAACACTCTTTATATGTAATGTTTGTCTTTGTATTTCCTATTGACTTATCCTATATCTGCGTAACACGTCACAGGACCAAAAAAAAATAAATAATAATAATAAATAAAAAAAATAAAAAGAATAATCAATAAGAAAAATCCTTCTCATATCACTGAAAATACTAGTTATAATCACACCAGCAGATTGAACAGACTAAATAATTTTTGGTCCAGAACCATCTATAATCCATTTCCTTCTCGTATTCCGTTTATGAGGAATATGTGATTGGATTCCTCTATGTGATAGCAACCTCGCACTTAATATGTTTGTCTGCTATTTTTAGGGATATTTCAGTACGACCATTGATATGGGCTACCAAATATCATTGCAAAAAGTACTTGATGCTTTCACAAAAGAATAGTAACTTCAACTCCTCTGTACATAAAAGAATTGTAAGTAGCAACTGGGTGAGAAATATGTTCCCCTTTGCGCTCTGTTTTTTTTTTTTTTTTTTTTTTTTTTTTGGACATTGTTTTCTTTGGATATTGTGAACAGTTTATAAGCTACTGTAAGTGCCCAGAGTGCATTAGATCTCTTGGACATACACTTAATGTGGTTGTAGACACCGGTGTATCCTAGGATGACCAGATGTCCAGGTTTTACTGGGACAGTCTCGGTATTCACATAAATCTCTGGTGTCCAAAGAAAATCTTAAGGGACGCACAGTTGTCCTGGTTTCTAACCGAGAAGCAAAATTCATTCAATAACATTTCACAATTAATTAAATATTTGCGTAAAACAAGTTTCCTAGGAGTGGAGCCTTATAGAAATATACATTTTCACAATACCCCCATGTACGCCTACTGCATTTGTTTGAATGTCTTATGTCTAAAGAAAGAGTAAGAGGTATTTCGAAAAGAAAAGCGGGTATTACCTGCCCCCGCCCCTGTCTTGCCGTCCTTCCACTTTATGGCCCTTGAGACATACCAAAGGAGGTACAAAAGAGTAGCATTCTTCTAACGGAACTGTAGCTACGTTGAAGTTAATTCTGCGAAGAACGTAAGCAATACAGCATGTGTTAGCAGTACTTATTGAGTGTTGTTTGGTATGTATGCACATTTGCCAAAGGCCTAGCAGGAGTCGTAACACCGGTTCCCGTCAGATCGCCGACTTTAAGCGCTGTCCGGCTTGGCTCACGCTTAGATGGGTCAGAAGGGCTATGCCAATGCTGTTGGCAAGTGGAACGCACTCAGCCCTTGCGAGGCCAATTGAGGAGCGAGTCGACTGAGAAGTAGCGGCTCCAGGCCGCCAAATATGACAGGTGCTGGGAGAGTGGTGCGCTGACCACATCCCTCAGTATCCGCATCTGGTGACGCCTAAGGTCTGAGGATGACATGGCGGCCATTCGGTACTGTTGGGCCTTCAAGGCTTGTTTGGAAGTGTTCGTCTGTCTGTTTTATGTTTGCACATTTGCCCCAAGAGTTAGCAAACGGCATCCTAAATTTTACTTGTTTTGTTTGTTGTTGTTGTGGTCTTCTGTCCTGAGACTGGTTTGATGCAGCTCTCCATGCTACTCTATCCTGTGCAAGCTTCTTCATCTCCCAGTACTTACTGCAACCTACATCTTTCTGAATCTGCTTAGTGTACTCATCTCTTGGTCTACGATTTTTACCCTCCACGCTGCCCTCCAATACCACATTGGTGATCCCTCTATGCCTCAGAACATGTCCTACCAACCGATCCCTTTTTCTAGTCAAGTTGTGCCACAAACTCCTCTTCTCCCTAATTATATTCAATACCTCCTCATTAGTCATGTGGTCTACCCATCTAATCTTCAGCATTTCTAAAGCTTCTATTCTCTTCTTGTCTAAAGAATTTACTGTTCATGTTTCACTTCCATGCATGGATACGCTCCACACAAATACTTTCAGAAACGACTTCCTGACGTTTAAATCTATACTCATACGTTAAGAAATTTCTCTCCTTCAGAAATTTTAGTATGGAATGTATGTATCAGATTACTGATGTGTAATGTTACTCAGTTTTAGGATCAATAAGTTGTATCTAAGAACCTAAGATGTAACCAAACATTGCAGAAAATATCCTCACAAGCTAAAACATTATGATTACTGGCCTCTGTGACGTTGGATACTGCATGGGGGCTTTACAAGACACGTGACACGGTACCAAATTCATGTAAGCAGAGCAGAGACGGACAGGGGATCACCCTAGCGAAGATATGGATAACAAACGGGGAAATGCAATGAGATAAGCGACTTTGACAAAGGGCAGAATATTGCTACACAGAACCTATAAAAGAGTATGTCGAAAACGGCGAAACTGGTCGAATGTTCACGTGCTACTGTCGTGATCATCTACGCAGTGAGGTAGATGGACACTGAAACTACCACCAGGTGCTAAGTGGCTGTACGTCCACGACTCGTCACAGAACGTGGTGTTCGGAGACTCCTCTGCTCTGTAAAGCAGGATAGATGGTGATTTGTGGCATCTCTGCCGAAAGAGCACAGTGCTGGTGCACGCACAACTATTTCCGAGCGCACCGTCCATCGTACATTCCTAAACGTGGTGCTGCACAGCAGAACACCTCTGCGTGTTCACATGTTGACTCAGCCACCGTAGCCGCTTCAGTCTGGAACCGCGCGACTGCTACGGTCGCAGGTTCGAATCCTGCCTCGGGCGTGCATGTGTGTGTGATGTCCTTAGGTTAGTTAGGTTTAAGTAGTTCTAAGTTATAGGGGACTGATGACCTCAGATGTTAAGTGCCGTAGTGCTCAGAGCCTTTTGAACCATTGGACATCTTGATCCAACGGCATAGTCAATTACGACTGCAGTGGGCACAGGACCATCGGGATTCAACCGTCGATTAACGGACACCTGTCGGCTTTTCAGGTGAAACACATTGTTGCTACACTAGGTCCCTGGTCGTCTTCACAAACACAGTTATCGAGGTGTACGGCGGCTTGAAACGTGCAGCACGCCCCATACACAAGCTGATCGGTGCAGTATTTTGCTATGGGAGACATTCACTTGCACTTGCACAGGACCTGTGGTATAACCGAATACACGCCGACACCTGCAAAGCACCAGCATTGCTTCATAGTGAATGTCGTCTCCACCGGCCGCTGTGGCCGAGCGGTTCTAGGCGCTTCAGTCCAGAACTGCACTGCTGCTACAGTCGCAGGTTGGAAACCTGCCTCGGGCATGGATGTGTGTGATGTCCTTAGGTTAGTTAGGGTTAAGCAGTTCTAGGGGACTGAAGACCTCAGATGTTAAGTCCCAATACTGGTCAGAGGCATTTGAATCAATTTTTTGCCGCCTCCGACGGCGATGTCATCTTCCTGTGGTATAATTGTCCGTGTCTCGGAGTCAGAACCGTGCTACAGTGGTTTGAGGAGCATTAGAGTGAACACACGTTGATGTCTCGGCGACGAAATTTGCCTGTTGTAAATTCAATGGAACCCACCTGGGTCGCTATCGGGAACCATCACCGCGTACGCAAATCAGCGGACCGTTATCTACGAGAATCACATCATCTGTGCGTAAACGTCTAATGCCACGTACCTCCACAAACCTACCAACAAACTGTCGGATCTCTGATCCGCAGAATCACTGATGTATTTCGTTCCAAAGACGGACAAACATGCTATGAAGCTGGTGGTCATATGGTCTTGGCACACGAGTGTATATCCAAGCTAATCGAATAAAATAGTGTCTTTTTTATTTGTGAAGGAAAGAATTTTATTTGTGTGTAATGTTCATACATGATCTTTTCCAATTCGCAAAATGGAGAACAGTCTTGCTACAAGTCTTTCAGGTGCCACATTGTCACAGACCTATTATCTATTTCACAATACCACTATAACTGACAAGAAAGTTAAGCATAAGTGTAGTAATGAAGCTGAATATGAAGTATAAACACAAATACCCGAATTTTTCTCTTTGGAATCTGGTCACCTGGTGTACCTGTTGCCGAAAGAGCACAGTGCCGGTCTACACACAAGTGTTTTGGAGCACACCATTCAACATACATTGCTGAACGTGGATCTCCGTAGCAGAGCACCCTTACGTGTTCACATGCTGACCTGATATCATCAATTGTGATTGCAGTGAGCACAGAACCATCGGGATTCGACCATCGATTAATGAAAACCTGTTGGCTCTTTGGATATAATACATTGTTGCTGCACTAGGTCCCCGGCCGTCTGTACAAATACAGAAGACATGACGCTGGAGTTGTTGTCTGATGATGTCCCATATGTGCTCGATTGGAGAGAGGTCAGGTGATCAAGCAGGCCAAGGCAACATGACGACACTCTGTAGAGGATGTCGCGTTACAACAGTGGTATGTGGGCGAGCGTTATCCTGTCGGAAAACACCATCTGCAATGTTATTTATGAATATGCAGCACAACAGGTGGAATCACCAGACAGACGTGCAAATTTGAGGTTAGGGTGTGTGGGATAACCACGAGAGTGCTCCTGCTGTCATACGAACTCGTACCCCAGAGCCAGAGTGCGATTTGTGCTTTTAGCAGTGGGGGGAAGTCTTCGGGGGTTATTAGAATTATATGTTACTAGCTTGGACCATGGCGTTATGCATGGTTAAACAGCTATTTATAAATAAATGTTAATGCCGGAACTCACTATTCACGCGTATGCACTATCAGAAAAGCCATCCCTTGTTATATCTTTAAAAGTACATTATACACTCCTGGAAGTGGAAAAAAGAACACATTGACACCGGTGTGTCAGACCCACCATACTTGCTCCGGACACTGCGAGAGGGCTGTACAAGCAATGATCACACGCACGGCACAGCGGACACACCAGGAACCGCGGTGTTGGCCGTCGAATGGCGCTAGCTGCGCAGCATTTGTGCACCGCCGCCGTCAGTGTCAGCCAGTTTGCCGTGGCATACGGAGCTCCATCGCAGTCTTTAACACTGGGAGGCCGGGTGGACGTACCGCCGAATTGCTCAACACGTGGGGCGTGAGGTCTCCACAGTACATCGATGTTGTCGCCAGTGGTCGGCGGAAGGTGCACGTGCCCGTCGACCTGGGACCGGACCGCAGCGACGCACGGATGCACGCCAAGACCGTAGGATCCTACGCAGTGCCGTAGGGGACCGCACCGCCACTTCCCAGCAAATTAGGGACACTGTTGCTCCTGGGGTATCGGGGAGGACCATTCGCAACCGTCTCCATGAAGCTGGGCTACGGTACCGCACACCGTTAGGCCGTCTTCCGCTCACGCCCCAACATCGTGCAGCCCACCTCCAGTGGTGTCGCGACAGGCGTGAATGGAGGGACGAATGGAGACGTGTCGTCTTCAGCGATGAGAGTCGCTTCTGCCTTGGTGCCAATGATGGTCGTATGCGTGTTTGGCGCCGTGCAGGTGAGCGCCACAATCAGGACTGCATACGACCGAGGCACACAGGGCCAACACCCGGCATCATGGTGTGGGGAGCGATCTCCTACACTGGCCGTACACCACTGGTGATCGTCGAGGGGACACTGAATAGTGCACGGTACATCCAAACCGTCATCGAACCCATCGTTCTACCATTCCTAGACCGGCAAGGGAACTTGCTGTTCCAACAGGACAATGCACGTCCGCATGTATTCCGTGCCACCCAACGTGCTCTAGAAGGTGTAAGTCAACTACCCTGGCCAGCAAGATCTCCGGATCTGTCCCCCATTGAGCACGTTTGGGACTGGATGAAGCGTCGTCTCACGCGGTCTGCACGTCCAGCACGAACGCTGGTCCAACTGAGGCGCCAGGTGGAAATGGCATGGCAAGCCGTTCCACAGGACTACATCCAGCATCTCTACGATCGTCTCTATGGGAGAATAGCAGCCTGCATTGCTGCGAAAGGTGGATATACACTGTACTAGTGCCGACATTGTGCATGCTCTGTTGCCTGTGTCTATGTGCCTGTGGTTCTGTCAGTGTGATCATGTGATGTATCTGACCCCAGGAATGTGTCAATAAAGTTTCCCCTTCCTGGGACAATGAATTCACGGTGTTCTTATTTCAATTTCCAGGAGTGTAGGTAAAGCTTATTTACAAAATCCTCTACATACAGGTATACGCGGGGAATTCAAAAAGTAGAGGCATATTTGTGAAAAGCTATACTTATTCTGATGATAGAAAACTGAAACGTATTAATAGTAAGACTTATTAAAAACTTTCAGTATTCGGCTCCACAAATTTAAATTATATGTAAAGTTTTACTCCAGTGCTTGGGAAACAAACATCCCAGGTTGGGACGCATAAACTAAAACCAGAGGAGGGGATGGTCTGATGCAGAGGGGGGCAAATCCCCCCCATCCCCCCCTTCAAATCGCACACTGCCCAGACCATAACTCCAAGTGTAGGTCCTGTACGTCTTGCACACAGATGGGCTGGTTTCAGGCCCTCAGCCAGCCTCCTAACCGACACACGGCCTTCACTGGCACCGAGGCGGAACCAGCTTTCATCAGAAAACACAACAGACCTCCATGCTGCCCACCACTGAGTTCTCGCTTGACACCAATGAAGTTGCAAATGGCGATCGTTTGGGGTCAGTGGAATGCTTGCTACAGGGCGTCTGGCTCAGAGATGTCCTTTACGTCCCCCCGTTTGCAACAGTTTGTCTTGTCACTAAACCAACTTGAGCTCAAATTGCTGCTCCAGATGCAGTACACGATGGTCTTCCCTCTCGGTACTGCCACATGCCCCTTCGGAGCTCAGTCTTCCTTCAACTATATATTCCGGTGACCACTGCTGCTAGCAATTATGTACAGTGGCTACATACCTGCCAAGTCTCTTTCCAGTATCGCCAAGGGCACATCTAATTTGTTGTAGGCCTGTTACACTACCTGGCTGAAACCTTGTGAGGTGCTGATAATGGCGTCTTTGTCGTCTTAACATCAGTCTTGACTAACATCAAGTTACCACGTCCAGTCCGACAGGTAACTAACGCTCTCGATCGTTACTACGAGTATTGAAAGCAAACTTGATTTGCGTCTTTATAGTGCCACTACTAGCGCCACTCTTACGTGACTGGCGCGAAATCTGAATAGACTTTTGTCTTTCAGATGTTGAAACACGCTAACCAACTTTCGTTTATGTAGCATGCCTTCTTTTGGTGTTGCGATTTTTTTTTCCGTCAGTGTGTAACAGAAGTGAAGGAAGCAGCGAACGAGGTCAGTAACACAATTTTCTAATCCCGCCAGTTTACTTGCAGCCAACATTAACAGAGTTCACTAGTGTGACAGTGACAGCTATACCTTTGCAGACAGTGTCTACATCTGTAGAGTAGCCGAAAAACTGCTATTTCCCTTTCGTCATTTGGATTAGTTTCGATGGTTTTTATCGATCATCTGTATTTTTGATGCTATTGTTGTACCTGGGATGTTCATGCAACACTACATTCTAACCGCAGACAACGATAAGATTGTGGTCATCATTTGTTTCCTAAGTGATTTTGTTCAGCTTTCTTCACTTGTTGCAGCTAAATAAATTAAATGTGAGTAAAACGATATTGTTAAGTTGTTTTGTGTGAAACACGAAACTCTTAAACATCAGAGCCATTACTGCCATTAGGCAAGACCAGGTGGCCGCGAGAGCGGAAAAATTTTGGCGGCAGCATGGGGCAGAAGAAAATTAATTTCAAATCAAGCAACGAAAAAATTCAACAAATCAAGAGAACAAATGAAAAACAGGAAAAATTGAAATATATTGTTTTCAGAAACACTCAGATCAGTTGCTTAATTCAGCCTTCACTTTCACTAGAGCAGCCCCCCCCCCCCTCCCCTGTCGGAGGTTCGAGTCCTTAGCGTAAGTTAGTTGTTTAAATTAGATTAAATAGTGTGTAAGCTTGGGGGTCGATGACCCCAGCAGTTGGTTCCCATAAGACCTTACCACAAATTGAATTTGACTAAAGAAGCCGCTACTGAGAATTTTGACTTAGGGTTTAACTACCACTGTGAGCAACTAGATGGCCTACATGCAGTTGCCCTCCTGTAAATTAAGGCCAATGACTACAGGGGTGGGGAAAATCCAGTGCCTTTAGACAAACACAATATCCATACGCCACCAGCATTTCGAACCAGACCCTTCTTGGAATGATACTAATCACTTACACAACTGCACCACTGAGGGGGCTAATGAAAGTTGTAGAACTCTCAATAGAAATTGCAAAAAGGGCGTCATTTATTTATTTAACTGCAAGAAAGTGGATCTTAAAAAGACAGCATTTGTTCATCATTATAAAAATGTTTCAATCAAAACAGAAACGAAATAACAACACTATTATCTGGATGACCTAGTCTGATGTTTTGGCATGGCTCCCATCAGTACAGCATAATTTCTAAATTGAAAGTAAAATTCATTCACATCAGAAAGTAGTTCGACAACTTTATGAGTCAATTTTCTTGCAACTAAATAAAATAAGTAATTGATACCAAATTTGATTGACTAGTATATTCGGATGAATTCTAGTTTGAAATGTTCAGCATCATCTTCCAAATTCAATTATTCTGGGAAATTGTTGGGGGTGGTGGAGATGGGGCGGGAGATATCTGGGAGAGCAATGGTAGTAAAAAAGAGGGGGCGCCGTTTTTCAGTCCGCTGCTATGGCGGAAAAGCACTTAGCAACCATCCTGTTAATAATAATATATTAATCATACTATAGTTATTTCTAGTAATCTAACCTACAATAAAATTCCACCATTATCGATCTTTGTTTGGTAATTTGTAAAATGTATTCAAAATTTTTAATTTTCACTATCTGGTGTGTCTGTCATTGTTCAGTAACTTATGTTTTATCAACTTCATAATGCACCACAAGAGTTTGTGGAGCTGAATATTATAGTACTCTCAGGTACTGTTTGTCACCTTGTCCCCTAGATCTCTTAGTGCCATTTTCAGTGAACGGTCTTCTGTTTTCGTATGATGTTAAAGTGAAACATCTAATGCTAGAGACTCTTCAGTTACAATTTCTCTTCTACTTATTGTGTTGCATTACAACAGTCTGAATTTAATTTTACACTGTGTGCTACAAACAAATAATGCTTTTGAAGATGGTATTTCTATAATACACTTTCATGAATACTTGTTTCTTCCAGTGCTATTCATACCACAGCTATTGACCAATATGAGGCACACACACTCACAAGTTACAGTACATACGCTGAAGTGGTAAAAGTCATGGGATGACTCCTAATATTGTATCAGATCTCCTACTGTAGTGTAGTAACTCGACAAGGCAAGTACATAAAAAGGAAAGGTCCTCAAGCCAGGACCAACCCAGGTTACCCAGAACCTGCACTTTTTATCTACTGTACTCCCAACTCTACATCAATTTTTTTTCATTTAAAAAACGTCTATTTTGTTATAAATTACTTAGAAAATTAATAAAACAGAATATTTTTATCACAGTCACTTATTAGAAAATAATTATTTTTTATATATAAGGTGAATCTAACAAAATAAATTTAATATTCTTCTTACAAAAGGCACACACAAGAAAAAAATTAATTTCATTCTCACAAAGAACAATAAATATTTAATTTTTACTGGCTCTCCAGGATATTTTATTAAATGGTTCAAATGGCTCTGAGCACTATGGGACTTAACATCTGTGGTCATCAGTCCCCTAGAACATAGAACTACTTAAACCTAACTAACATAAGGACATCACACACATCCATGCCCGAGGCAGGATTTGAACCTGTGACCGTAGCAGTTGCGCAGTTCCAGACTGAGCGCCTAGAACCGCACGGCCACCGCGGCCGGCGATATTTTATTATTTAACTTGGCGGTTAGAATTTATTTAAATAAATGTTCATTCTCAAAATCCCAAAAACCTTTGGATCCACATGAAGGAAACCAGGAGGGCTTTTTCTTGATGTTTTCTTTTTATTTCTTTCCACCCTCCAGATTTTTTCGAAGTCCATCTCGAAGTCCAGGTAGCTGTTCTTCTTTGCATCTGATTCCATCACCTTTAATTGAGGGAGCAGACTGGAATAGCAGTGACTTGATCAATAACATACACTGCTTGGGTGGTCAGCCCACTCCCAGCCTGGGGCATTCTGGGAGGAAATGTTTTCGATCACAGCTTGTATATACAGCTGGTATTTAAGTGACAAAGTACATCCTAAAAATGCTATTTTTATCAGTTTATTTCAGATGTAAATATTTTCTTTACAATTTCGCATTTTATTTGAAGTTATAAAATGTAAATAACATATAAAGTTCCTTTACAACACTCATCATGACATTTGAAACAGAATATTATATGTTGAAATCAAAGTATAAGGCCATACTGTTTTTAAGGACGCCTACTTTAGTGCCATCTCTGAAGTTATGAACTGCTTAGTGAATGGCGCGAGAGAAGATGTACGTGAGATGAAGTAGAGTAAAATCAGCATGCGGCCTTATCTCTTTTCCTCTGACGCCAGCACTGATGGAACTATTGCACTAGGTCAGTATTATCTTATCTAAAGATCACACACTGCCACATAAATACGAGCTGTAAACTGTCAGAGCTGTCAGTTGCCTGAGACGGCTTACATAGGCAAGACCTATGTTGTTTTATATGGTTGCATGGGGGACAAACATCGGTCTCACTCAAATACTAGCCAATTTTTAAAATTCAAAATGCTGACATATCCTAATTGACATACTCAATTTTTTTCAGTTTTTATCACCTCTATGTTTCTCAAAATAGTTCAAAAGGTACTGCAAACATGAAATTAGGACTTCTATATCTTTTTATAATTTATTATGCATTTATATAGTTAAAAATGTTAAATAAGTATTCTGTGCTGTGCATCATAAGTTATATTTTTCTTACCATACATTGTTACATATGCTAAAGTACCTGAAGAAATTTTTCATTAAAAGTTACCCCAGTGGATAAAGTAACTTGTTTCTCTTATTCCTTATTTTTCGATTGTGAAGAATATGTCCTTCCAAGCTTATTTTATCAGTAACAGATGAAGTAAAATATGACATAGCTTTTGGTGAAATAAAAGTATGTTCGATTCTAGATAAAATATTATTTCTGTTCTTTATGGTCATAAAATCAAACAATTTTGCCACATAATTAATGATTAATTTTTATTGGGTTTTCTGTAATGTGTTGGAAATCTGATTCTGATCTATCACAATTAACTATAACAGTTCTAAATTTCATGTATAGTTGTGCAGTATTTGGATGATGCCATCCATCACCAATATTAATTTCGATCTCTGTATCCTTGTTGGTTTCGTTTAAATTATTTATTGTTTTCTCATTCACAGGGGATGAGGATAGCTGATAGTACTTGACTCTGAACATTTATTAGGGATAAAATTTATTAAGACTTTTTTAAACAACTGTGAGACAAGCATCATTAAAATCAATCAGATTGTCATTTTTATCCATTATCTCAAATTCTAGATCTTGAATATAATCAAAAATAGGAATGTCCACAGGATAAGGGGCTTCATAAATTATTGGTCTTCCAAATTCAGGATTTGGTTTAAATGAAGCAATAACATTACTTTCTCTATGAAAATGATCAGCTAGATTAAAATTTATGTTAATTAATCGAGATTGAATAATTTTACGAACATCTTTTTATTGGCTTGAACAGTTTGTCTACTAAATACAGGTACACTTCCAATACTATGTTTTATATCATCATAAAATTTTACATCGCTTTCAATAGTAATTATATTTAAAATTTCAAATGCTGTACTGTGACTATTTGGATTTTTTGAATGAATAATTTTTTTCTAAATTTTTAAACTATACCAACCTACAGGTATTTCCATCATTTCTCCATCACAAAATAGTTTATTGCATTCTGATATAATATTTGGAGTTAAAAAAGTTGTATAAAAATCAACTAATGTAACATTTTCATAAGTTTATTTTATTGGAACAGATAATCTTTTTTTTAAGAACAGTTGATTTGTCACTCAACTGAAATAGATAAACAATTTATAATATAAAAAATTTATTTAAATAAATGACAGACTGAGAACCAAACATAAGAATTCCAGAAAAGAAATCAAATATAAACATCATAAGCTTTTACCAAATTCTATTTCATGCATAAAAATAAGACCAAGTGCTTGTGAGAAAAATTACATTAATGATTGATGATTATGTTCTAGCTCCAGGATGATTGAATCAGAATAAAATTAATCATTTGTATGTTTATTCCAGAAGTTTAAATCAAACAAAAAATTGAAGATATGCATAATGAAAAAATTGCTACTTTTATTGAAAAGAATGATAAAATTATCCCGTATGATCAATGTCTAGATATTTCAGTAGTAGTATTTGATGACTTCATTTTTTAAAATTGGGTTGTTGCCTTAAAAGGCCTACTCTCGTAACAGGCAGGTTATAACATGAAAATAACTAAATATGAAGATTCTTTAACTGCCAATATGACGATTTCTACCATTTTAGTGCAACAGATCAGACCATTAATTATTCGTTCTCGAGACCTTTGTGCTGGTTCTTAGGAATAGCTTGTGTATTCATAGGGTGGAATGTACATATATAACATAAAATCCACCAAATATTAGCTTCTACGTGACAGATATAGTATGGTGTCTTTCTTTCTGCTTGTCACACAGGGAGTGTCCTCACCTTTTATTGGTTATACTTTACGTGGCACGTGGTCGAAATATCGCTTTTATTTAGTGTCTGAGGTGAATAAATGGCTCCTCAACTAGAAATAACGGGAAGTGACATCACAAAACTCGTATAGCGCCGTGTCAGCGTTACCTAACTCCTCTCGTGTGCTGACGGCTAACGTTTTCAGGGTCCCATGAGCTGCTGCTGCCCACACGGCAGACGTCAGCGTGCTGTCCCCCCGAGATCTGCTGATGGGGAGAACACGGGAAGTGACATCACAAAACTCGTATAGCGCCGTGTCAGCGTTACCTAACTCCTCTCGTGTGCTGACGGCTAACGTTTTCAGGGTCCCATGAGCTGCTGCTGCCCACACGGCAGACGTCAGCGTGCTGTCCCCCCGAGATCTGCTGATGGGGAGAACACGGCAAGTGCCACAACTCGATTCACCAGAAACTTCACTCAGTGAAAGAGGAGTCCAAATAAAAGAATAATGTCTCGGGTTATACGTAGATACTCCACCGTTTCTGAGGAAATGACGGCCAGAATTTTAAACGTACTATACATGCCTTTTAGGGCACAAGAGTTTCAGCCAAAATAGTGGCACCATGGCTAGCATTGCGGCCCATCAGTTTTGCACACCGTGTCTGAAATCTGATGTTTTTAATTTATTTTTTATTTATCCATTGTTTTCATTTACCCACCCATGTCTGTAGAAGTTTACTAAACTAATGCTCCTAATCAAATTAGTTACATTAATTGGAAAATTACAACTGGGTTTCATAATGAATGTCATACATTTATTATACAATATATGTGTGTGTATGGTATTTTCAGTGGTTACCATATTTCTAAATTTTGTATTCTTATGTTTCATACTTATATCAATTATTGCATTAATCCTTATATTTTATTCGTATGTTCATTCTTTGCGAAAATTTGATGCAACCTCTCTGATGATACCAAACATTGAAACCATCGAAATGTAGAAATTACGAACACCACGTCCATCGCATGAAGGCAGGTTTGTCACAGTGACATTTCTTGGTACTATCCCTCACTTGGAAAAGTAAAATCTTGAACATTGCTGACGATTTCACTTGTTGGCAATAGTTTCATGGCAAATCACACATAATAGATCACTTTACCAAAAACTGTCACTCACAGTTGATTATAAACTGAGATACACTATACGAATTTTACTGAAAACAATTTCAAATAATTTCGTCATTCATTCATTTATTTATTTGTTTCTATTTAATTCATTCGTCAGACATACAATTAGTAGACTAATAAGTACAACGCTATTTCAATAAATGTTGGAAACATTCATGTAGTAATATTCTATGGACATCAAAAAAAAAAACAGTAATCGATTTCGAAGACACGTTGCTAGCCACTGTGCCATCACTTTGGTTGAATTATTTACTCGCTGCAAGGCACATAAAGTACTCTAAAACTTTGCCCATCGTGTTTGAGTATCTACGAATAAGCCGAGATATGTATTTGCTTATTTTGTCTCGTCTTCCATTGAGCGAAGCTTTTGGAAACCCCGGTTATGGTACCTGGCATGTTCCCCTCGTGAGTAAACTTCACTGTGCTTTGGACACAATGTAATATCTTTCATACATGGGAGATGTTACTGTTAAGCGCCATCTGAACAAAAAATTACCAGCACAAAAGTCTAACAGCGAGACATATCCAAGTGTTCCTGACGCTACATAACATACTTTCAAGAATATACATAGGTCAGTAGGTAAGATATTATGGAGAGTGGGCACAAACTGGTCTGTGGGTATCCACTCCACCCCCTCCCCTCCTCAAAAAATAAGTTATTTTTTCGAGTTAAAGTCGTGAGGCCCATTATTTTTCTATCACACACGTTGGGACCTGATGCAGGTCAATATCGACATCAAAGCCGAATTTTATGACAGTCAAATAACTTGTGTAGGCGTTTACCCCAGACAAACACACATGTTGTTGTTGTGGTCTTCAGTCCTGAGACTGGTTTGATGCAGCTCTCCATGCTACTCTATCCTGTGCAAGCTTTTTCATCTCCCAGTACCTACTGCAACCTACATCCTTCTGAATCTGCTTACTGTATTCATCTCTTGGTCTCCCTCTACGATTTTTACCCTCCACGCTGCCCTCAAATACTAAATTGGTGATCCCTTGATGCCTCAGAACATGTCCTACCAACCGGTCCCTTCTTCTCGTCAAGTTGTGCCACAAACTTCTCTTCTCCCCAATCCTATTCAATACTTCCTCATTAGTTATGTGATCTACCCGTCTAATCTTCAGCATTCTTCTGTAGCACCACATTTCGAAAGCTTCTATTCTCTTCTTGTCCAAACTATTTATCGTCCATGTTTCACTTCCATACATGGCTACACTCCATACAAATACTTTCAGAAATGACTTCCTGACACTTAAATCTATACTCGATGTTAACAAATTTCTCTTCTTCAGAAGCGCTTTCCTTGCCATTGCCATTATACATTTTATATCCTCTCTACTTCGACCATCATCAGTTATTTTGCTCCCCAAATAGCAAAACTCCTTTACTACTTTAAGTGTCTCATTTCCTAATCTAATTCCCTCAGCATCACCCGACTTAATTATACTACATTCCATTATCCTTGTTTTGCTTTTGTTGATGTTCATCTTATATCCTCCTTTCAAGACACTGTCCATTCCGTTCAACTGCTCTTCCAAGTCCTTTGCTGTCTTTATTTCTTCTCCATGAATTTTAATACCTACTCCGAATTTTTCTTTTGTTTCCTTTACTGCTTGCTCAATATACAGATTGAACAACATTGGGGAGAGGCTACAACCCTGTCTTACTCCCTTCCCAACCACTGCTTCCCTTTCATGTCCCTCGACTCTTATAACTGCCATCTGGTTTCTGTACAAATTGTAAATAGCCTTTCGCTCCCTGTATTTTACCCCTGCCACCTTTAGAATTTGAAAGAGTTTTCTCTAAGTCTACAAATGCTAGAAACGTAGGTTTGCCTTTTTTTAATCTTTCTTCAAAGATAAGTCGTAAGGTCAGTATTGCCTCACATGTTCCAGTGTTTCTACGGAATCCAAACTGATCTTCTCCGAGGTTGGCTTCTACTAGTTTTTCCATTCGTCTGTAAAGAATTCGTGTTAGTATTTTGCAGCTGTGACTTATTAAACTGATAGTTCGGTAATTTTCACATCTGTCAACACCTGCTTTCTTTGGGATTGGAATTATTATATTCTTCTTGAAGTCTGAGGGTATTTCGCCTGTCTCATACATCTTGCTCACCACATGAAAGAGTTTTGTCAGGACTGGCTCTCCCAAGGCCGTCAGTAGTTCCAATGGAATGTTGTCTACTCCAGGGGCCTTGTTTCGACTCAGGTCTTTCAGTGCTCTGTCAAACTCTTCACGCAGTATCATATCTCCCATTTCATCTTCATCTACATCCTCTTCATTTCCATAATATTGTCCTCAAGTACATCGCCCTTGTATAGACCCTCTATATACTCCTTCCACCTTTCTGCTTTCCCTTCTGTACAAGTCCTTTCTGCTCCATGTAATAGATAGAGTTTATTATATTTTGCTTAATTTATCCTGTTGTGTTGTTTAGCTTCTAATACATAAAGTTGAACTGCTGTAGGTATGTGTGTTTGCCTGAGACCAGCGTCTGTGCCAGTCACCAGGCTCCCATAAATCTCACTGGTTGCCATAATCCAAAGACGAAAATCAAGGACATTATTAAGTGATCATAAAGATGTGGTTGAATCACGGACCGATATGTTGTTGCAAGTGACCATTGGCTCGCATTTGAGTTGAATCTTCATCATTACTTAACAGTGGTAATTATGAAGATGTGGTTGAAACCTGGAATCACACAATGTCCTTTCACCTTTCTGCACGTCAGCCAAATCTTCATAATTACCATAATACAAACAGTAATTCTGTCAGCACAGAAGTTGTAGTTAACAGGGAAAATTAATCCAAGCATTAATGGTGTCTATAAAGGAGTGGTCAATGATGAAGAAAATTAATTGCAATTGACATTAAATAACTTTTTAATTAAAGTCCTGAACACAAATTATTACCATGTACACAATCATGCCGCCACAATTGATATATATCTTTCACTTTATGCTTTAAACCAGTCATATTTCTTTGGTACGTGGACAGAAGAAAGAAACTCGCTCCAATTCTGAATCAGTCTATAAAAATCTCTGCAATTTGTTTGTTTCATGTTATATTGGATTTTGAGAATTGCATTGGCTGATGTTAAAATCAGCCTGTTTTTTTTCTGTCCAATGTGCATTCACTAGGGAAAACACTCTCTCCACATTGGCATTATGCCTGGGAATGGAGAAATAGTAGTGCACAATAGCAAGCAGTTCTGAGTACCGCTCTTTAGAAACACAATCCTCAAAACATTTAACCCACTTTGTTGACAATTGCTTCAGTTTTAGTTTTTGCAGTTGAAAACTGAACTGCTACCTTTGAATCACCAAAAATTTCACTAATGATTTTTGATGTACAACACGAAGAACTGTATGAATGGTGGTGTTTCACATGACCAAAGAATATAAGATACCGACAACAGAGACGTTCTAAACCAACAGCGGAAAATTGAAGCAATCGCAAAGAATCGATTATTGCACTGCTTCCACAGTCTGTTCTGAAAATAGCCCAGTGATTCTGAAGTGACACGGAATATCAGCACAGGTTTCAACGGCTATCGTCAAGTTTGCAGGAGTTATGAAATATTTGATCGGTGGCCAGTGGCAAAACTTGAGCAAAACCTTTTTTTTTTACTTACTAGCCACTTTTTTGCGGACATTTTCCTCTTCGTCCATGACATCCGTCTTCCAGCATAAAATCGCGGACTGTCCTCGAAATCCGCGACGTATGGCAACCCTAAGTGAGATGGAAGAACGCCACCTACATCACACACGCACTGTCTCTGTCTCCACTACAGACTCGCGAGACGCCATATTGGTATTAACCTGAAGCCCATATGTATATACGCTGCTTCTAAGGATCAGAAAATTGAGGATCTTTCAAAAACTCGTCGGTAATTGTACGATTTGTTGTACTAAACTGATGGGAAATTTCATATTGATGGTTAAATAATTATTGTAAATTGAGTATTATGGAAGTATGCTGTTTCAAGGCAATGGCACACTGGGGATCCAGAAAGAATGCAGAGTTCTTGGTACAATTTGTTACTGTTAAATGCCAGCTTATATTATATCCATGACTAAAGCTCTCATGAGACAGTAAAATGCAAAAGTATGACGACATGATACTCATAGTTGGTATTGCACAGTGAGTAGTGTTGTTGAGTTGTAAGGTATCAGGTGATCTGTTGCTGGTTTACATATCACTGCCTCCTTTACAGTTTCACAAACAGCTTCTGACACTTCCTTATTAGTTTAATTAAAGTATATTCTATAATACTCTATATTATGTACCTACAAATTCAGGCTTGCTGAGTAGTGAGTTTGTTGGATTGGCTTAATCTTCAAGGCAGCCTGCACTCCTTGTGGTAAAATATTTTGCACTTTCTTGTTTTAAGTTTTGTATTTCACATCTTGCAAAGATTCTTCTGCTAAATGGGAACAGTGATCTAGTATGGACGACCTTAGGATTTTAATAAAAAGTGAGAATGATAAATTAATTTTTATCTTATGTGGAGGACTATTGTGAATTTGCATCGCACTATTCATTATGGAATTTTTATAAGCCGGTGCCCTTATTCATAGGACATGGTACTTTCCTTTTTGTCTTCCCATATGTCTGTGGATATTAAATCTTTTATTTATCTACATTACAGACAAGCAACATGACTAGCATATGCACAAGGGACCAAATGTGCGTTTTAATAGAACTAACGTGGGAATTTTATGCCCACCAGTTTCATAAATAGTGTGATGCGTTAGCCAGATATAGCTGGCAACAGTCACTGGATTAGAATGGAATTCCATATAACAAGTTGAGGCACACATACCATATTGCACAGGTAGCATTGTTTCTGAGCGTTCAGCAGCACGTTGAACTCGGCACACTCAGCACCAATGTTCGACAGCACAGTGCATGTGTCGGCCGCTTAACATCAGGTGGTAGGTCAGTCGAGCTATTATGCAATAAATTGCCATATGCAGACCAACTGGTGATGCTGCCACCTTCGGCAAATGAGAGTGTTGGTGGGTCTTGTTGGACTGTGGGAGAGCTGCTCACATGTGGAGTTGATTCCATATGGTTGACACAGTTTTGCCTTGGTTGGAAGCTCTGTGACATAATTTCTAGCATACGTTCACAGTGTCACTTGAAAATAAAAGTGGAGTTTCAAGTTATGTCTTGGGCCTAAACCGAGCACTGATGTGAAAATGTTCCCTTGGTGGGACAGCTAGTTTTCTGTCAGGATTAAGAGTAGTTTTTGCTCTGTTGAACATGCTGCCTGAATTGTCTAGAGGTCAATGGACGCAACAAGTATAACATGTATTATGTGCTAATTTTGTGGATTCTGTCATATTGCTTGTGAATTGCAAATCAATAAACGATGAGCTTTGCAGTCTAATGCACAAACACTTGCCAGCTTTCCAGTATTAATGTATGCTAACAATTAACCTTGTTTAACAGCCTGATGGCGTTTGGGGGCGTCTTTGTTCAATTTGTATACTGCAAGTGGTATATTGTGTTATCAGATTGTTCACTGATCTCTTCAGTATTTAAATTTTGGCTGAGTGCCGTTAAGTATTTTGTTTTCTCATTTTGATGATTACTGGTCACTGTTTTTATAATTATATACAATCAGCCACGTTTATTCTTGCTAAATGTTTTTAAATATTGGGTTGATGCATAAGTCTGTAGCGTTTTTCCGTGAGTCTAATAAACACAGCAGATACACACAACAAAGACTTCAGTCACCAATAATATATTCGCATAATAAACACAACACATAAACAAACGGAAACTTAAGTCATCAGTAATGTATTCTCCTTCACTATATACAACAGTCTGTCAACGCTTTACCATTCCGCGACTGCAGATATCACGTGCTTTTGATGTGAGTAACTCTCAAGACACGTTCAGAGCACATTTTAATCCGGAAAGGAAGTTCCTTGAAGACTGTCCAATACAAAGAGAAAAACCTGAAAATCTGAGAACGCAATATCAGGTGAATAAGGCAAATGTGAAACGACTTTGCAATCCTCTACTGTACAGCGTTTTTTTTCAGTCTAGCAGAATGCAGGAGGGCGTTATTGTGTGGTAGTCTCTCTTCACACAGTCTTCCTGGTCATCGATATCGGATATCGTCTGCAACAGGTCACAGTTGTTGACAATAAATGTCAACAGTGATGGTTACACCTCGAGGAAGCAGTTCATAGTACACCACACCGTCACTGTACCACCACATGCATAATATTATCTTTTGTGGATGCGCGCAGGCCTTTGTGTGGCTAGCTGCAGAATTGCATTATGTTAGCATAGAGATACCATTTCTCCTTACCAGTAACGACACAGGATAGGAATGGTTGGATTGTTCAACAGCCACTTGATAACAAGCAAGCAGAGACGAACATATTGCCACCCAGTGATTTTTGTTATTTAGGCTTACAGCATGCAATACCCATACACCAGAGTGCATACCCTAACACGAGAAAACCATTTTCTTGCCGTGCTCTGTCTAACAGCTTTATCCTCATTCACGACGCAAATATTTCTGACTGCCTCCACTGCAGTCAGCCACCTATTGAAATCAAACAAAAGAATATGATGGAAATTTTCCGAGTTCTGCACTTAGCACTCTGTTTTCTGACGTCCATGGCTCCACTCACTATCTCCAAATAACAAAATGGCAATATGTAAACCTAGATAACAACAGTGAACTATAAATAAAAAATTACAGTCGATAAATACGCCCATAGCAACCGGAAAACGCTAGAAATTCATGCACCAACCTAATAATTTAAATTGTTTTAAAATTGAAATTATTTTGTAGTCTTGCTCTTTGTTAATATTACTAATCACTTTTCCTTAGAGAGAGATCTAGGCTAGCCTCTAATTCGTTTTGTTCTGGGGGCTTTTGAAATCATGTTTTGGGAGGCTTTTTTATCTCTAGTATTTTGCCCAAATATTCATAAAACCTTGTTTATTTATTATGTTACAGGGAGGTGTGTATAAACCCTTCAAGATATTTAAAATGTTATTGAATGAGGCGCCTTGATTTAAGATCTGTTCTAGTATCATTATTTGATCTGAAAATTACATTATCCAAAATGTGTCACTGTCATTTACCTAGAAGCTTTTATGTAAAATATTTTTTTATTATATATAGACTATTAAAGGCTGTGACTGCTCTGTGAAATAATTGATATCTGTTTGAGAAACGAGCATGTTTTGAATGCTGGATGTGGTGATTATTCTGTAAAAGTTTTGGGAAAATATTGCAACCCACAAAGGAATGGTTGTTAAAATCAGTGTTTACACTGAGCATGTTTTAATGAAATACTGTTGTTCATTTTTGGTGGCCTTTATTGTTGTTATTTAGATTTCTAAGTTGGCCATTTTCCTTGGAGTTGCTGAGTATGATAAAATTATAAAAAATTGTTCATGTTTTCCTCTGTGTATGTGCACTTGGCGCTTTACACTACTGAGTTGAGTGTATTATCTTGAGGTAATTTTTCGATAACTCAATATCAATTGCAGAAAATTAATCCTTTAAGACTCCCATTGAAGGTGAAAAGCAGTTATTTCTCCCTCCAAAAATTATGTACTGAAAAACATAATAAAATAATTGAAGTTAATAGAATAAGTAGAGAATATAAAAGGAGCTTTTAAAAAGGTTAATTTTCTATGCACCATTGCTGATATTTGGTCATCATCCAATGGAGTCTATCTGGGTGTAACAGCACACTGGATTGATTGTGAGCCATTTAAATGAAAACTGTATCATTGGATTGCAAGATGATTAAGGGAACACACAGTTATGATAAAGCAACCAAATAGATTGTGGACATTCATTCTAAATGTGAATTAAAGCTGACAAAAAGCATGCAGACTATATCCAACAATGGATCAAATATGGACAAAGTTTTTAAAATATGTGGAAAAGACTGGAATATAGGAATAAGTGAAAGAGATTCAGCACATATTCAAAATATTGAAGTTGTGCATGATAATGTTGATGGTGATGGTTATGTATTCACATTACCAGAATTTCTGAAAGCATCTGAAGAGTTTGAAGTGTTGCAACTGCCTAATCATGAGAGATGAGTCACACATACATTACATTTAACAGCTTCAGGAGATATGGATAAGGCCAGATCTCAACGTCATTCATAAAAAAAATTTGACAAAGCTGTATCAAAGTGCCTAGTACTTTCAAATCTGTGTTCCAGGCCTTCTGAACCTTGTGAAACCTAATTAGAATCAACTGAAAAGTTCCAATATGGTGGAATTCACACTGTAATACTATTCAACATCTACACAAGTCAACAATACTCTAAATAAAACTTTAAGAAAACTTATATTAGCAGCTTTTAAATAAATTTATATACAATTTGTTAATCAATGTACAAAATGTTCAAAAGCTATTGCTTACAGCATCATAAGTTTAGAAGTGGACAAAGATATCTACTATGGACATCTTTTGCTAGAATTAACGAGAATTCTATGCAGCTTGCAAATGGATAACCCAGCTTATTGTCATGTGCTGATAGAAGTTGTTAAATAAAGTCTTACTCTGTAAAGCAGAGGAGCTAAAACCAAAGGATGGCAATTATGCTTTCCGAAAACAAAACAGGTCCTGAAGGCCATCAGAGAATATGTCAAAGAACTTGGCACAGTAATGCATTTAACATTTGAAAGAACACAGTTCTTATTATAGGAAAAGCGATCTATAATTACTATAAATAACTGCAAACAGTCTTTTATCCGCCCGTGACATGACCGTCCAGATAGTGGTTCTACCTGTTCTTTATTGGCATAATGTCATTAATTTTACATTCATGATAGCCATCACGTTGCATACTATGCAGACCAACGACCGCAACGGTAATATAGCTCTTTCTTTATAAATTTCTCTAACATTCCACTAATGATATGCAATCTAGATGTAACATTTATTTTGACAAGATGTCTTTTAATTAAAATTTTAATAGTAACAGTAACTCATGTGCTTACCATTTACCCATATCATGTACTGACCGACCTTTGTCGGGTCTCCCTGGAAACCTTAGAGTGACCAGGACCCTTTCCTGACAGATAGCCTCTTTGGCCCTAGTAAGACGAGTAGGTAGCCATGATTACCAGAGTGGCATACTTGTTGTCATCTTTGCTTTGGCAGATAACAGTACATGATAGATGGCCACACTATTTATGTCACAGTAATTACGTTTTTACACTGTATTTTATAAACCATAAGTTTTTAACTTTTTTATAAGTTCTATAGATGGTAATAATGACTTAATAGTAACTACCACGTTACTTTCTTAAGCGACAGAAATGCAACTCACGTGATTGGCTATCCATGACGTTATGCAGGAGAAAGTGGGCAGGGCTTCAAGTATTTAATTAGCAGCTGGCGTCCCTCACGTTGCAGTACACCACCAGCCACAAGCGAGGGGTTGTCATGCGCCACCGCCTCTGGCAGTCATCTATGCTATATCAGCGTTATTTACTGTTTTATCAGTATATGATTTCGTTCTCTAAATGTTTATAAGGATTCTTGTTCATTGTAGATCTGAAGATGATCTTATAATAAGGTCAAAACCAGTCACCACATTGAAAGACTGTTTCCAGTTTATTTATGTTAAAGAACTGTTTGTTTCCGAAGTGCTGAATTTGAAACAAGAAGTAGATAGGAAGGACTTGCGAAATTCTAATAAAAAGGTTTGAACCTTATTATATGTTCTTTGAGGATTCCATTTCTTTTGTAGCCATTGTTAGTGCTAACATAACAATAGATCTGGAGATACTGCAGTATTTAAAAGATAATGGCAGTAGCATGGATTCCTTGAATAGATTTCAAACTCTAAACAAACTTTTCTTTACCTGTAATATTTTTTTACCAAATTCTAATTCTGTTGACCGATTGCTTTCCCTTAGTGCATCGATGATAAGGCCACATAGACAGAACAGGGAAGATGAAATATTACTGGTGTTGTAACCTGTAAAATAAATGGCATGTAAATGTTTGCTAATTAGAGATATTTTATTTTAATAAAGCTATTTTGAAAAGATGTATTTCGTATTTCAATACTTTTACTTAAAACTATTTTGTATCATATTTGAAATAGAAAAATAACCAATTATTCGCTTTTTGAATTTAAATACTTTTAATGAACAGTTTTTCAATATTCTGAGTTTATTGAATGCATTGTGTTCAATGTGTCTGAATAATACTCGGTGGCCCACGTAAAATCAATATGTCTCATGTACCAGCCAATCATCTCTTGTCGAATTGCTTGTGAAGTGGCAACACTGCCTCAAAAGTCGTCTACACTGCATTTCATCAGAAAGTTGAGTGCAGCTGTGTTTTCGTGCATCATTTGTTGTGAGAAGGTCGTATTGTTGAGCTGTCACAGAAATGGGGCAGTTTGCATTAGAACAGCGAATTGATATTGTTGATGTTAGATACAGATAGGCTTCCTCAGCGAATGTAATGAAATGTTTCAAGCGAAGTGTCCTGGTAGAAAACACCGTACGACCAGCGTTATACAATATCTGTAGAAGAAATGGAGAGCTGTAAGATCCGTTCAGAATGTACAGAGGAATAGGTGAGCGACAGTGGGGACCCCTGAACCTACAGACAGAATTCCCAAGGACATCACAAGAAGTCCCTCTGAGTCAGTAAGGAGGGTTTCAGAGCGGGTTGGTATATTTCGTAGATCGTGTACTAAAAGATATGAAATTAAACGTCTATCGTGAGAGTGTGGTGCAAGAGTTGAAATTTGAGCATCAGGAAAAAAAATCAGCCGCTAACAGTTACTTTGATCTGTTGCTTTAGTTCATGTCAGATGTGGCCCAGTTTCGTTTGTCTGGTTACGTAAACTCCCAGAATTGCAGATACTAGTCGCAGGACGATCCACATACTCTGCACGCAGAACCTCTCCACTTTGAGAAGATAGGTATTGTTTGTACTTTGTCCAGCATGCGCATTATTGGCACCATACTTTTCAGTTACACTTTAAACAGTACCAGATATCTAGAGAACTTTGACTATTTCTATACATAATTAACACCTGCAGAGAAGCTGTATGCTGCATTTCAACAAGATGGAAAAGTGTTCCCTGCAGACACGCTTGTCAGCAGAGGCCTCTGGCCGCAAGATGCCCAGACTTAACATCATGTGAATTTTATTTATGGGGCACACCAAAAAGCAAAGTGTGTGCTGACAATCCTCGCACAATGGACGATCTTAAATTACGGAACATTACTAGAGAAATTAACAACATCACGACTGCATAGTTATGGAGTGTTGCTGGTAACGTCATCACGCGAAGTCAGCGATTCCTGATCGCCCTTGGCCACCACTTCATCGTCTCGGCTAACTACTTGTTTCTTAACGTTACTATTATCTGTTCATTTTTACTCAGTTCGTTGTCACGTGAATCTTGGTTGTGCGAAGTACCGATTTTGTGTGAGGCACCCTCTATTTTAGCCAGCAGTTTCGCAAAATGAGTAATTGTTATAATGATCCAGAATGAGATTTTCACTCTGCAGCGGAGCGTGCGCTGATATAGTGATGAATAGTGATGTTATAGTAAGTGTTTCTGGAAAATCTCTACACTCACAGCCACTCAATGAAAAGATAGAACTTGTTAAAAATATTCGACCTTAGAGATTTAAAGACAGAAAACAAATCCAGGTAATTTACATGAAAATAATTTTGTTTTGTGGTAGGAAAACATTGTGTAAACTCTTTGCTGGCCGTATTTGCTTCTTGGAAAGCTCAAATATCCCTGGAATAATAAAGATCATGGTTATTTCGACCTCAATAACCTGCGCAATGCAATTTCAATTTATGAAAACTCAGAATCTCATCCACGCATGAATAGACCTCGATACATTTCGTAAAAGTAGGGCTGATTTGCAATTAGATGAACAGAAATGTGCAAGAATTTTAAAGCATAGTGAAGCAGTGAAACAGAACCGAGAATACGGAAGAGATTGACTACAGCCACTTGGTTTTTAGGGCAACAAGGAGAATCAGTTCGAAAACTCTCTCCCGTACAGGTCATGAAGGCCCAAAGGTACCGACCGGCCGCCATGTCATCCTCGGCCCACAGGAGTCACTGGATGCGGATATGGAGGGGCATTTGGTCAGCACACCGCTCTCCCGGCCATACGTTAGTTTCCGAGACCGGAGCCACTACTTCTCAGCCGAGTAGCTCCTCAGTTTGCCTCACAAGGGCTGAGTGCACCCCGCTTGGCAACACCGCTCGGCAGACCGGATGGTCACCCATCCAAGTGCTAGCCCAGCCCGACAGCGCTTAACTTTGGTGATTTGACGGAAACCGGTGTTACCAGTGCGGCAAGGCCGTTGGCTAATCAGTTCGAGACCACAGCAAAAGCTGCGACTCCAGCAGTGGAGAAAATTATACGGAGTTAATTCATGTTCTGACTGAGTTTGACGACACGACACTTATCTACAACCACTGTGTTCACCGGATTGTATCGTTCCAATCAAAAGATTTTAAGGGATGGCGCACTGGACAGACAGTAGGTGTCCAACCGAAATGTTGGCGAATAAACGCAGACATCAGACAGCTTTTGAGGAAGCACGTATTGGCATCAGTTTGGCGATAGTTACGAATTGAGATTAAATTTACAACAACTGCTAGATATCAGAGACGTGGACAAAGAAGGCAAAATTGGCAGTTCTGGGCTCATCCAATTGTTAACAAATGATTGCTTTAAAAAAATGGTTCAAATGGCTCTGAGCACTATGGGACTCAACTTCTTAGGTCATAAGTCCCCTAGAACTTAGAACTACTTAAACCTAACTAACCTAAGGACATCACACACACCCATGCCCGAGGCAGGATTCGAACCTGCGACCGTAGCAGTCCCGCGGTTCCGGACTGGAGCGCCAGAACCGCTAGACCACCGCGGCCGGCAATGATTGCTTAATTGGCAATCTCGTACATTGCACGAGAATTTATGTGAGTATCCTGAAATGTTCTTTAACTGTTATCATATGTCTAAAAGCCCATTCGATGACCTGCTGTGCACACTGGACACAAAAATATCACACCAAGATACTGTAAAGAGAAACTGTGTAGCAGTGGGAGAGAGCTTGTCAGCTGCGTTAGGGTAAGAACACCGTTTTTATTTTTAATCACACATACCGTGTTTATTAAACCATGTCTTATACAATGGCTCACTTTTCATCTATGTATCCCAACTGCAACAATTCGTATGTGTGAGAGGATTCCGATGAATTTATTAGCTGTGTCGAAACCACAGAAGGGCTTGTTGTAAGTACGGGTGCTGCCACTGCAAATGATTGTCCATGGCCAAGCCGTTGATCCCAGGAACTGATTGATTGTTCAGCTGTGTTGAATGTAGCAGTTATAGACATGCCTTGTTCTCCCATGGATGTATCAGCAGCATATTTGACAGTGTGTGCTGAAATATTCCTGACCCATGATTTGAAACTCGTTGCGACTACTAGAATCTGACACTAGTGTTCATAACTTCTATTCTCCACAATAACTTTTATTTGTGGTTGTACTTCTGGAAAGAGGGAACGAGCAAGAGCAGAAAAGGCACATCTCGACCAACTCATTTTGGCATAGTTTGTTTCCTCCTTTAAGGACAGGCAAAATTTCTTAACCATACTTTCTTATTCTCTTTCTCTGATTTAAAGAAAAACCACTTTGAATATCTGATGATGTTATCTGACATACCTGTATATTCTGGTCACCTACTGGTACTGACGATTCTGTCTGTGATGTTTGTGAATGAGGTATTACGAATGTGGCCGAACTAGACCTTCTTTCGCCTTTTCTTTGGAGAGCTTCCTGAAAGTGCAGAGCTGATTCTTGTCTGCAGCAATCGTGGAGGGAATCGCATCTTTTCTGCACTTCAGTGTCTGTTACACGAGATATACGTCTCTACCTAGTTTTTGTATTTTTTTTTTTTTGTACATAATTGGCAATAGGCAGCTCCTTCATATCTTTACATTATCCATATTTACTTGGCATATCATCCGTACACAAAATTGTTTTCGAAGTATGTCGAGCTCTTTGGGAACTCTTGAAGGTATAATACATAGTCTCCAACAGAGGAATCACGCTTGAAAAGTTTAAAGGATTTGTTTAGAAAAACTAATTGTCCTAATTGTTAATGAGCCATTGATGGTCAGCATTTATGCATAAAAATGCCACCTATATCAGGTTCAGACTATTTCAATGATTAAAAATATTTCTCTTTGACTCCTAACTGTGGTGAACTTAGATTACTGCTTCACATAAGTTGATATAGAAGCTTATCGTAAATCTAGCGATTCAAATGTGTTTCAGAGTTTATCTCTTGGAAAACCTTTAGTTGGTCGCCTGATTATATCAGGTGCCCTATTTTTTGGAAATTTGGAACTTTGTGGTAAGAGCCTAGGGGAGCAAACAGCTCAGGTCATCGGTCCCTAAGCTTACACACTATTTAAACCAACTTAAAGTAACTTACGCTAAGGACAACACACACACCCTTGCCCAAGGAGGATTAAAACATCCGACGGGGACAGCTGCACGAACCGTGACAAGGTGCTGCAGACCGCATGGCTATCTTGCGCAGCCCAAATGGTCTATAATTACCTCATGATGAACATGGTAAACTTACACCGTTTGTTTTTGTAGGGAATCAAGAATTTGCAGCATCAACGTACATTCTGAGACACTTTCCTAATCGATATTTGGATGTGAAGGAAAGAGTTTTTAACTATAGGTTATGTAGGGCAAGAGATGTGGTGGAATGCACACTTGGAATTTCAGGCAGTGAAAGGAGGACATTCCACAGCTGCTTACAAGGAACCCCTTGAGAGCGAGGTCAATCTTTATTAAGGCTCAATTGAATATGTTGCGTTAACAGTTATGACAGGAAACATATGCTGGGAACAGAAGCTGAGTAGCACCATGGTGTAGTGGTTATGACATTAAAATTTTGCATGGAGGGTCGTGAGTTCAAAGCTCATCTGGACTGTACAATCTTAATTTCTATATTCGGTTCGAGTACATTCTAGAAGTATCCAGGAATGTCAAGAATCATTGTACTGGAAGTTCTGTAGCTGTATACAGGGTGTTACAAAAAAGTACGGCCAAACTTTCAGGAAACATTCCTCACACACAAATAAAGAAAAGATGTTATGTGGACACGTGTCCAGAAACGCTTAATTTCCATGTTAGAGCTCATTCTAGTTTCGTCAGTATGTACTGTACTTCCTCGATTCACCGCCAGTTGGCCCAATTGAAGGAAGGTAATGTTGACTTCGGTGCTTGTGTTGACATGCGACTCATTGCTCTACAGTACTAGCATGAAGCTCCTGCACATTTCGGTCGAAGTGTTGGTACGCATCTCAACAACAGATTCGGCGACCGATCGATTGGTAGAGGCGGACCAATTCCGTGGCCTCCACGCTCTCCTGACCTCAACCCTCTTGACTTTCATTTATGGGGGCATTTGAAAGTTCTGGTCTACGGAACCCCGGTACCAAATGTAGAGACTCTTCGTGCTCGTATTGTGGACGGCTGTGATACAATACGCCATTCTCCAGGGCTGCATCAGCGCATCAGGGATTCCGTGCGACAGAGGGAGGATGCACGTATCCTCGCTAACGGAGGACATTTTGAACATTTCCTGTAACAAAGTGTTTGAAGTCACGCTGGTACGTTCTGTTGCTGTGTGTTTCCATTCCATGATTAATGTGAATTGAAGAGAAGTAATAAAATGAGCTCTAACATGGAAAGTAAGCGTTTCCGGACACATGTCCACATAACATATTTTCTTTCTTTGTGTGTGAGGAATGTTTCCTGAAAGTCTGGCCGTACCTTGTTGTAACATCCTGTATATACCGTATTAATTCTGGCCGGAAGCAGTTTGCTCCGCGCGCTTGTATGTGCAAGTGCTGAGTAAACCTTCGTTAAGTGAAGTTAGTTACCATCATTCATCTAATTACACCTTCTTCTAGGTGACAACATACTGGTGGAGGTGCCAGGTACTGCAACTTGTGGTAGCGCACATTATCGACGACATAGTGGCTCCCATCCGGCCACGACAGAGCCACCGTTTACGTGGCGAGAAATCCGAGCCATATTCAACAGATCGCAATCTACCGGAGACAGAAGAAGAAGAGGACGTTACGATGACAGCAACCGTGTGCCATCCCTCCGGGTTCTCTGGTGACGATGGCCAAGATCCAAACTAGTGGCTGGATTTACATGAGCGTACAGTCAAGTCTAACAACTGGGGTGACACCGTGTGTTTGGCTAGCGTATTTTTCTACTTGGAGGGCACTGCCAAGCAATGGTATGAGAACAACGAGGAGAAGTTCACAACCTGGGATGTATTCCAGGTGGAACTGCGCAAGTATTTCGGCGACACACAACGACAGAAGTGCAAGGCTGACGATAAATTAAAGTGCAGGGCTCAGCGTCCAGGAGAAACTACAGCATCCTACATTCAAGATGTCTTGGAGCTGTGCAAAATAGTGGATCCTAGAATGTAGGAGGTTCCGACAGCAGACGACTTCATAAAATGTGACAGTATATCGAGACAATGCACCAAAAAAGAATTAACACAAGAAGTTTGAACGGCTTGCAAACGTGGTATCGATGTCTGTGATGGAGGAAGAAACTGATTTCAGAAGTGTTCTTCGTCAGATAGTGAGAGAGGATGTTCACTTGGATTGCACGGCGAGCAAAAACCCGAGACGCTTCAAGAGGACATAAGGGAGTAAGTGGAACAGACATCAATCTCTCGTCCTTCGTTTCCCTTTAAAACGGTGAAAAAGGTCGAGACCCGGGCGAAGTAACGTTCCTACAATGCCGCACGAGGAACCTGTTTGGGCACCAAGGAAGACTGACGTCTGGAGGAGCCAGAATAACCAAGCAGTATGTTTCCACTGTGGACGACCGAGACATGTGGTGCGCTATTGTCGAGGAAGGCGGCGGATATTTAATGGCGCCCGCGCCAGAAGACAGCAGACCGATCTCAGCCGACGCCAACTCTGATACGACGGAGATCAACAAGAAGAGGCGGGTGCAGGACGACGTAGGTACCGTCGCCGCAAGCTAGCCGCTGGAGAGGACGCTCCCCAACTCGCCGATCAAGGTCTCCATCGCCGTTTAGAAGCTCCAACCGTTCACCTAGCCGCCTCAACCTGGAAAACTAAAGGGTGCAACCTTCCTTGGAGGTGAGGCCGCCGAAGAGAAAAATCTTCCGCCGTCGATCACTATAAAAATCGTAAGAAGCTACGTCGATATCCTCATGGATATCCGACCAGCCCATGCTCTCGTGGACTCTGGAGCATCATATTCAGTGCTTTCGGAGAAGTACCGTCGCCAGTGCAGAAAAGCGTATTCGTCAACAGCAAAACATCTCTACTGAAGGTGGTTAATGGGAAATATATAAAACCTACAGGAAGATGTACCATTCGTGTGGGTATAAGTGGCCATACACAGCCCTTAGAATTCATCGTCTTACAAGAGTGTAGTCATGACGTCATTCTCGGATGGGACTTTTTGAAAACTTGTCAGGTAATCATAGATTGTGGTGACTCGAAGATTATACTAGACGAGATGAGATACTGTGGACAGGAAGATGCGCATCCGAGTGTGTGGAGACTATGTATGCTGGATGAAGTGATCATTCCTGCAGTCAGAGATAGAAAGGTAAGTGTCACGTGTCATGCCATGCGTTAACCCATGGATCTTGTAGTGGAATGTAACAGTAGCATACCACTGAAGAATAGCTTTGTCATCCCAGCCTCTGTCATCTCGTTTATGAACGGATTCAGTGAATTGTGGATAGTCAACAGTCGGCGAGAACCTCAGATCCTTCCAAGACGCATGTGCGTAGCAGAAGCTAAGCTGTTTATTGCAGAACAGCTGAGCGTCGTAGAAACCTCCCATGCCGAGTCTGCGGGCGAAATTAGCGCTCATTACGAGACAAAATCTTCTAGCTGGACTATCACCAGATCTCACTAAGGAACAACAGAAGAAGCTACTTGCCATTCTTCAAGTTCTCTGAATGCTTCAATCCACAGGTGAAGAGCAAATTAGACAAATTGACGGTGAAGCACCAGATTAGCACTGGAGACCATCAACCAATGAGCCAGAGAGCATACCGCGTGTCAGAAACAGACGTCGAATAATTCGCAACGAGGTGGAGAAAATGATGGAGAATGACATCATTCAGTCTTTGCAGGGCCCACGTTCATCACCAGCGGTCCTCGTCAGGAAGAAGGATGGCAGTTGACGCTTTTGTGTTGATTACACAACGCTTAATAAGATAACTAAAAAGGACGTATACCCTCTTCCACGAACTGACGATACACTAGATTGTCTGAACGGGGCTAAGTTTTCTCAACCCTGGACACGTACCCGGATTACTGCCAAATCGAAGTAGATGTGGCTGATCGTGAGAAAACTGCATTCATAACTCCTGAGGGACTGTATGAGTTTAAAGTAATGCCATTTGGTTTGTGTAACGCACCAGCAACTTTTGAACGGATGATGGATAATCTTCTACGTCATCTGAAGTGGACGATGTGTCTTTTCTATTTAGATGACATAATGGTACCATTATAGTGTTTGATGAACACATAAAAAGACTGAGGGCCGCACTCAAGTGTCTCCTACAAGGCGGACTGAAACGTAATCCGAGAAAGTCTCTCTTTGGAGCAAAAGAAATTAAAATACTTGGACACCTTGTGTCAAACCAAGGTGTGCGGGTGCGGCCAGACCAAGAAAAGGTGAGATCTATAACGGAATTTCCTATTCCTAAAAGTATTAGAGATGTGAGAAGCTTCCTCGGCTTACGTTCTTATTACCGTCGTTTTATCAAAGATTTTTGTATCAAAGCCAGGCCACTCCAAGAGGTGTTAGAAGCTGATGCTAAATTTATCTGGGGTGGTGTCTCAACAAGATTCTTTCGATGTGCTGCGAAAAGTTCTGATGACTGATCCTGTACTAGGTCTGTATGATGAGAGAGCACCTACAGAACTACACACAGATGGCAGTGGGTATGGGATCGGTACTGGAAAGAGAAGGTTATAGCCTATGCTTCCAGGACACTTACAAAAGCCAAGAGAAACTACTCAACTACAGAAAGAGAATGTCTTGCTGTGATCTGGGCCATGTGCAGATTCGACAGTATCTCTGTGGAAGGCCATTCACAGTTGTTACAGACCATCATTCACTTTGTTGGTTGACAGGTCTTAAGGATCCAACAGGACGACTCGCCAGGTGGGCACTACATAGTGTACAAAAGTGGAAGAAAACACCAAGATGCCGACTGTCTCTCAAGAAACCCTGTGCAAGATCATCAAGACTTTGATGAAGATAGTGACTGTCTCGCTGCACTCCAGGATCTCTCTGCTAAGCAGAAGAAGGACACCATCTCAAATTATGCTTGCCTTAAATCGGTCAGAAGATGTGAAAGGACAATTTAAGGTAGTTAATGGATTACTCTGCAAGAAAAACTTTGATCCGTTTGGAAAGAGGTGGCTAGCAGTGATTCCTGAACACATGCGCTTAGACGTTCTACAGAAATTCCATGACACTCCTAAGGCCGGACATTTAGGATTTATTAAGAGCTGTTTCTGGCCAGGTTTATTTAGGAGTGTCCATCACTATGTGTCGTACTGTAGAGAGTGCCAGAGGAGAAAGGCAGTTCCTCAGAAAGCACCTGGCCGACTCATAACAATTCTACCAGCCGAAACGCCTTTCCAGCGTGTTGGGATTGACCTCCTCGGATGATTTCCAAGGTCTGCTAGTGGCAATAGATGGATTATTGTTTGCACTGATTATCTCACACGCTATGCCATTACAAAAGCCGTGAAAACAGCCGAAGCATCCGAGGTAGCCAAATTCATCGTAGAAGACATTGTATTAAAACACGGTGCCCAAGGTCGTTAATTACAGATCCAGTGAAAGTTTTTCAATCGAAACTTGTGACAGAGATAAACCGTTGGTGTAACATTACTCATATGACGACTGCCTACCATCTAAACTAACGGGCTTACTGAACGCCTTAATAAGACCTTGGCCGAGATGATGTCAGTGTTCGTCAATATTGAGCAGAGCAACTGGGATGAGGTGTTACCTTTCGTGACGTTTGCCTACAACAAGACACCACATGATTTACGCCATTTTTCCTGGTGCATGGGCGTGAGGCGACTACGACGATGGAGACTGTGTTTTCGCTACAGCCAGATGACGTCCACGTTGACTACATCGGCCAGAGCTGAGGAAGCTCGGCAGTTGGCTCGACTCCGCACGCTGCAGGCTCAAGAAAACAATCGCCGGAGGTATGACGCGAGCCACCGCCCTGTTGTCCACCAGCCTGGTGACCTCGTCTGGATCTTCACTCCTGTTCGGAAGGTTGGTCTCTCTGAGAAGCTCTTCAGGCGCTACTTTGGGCCTTATAAGGTTGTAAGACAGGTGTCTGATGTTACTTGTGAAGCTGAAGATTTCGCCCGCGACGCAAGACGACGAAAGATCAGAGATACGGTCCACGTCCTTCGAATGAAGCCCTACAATGATCCTGGCACCCGGAGTAAATTCGAAGCTCCAGCAACAGGCAACAAGCGGGAAGGTGCGGAAGAGCGTAGCGGCAAAAGAAGCTCTAAGAAGATTACCACCAGGGCGAGTATCGTTCATCGGGAGTCGGAGTATACAGGGCCGATGACTCGTTCCCGGACTAGGAGGACGTAACACCGAAACACTGTTCTCTTGAGGGAGCAATGTCACAGAAGAAGCTGAGTAGCACTATGGTGTAGCGATTGTAACACTAAACTGTTGCATGGAGAGTTGTGAGTTCAAAACTCACCAGGACTGTACAATTTTAATTTCTATATTCGGTTCGAGTGCATTCTAGAAGTATCCACGAATGTCAAGAATCATTGCACCTGAATGTTCTATAGCTGTATATATACTGTACATGTTCTGGCCGGAGGCAGTTCGCTCCGCTCTCTTGTATGTGCAAGTGCTGAGTAAACCTTCATTAAGTGAAGTTAGTGTTCGTCATTCATCTAATTACACCTTCTTCTACGTGGCAATATTCCCTGTTAATGACTCACAATGTGCAGACAGAAAAAAATGACTGTCCGGGAGGTGCGTAGATCATCCTTCTATGTATTACACTTCACAAAATGGACATTGTCAACATTCAAGAAATGTCTAGAAGAAACCATTAACTTGCACCGTGTACACAGAGTGAGAAATGGAGTGCCATCCTGATCCCCAAGGCTTGCACTGTCAGGATCGAAGGCGAAATGCTCGAGAGTTACAAACTGTGGAGGACGTTCAGCTGGGTGTCTACTCCTAAAGAAAGCACATAGAGTCAGATTTGGAAGTGGGGTGACAAGAACTAGTGGAACATTATGGCACGCAGCTGGATGCAAAACTATCTGTTATGGAGCTTATCGTGAAAGTGGCTATCCTTTAGGCACAGCTGTAGCCAGAGTGATAATATTTATAGGCACAGAAGAAACAAACATCCAGAGACTACATTTGACCAGTGGTATGAATTGCAATGTCATACAATTTTCAGAAGGCATAGTTTACTCTAAAGAAGTATGATTTTTTTATGCCTGTGTCTATGTGCCTGTGGTTCTGTCAGTGTGATCATGTGATGTATCTGACCCCAGGAATGTGTCAATAAAGTTTCCCCTTCCTGGGACAATGAATTCATGGTGTTCTTATTTCAATTTCCAGGAGTGTAGATCAGGAACAGCAGAGGTCCCAGGACGCTTCCCTGGGGAACACCTGATATCACTTCAGTTTTACTCGATGATTTGCCGTCTATTACTACGAACTGCGGCCTTCCTGACAGGAAATCAAGAATCCAGTCGCACAACTGAGACGATACCCCATAGGCCCGCAGCTCGATTAGAAGTCGCTTGTGAGGAACGGTGTCAAACGCTTTCCGGAAATCTAGAAATACGGAATCAACCTGAGATCCCCTGTCGACAGCGGCCATTACTTCGTGCGAATAAAGAGCTAGCTGCGTTGCACAAGAGCGACGTTTTCTGAAACCATGCTGATTACGTATCAATAGATCGTTCCCTTCGAGGTGATTCGTAATGTTTGAATACAGTACATGCTCCAGAACCTTACTGCAAACCGACATCAATGATAATATAGGTCTGTAGTTCGATGGATTACTCCTACTACCCTTCTTAAACACTGGCGCGACCTGCGCAATTTTCCAATCTGCAGGTACAGATCTATCGGTGAGCGAGCGGTTGTATATGATTGCTAAGTAGAGAGCTATTGTATCAACGTAATCTGAAAGGAACCTAATCGGTATACAATCTGGACCTGAAGACGGAGAGTCTGGCAGGAGTAGGGCGGTGGAGCAGGTGGGTTGTGTGACGCTCCCGCGAGTTGCCACGCTTTTGGGGTTTGGCAGCATGTAATTGCGCTCGACTGGCTATGATAGTTTCTGACACGGTGTCGCGGACGGGAAGCATTAGCTGGCGCACATCAAGAGCCCGTTTCGCCTGGTGACAGTGTCGAGAAGAAGGTGCGCCAACATCTAGCTTCTGCAACAGCGACGGCCGACAATGAGGGACTGCCGCCACCTCCTCGATCGACGACTTCAAACCTTCAATCAACCAACAAGGAAGACTGGAAGCACGTAAAGTTTTAGAATTGTATGGCAGACCTCAACTTTTAAAATTGTTGCATCACAAAATTACAGCAACTTAGCATGAACCTTTGTTGCTCATTGTCCCAATTGCATTACCAAGCAGGGTCCCTTCCTTGTCCGGAATGAACCCGAGTGTCGTTGAAATTCATACGCCAGCATTAAAGTAATATTATTCCATTTCACTGCTTTAATATCAAAGTTCAGTTTAAGTATTCATACCTGGCTACAATATTTAATTACACAAGCACAAATTATGAGTGCGAGTTTTGTTACCATATTTTAGCTTACCTGTGACTACAGCTCAGCTTGGTACGTACTAAATTTTACTATTGTTAATTGTTAAGATCCCTTAAATTCAAGTTCAAAGTTATCTCTTATTTCTAAATTGCGTAGATTCAAGTAGCTTTTGAAATGATTGTTGAGGTAGCCCAAGACTAACCTTATTTTATTGAATTTCGTTATGCTTCAGAAACAAAGCTCACTGTTAATTTCAGTCACTAAATTAAGTTTCAATTTTCCGGTTTTATTAATTCTTTTGCTAAATGAAGTCAGAGTGTAGCGAAATTTATTACTTCTGACAAACTTTCAGTTTTCACACTACACGTGTCAACCTTGTTGCCACGCTTCTAGTGCTAATTATATGTGCAATAACCTTTGTTTTTCAGTTACTAGAGTAATTTTACGGAGGTACCCGTGGTCTAGGGGTAGCGTCTTTGATTCATAATCAAAACGTCTTCGGTCCCGGGTTCGATCCCCGCCACTGCCCAAATTTTGATAAATAATCAGCATTGGCGGCCGAAGACTTCCGGCATAAGAAGTCAGCCTCATTCTGCCAAAGAGGGCGGAGGAGCGGATAGAGGTTCAGGGCACTCTCTTGTCCTAGGGGTGGGCAATTGCACCTAAAGGCGGAAGAATCAGCAATGATCAACGACATGAGGATGCAGAAGGCAATGGAAACCACTGCATTAAAGACACGTAACGTGTATCCACAGGACATGTGGCCTGTATTTGAAGAAGTGTCATGATGATCTCTCCATTGGCAAAAGATTCCGGAATAGTCCCCCATTCGGATCTCCGGGAGGGGACTGCCAAGGGGGAGGATACCATGAGAAAAAGATCGAATAATCAACGAAAGGATAACGTTCTACGAGTCGGGGCGTGGAATGTCAGAAGCTTGAACGTGGTAGGGAAACTAGAAAATCTGAAAAGGGAAATGCAAAGGCTCAATCTAGATATAGTAGGGGTCAGTGAAGTGAAGTGGAAGGAAGACAAGGATTTCTGCTCAGATGAGTATCGGGTAATAACAACAGCAGCAGAAAATGGTATAACAGGTGTAGGATTCGTTATGAATAGGAAGGTAGGGCAGAGGGTGTGTTACTGTGAACAGTTCAGTGACCGGGTTGTTCTAATCAGAATCGACAGCAGACCAACACCGACAACGATAGTTCTGGTATACATGCCGACGTCGCAAGCTGAAGATGAACAGATAGAGAAAGTGTATGAGGATATTGAAAGGGTAATGCAGTATGTAAAGGGGGACGAAAATCTAATAGTCATGGGCGACGGGAATGCAGTTGTAGGGGAAGGAGTAGAAGAAAAGGTTACAGGAGAATATGGGCTTGGGACAAGGAATGAAAGAGGAGAAAGACAAATTGAGTTCTGTAGCAAGTTTCAGCTAGTAATAGCGAATACCCTGTTTAGGAATCACAAGACGAGGAGGTATACTTGGAAAAGGCCGGGAGATACGGGAAGATTTCAATTAGATTACATCATGGTCAAACAGTGGCAGGGGTGGCAGGGGTAAAATACAAGGAGCGAAAGGCTATTTACAATTTGTACAGAAACCAGAGTCGAGGGGCATGAAAGGGAAGCAGTGGTTGAGAAAAGAGTGAGACAGGGTTGTATCCTCTCCCCGATGTTATTCAATCTGTATATTGAGCAAGCAGTAAACGAAACAAAAGAAAAATTCGGAGTAGGTATTAAAATTCATGGAGAAGAAGTAAAAACTTTGAGGTTCGCCGACGACACTGTAATTCTGTCAGAGATAGCAAAGGACTTGGAAGAGCAGTTGAACGGAATGGACAGTGTCTTGAAAGAAGGATATAAGATGAACATCAACAAAATCAAAACGAGGATAATGGAATGTAGTCAAATTAAATCGGGTGATGCTGAGGGGATTAGATTAGGAAATGAGACACTTAAAGTAGTAAAGGAGTTTTGCTATTTAGAGAGTAAAATAACTGATGATGGTCGAAGTAGAGAGGATATAAAATGTAGACTGGCAATGGCAAGGAAATCGTTTCTGAAGAAGAGAAATTTGTTAACATCGAGTATAGATTTAAGTGTCAGGAAGTCGTTTCTGAAAGTATTTGCATGGAGTGTAGCCATGTATGGAAGTGAAACATGGACGATAACCAGTTTGGACAAGAAGAGAATAGAAGCTTTCGAAATGTGTTGCTACAGGAGAATGCTGAAGATAAGGTGGGTAGATTACGTAACTAATGAGGAGGTATTGAATAGGATTGGGGAGGAGAGAAGTTTGTGGCACAACTTGACTAGAAGAAGGAATCGGTTGGTAGGACATGTTTTGAGGCATCAAGGGATCACAAATTTAGCATTGGAGGGCAGCGTGGAGGGTAAAAATCGTAGAGGGAGACCAAGAGATCAATACACTAAGCAGATTCAGAAGGATGTAGGTTGCAGTAGGTACTGGGAGATGAAGAAGCTTGCACAGGATAGAGTAGCATGGAGAGCTGCATCAAACCAGTCTCAGGACTGAAGACCACAACAACAACAACATGGTCAAACAGAGATTCCGAAATCAGATACTGGACTGAAAGGCATACCCAGGAGCAGATATAGACTCAGATCACAATGTAGTAGTGATGAAGAGTAGGGTGAAGTTCAAGACATTAGTCAGGAAGAATCAATACGCAAAGAAGTGGGAAATCAAAGTACTAAGGAATGACGTGATACGTTTGAAGTTCTCTAACGTTATAGATACAGCAATAAGGAATAGCGCAGTAGGCAGTACAGTTGAAAAGGAATTGACATCTCTAAAAAGGGCCATCACAGAAGTTGGGAAGGAAAACATAGGTACAAAGAAGGTAGCTGCGAGGAAACCATGGGCAACAGAAGAAATACTTCAGTTGATTGATGAAAGGAGGAAGTACAAACATGTTCCGGGAAAATCAGGAATACAGAAATACAAGTCGCTGAGGAATGAAATAAATAGGAAGTGCAGGGAAGCTAAGACGAAATGGCTGCAGGAAAAATGTGAAGACATCGAAAAAGATATGATTGTCGGAAGGACAGACTCAGCACACAGGAAAGTCAAAACAACCTTTGGTGACATTAAAAGCAACGGTGGTAACATGAAGAGTGCAACGGGAATTCCACTGTTAAATGCAGAGGAGAGAGCATATAGGTGGAAAGAATACATTGAAAGCCTCTATGAGGGTGAAGATTTGTCTGATGTGATAGAAGAAGAAACAGGAGTCGATTTAGAAGAGATAGGGGATCCAGTATTAGACTCGGAATTTGAAAGAGCTTTGGAGGACTTTCAAATAAGGCAGAAGGGATAGATAACATTCCATCAGAATTTCTAAAATCATTGGGGGAAGTAGCAACAAAACGACTATTCACGTTGGTTTGTAGAATATATGAGTCTGGCGACATACCATCTGACTTTCGGAAAAGCATCATCCACACAATTCCGAAGACGGCAAGAGCTGACAAGTGCGAGAATTATCGCACAATCAGCTTAACAGCTCATGCATCGAAGCTGTTTACAAGAATAATATACAGAAGAATGGAAAAGAAAATTGAGAATGCGCTAGGTGACGATCAGTTTGGCTTTAGGAAAAGTAAAGGGACGAGAGAGGCAATTCTGACGTTACGGCTAATAATGGAAGCAAGGCTAAAGAAAAATCAAGACACTTTCATAGGATTTGTCGACCTGGAAAAAGCGTTCGACAATATAAAATGGTGCAAGCTGTTCGAGATTCTGAAAAAAGTAGGGGTAAGCTATAGGGAGAGACGGGTCATATACAATATGTACAACAACCAAGAGGGAATAATAAGAGTGGACCATCAAGAACGAAGTGCTCGTATTAAGAAGGGTGTAAGACAAGGCTGTAGCCTTTCGCCCCTACTCTTCAATCTGTACATCGAGGAAGCAATGATGGAAATAAAAGAAAGGTTCAGGAGTGGAATTAAAATACAAGGTGAAAGGATATCAATGATACGATTCGCTGATGACATTGCTATCCTGAGTGAAAGTGAAGAAGAATTAAATGATCTGCTGAACGGAATGAACAGTCTAATGAGTACACAGTATGGTTTGAGAGTAAATCGGAGAAAGACGAAGGTAATGAGAAGTAGTAGAAATGAGAACAGCGAGAAACTTAACATCAGGATTGATGGTCACGAAGTCAATGAAGTTAAGGAATTCTGCTAGCTAGGCAGTAAAATAACCAATGACGGACGGAACAAAGAGGACATCAAAAGCAGACTCGCTATGGCAAAAAAGGCATTTCTGGCCAAGAGAAGTCTACTAATATCAAATACCGGCCTTAATTTGAGGAAGAAATTTCTGAGGATGTAAGTCTGGAGTACAGCATTGTATGGTAGTGAAACATGGACTGTGGGAAAACCGGAACAGAAGAGATTCGAAGCAATTGAGATGTGATGCTATAGACGAATGTTGAAAATTAGGTGGACTGATAAGGTAAGGAATGAGGAGGTTCTACGCAGAATCGGAGAGGAAAGGAATATGTGGAAAACACTGATAAGGAGAAGGGACAGGATGATAGGACATCTGCTAAGACATGAGGGAATGACTTCCATGGTACTAGAGGGAGCTGTAGAGGGCAAAAACTGTAGAGGAAGACAGAGATTGGAATACGTCAAGCAAATAATTGAGGACGTAGGTTGCAAGTGCTACTCTGAGATGAAGAGGTTAGCACAGGAAAGGAATTCGTGGCGAGCCGCATAAAACCAGTCAGTAGACTGATGACCAAAAAAAAAAAAAAAATAGTAATTTTCCATAGGAGTGGCGACCGTAATTTTCCCCAAATCTCAAATATCTAATTACCGCTAGTTAATTGTTAACGTAACGGCCGCACATTTACTTTCTTTATTAACTTTTCCCCTTTTCAAAATTAATTTCCACCAGTTTCATTTGCATTTTTCCTTTCATTTAGATGTAACCCTGAAACGTCCTGCCAGATTAAAACTGTGTGCCCGACCGAGACTCGAACTCGGGACCTTTGCCTTTCGCGGGCAAGTGCTCTACCAACTGAGCTACCCAAGCACGACTCAAGCCCGCTACTCACAGCTTTACTTCTGCCAGGAAGTTTCATATCAGCGCACACTCCGCTGCAGAGTGAAAATCTCATTCTAGATGTAACCCTTTCCTCCCTCTTTACCGACAGATTAACTTCGGTGACGATTGCTTTTCCCAAATTCCCATTAGGTACACGCGGTTTAATTTTTCACTGTCATTAAGGTCGCTAAGTGAGGAGGAGGTTACAACGTATCAAGCGATTTGAGTTGCTTTGCAACCCCTAAGGTATCTACTTGTAAGAAACTCACGCTAGCAGCTGTTCGTGTTTCAAATTCTGGAATATTCCATTCGTCTTCCCTGGTGAAGGAATTTCGGAAAACTGCGTTCAATAACTCCGCTTTAGTGGCACAGTCGTCGGTAACAGTACCATCGGCACTGCGCAGCGAAGATATTGACTGCGTCTTGCCGCTTGTGTGCTTTACATAACACCAGAATGTCTTCGGATTTTCTACCAAATTTCGAGACAATGTTTCGTTGTGGAACCTATTAAAGGCATCTCGCATTGAAGTCCGTGCCAAATTTCGGCAAGGACTTCAATGCGAACTCTGAAAAGAATACAATCATTAGGCACACAGTGATACCTGTGGAGCATGGGAGGCACGGTGTGCTGTGGTGGGTGCAGCAAAGGTAGCGACGTGCAGTGGTGCTGGGCGAGTGGAAGCTCTGCCGGCGACGGACTGTCGGGGGGCCGGGGGAGGTGCGTTGGGAGGGAGAGCAGCAGCTGGCACGCAGTTTGTTCATCTGTTGCCTGAATGTACGCACGAGTCGTTCAGCTTCTCCATTCGACTGAGGATGAAGTGGAGCACTGGTCACGTGAGTGTCACCACTGGACGTTACAAAACTGTTGAAAGTCCTGAGCCATAAACTGTGATCTGTTTTCTGTGGCCATTAATTCAGCCAAACCATCAAAGCAAAAGGTGGCAAAGTCTGAATGGTACTGAAATGCCTGGACTAGCAGAACAGAGCGGATTAAGTTGTGGAAAGGGGCCAAAATGAGTTCCTCTCAGTTCCACTGAACACACAAACATTCTTTATCAACACACAATATTAGAACAAGGATGCAAAACACTTAAAACTTTAATCGACCTACTCTGATTAACTTTAGATAGACTGAAGGCCACATTCAAAATCGGAGACACAAGGCTTAAGCAAAATTGGCTACAAGATTCTTCTCCAGGTTTCACCCAAGAATATTTTCTAAATCTTCAATCTAATCGGCTGAAGGCCTTAGCAATTTTAATGGAACTAGGCTGGAGGTCGCATATTAAGCAATAAGAGGAGTTTCAATCAAAAGGCAGAAGGCCTTATCTTAAAACGTTTCATGCAAATTTAGCTGAAGGCCTCATTCAAAAGCATAACACTCTTACACCTTAAGGGCAAGAGAGGTGGTGGTGGTGGTTAGTGATTAACGTCCCGTCGACAACGAGGTCATTAGAGACGAAACACAAGCTCGGGTTAGGGAAGGATGGGGAAGGAAATCGGCCGTGCCCTTTCAAAGGAACCATCCCGGCATTTGCCTGAAACGATTTAGGGAAATCACGGAAAACCTAAATCAGGATGGTCGGAGACGTGATTGAACCGTCGTCCTCCCGAATGCGAGTCCAGTGTGCTAACCACCGCGCCACCTCGCTCGGTAAGGGCAAGAGAAGAAGATTAATGTAAGAGATATTAAAACTCGGCTGAAGGCCGCTCACCAACAACTAATTTAACGGCTTAAGCCCTAGAAGTAAGAGTTTCAATTTTAAAGGACAGGAGGCCGTATCTTAAAACATTTCATACAAAATAAAGAATAACAATCTCATACCTTAAGGGCAAGACAAGGACATTCATTTAAGAGATATTAATACTCGGTTGAAGGTCACATATCAACAAAATATGTTTAACGGCTTAAGGCCTAGAAAGAGTTTCAATCTAAAAGGCAGAAGGCCTTATCTTAAAACCTGTCCAGTAAAATTCGGTTAAAGGCCCCATATAAAAATATAACAATCTCGTGCCTTAAGGGCAAGGCAAGAACATTAATTTAAGAGACATTGATACTCGGCTGAAAACCACACATCAACCATATAACGAAAATCCAAACAGGGAAATTCCTACGTAACACACAAGGAACGGCGCTCAGAAGTTGCAAAGGGTCGGCCTGGGATTGTAACACTAAGGCCCGTTTAGGTGAGACAGGCAGCCTGTCCAACGACTTCTTAATCTGGAGGCAACCCAACCGACAGACAGCCGACCGACCGATCAACCAAATCAGTTCCGCTCCACGCAACCAGCAAACACAGAATATTGGCGCCCATAACTATCAACAACACCTCAGCTGTGGAACTACACGCCGCGCTGGACAGCAACAACACAATGAGGAAAATACACTGCCTAAACTTACGTCAACACCCAGGGCAGGTAATCAAAGCGTCAATGGCCACAAGGCAGAGGATACCGCTGGTCAGCTTCAATGACAGGGAATAAATTAACTTAAATTTAAAGGAAGACAGCTGGAATCTTGGGCGACTTAAATAGACACGCGTTGTTGGTCGCGGGAATGTCCCAAGCAGCACCTCACACTCCAGCCACGCGTGCGCGCCGTCAGCTGCACCAGCCCCACTCTGCGGACGGGGGACTTGCTGCTCCACGCCAGCTGACCAGCTGGACTGCTGCTCCGTCGCGACTGCACCGCTGGTGCATCTCCCAGTCATTCCCTACCCGACACACGGCGACCCGGAAATACAGGGTGATTCAAAAAGAATACCACAACTTTAGAAATTTAAAACTCTGCAACGACAAAAGGCAGAGCTAAGCACTATCTGTCGGCGAATTAAGGGAGCTATAAAGTTTCATTTAGTTGTACATTTGTTCGCTTGAGGCGCTGTTGACTAGGCGTCAGCGTCAGTTGATGCTAAGATGGCGACCGCTCAACAGAAAGCTTTTTGTGTTATTGAGTACGGCAGAAGTGAATCGACGACAGTTGTTCAGCGTGCATTTCGAACGAAGTATGGTGTTAAACCTCCTGATAGGTGGTGTATTAAACGTTGGTATAAACAGTTTACAGAGAATGGGTGTTTGTGCAAAGGGAAAAGTTCTGGACGGCCGAGAACGAGTGATGAAAATGTAGCACGCATCCAGCAAGCATTTGTTCGCAGCCCAGGAAAATCGACTCGCAGAGCTAGCGGAGAGCTGCAAATTCCACAATCAACTGTATGGAGAGCCCTACGAAAAAGGTTAGTTATGAAACCTTATCGTCTGAAATTGGTTCAAGCACTGTCTGCAGCTGATAAGATTAAAAGAATCGATCCTTGCTCAAATGGAAACAGATGAATCTTTCGTTTCAAAGATTGTGTTTAGTGATGAAGCAACTTTCCACACTAACGGGAAAGTCAACCGTCACAATGTCTGTATATGGGGCACTGAGAATCCGCGGGAAACGACTCAGTATGAACGTGACTCGCCTAAGGTGAACGTTTTCTGTGCCATTTCAGCCAATAAAGTTTTTGGTCCCTTTTTCTTCCAAGGTGCTACTGTAACTGGACTACAGTATCTGGAGATGTTAGAGAATTGGCTGTTCCCTCAGCTCGAACAAGAAGCACAACAATTCATATTTCAGCAGGATGGAGCGCCACCACATTGGCACTTATCTGTCCGTAACTACCTGAACGTCAACTACCCGAGGCGATGGATCGGCCGCCAGGCAGCCCGTGACAGAGCACTTCATCACTGGCCTCCAAGAAGCCCTCATCTTACCCCCTGCGATTTTTTCTTATGGGGGTATGTTAAGGATATGGTGTTTCGGCCACCTCTCCCAGCCACCATTGATGATTTGAAACGAGAAAAAACAGCAGCTATCCAAACTGTTACGCCTGATATGCTACAGAGAGTGTGGAACGAGTTGGAGTATCGGGTAGATATTGTCCGAGTGTCTGGGGGGGGCCATATTGAAAATCTCTGAACTTGTTTTTGAGTGAAAAAAAACCTTTTTAAATACTCTTTGTAATGATGTATAACAGAAGGTTATATTATGTTTCTTTCATTAAATACACATTTTTAAAGTTGTGGTATTCTTTTTGAATCACCCTGTATAATATACCCGAGCTATAAGTTGTAAAATTGTAATATCTGTAAACCGAAACATTTGCTGCAATCGCTGTAAAGTCGAGTGATAATGTTTAAAATAAATACGTAATCAATTGTCATCAATCTTTAACATACCTTAAAAATCACAAAGAAGTCAAGTTAAAGGAATTCATTTAAAGTAATACAGAATGCAGGGACCCGCACATCAGCGTGTGAGCCCTCCAGCCCCTTGCCTAGTTACGTACAGAAAGGGCACGCCCTCTAGGTAGCGCTCTCAAGCTCCCCTCCCCAGTTATCCGTTGCGCAATTTTCATTCAGGGCTTGACAACATCAACTTTCATCTGGCGTCCCTAGGCAAGGAGGTTAGACGGTAAACTTTCAGCAGTTCCATATTAAGTTCAAAGAGGAAGGAGCAAAAATTGATAACATGCCGAAGAAAACTCGAAACAACTGAATACGGCGAAGTAACGTAACTACAGTAAGAGAGACACGCTTATCTGCGATAAGCCGATACAAGTTCAGCTCGTTCAATGGAATGTAATGGGCGGAAAAGTCCTGCATTGCTGACAACATTAGCAGCTCACGTTATCATGTGACCACTTCTGTGATGGAAATGACGCAAGGAGGTAACAAGGGATCATGGAAGTGCGTTACAGCCATTTTCGTGTTTTCATGTAGTCCTTATTTGTAACCGTGAATGAGAAACTAAAACGAAGTAATGCTACAGTTCAAAGTCGAGCAGTGCTGTGCCATTTAGAGCCAGTTCGTGAAGATTAGCAAGCACGCTGGCAAGCGCCACGAAAACTTCCGAATTCTGTCGATGAATTCTGAGCAGTACTGGCGGGCAGTGCCTCAAGAAAAGTTAGGAGCAAGCCAGGCGGTCGGTTCACGTTACGTGAATGCAATGGCCCCTATACGAGGTGCATTCAAGTTCTAAGGCCTCCGATTTTTTTTCTCCGGTCTGGAAAGAGATAGAAACATGCGCATTGTTTTAAAATGAGGCCGCGTTCATTGTCAATACGTCCCAGAGATGGCAGCACCGTACGGCAGATGGAATTTTACCGCCAGCGGCGAGAATGAGAACTGTTTTAAATACTTAAAATCATTCGTTTTCTGAATTTGCGTGGTGTGAAACCAATTGAAATTCATCGACAGTTGAAGGAGACATGTGGTGACGGAGTTATGGATGTGTCGAAAGTGCGTTTGTGGGTGCGACAGTTTAATGAAGGCAGAACATCGTGTGCCAACAAACCGAAACAACCTCGGGCTCGCACAAGCCGGTCTGACGACACGATCGGGAAAGTGGAGAGAATTGTTTTGGGGGATCGCCGAATGACTGTTGAACAGATCGCCTCCAGAGTTGGCATTTCTGTGGGTTCCGTGCACACAATCCTGCATGACGACCTGAAAATGCGAAAAGTGTCATCCAGGTGGGTGCCACGAATGCTGACAGACGACCACACGGCTGCCCCTGTGGCACATTGCCGAGCAATGTTGACGCGCAATGACAGCACGAATGGGACTTTCTTTTCGTCGGTTGTGACAATGGATGAGACGTGGATGCCATTTTTCAATCCAGAAACAAAGCGCCAGTCAGCTCAATGGAAGCACACAGATTCACCGCCACCAAAAAAATTTCGGGTAACCGCCAGTGCTGAAAAAATGATGGTGTCCATGTTCTGGGACAGCGAGGGCGTAAGCCTTACCCATTGCGTTCCAAAGGGCACTGCGGTAGCAGGTGCATCCTACGAAAATGTTTTGAAGAACAAATTTCTTCCTGCACTGCAACAAAAACGTCCGGGAAGGGCTGCGCGTGTGCTGTTTCACCGAGGCAACGCACCCGCACATCGAGCTAACGTTACGCAACGGTTTCTTCGTGATAACAACTTTGAAGTGATTCCTCATGCTCCCTACTCACCTGACCTGGCTCCTAGTGACTTTTGGCTTTTTCCAACAATGAAAGACACTCTCCGTGGCCGCACATTCACCAGCCGTGCTGCTATTGCCTCAGCGATTTTCCAGTGGTCAAAACAAACTCCTAAAGAAGCCTTCGCCGCTGCCATGGAATCATGGCGTCAGCGTTGTGAAAAATGTGTACGTCTGCAGGGCGATTACGTCGAGACGTAACGCCAGTTTCATCGATTTCGGGTGAGTAGTTAATTAGAAAAAAATCGGAGGCCTTAGAACTTCAATGCGTCTCGTAGTACAAAGTAAGAAACTTCAGGATCACTTGCTGCGAACACTTGCATATGAGCCAAAGTGGTGTAACTCAGTGTTTCCCACTTCTGACAAATGGAAGGTTTTGCGTTTCGTTTAATGTAATTTCGTACTTTGAAATAAGTCGTGATTCATTTGATGAGATGTACAAATGATATACACACGTCAAAAAATGTTTTGTATTATCCACGTTCAGAGAGTTCCGGAACCTGTACGGAAAATTGGAATAGAGATCGACATAAACACCATTTCCGCCCTTTTTATTGCTCATGAAAACCACACGTTGCATGTTGTACCACCATAAAGCGAGACCTTCAGAGGTGGTGGTCCAGATTGCTGTACACACCGGTACCTCTAATACCCAGTAGCACGTCCTCTTCCATTGATGCATGGCTGTATTCGTCGTGGCGTATTCGTCGTGGCATACTACCCACAAGTTCATCAAGGCACTATTGGTCCAGATTGTCCCACTCCTAAACGGCGACTCGATGTAGATCCCTCAAAGTGGTTGGTGGGTCACGTCGTCTATAAACAGTCCTTTTCAATCTATGCCAGGCATGTTCGATAGCGTTCATGTCTGGAGAACATGCAGGCCACTCAAGTCGAGCGATGTCGTTATCCTGAAGGAAGGCATTCACAAGATGTGCACGCTGGGGGAGCGAGATGTCGTCCATGAAGACGAATGCCTCGCCAATATGCAGCCGCTATGACATTGCTATCCTGAGTGAAAGTGAAGAAGAATTAAATGATCTGCTGGACGGAATGAACAGTCTAATGAGTACAGAGTATGGTTTGAGAGTAAATCGGAGAAAGACGAAGGTAATGAGAAGTAGTAGAAATGAGAACAGCGAGAAACTTAACATCAGGATTGATGGTCACAAAGTCAAAGAAGTTAAGGAATTCTGCTACCTAGGCAGTAAAATAACCAATGACGGACGGAGCAAGGAGGACATCACAAGCAGACTCGCTATGGCCAAAAAGGCATTTCTGCTCAAGAGAAGTCTACTAATACCGTATACCGGCCTTAATTTGAGGAAGAAATTTCTGAGGATGTACGTCTGGAGTACAGCGTTGTATGGTAGTGAAACATGGACTGTGGGAAAACCGGAACAGAAGAGAATCGAAGCATTTGAGATGTGGTGCTATAGACGAATGTTGAAAATTGGGTGGAGTGATAAGGTAAGGAATGAGGAGGTTCTACGCAGAATCGGAGAGGAAAGGAATATGTGGAAAACACAGATAAGGAGAAGGGACAGGATGATAGGACATCTGCTAAGACATGAGGGAATGACTTCCATGGTACTAGAGGGAGCTGAAGAGGGCAAAAACTGTAGAGGAAGACAGAGATTGGAATACGTCAAGCAAATAATTGAGGACGTAGGTTGCAAGTGCTACTCTGAGATGAAAAGGTTAGCACAGGAAAGGAATTCGTGGCGGGCCGCATCAAACCAGTCAGTAGACTGATGACAAAAAAAAAAAAAATGGTTACACTATCGGTCGTAGGATGGCATTCACGTATTGCAGGAACACCAGCGGCGTACGTCGGCCCCACATAATGCCACCCCAAAAGAGCAGGGAACCTCCACCTTGCTGCACTCGCTGGACAGTGTGTCTAAGCTGGCGTTCAGCCTGACCGGGTTGCCTCCAAACACGTCTCTGACGATTGTCTGGTTGAAGGCATATGCGACACTCATCGGTGAACAGAACGTGATGTCAACGTGATGTTGTGGTTGCAAAGATGGACCTCGCAGTGGGCGTCGGGAGTGAAGTTGCGCATCGTGCAGCCTATTGCGAACAGTGCTATAAGAAACAGACTGAAAAGGCGATACAAAAAACATTACATCACGCAGAAATGGCGGTTATTCACTAAATATACGCATACAAACTCTGTCTTGCAGATTCCACATGACAAGTGCCCCCTACCGCCGCCCTTTGCTAACGCCTATCGCATATGGGTATACTGTTGTTACATCACTACAAATTAAACTTTGATACGTCTAAAGTCTAAAACACTAAAAGCGGTCAAGTTTTTCGTAGTCATTATCTTGTGTAAATCATGCTACTTTTAGAACAAGTTTTAGTGATCTCAGATGCTATAGTTCCGCTACGTCGACATCGACATGTAGATTTAAACCGTCGATTCTAAGTTAAGCTTTCACTTCAGTGGAGTGTGAGGTGCGGAGAAAGCAGGAAGGACGTAAGAAGGGGAACCTTATCTGTCTGCTGTAGAATTATGCCACCTTCGCCATGCATGCGGACAGACAATCATCAGCTATGGTATAAATTACACAAGGTAGTAACAAGGTTGAGTGAAATCATATCAGGGAGTAGGCGCGCGCGCGCACACACGAGAGAGAGAGAGAGAGAGAGAGAGTTACTACAGCGCTGCAGCTGGTAGATATCTACAGTTGGCAGCAGACATAAACATAAGACAGACGACACGAAGTTTATCGACTTGTACCGATGACACGCAGAGAACCGACGCCGAACTTAAGCCTCGCAACTTATACACGTCGTGCCACTTGTAGCTATCTAACAGTCGTTGCAAGTGTTCAACGGGCAACATTTAATCTCATATTCATTACTACTAACAACTGCCATATTTTAACGTGAACTACTTCAAAGTCACAAAAAACAAAAAGCGAGAGTGTTCGGAACCTCTTGTCTCCCCTCCCCCCTCATCACTATCTACTAGAGTTGCGCCGATTCGTGAATGAGTCGCTCATTTGGATGACTCTAAATAAAGAATCGAATCGTGATACGGACGAATCGTCGTTCAAAAGAATCGTAAGAACGATTGCGTGTTTCCGAGTCGTGACGTTTCCAAGTTCCAACGATTCATCGATTCATAGTACGCTATGCTTCGAAGGCAACTTCCCGAATCATGCCGAGCCGTGCCGAATGATTACGACCGCCAGATGGCAGTCAAGTGGAGGATGCGTGTGGGCTCGGAACGAACAAACGAAGTTCGTGGGCCGTAACATTACTCGCGAAAACCAAGCTGACACTTGGCGGTGGGTGACGGGAACGAGCGGAAAGGCATTTCCGTTTTACTAGGCGAAACACCCTCAGACTTCAAGAAGAATGTAATAATTCCAATCCCAAAGAAAGGTGTTGACAGATGTGAAAATTACCGTACTATCAGTTTAATAAGTCACGGCTGCAAAATACTAACACGAATTCTTTACAGACGAATGGAAAAACTGGTAGAAGCCGACCTCGGGGAAGATCAGTTTGGGTTCCGTAGAAATATCGGAACACGTGAGGCAATACTGACCCTACGACTTATCTTAGAAGCTAGATTAAGGAAAGGCAAACGTACGTTCCTAGCATTTGTAGAGAAATCTTTCGACCATGTTGACTGGAATACTCTCTTTCAAATTCTGAAGGTGGCAGGGATAAAATACAGGGAGCGAAGAGCTATTTACAATTTGTACAGAAACCCGATGGCAGTTATAAGAGTCGAGGGGCATGAAAGGGAAGCAGTGGTTGGGAAGGGAGTGAGACAGGGTTGTAGCCTATCCCCGATGTTATTCAATCTCTATATTGACCAAGCAGTGAAGTAAACTAAAGAAAAATTCGGAGTAGGTATTAAAATCCATGGAGAAGAAATAAAAACTTTAAAGTTCGCCAATGACATTGTAATTCTGTCAGTGACAGCAAAGGACTTGGAACAGCAGTTGAACGGAATGGATAGTGTCTTGAAAGGAGGATATAAGATGAACATCAATAAAACCAAAATGAGGATAATGGAATGTAGTCGAATTAAGTCGGGTGATGCTGAGGGAATTAGATTAGGAAATGAGACACTTAAAGTAGTAAAGGAGTTTTGCTATTTGGGGAGCAAAATAACTGATGATGGTCAAAGTAGAGAGGATATAAAATGTAGACTGGCAATGGCAAGGAAAATGTTTCTGAAGAAGTCGTTTCTGAAAGTATTTGTATGGAGTGTAGCCATGTATGGAAGTGAAACATGGAAGATAAATAGTTTGGACAAGAAGAGAATAGAAGCTTTCGAAATGTGGTGCTACAGAAGAATGTTGAAGATTAGGTGCGTAGATCATGTAACTAATGAGGAGGTATTGTATAGGATTGGGGAGAAGAGAAGTTTGTGGCACAACTTGACTACAAGAAGGGATCGGTTGGTAGGACCTGTTCTGAGGCATCAAGGGATCACCAATTCAGTATTGGAGGGCAGCGTGGAGGGTAAAAATCGTAGAGGGAGACCAAGAGATGAATACACTAAGTAGATTGAGAAGGATGTAGGTTGCAGTAGGTACTGGGAGATGAAGAAGCTTGCACAGGATAGAGTAGCATGGAGAGCTGCATCAGACCAGTCTGACTGAAGACCACAACAACATCAACAACATCGCTACCATCAGCCACCGCGTCGACGTCAGCTCAGTTTGCGCGAGTAGTACACGAACCGGTGGTGACAGAAACGATATACAGCGAGTACACGGCTCCCAATACACACGATTAAAATCATGAAATCCAAGTATGATTAATTGCAGATTTGTTGCAGATGCAATGCAAAACACACGCAACTTCTTTACACACCAGCAATAGCACTTGGATTATGTATTATACACTCCTGGAAATGGAAAAAAGAACACATTGACACCGGTGTGTCAGACCCACCATACTTGCTCCGGACACTGCGAGAGGGCTGTACAAGCAATGATCACACGCACGGCACAGCGGACACACCAGGAACCGCGGTGTTGGCCGTCGAATGGCGCTAGCTGCGCAGCATTTGTGCACCGCCGCCTTCAGTGTCAGCCAGTTTGCCGTGGCATACGGAGCTCCATCGCAGTCTTTAACACTGGTAGCATGCCGCGACAGCGTGGACGTGAACCGTATGTGCAGTTGACGGACTTTGAGCGAGGGCGTATAGTGGGCATGCGGGAGGCCGGGTGGACGTACCGCCGAATTGCTCAACACGTGGGGCGTGAGGTCTCCACAGTACATCGATGTTGTCGCCAGTGGTCGGCGGAAGGTGCACGTGCCGTCGACCTGGGACCGGACCGCAGCGACGCACGGATGCACGCCAAGACCGTAGGATCCTACGCAGTGCCGTAGGGGACCGCACCGCCACTTCCCAGCAAATTAGGGACACTGTTGCTCCTGGGGTATCGGCGAGGACCATTCGCAACCGTCTCCATGAAGCTGGGTTACGGTCCCGCACACCGTTAGGCCGTCTTCCGCTCACGCCCCAACATCGTGCAGCCCGCCTCCAGTGGTGTCGCGACAGGCGTGAATGGAGGGACGAATGGAGACGTGTCGTCTTCAGCGATGAGAGTCGCTTCTGCCTTGGTGCCAATGATGGTCGTATGCGTGTTTGGCGCCGTGCAGGTGAGCGCCACAATCAGGACTGCATACGACCGAGGCACACAGGGCCAACACCCGGCATCATGGTGTGGGGAGCGATCTCCTACACTGGCCGTACACCACTGGTGATCGTCGAGGGGACACTGAATAGTGCACGGTACATCCAAACCGTCATCGAACCCATCGTTCTACCATTCCTAGACCGGCAAGGGAACTTGCTGTTCCAACAGGACAATGCACGTCCGCATGTATCCCGTGCCACCCAACGTGCTCTAGAAGGTGTAAGTCAACTACCCTGGCCAGCACGATCTCGGGATCTGTCCCCCATTGAGCATGTTTGGGACTGGATGAAGCGTCGTCTCACGCGGTCTGCACGTCCAGCACGAACGCTGGTCCAACTGAGGCGCCAGGTGGAAATGGCATGGCAAGCCGTTCCACAGGACTACATCCAGCATCTCTACGATCGTCTCCATGGGAGAATAGCAGCCTGCATTGCTGCGAAAGGTGGATATACACTGTACTAGTGCCGACATTGTGCATGCTCTGTTGCCTGTGTCTATGTGCCTGTGGTTCTGTCAGTGTGATCATGTATCTGACCCCAGGAATGTGTCAACAAAGTTTCCCCTTCCTGGGACAATGAATTCACGGTGTTCTTATTTCAATTTCCAGGAGTGTATTTCGCGTATCTCGAAAACGGCCCTAACGATTTGGACGAAATTTTGTATTTAGACTGGTTTTTGCTTTTTGAGTTCACCTACGTAGTTCCATTCTTTCGTAAAAAGTCAATTATACTACATAGTTCCATTCGTCTGTATTTAGATATGTTCAAGCCACACAACCAAATTGGCATACCACGTAATTTTGCACCACAAATCGACTCCTCTTTCCTGGCATAAATAAAACAATAGATGCAATCAAATCAAGCGTGACCTTTCATCAATTAAGGCATTACACGTATAAATCGAGAATTGCACTTGTAACGTCATATGCATGTTTACTCATAAATAAACTATTTCTGGCATATCTTATCATGATACAGTTCGATTCTAACCCCATTGACAATCTCAGACATGTCCTGCCATCTGTGAGTAAGATGTAGAACTTTTTGCATACCGTAAGAATCGTGCCATCGCTTATTGAACGCACACACACACACACACACACACACACACACACACATATATATATATATATATATATATATATATATATATATATATATATATATACACTCCCCCGCATGAACCATGGACCTTGCCGTTGGTGGGGAGGCTTGCGTGCCTCAGCGATACAGGTAGTCGTACCGTAGGTACAACCACAACGGAGGGGTATCTGTTGAGAGGCCAGACAAACGTGTGGTTCCTGAAGAGGGGCAGCAGCCTTTTCAGTAGTTGCAAGGGCAACAGTCTGGATGATTGACTGATCTGGCCTTGTAACAATAACCAAAACGGGCTTGCTGTGCTGGTACTGCAAACGGCTGAAAGCAAGGGGAAACTACAGCCGTAATTTTTCCCGAGGGCATGCAGCTTTACTGTATGATTACATGATGATGGCGTCCTCTTGGGTAAAATATTCCGGAGGTAAAATAGTCCCCCATTCGGATCTCCGGGCGGGGACTACTCAAGAGGATGTCGTTATCAGGAGAAAGAAAACTGGCGTTCTACGGATCGGAGCGTGGAATGTCAGATCCCTTAATCGGGCAGGTAGGTTAGAAAATTTAAAAAGGGAAATGGATAGGTTGAAGTTAGATATAGTGGGAATTAGTGAAGTTCGATGGCAGGAGGAACAAGACTTCTGGTCAGGTAACTACAGGGTTATAAACACAAAATCAAATAGAGGTAATGCAGGAGTAGGTTTAATGATGAATTGGAAAATAGGAATGCGGGTAAGCTACTACAAACAGCATAGTGAACGCATTATTGTGGCCAAGATAGATACGAAGCCCACGCCTACTACAGTAGTACAAGTTTATATGCCAACTAGCTCTGCAGATGACGAAGAAATTGAAGAAATGTATGATGAAATAAAAGAAATTATTCAGATTGTGAAGGGAGACGAAAATTTAATAGTCATGGGTGACTGGAATTCGAGTGTAGGAAAAGGGAGAGAAGGAAACATAGTAGGTGAATATGGATTGGGGGACAGAAATGAAAGAGGAAGCCGCCTGGTCGAATTTTGCACAGAGCACAACATAATCATAACTAACACTTGGTTTAAGAATCATGAAAGAAGGTTGTATACATGGAAGAACCCTGGAGATACTAAAAGGTATCAGATAGATTATATAATGGTAAGACAGAGATTTAGGGACCAGGTTATAAATTGTAAGACATTTCCAGGGGCAGATGTGGACTCTGACCACAATCTATTGGTTATGACCTGTAGATTAAAACTGAAGAAACTGCAAAAAGGTGGGAATTTAAGGAGATGGGACCTGGATAAACTAAAAGAACCAGAGGTTGTACAGAGATTCAGGGAGAGCATAAGGGAGCAATTGACAGGAATGGGGGAAATAAATACAGTAGAAGAAGAATGGGTAGCTTTGAGGGATGAAGTAGTGAAGGCAGCAGAGGATCAAGTAGGTAAAAAGACGAGGGCTAGTAGAAATCCTTGGGTAACAGAAGAAATATTGAATTTAATTGATGAAAGGAGAAAATACAAAAATGCAGTAAGTGAAACAGGCAAAAAGGAATACAAACGTCTCAAAAATGAGATCGACAGGAAGTGCAAAATGGCTAAGCACGGATGGCTAGAGGACAAATGTAAGGATGTAGAGGCCTATCTCACTAGGGGTAAGATAGATACCGTCTACAGGAAAATTAAAGAGACCTTTGGAGATAAGAGAACGACTGGTATGAATATCAAGAGCTCAGATGGAAACCCAGTTCTAAGCAAAGAAGGGAAAGCAGAAAGGTGGAAGGAGTATATAGAGGGTCTATACAAGGGCGATGTACTTGAGGACAATATTATGGAAATGGAAGAGGATGTAGATGAAGATGAAATGGGAGATATGATACTGTGTGAAGAGTTTGACAGAGCACTGAAAGACCTGAGTCGAAACAAGGCCCCCGGAGTAGACAATATTCCATTGGAACTACTGACGGCCTTGGGAGAGCCAGTCCTGACAAAACTCTACCATCTGGTGAGCAAGATGTATGAAACAGGCGAAATACCTTCAGACTTCAAGAAGAATATAATAATTCCAATCCCAAAGAAAGCAGGTGTTGACAGATGTGAATATTACCGAACTATCAGCTTAATAAGTCACAGCTGCAAAATACTAACACGAATTCTTTACAGACGAATGGAAAAACTAGTAGAAGCCAACCTCGGGGAAGATCAGTTTGGATTCCGTAGAAACACTGGGACACGTGAGGCAATACTGACCTTACGACTTATCTTAGAAGAAAGATTAAGGAAAGGCAAACCTACGTTTCTAGCATTTGTAGACTTAGAGAAAGCATTTGACTATGTTGACTGGAATACTCTCTTTCAAATTCTAAAGGTGGCAGGGGTAAAATGCAGGGAGCGGAAGGCTATTTACAATTTGTACAGAAACCAGATGGCAGTTATAAGAGTAAGGGGCATGAAAGGGAAGTAGTGGTTGGGAAGGGAGTAAGACAGGATTGTAGCCTCTCCCCGATGTTATTCAATCTGTATATCGAGCAAGCAGTAAAGGAAACAAAAGAAAAATTCGGAGTAGGTATTAAAATTCATGGAGAAGAAGTAAAAACTTTGAGGTTCGCCGATGACATTGTAATTCTGTCAGAGACAGCAAAGGACTTGGAAGAGCAGTTGAATGGAATGGACAGTGTCTTGAAAGGAGGATATAAGATGAACATCAACAAAAGCAAAACAATGATAATGGAATGTAGTCTAATTAAGTCGGGTGATGCTGAGGGAATTAGATTAGGAAATGAGGCACTTAAAGTAGTAAAGGAGTTTTGCTATTTGGGGAGCAAAATAACTGATGATGGTCGAAGTAGAGAGGATATAAAATGTAGGCTGGCAATGGCAAGGAAAGCGTTTCTGAAGAAGAGAAATTTGTTAACATCCGGTATTGATTTAAGTGTCAGGAAGTCATTTCTGAAAGTATTCGTATGGAGTGTAGCCATGTATGGAAGTGAAACATGGACGATAAATAGTTTGGACAAGAAGAGAATAGAAGCTTTCGAAATGTGGTGCTACAGAAGAATGCTGAAGATTAGATGGGTAGATCACATAACTAATGAGGAAGTATTGAATAGGATTGGGGAGAAGAGAAGTTTGTGGCACAACTTGACCAGAAGAAGGGATCGGTTGGTAGGACATGTTCTGAGGCATCAAGGGATCACCAATTTAGTATTGGAGGGCAGCGTGGAGGGTAAAAATCGTAGAGGGAGACCAAGAGATGAATACACTAAGCAGATTCAGAAGGATGTAGGTTGCAGTAGGTACTGGGAGATGAAGAGGCTTGCACAGGATAGAGTAGCATGGAGAGCTGCATCAAACCAGTCTCAGGACTGAAGACCACAACAACAACAACATATATACACTCATGTACAGAAAAAAACAGAACACCCTGAATGACCAGAGTTGGGTCGTACATATCCAGGGGATGTGTACACTAGTATGTTCTGCAGGAGTGATTAGCACTTCAATCACCTCAGTTCACGATGTGTCCTGTTACCTAGTGAGCACAGGGTCCAACATGAGCCCTGATAGCTTGTTCCATGTATGATGGCGCTGATACATATAAGACTTGAATGGCGTCCAGCAGTATAACCATCCATGCTGCATCCAGCTGGTTCCAAACTTGGTTGGCATTGGGTCAGAGAGTACAGATAACATTCATATAAATGTTTTATACCTCCAATTTCCTTCTCTGACGCTGACCTGTGAAAAAGACAAGTAATTTATTTGATTAGCTCAAATTTAGGTGATTTATTTGATTAGCTAAAATATCACCAATATCATCATCATCATCATCATGTTATAAATTTTTCAGGAAATACACACATCAAAAAAAGTTTATCATCACCTCGGTTCCGAGAGTTCCGGAAACTGTACAGAAAGCTGGAATAGAGATCAATATAAACTTTATATCCGCCCTTTTTCTTGCTCACGAAAATCACACATTGTATGTTGTGCCACCATATAAAGACCTTCAGAGGTGGTGGTCCAGATTGTTGTACACACCAGTACCTCTAATACCCAGTAGCATGTCCACTTACACTGATGCATGTCTATATTCGTCGTGGTATACTATCCACAAATTCATCAAGGCACTGATGGTCCAGATTGTCCCACTGCTCTATGCGATTCAATGTAGATCTCTCAGATTCACGTCGTCCATAAACAGCCCTTTTCAGTCTATCCCAGGCATGTTCGATAGTGTTCATGTCTGGAGAATCTGCTGACCACTCTAGTCGACTGATGTCGTTATCCTGAAGGAATTCATTCACAAGATGTGCACAATGGTGGCGCGAATCGTCGTCCTTGAAGATGAATGCCTTTCCAATATGCTGCCGATATGGTTGCACTACCAGTTGAAGGACGGCACTCATGTATCACACAGCTACAGTGCCTTTCATGACCACCAGCAGCGTACGTCGACCCCACATAATGCCATCCCGAAACAGCAGGGAACCTCCACCTTGCTGCACTCGTTGGACAGTGTGCCTAAGTTGTTCAGCCTGGCCGGGTTGCCTCCAAACACTTCTTCGACTACTGTCTCGTTGAAGGCATAAGCTACACTCATTGGTTAAGAGAACGTGATGCCAAACCTGAGCTGCCCATTCGGCATGTTATTGGGCCCATTTGTACCGCGCTGCATGGTGCTGTGGTTGCAAAGATCGTCATGAACGTCGGGAGTGAAGTTGAGCATCAAGCAGCCTATTGTGTACAGATTGAGTCGTAACACGACGTCCTATGGCTGCACGAAAAGCATTATTCAACATGGTGACGTTGCTGTCAGGGTTCCTCTGAGCCATAATCCGTAGGTAGCGGTCATCCATTGCAGTAGCAGCCCTTGGGCGGTATGAGCGAGACATGTTACTGACTGTTACTGTGTCTCTGTATCCCCTCCATGTCCGAACAACTTTGCTTAGACCTTCCTCACATAAAGTAACGATGCGGACGTGATGGAACCGCGGTATTGACCGTCTTGGCATGGTTGAGCTACAGACAACATGAGCTGTAAACCTCCTTCCTGGTGGAATGACTGGAACTGATCGGTTGTTGGACCCCCTCTGTCTAATAGGCGCCGCTCATACATGATTGTTTATATCTTTGGGCGGGTTTGCTGACATCTCTGAACAGTCAAAGGGACTGGGCCTGTGATAAAATATCCACAGTCTATGTCTATCTCCAGGAGTTCAGGCAACTGGGGTGAGGAACAACTTTTTTTGATGTGTGTAGTAGGCAATAGAGGTAGAGGAGGTCATACTAAATATCTGTACCAATTTTTGTGAATTTTAACTTCTGTCTTTTGGTAGAAAAGTGTACCTGAATGATGAAAATTCAAGTTTTTGTTAATGATGATTTACAGATTTATTGGCTTATCACTGTGCTCATTAAGAACATTCCAGATGCATACTCCAGCTGTCCTTCTGTTTCCTTTCGCTCCATACTCTTCATTCTTTTCTTTATCTTTGATTCCTTGGTAGCAACTTCTGCAGCTGTCTCTGCTTCGGTTGCCTGCCGCTTATCAATAGCAGTTAGAGCTGAAGCCATATTCCTCCCCTTCTGGATGTTCAAGTTCTTCATAACATTGATCCTTGAAATTGCACCGTCATTGAACATTATTATTGTATCCATTACACCAATCTTCAGCACTGTCAGCCCAACAAATACAGTTTTGATTATGCTCTCCCATATATGGCTGCTGAAGCTTTCATTTGCGTTCTGAGAGAGACCATGCATTCATTTCCTAAGTAGATTTTCATTTGCTAGATCCCTATATATAGGCCTAATTGCCTCCATCACGGCAAGTGGTAAGGAATGCTTGTGAGTATATTGTATAACCTGTAGCATTGCTCAACCAGTACTTGCACCATTAATTTTCCCCTTTTGGACTCAAACAACACTGTGGGGTTTCATCTGTTGACACTCTGTGAAACCATGTTCCCCATAAAGCTCGTCTCATCTTCTCCAAATCTCCTACATTTTTGCTTATTGCTATTCCATAATATTGAGTCAAAGAATCAATTTCATGTTTTGTAAGATGACCTGGACCACCTGTGTGTTTTCAGTGTGATAGTTTTTTTCCACTGAAGTCTTTAAATCATTTTCTCAATCGAGCTCCCATTCTTTTTTGTTCATGCCCAACAAATTCTAGCTTTTTATTCAGAGTGTCCCCATACAGTCTGTCATTAACAACAGCGGTGTGTCCTTCACAGTCTCGAGGTAGCCTACATACCTCACCGAACGACTGACCTCTGATCTTCTAAAAATGTTTAGAACTCCTTTCATTTCCATGTTTCCACTTGTGCCATCAAAGTTCTTTACACAAACATGGGTCCCGATAAAAATACTTTAACAATGCTGGCAGTGCTTTGTTAGACATTCATAATCTATAATCAATAAATGTGGTAGTCACAACCCCACTCAGAGAAGTATGACTTCTCTTCTGCCAAGATCCATCAAATGCTGCTACAATGTCTGTATTCTCAGACAAGGCTACTGCTTCTTCTGCCGCTCTTTTCATTGAATGTTCACTTACACCACATAAAGCATTATGTGTTAATTTATTGTGTCTGTCAAACCTCACTGGAGCTGGAGGCAAATCCATAACTGCACAAAACGTCTGGGCAGTTCTCCTTGCCCTTCCAATACATTGCATTGCATAGGTAAGCTGAATATTTACACTGTATTGTCGACTGTCAGTTACTGGCGATGTCATAGTATCACTGTGCATCTTACATGAGTTACAGGCAATCACCAACCGACCTGAAAGACCCTTCTTTGCTGAAATGTCCTCAGAGACGTCAATACTATCTTCACAATTGCACCTACTTATACTTCACAGCACTCTTCAAAAGTCTTGACAGCATATTTAGGTTCACAATAACATCTCCATCGTAACTGCTGCTGACAGTACTACTAGGCTTGTTCTTATTACAGTCAGAATGCGAAAGTTTGCATCTAGAAGCACTGCCTGTAAACACAATTTCCGCACGCAACTTATGTGTATCATTCGGCTGTGTTTGGAACTGGTTGCCGCGAAACTTTCTTTTGGAGCTAAATTTCTTTACTCTCGGCATCCGTAGCACAGGAAGCACACACACAGAAACAAAACAATACACAGTAACTACAAATCGTATATTCTCAGATATTTGTTTACATTCGAACCATATCCTTCTAGACATGCGTGTACTTCGGCTGTGAGCGTCACTGCCTTCTAGAATACACCTGTGTTAACGATCTGTAACTAACAATGGAAAAAAAGGAAGAACAAAATAATGCATCATCACGTATTCTGACGCACTGCAAACTGACAGGTGAGCAAGCCGCTGTACAACATTATGTTCAACCCCAATTTTAGAACGAACGGAAAATGATAATGCCCATAAACTGTGCATTTTTTAAATTAGCATAAAATGCTCTTTTCTACAGACTGAGAAAATTTGTTTCAAATTTTTGGTCATTTTAACGAGCATGTCCCCTTAAGACACAAAGGAATTACAGATATTGTTACTTTGGCTGTAAGCAACCATTGATTTGAATCAATGTAGAAAATTGAAAATTTGTGCTGGACTGGTAATTGAATCTGCATCTCCTGCTTACTAAGAGGCAAACTGACCACTTTTTTTTTGTTCATCAACCCGATACCGATTGTATTCTTCTTTTATATAATAATAATTTATTGAGTGGTCGAGATTACAGTTGATTTACATTGAAATAAAAATTACACATGTGAGTATGGGACAGTCTACATGTAGGAAATTGGTCGAATCCCGAAGCGTGGTCAGAATGCCTCCACCCTGTCACTTAGCTACTCCCTCACACAATTGAATTTTTTTTGTTGTTGATGTGCTTTAAATTGCAAGAAGGACCAGTAAGCCATACACAGAAATTGGCAAAAGCCAAATGGTCATCAGCACCTTCACCAGCAACGACAAAACGTACAAAGTGACCAACCAGATAAATTACTGTACTACTCTTCGTCCTCAGAAAAGAAGAAGTAGCTGGCTGCAAAATGATATCAGTGGAATATGCAGCTTCAACAGATCTAGTGAGGAAAGCCAATTGCTTCCTGAGCCAGGACCAGTTTGGTAGGTGACCACGAGAAGTAAACTGGTGCTGCAGCATATCTAGGGATGCACATATACACTATTAGCTCCTGTCACTAGTCCCAATACGATAGAAACGCTCGTTGGAGGAAATCAAATTGTTGACCGCCCTGTACCAGGAGGAGGCTATTGTCATTGACAGAACCACGAGGCTGATACTGCCCCACACAATTTTCATCGACATTTACGGTGAATGTCCACGAAAATTGGACACTGCCACGCTGGGAACAGGTTCCCAGCGTGGCAAGTTGGCCCAAATAGCTCACAGCTAAGGAAAACTCTCTAATGTGTCTCAGCTCAAAATTCAGATGACCAACATCAATGGGACGATAAAGACTCGCTGGACACACTAGGGTGAACGTCCGAGACGTAAAGGTATAGAACTCCTGAGTGATCGTCAAAATGGTGGGTCAAACATATAAGACAGACCACTTCCTATTAATGTCAGAAATGCCCAATCCACTGACGGAATGTTGCTTCATCATAATCTCGTATCATAACCTGGAGATATGATGCTTCCAAAAAAAGTGGCCAGACAAATGCTTCAGTTTCTTAGCCATCATAGAGGGAAGTGAGAAACGTTGTGTGATGTAATAGGACTTGCACAAGACATACGTATATTTCCAAAAGTCATACCATCTGAAGAAGGGTAAAAGTATGTCGTTCGTGTTCCCGTAGTGCTCCCTGGATATTATTGTAACACCTCACCCGTCACTTATCTGGTTTTGGCGTGCGTTCACTCCAGCTAATTGACTAACAGATCAACAGAGAGTGCAAAACTGCCACAATATAGGATAACGCAATGAAAGTAATAAGGCCCTGTGACTCCTGATTGAACTGCGGTGGCAGTGTTGACATTAATTGATTCAGAATTGATCACTTTTAATTAAAAAGGGGTGCACATTGATCTTATATTCAGCTATTGAATACCAGATGCAAATGTTGAACATAAAATTAATTAAGAAAGTGACTTGGGATTTCAACTACTTGATTGAAAACAGATGCAGTCGATTAGCACAAATTTATTTTAACTCCCGACCTTCAATCATCACATTACATGACTCTCCTATCTCGTAGTGGTAATAAATTGCGTTTACATGGAGTAAAGTGTGATAAATCAAAATTAATTCCTATTGACTGACCCAGGCATAATGCGAAGTGCGAGAAGAATCCCCCAATACACGGCCCATGAAAACCTCGTGGAATTGCCAACGTGATCCAACAAATTAACCAGTGGCCTAATTCAAGCCGGAGGGGGTGCGATATCACCAAATTCAGCGTGGCGGGGCGGTGTCGTTGTGAGGACGTCTGCCAGCCTCGTGGTGCTGCAAGGCTGCGCTCGTCTATTCACTCCTAGCTATCTTGCTCAGTACATAGCTGAACGAAAACTTTCTATCTACAAGCTCAATCGTTCTGTTTGCTAAGTTCTAAACTGCAGAGATGCTCGCTCTCTCTCAGGCAAGTTGAGTAAAGAACACCACGTCCGCACTCTAGGCAAGCTAGGAACGGAAGCCCACTATGGAGACGTCTCCCAGTCCGCTCTTCGCCTCGGTTTCCCCTCCAGCAAAATCACTTACGCCAATTTCAGCGCAAGTCGCGTTAATTATGCGTCACTTGCCAACGCTGACCAATGCCTGCTCTGGGAAGTGAACAAATTCCCACAAAATTTCCCTTCCTCTCAACTTCTGCTGTTTAGCTCCTCCCACGCCACCAATCAAGGTTAGCGTCTTCACAAAACAACAATTTTTCCGTAATTCTGAGTCCCAGGAGAGTACTTCACATTCCTTGGTCCTACATTCCTATCAGAGGCCGGCATATTTCATTCTGTCACTCTTCATCTAATTTACTTCAGACTCTGCAGACCGTGAATTCAGCATGAAGTTGCTATAGTCACGAACACACATATTTTGGCCTCTGTTGACCACTCCACCTTAGCTTTGTGCGGCTTTCTCGCATGTTTCACTGGAAACGGAATGACGGACATCTATCAACAGGTGTACAAGTTCTCCATCTGCTTCCCGGTACACCAGCATAGGGTCATCCACCCACTCACTGTCACTCATCTTAAGGCAGCTGGAGGCTGCGCCCCATTACCGCTTTCTCAGAGCTTGAGCTGCCCTAAGCTGCCTATTGTCGCTTCCCTTCGCCGCTCCCGAGCTGGCCACGGTCAACTCTGAATACTTCCCTGGGATAAACTAGCCTCCAGCTAATCGACGCATTTCCACAAAGTTTTCATGTCATGTGAATTACTTTAAAACCATCACCCAACATTAATTATTCCAATATGTCCATACTACCCTCTACAAGATGCATTGTGCCTTGTCAGTCATTTTTGTTCAGCCCTACTGTTCGCTCAGCGTGAGTTAGGTGATCTTTAACGACTTCATGTAAGGGGCATAGCTTTTGCCATCAAATACGTATATTTCCAAAAGTGGTACCTTCTGAAGAAGGGTAAGAGTACGTCGTTCGTGTTCCAGTAGTGGCTGGCTCTGAGCACTATGGGACTCAACTGCTGAGGTCATTAGTCCCCTAGAACTTAGAACTAGTTAAACCTAACTAACCTAAGGACAGCACAAACATCCATGCCCGAGGCAGGATTCGAACCTGCGACCGTAGCGGTCTTGCGGTTCCAGACTGCAGCCCCTTTAACTGCACAGCCACTTCAGCCGGCTCCAGTAGTGCTCCCTGGATATTATCAGCAACCGATTTCCAATTGAGTGTCGCCATTTGGAGCGAACAATGATCAGTAACAACTCCTAGTTCCGTATGACGATCCACAGCAGTGGCCCACGTGATTCCAACGAAACTCCATAAATTAAGATGATTACTTTTGCCTTCGCCGATTTCACTCCTGAGACATGGCAATAATGTTTGATGATCGCCTCAGACAGAATAAAACCATTACTCAGTGGCTCGAGAGATAAGATGAACAAATACATCAAGAGTGATCTCCCCTGTGGTGCTCGCAAACGGATGGAAATTGGGGGCATCAGTTCACATCAACTACCGATGTTGTAATGCTTGTAAACATGTTCGATAATAATCTATGAAACTCAACAGTAAAACTGATCATATCAAAAATGCGAACCAGAAAGTCATGATTTACACGATCTAAGGCGTTACTAAAATCCAAAAATGCAAAGACACAACTGACAGAAGTAACAGCAGCAGCCGAAAGCACATCACGGTATTTGGTGACACGTGGAAGAATAGAGCAACCATGGAGACAACTCTGATACTCGCCAACAAAAGCAGCCAGCAAGACAGACTTCCTGCGATTTACCGTCCTCGTCACTATCTTATAATCAAAATTTAGAAATGTGAGGGGGCGAAAATTATCAATAGTGTTGTGACGAGGATGTTTAGGTACCAATAAAATTCTTCCCACCTTAGATGGAGAGGGTGCAGCTGACCCCCTGATCACCTCGTTCAATATGGACGTAAATGTGAAGTCCAAGCGGGGCCAAAAACTTTCATAAAGTTCCTTGGGGATACCATGGCTACGCGGCGATTTGTGGGGAAGAGTAGTAACAATACGAAAAACGGCCAAAAGTTTGGTATTCTGCTCAGGCGTGAGTGGCTTACCTAGGGTCTCAATAGCCAGGTCAAAGGGAATGACAGTAAACGGGATCCACATCATAAAGATCCACATGGTACCAACGTAAGGCGTGGAGCTTGTCAGCTTGCGCTGTCAACTGACGGCGCTCAGCGGTGGTAAGAGAAGTAATGCAAGAACGGCGACGCTGAGTTTGATGTTGAAGCAAATGGTATCACGCACCCACAACGCATCCATCTGCCACCGTTTCAACTGCAACAACTTTGCTTTACTACACCGTACATCTGCAAGCCGCAGCGGGACAGTGATCCATACTGTCACACTTTCCATGCAAGACAGAATAATAAAATTCATGAGTTCTCCGAGAATTCCTCACCCTACCAGCACAATAAATAACCGAAGTTTGACGGAGATACTGGCTTAGCCAGGGCAGTCACCATTCTGGGGCCATAGAGTACCTCACACCGGATCAAAGAGAGTGATCCAATACATTGTTTACCACATCATCGAGAGAAGGATCCGGCAAGTGAGGGGCACTTAACATCAACTGGGAAAGGAATAGTTTCACCGGGTGCCGGTAAAGTTGAAAAGGGGCGACCAAAGCACAGTGATCAGAAAAACTAGCAGGGATAACCTCTACTGCCTGAAAGCGAACGCGCATCCAATTCAATAAATGGGATCGTCCAATCCTCCTACTAGAAGTCGCAGTAAAGTGCGTAAATTTAACAAGCGTCGGATATTTATGCTCTCAAACATCTTCCAAGTGCATCGAGTGTATCATCTCGTTTAAATCTCGAAAATAATTAAAATGGGGAGAGTGAACAACAGGACACCGAACAACAGACTCCGAGGACTCGTACATAAAATATGAATAACCTCCTCTTTATAAAAAAGTGAATGTTTAGTTGTGTGACCAGAAACAGACAGAGCACATAAAACAACCAAGGTGAGCTCAAAAAGTCTTCTGCCAGATTGAAGAACCTCTACCTCAGTGATGAGAATACCTTCTTGAAACAATAAGTCAGTTCCTGTCGAAACTATGGGCGCCACATTAGAAACAGTGCGAAATCCAGGGAAAGAAACTGGTAAATAGAATAATAAAAGGAACACTATATCTGCCCATGAGTCATATAAAAAACTGACGCAGCGAAGCTAGGCGCTTCTCTAATACCACTCTGTTAGCATTTAGTGTGACAAACGTATCTGCCTGAGCCATCCGCCAAGAGAAAAAACACAGAAAGAACAACAGAGCAGCACAACTACTCTACCAGTCGCCCAGCACAGCCCACTGCGGAGTCTAATAACGAATCCGAGAACGGATCCGGCTGCGAGGCGTCACAGACTGCAGCAGGCGGCGTCGGCGGACCTGGCACCTCACCCTCGTCAGTCTGTGACTGCCCAGGATCCGAGAGCTGCCCAGCAGGAGGCGGCTCTGTGGTAACAGTTTCCACAATGGGAGCCGCAATAAGTGGAAAATCACGATCCCTATCGTCAAGACCTGACATAGGAACAGGGAGGGCATTGCTGTATTGCCTATAGGACTAGTGATGGAGGATGGGAATGAGACGACTCCGACACACACTTTGTCTGGGGCAGTTCTATGAGAACCATCCCTGCAGCAGCAGGAACACCAGATAAAGCCTCCCTTGTCTCCACCTCGCCAGGGCAATGTGTTGCCACACTACTGGCAGGAGTGACAGACAAACATGGTTCAGGGGACTGTGGGACAGGAGAAGGCACAACTAATTCATCAGCATCCTGAGGGTGGCGCCACTTAGTACGAATCGCGCGCGCCACCATCCCAGTAGTAGCAGGAACGGAATTAGGCTTTGCTTGCAGTAATGGAAAATCAATGCAGTGAAAGTGAGACTGTCAGGTGATCTCCAGAAATGAGGGAAGATGTAGCTGCAATTTGTCTCCATAGGGATAAAGTGAGCATCCATAAACTTACAGCCATGTTCGAAGGAAGGCCACAAAACAAAAACTCTCCACAGGCAAGTTCAGAGATTCCCAGATGCCCATTTTCATTGCATAGAAAGGGGTCCCACCTGTCCATTTTACGTAGTATGAATATGACAGCTACAAACTAGCAAATGAGATGTAATGTTCTCTTTGATTTGCATTTCCACAGAATATATGCAGCTATAACAGTGTAGCTTGTATTAACTTGACCAACGTTCACAGCGAATGCCTCTCACGTCACAATACTACCGCAAAACTACCTTAAGATAAATTTCCGCTACCTCCACAGAGAGACTGAATACTCCAATGTTCGTATATTCAATATCTGCATTCACAACAGACCGAACCATCTCTATACTGGAAGGGAACCTGAGTACCATGCTTTAATAGGAACTTCTCTACTTGTAGGGAACACGAATTTCACAAGAACACATGAATCTCAGTATCAAAATAGGCAGTAGGCACCTGGTCCGAGGTAACATGAAAAATATCAACTAACCAGTCATCTAAAGAAACGGGCAACACGTTATGTGTCGACTTGTCACATGAAAAACCCACATCCCCTTTATGCGGAATACTCTTGGATGTCATGAGACAGAAAGAGTCGTGGACTAGGTCACTGTCAGACACACACACAAAGGCACAAACACCACTGAAGCGAAGAGCTTCAAAACACTTGCGATGCTGCAGCGATGCTCGCTCAGTGCACGAGGTGGAAATGATAACCTCTTAGACATGCTGACACTGCGGTCATAGCATCTAACAAACTGCCCTAGCATGCCTTCTTCACAACCAGATTCTCAATTTATCCACACATTACTAATGTGGTGGCTCTCACCCATTAACCTCATCTCATTGCGTTAAGCAGATTCTCATAAGAATTCGGGCATGGTGTGCATCTGCACTGAAGGGATCATTGGCTGTCCTCGCATCAGTTATACACTGATGGGCCAGGACATTAGGGTCACCAATCTACTAGTGATATAAATCCATCCATGTGAAAGCAGCGTCACCTGGTGAAGAGTGACTGTTAGTCACACACATGCACAGTGCATGTAGTATGAGTGAGCATGCTGTCTTTGTGTGGAACAGGGAAGGCACGCGATCTATCTGAGTTTTAACGAGGGCAGATTGTGATGGCGCAGAGGCTTACTAATAGCATTTCAGAAACTGCACAACTTGTCGGGTGTTCAGGAAGTGCTGTGTTGAGTGTCTTCAAGATATGGCGAAACCATGGCGAAACCGTGTCCAGATATTGTAGGATTGGGTGGCCACCCCTCATTACAGATGTCAAATGTCGTGTAGACTGGATGGACTTGTAGAGCAGGACCCACAGCGAACTGTGGCAGAACTAACATCAGGCTTTAACGTAGAGCGGAATAAAAGTTTGTCTGAACACAAATTGCACACAAAACTCTTAACAATGGGCATCCATAGGCAATGACCTATGCAATGAAAATGTTAACACCATGTCATCGGCAACTAAGTGGTCAGAGGCACTGGATATTAGCTCAGTGGCAGGGCATTGCACAGTCTGATGAATCCCGAAACCTTCTCCGTCATGCTGATTGGAAGGCACAAACCCGTCGTCTTCCAGGGGAGCAGCTCCCTGACGCTTGTACTGCAGGGCAGAGACAAGATGGTGGTGGTGGCGCCATTACGCTCTGGGTAATATTCATGTGGACATCTGTGGGTCCAGTGCAGCTCATGCAAGGAGTATCATACACAGCTTGCAGACCACGTGCACCTCTTTATGACGATCTTGTTTCTGGTGGCAGTGGCCTTTTCCTTCAACAAAATAATACGGCATGTCATAAAGCCAGAATTGTGATGGAGTGGTTAGAGTAACAGAGTGGTAAGATCCAATTAATGGGCTGGCCCTGACCCAACCCATCTGGGATGTGATTGAATGTCGTATCAGAGCTCATCGCCTCCCTCCCAGGAATTTACGGGAGTTAAGTGACTTACGTGTGCACATGTGGTGCCAACACTCTCCAATGACGTACCAAGACCTCATTTCTTCCATGCCATGACGAATCGCCAATGTTATCTGTGCAAAATGTCGACATACTGGCCTTTAGGTAATTGAACATAATGTTCTGGCTGATCATTGTATATGAGGTGTATGTTCTTTTGGACATGTCCATAAGAGCACACACCACATATATGCAGTCCACAGTTTTGCTCTGCCACCCACTTAAATGCAGAATGAAGTGTCAGGACTCAACCTGGGAAACATAACAACTGTAGGTGGGATTCTCATAGCTCATTTGCTATTACATTACACCCACAACTGCCCTCCTCCCCATCCTCCCCCACCACCTACCTTAGGAAACTATGGACATCCCCCTCAATAAGCTTTTCCAATTAAAATTTTTAACATGTTGTTCGAAACTGCTCCAGACATTTGATGGCTGTCCTGGGAGACATGTGTACACACCACACACAAGTATTTAAACCGGCAGGCACACAAATGTTTCCAATTTCATATATTTATAAGGGAAGTCCAAATTCAGCAGAAAATTTTGGTGGCCATTCAGAGTTTTTACATGTGTACTTTGTATAAGCTAGTGTCACCACTGACACAACATGGAATAATTGACCATGTTTGCCAATACATAGCAAAACATTTTTTTGTTATGCATTTCATAAACTTTTTAGCAATGCACATATCTGATTTAAACATAAACTCTTACTGTCAAATTACCTGATAAATATGGTTCTTTTTTCATTATAAGTTAGACCCTGTGAAGCACTGAGTCTAGATGTAATTTCACATTGTACTTTATCATTGCTATCCATTTGTTTTCGAATTGCATCATCAGTAACTTTATGCTCTAATGCCTCTGGAACACCCTTAACTTCAAACCTAGGATTATTCTCTTTGTCAATTATCATCAACCCTTCCTTATCGTTATAAACAATCCTGTTATTACTCTGAATAAATTAAAAATATTGCTCTGACTCTAAACTAAATTAGCACAAGTTAAAGCAGCCTTAGGACTGTGCCTTGATATGTTTGGGACTGTAACAATTTAATACAAAACTTTTTTATTAGGGAAAATTTTTATTTATAATTTTAAATTTATTTCATTAAAACTTTCTTTAAATCAACATGTTATCAGCGCTAACATATAGATCTGTTTTATAGATAAATATTGTATTATATTTTATATCTGGCTGGGGAATGATTCACTCCTGCACACATTTTCATATGTTTTTTGATATCTTCCACTAACATAATCTTCAATTGCTTTTTGTGGATTATCATAAATTTTTATATATAAATGGCTACACTACGAATGAGAAAGTTAACACTTCCATTTTTTCTCTCTGTGGATTATCCTGATGATGAAGATATATCAACATTCATAAATCAATTATCTGATGAGAGTATGAATTATTTATTCGATTTGAATGGAAATAAATGTGTATTGTTTATGAATACTTCCAAAAACGAACTACTGGTACCTATATATTATGTCTGAGTTAACTGCTCTTAAAATATTACCTGACGCATTCCATAAATTCTTATAATTTCTAATAACTGTATAACCTTTAGATTCAAGAAGATCTTATAGTGCTTTTCTAACCACATTAAGGTTACGTGGATATTCGTTGTAGATTTCATAAATAATGGGAGCTAGTTCCTCTCTAGGCAGAGCACCTAACAGGTTGAATTTATTCTGCTAATATTACAATATTGTCATATAAGTTATTTTTAGTTTCATCGTTGCTTGGATCATATTTGTTTAGCATCAAAATATTTTCATCATCAATAAAGCTATCTAAGTAATATTTTATGTCATCAGATTTCATGTTGTACAGTTATTTGCCTTCTTCATTTGTGAAACACTTAAAACTAGATATAAACTTTTCCTACATCACCCTGTAGTTGATTCACTCTTTGGTGTACAGATAAAAAGTTTGTCACCTGATTGTTCTCCTGTGTTGTATGTAGATAATCTAGATTTGATTAACTTGCTTGTTGTTCCACCAACTTTAAAGAAGTGATCTTTCTGTAGTGTATCTATTGTATATCAGTGGTGATGACGTAGGTAACATCATTCAGTACTATTTTATGGCTTACCTGTATTAGTTTCTTATTCTTCAATTTTTCTCTTTCTAGCTGTATAGCATATTGTTGTTTTTGTTCTTCTATTTCAAATCCGCTTTCCAACTCTGTAGCTTGTTGTTCAATAATGTTTTCAGCTTGAATGATTTTACATTCTGCTATATATTTTTAAAAAATCATTTAATATTTTTTCTATACCCAAATAATAATTTTCCACTTGCCTGCATTGTTTATTATTCAGTGATATGACTGTTTGCTTGAAATCCTTTCTTTTGAACAAGATTATTTGATGTTAAAGTTTTACTTTAATTTGAATTTGTTAATATTCTGGCGCTAATGGGTTATTATATTTTATGTCTGTGAATGGAATTTCATTATCGAAACAATAGTTAATCTTCTTTTGTAAAAGTTTTCAAGGATTAAATTTTACTCCCTCAAATTCCATATATAAGATACATAATATCTTTCCTGATCAAGACATTGTACTTTTCTAACAATGGAAACCAAATATCTTTGAACCTATAACCTAGATTTAAGTGATAGTTGTTATGGTAATAAACTCAAATAAATTCACTAAAGGTACTTTTGAAGAGCAAACAGCACTAGAGACACCTGAAATAGATGTACTCGAAAATGGTTCCATGTAATTAGCAATTTTTTTATTTTGAAGATTTTTATTTTTGTGAAATTTACTTTAATTTTTTCCATTTTTTGGGGTGGATCCTCATCCACTATGCAGTACCATAATGAAATAAAATATAATAACTCTGGGGGTGAAATATTTCCCATAGTGGCTACAACAACATCAACCATGTACTGATGAATTCTATTGTGCAAGAACTACAAGGTAAAGGAAACAAACTAGGATTACAGGTTTTCCAAACCAAGAAAACAACAACTTATTTTCCTTATCATCAATAAAATCGACAGCAACAGGAACATCAACAACAACAATTAGGTGGATGAACTAAAACCTAAAGAATAACTTTCCCAAATGATTCATCTTATGTTTGAAAACTTAAATTGTATCAATTGCATTTAACAAATGAAGCTGAAGAAGATATAGTTGTTGATTATATTAAAAGGAAAATCCGTTTGTTGAATTTTATGGAAACATCTAATACCAGGATGTTATCAAATATATGAAAACTATATGAGATAAATAACATTGGGAATATAATTTGGGTGTCATGAAATAATCTGAAAATTTCATGAGAGAGTATGAAGATAAATTTGATTAGGTGCATGTACCTAGGAACAAAATTATCTGAAGATTTTATCAGACAATTTCAGAATAAAATAAATTGGCACTCTATATCAACTTTTCAAAAATTGTGAGAGGATTTTATAAGAGAATTTCAAAACAAAACAGATTGGGTTGTTACATTATATAATCAAAAATTACCTGAAGATTCTACAAGTAAATTTCAAGATAAAGTAAGTTGTGATGATATATCATTTGACTTGAATCAATCTGAGGATTTTGTGTGGTAGTGTCCAGATAAATTAAACTGGGATTACATATTAGATGATCAACATTTTGTATGAAGACTGTAAAGAGAATTTCAAGACAAATCAAGTGGGATATAACACATGAACAAGAATTCTCTGAAGTTTCATGAGAGAATTTCGAGATAAATTAAATTGGGATGATATATCATGGATAAAAATGTAGTCTAAGGAATTGAAAGATAAAGTTAATTTCGAAAACAATTTAAAATGTCAACACCTATCAGCATATTTCACATAGAAGTAATAATGTATTATGAAATAATGGCATATCTTCAAGTAGGTTGCTCTGGATCTTTAACTGATCAAAATCATCAGTTTATGAAAACAAAATGCGACCATCAGTTTCATGCCTTGATACATGTTTAACAGATCATTCTTCTTGTTTGATGTGTAGAAATGTTATTAAAATTTGGAAGGTGCAAATAATTCTTATTTGGAATCAGTTTTATACTAACACAATTTCATGAAAACTAATTAAAACTTCAAACAGTTCTTCTTATGTGTAGTCATTTAAAATTTTGTCTCACACTCTGGTACAAGTTTATTGAGTTGGGATCATAATTTGTCCTTAACAGCTCTTCAAAATCTGAATGTATATCTCTAATATTGTACAGCTGTTCTGTAGGTTTCTTCTTTGTGTTCTGACAACATAGTAATTATATTCATATATAATTATATTCATCTGTGAAGTGTCCAGCTTTTTCCATTTTTTGTTTCAAAATGGGAGAAAATAGACCCAAATCATTAAGGGAACAGTACTGAGTGGCATATTTGAAGGTCTGGGATTATCACCTGTCCTTATATTCTTATATACTTGTATTTGTGTCTGTCTTGAAGTTCTTTAATTACTCTATGTGTATCTTTATATGCTAAAACATCAGCAACTTGATTTGCACAAAACTATGGAGTACTCTTTTCATCATTTATCATTCTTTCTTTCAATACCTCCAAAATTGGAGGGATTCAAATTTTCAAATAGAATCCAGACTGATTTATTTTTCATTACTTTTTACCCCAATAATTTGGTGGGGCCAATAAGTTTTCTTTTTTTACAATGTTGTCTATATCTATTCATTTAGATATTCCTTGCTTTTAATAGATTTGCTGATGTAATATAATTATTTTATAATACTTTATGTTTATGTAAATGAAGATAATTTTTGTGAAAATAGTAGTTGCAGTGTCAGCTGAACCAGGACACATTCTAGAGACTGCTACAGCAGTCACACCGGCCGGTGTGGCCGTGCGGTTAAAGGCGCTTCAGCCTGGAACCGCGTGACCACTACGGTCGCAGGTTCGAATCCTGCCTCGGGCATGGATGTGTGTGATGTCCTTAGGTTAGTTAGGTTTAATTAGTTCTAAGTTCTAGGCGACTGATGACCTCAGAAGTTAAGTCGCATAGTGCACCGAGCCATTTGAACCATTTGAACAGCAGTCACTGCCTTAGGTCTGTGGTGAGATGATAAAAATAAAGCAATAAATTATTTAAATAATAATCTGTTATTTGGATATACAACATAATCAAAAACTCAAGTGAGTCATGATGCATTCAGATAAGCATTAATGTTATTCCAATTCATGTGTAGTGTTGATATAAATAGCGAGTTAAGCAAACAGACTTTAAATTTTATGAATAGTCCTTGATGTTGAGTAACAGATGTGAATACTGGTTATAGAACTAGTATGTCTACATGGAATTTAAGAAATATATCATGGCCCTATGAAGGACCAAATAAAAAAGTATTACAAGTAACAGAGATAGCATTTCGTTTGTGGCAAAAATATATTGGTAATAATTTTTTTCATACTAACAATTCTCTTGGTATTTTAGCAACAAGTAAAAGATGAACACATAATTCTGAAATACACGATCATCAGTGTCCAAACGAATTAGATGGAAACGGTAATGTGTTAGGTCTTGCATTTTTCCAGTTATGAATAATGATACAGTAGAGATATGTACAGATAAAGATGAAATGTGGTACTCGGAGACTGATGTAATATGCCAAAATTCCAGGTGAATCTATTTGAAGGATTAAGCATGAGGTTGCACATGCATTAGATGTTTATAAAGCACTATTATCTGTACTATAAAGGTTTAAATTTACACTTATTGCAAGGTTATTTTGATGCTATTCAGAGTCAGTATGGTAAAAAAATATAATTATCAGTAACACAGCCATCTATAACAAAATGCTTACTAACTGAACCAGGTGAATCATTATGTCAAATTAAAAATTTCAGCTATTATTTGGAAATAGAATTTTATATATTTTTATCAGAAGTGGGTATGGATAGATGATACATACAGCTAACATCTAATTACGTAGCATTCTTACCACAAGATTTACAAAAAAGATATGGAGTATATCAATGACCCTTTGGTGTAGTTGTATTGCTTGTTAGCAACTTGACATGTGTGGTAAATTTACAAACATTCCAATTAATTCCAGGATACCCAAAGACAATATCTAGTATAGGATTACATCAGCATACACCACAGATTCTTTTTATTCTTTACTGATTTTTTTCTATACAGGATTGGATGAATGTAACTGTGCCATTATTAGAAGGGAATTTTAGGGATTACCTGCTGGAAAAATTTTGAATAGAGGTACATTAATGGATTGTTGTAAGAAGATAGAGCTGGTATGGCTGATCTGTCATTATTTTGTGATGATTGCAATAAATCATCACCATTAGTTCCTGACTTAATAACTGTGTTAAGAAATATTTTGGAAAAGGTAGTAAATTTTACTAGTATATAAGTTTCACTTCTCTTTATTAATTTTCTTGCCATATAGATGGATGCAATTAAGCAATTCAGAAGTGATCACCATAACCAATTAGCTCCATACTGTGTAAAATATGTCAAGTAGGCAAAGCAATTGATAATTTTGTTTTGCAGAAATACAAAAAGATGGTTATAGGAGAATGTGTAGATCATGTTTAAATGAATATCATACAACAGCATATAATAGTAAATGGATTCCTTGTGTGTATGGGAAAAACGCTTCTATGTATTATTACAAAAATAATTTATAACGAATTCTGAGAGAATAATATTCGAAGATATTGTTGTAGACGAAAAATGAACAACAAGCTGAGTGTGATGACATATCTTCAAAAATGTATTGGTTGCCTAGAAATTGAAGATGCAGATTCTTTTTGTTTAGATCTATTTTCAAAAGGTAAGCATAAAAGGAGATTAAGAAATGTTTTATACCGTATAATAAAATGAGGAAATTTCCTGCAAATAAGTAGAGACCCATAATATCTGTCCTATTAAAATAGAGCAATTCAAGATTTTTGAACTTCATCATTGTTTTGGAAGGAATAATTTGATTTGATTTAGGAAATTTAAAAAAAATGATCTAATTATATTTACTAAGAGAACTCAGGAAACTATTTAGAAACTATTACCTTTTTCTATAATAACAACTCTGAAAATGTTCAAAATAATGAACCTAAATCTTTAAAAGACATATTTCCCTTGCCCCTAATGTATTTGAGGGATCAAGCGACAGAAGAACAGTCAGAAATTATATACTTAGTAAACAATTTACTGACAGAGTAAGGACCATAAATTCCGAAAATAATTTAAACATGACTGAGTCTGATCGTTTCTTTAGTGAAAATTTTGAAAAAGTACATAAAAATTGGATTGAAATTTAATTTTATTCTATTTTCCAAGTATTGAATGCAAAGAAGTACGGAATTTAGGTTTCATACAAAAAATTTATTTCATGAACAGAAGCAATTTGCAATTTTGATAGAAGATTTACCTACACTTCTTTTCAGTGAAAGAAATTATTTGTGATATACATTTACTCCACTTCAAGAATAAGGGAAAGTTAGATAGTCACACACGAAATTGCTTAGTTAAAAAACAATTAGAAGCAGAATTACTAGAGAAAGGTTGGTATGTAAGTTTTAAAATTTATGTACAAAGTCCTACATGTCATTTATTCATATTTGAGAATTTGCTATAAGAAATGCCTAAGTATCAACCAAACCCAAACTTCAAACTTATTTAAATTAATTCTAAAATATCAAATGTTAAGAAAGAAAGGTAATCATAATGGTTTGTACAACAAAGTATTAAATGATAGATATTAAGGAATAAGTGTCGAAGAATTGTGAGATAGCCATACTTTAAAGAAAGGACAATATTTAACGAAAATCTTGCTGCAATTCACATGAATAAAACCAAAATTAATTTTAAAAAAGCAGTTTACATTGAGAAATTATATTTTAGAAATTTAAAAAGAAAATTGTATGGTTTTCACTCAGTATTATGAAACCAAAATACAGTGAAAATATTGAGCTTTGCTATGGAGATATAGACACATACATATAGATTTAAAAACTGAAGGTTTCTATCAAGACATGAAATCAGATATTAATATCTTTGATTAAGCGATTATCCAAAAGATAATACACACAGCATTTCATAAATAAACAAGAAGGTTTTGGAAAAATGGAAGATAAATGTAATGGAAAAATAATGTAAGAATCTTTTGGTGTGAGAGCAAAACTGTATGCTTATACAGTTGGTACCAAGGAGGAGAAAAAATCAAAAGGTATCAAGAAGTGTGTTAAAAATAAAATAGGCTTAGAATTTAACACTAAGCTTTAAACATGAAATTTATTCAGTTGAGGTAAACGAGAAAGCATTGAGTCCTCATTGTGATAAAAATATATTTTGGAAAATAAAATAGACACATTACCAAATGGATATTATGCAGTCTGAGACTGGGCACAGACCAGCTGCCACTGCTTTAGCTGTCTTTCACATTATCAACTGCGTCTGTCATCTTCTTCATCAGAGAAATCAAAATCTGGAATCTTTTCTTCTTCTCCACCTTTAAAAAGTGAATAACGTGATTTCCCTCCGTTTCCCTCCATTTACCCCAGTTTACCCCCATTTCCCTAATTGTTTACTAACTAAAGAAAATTTTTTTGGAAGTAACTGCTTATATTAGAATAAGTATCTAGGTTCTGTGTTATTTTTCCAAGAAAAATCCAAAGAAAATCATGGAATTTCTCTGGAGTCCGATAAAATTTTATGACTGTTTGACAATTTGGGAAAAAACGAGCTAGAACTTATGCATTTATTCTACTGATGGCCCCTGCTAATATTCAGTGGTAGAATCTAGGGAGCTAAAATACACTGCCTCACAAAAAAGTGAATCATCCAAAAGAGGAAAATAGGAGGGGAAAACGAAATGGAACTTCTTCAGTTTGAGAAGGTGTGTGGTGTTGTATCATTGATTACAAAGCGCAATTGCTGTGATGTTGCATCTCCTATGGGTTTGCTTTATGCACTGATTCAGTTGGAAAGGATTTCAAGAAGATATCATATCCTCTCCTGAGGCAACTGGGGACCTCGCTGCTCACTCTCCAAAACATTTGAAGAATGGGACCGCTCACCAAGTGGCCAGCATTATTATCGACAGTGGTCGTCTAAGTTAGCGAAGAACTGTCATTCACTGCTCATCACAATGCAATGCTATTTAGTAGCAGACCATACTTTGCACTCATGGCAGCACTCCAAACACAGACGCCTCTGTTGGGATGGTAACAACAGGCTGTGCATGGGAAGGTAACTCCCCAGTCAGGCTGCTGCTGGTCTCTTACCAGTGGTGTGCTGTGACACAGAACCTTGCAGGGAGTCCATTGCTTGTGGTCACATGACAGGTGTACATGTGAAGGGGATATTTTTCGCTTGGCGCACATTTCAATTCAAATGATTTATGGTGGTCAGTCGTGGCGACTGGAACCTCAAGAAGTATACCCGCCCCTGCGTTCTAATGTAGTCGAACTTTAGCTCACTGTAACATTTGAATACCCCACAGGTCTGGATACTGCAGGAGTCAACCAACCAGCAGATGGAGACCTGCAATTAGGTCCCTTTTGTACTCTGTCATGTGGTGATAACGCTGTGTCACATGTGTATGTGGCATCACTATCATTCGCAGTGATCACTCAACATCTACCGCTCCTCCCGCCTCTTTTGCACCCTAGTGGGCTAGGTAACATCACTAAAACCGAAAATCACAAATGCTAAATACTTTTGGTCATTCTATCTAACACACAGAATAGTACCACCAAACATTTACATGCCTGTTCATGGTGCGACTGCAAATAAACTTAAGTTGACTTCTGGATGTTCACTTTTTTGTCAGTCAGTGTACTGGATTCCTGAAAATTTCGTTCAAAATTTTTCTATGCTAATAAGTAGCTCTCTCTCAACGTCCATATACAGATTTATTATTCTCGCATCCAGAGCAAACTTAATTTTCCCAATTTTCTGTTTTACAGGCTCAATAGAATTGTTAATCGGGCTCTGCAACCGTTCAATATTACCCCACGATCTCTTTCGGTTCATTTCGGTCTGTATGTTTTCCTTAAGACTCAAAGGTATCAACTGACATGTTTTATAAAACTGTGCTCCTGTTTTCATCTTTAGTTTACACTCATATGTCTTTAATAAAAAGTATGCCTAATCGACGCTGTGTTATTCGTGATAGGACTCTAACATTTTCTCTTTCAAACAGCTTTTGAGTGCATGTGAGAGGCATTAGGACCAAGAAGCAATCGTAAACAGCAGCCTGCTCAGGTTTTGCTACGGTTAATATGGTGGCGCCGGATTCGAAGCAACTGTAGCGTACCTTTGTAGCACCACCTCCCCTTGTGACACACTGATGAGCCAAAGCATTATGACCGCTGCCTAGCGCGGCCACATGACGCGGTAGCAAAAGTGTGTGAGCGCAGCAGACACTGATGTGGTTTTCCTCCTATCGTAGATATAGGCAGTAAATAGACAGGTCCATTGACATACGCTACTGTTTCCTCCACTCTGTTTCCTCTCACAACCATCATTCATAGAATTCGCCTCGGCTCACGTCTTTTATGAAGTTATGTCGCGTGGTGACGTAGATTTGTTCCTATTTTCCTTCCTTTACTTCTACGACGGTAAAGAGTAAGATGGAAGGGAATAGAAAAAAATCCGTAACCATCAAGAATGTCAGGCAAAAGCTAGACCAGACAAGAAGACGTACTAAGAGGAGGGTAGCGTATTTCAGGATTAGTTACCTAATAATAATCGTTTTTCGTATGTAGGTATTCGCAGAAAATTCTTATTGCAAAGCTAACATGCAGATTGCAAAGATGTACGATTTCATTCACTGTACGTATATACTGCATTCCACTTTTAGGGAAGCCAAAGACAGAATGTTGTCAATATTTTTTCCTGTTTTCTCCTGAAGGTTACATCAAGTTGGTGACGTTACCTTCCCCTAAAGACAAGGACATCACCTTGTTGGGACAAACTACTATGGTCAGCGGCTGGGGATGGACTTTCAACTGTAAGTGTACTGACTCAGTTAACTTTGTAAATACCTGTCGAAATACAGTAGAGAATTAATTTTGTTTTTATCGTTTGGATCCTTTGCCCCCAGAGCCACGGCGAAATCTGTCATTGCGTCATGCTGGAAGGTATCACACTGCAGGATATTTCTGATTCCCTTTCGTGACGAAATATAGCTGCCGAACGGCACACGTTCAGTAATGACTATTTGCAAACTAATAAAGACAGCCGACCGTTGTGACCGATCGGTTCTAGGCTCTTCAGTCCAGAAGCGCGCAGCTGCTACGGTCACAGGTTCGAATCCTGCCTCTGGCATGGATGTGTGTGAAGTCCTTAGGTTAGTTAGGTTTAAGTAGTTCTAAGTCTAGGGGACTGATGACCTCAGATGTTAAGTCCCATAGAGCTTAGAGCCATTTGAACCATTAGTAACTGTAAGTGGTGTGCTTATACTGTGTTATTGTAAGCAAAACTTTATACAAATCGATTGGGCAATGCAACTCCCAGTAGCAATAACGAAATACAGCCACTGCAAAATACATGCAGCCCCTTAAGCAATGAATCCTAAGGCCCTGTTCACATAACAAATGAATTAAATTCTCTTACCTCTACAGCAGCAATGGAGTAACGCAATATAGTTTGGTTTCTCATAAAAAATATGAATAAGCTAACTACAGGTTCAGCAGTGTGCAATGCTGGCCATAATACTTGAAATTCTTTTGGCTGATAAACAAGAACATTTAAGAAAATTCAACTTCTTTGAAAACCTCTTCAACTGAACTGGGAGGCGGTACTGTTTATGGTGAATTACTAACACTGAGTTTTCTTAGCAAAATTATATTGCCAGTAAGTTGGTCTTTTCAAAAGAATCTGACAATTGAAGCCACATTACTCACAATTGATTCACAAACAATGAGATGTAGACAGCAAGTATTATCTAACTTCATTAACCCAACATAAATGTAAATCATCAAATTATATACAGCTCTGTTAACAAATCTAAAAGCATTACAAAAATTAAATATCTAACTAGTCTTTTCATCAAAACTGTTTACGTACATTCTGGGGTTATTCAACAACCAAAAATTATCAGCCAACTCATCTATTTTGATGCACTGGCGAAAACAGAAATCATAACTATTTAAATCTTTACCTTTTTGCCTGGAGACTTCTGCTTTCAGGTTTAACAATATTGTCATACCTACATTAATCTAACTCTTGGTGGCTTCACACAGCACAACACAGAAACTGCCTACTCCATTGTCTTTCTCTCACAGACAGCTACCTACAACTGTGCACCCAGCGCTCTCCTGTTCCAACAAGGCAGTACAGTATCTTTGGCTCTGCAGTCGCGCACAGTCAGCGATCCACATTGTCGAGCCTGTCAGAGATATTCATTTTTTATAGTACACTAGTTACATATTAATTTATTAATATTCTTATCTTATTCTGGTGCCACATAAAAGTGTACCCCAATGCAGTGCACTAACTTGTATAAAAATTCTTCCACAGTTCATCGACATTCTTATGCTCCGCCTTGTTTTTTTCATTGAGCTGAGTGTTTAAATTTTGTCTTTGGATTTGCACTGTGTATGTGATTTAAGATGTCGCACAAAACTGTTGAGGTTCTGGTGGGTAATCTTACAATTAAAGATAACGAAATTCTAACAAGGCAGTACAGTATCTTTGGCTCGCACAGTCAGCGATCCATGTTGTCGAGCCTGTCAGAGATATTCATTTTTTATAGTACACTAGTTTCATATTAATTTATTAGCACTCTTATGTTATTCTGGTGCCACATACAATTGTGCCCCAGTATACTCCTTTCATAACTCTACAGCAGGGTTTAACAAATTTGGCACATATTTGGAAGTACTTTCTACAACAAATGTGTGATAAATTTATCTAACTCGAAAGAATTGATAGCACGCAGATGCACTACTGTAAATCATGATCTGGTTATAATCTGAGTCAATTGCCTCATAAACAAGGTTGCTGGCAAATAAATCATGTAAAGCAGAATCAGTATACAATCCTAATTGTCAAGATAATGGTATAGGATTGGGCAAGGGGAAGGAAGAGTCATGGCTGAAGCCTAGGAGCATGCTGAAGTGACTGCATCATAAAGTCAATATCTTTTTTTGTGCATGTTTAGCAACTAATAGTGAGCCATGTGAATTGCATTCAGTGTACTCCATACTGTTTTCCTGTCATGTGCAGAGATACAAGTGGTACTCCACAACTGATTGCTGACAACCATAGTTAGCAACTACCATAATATTAGTAATGGGATGACCATCATTATCACTGTTCTTCATAATAGAGATTCTTCTGAGATCCAAAGAGCATACATAGTCACTTATGTGGGAGTATGAATACCAGTAATAAATTGCTCCAATACCATGAACAGAGGTAGGAGACTGGATAATGGAAGGTACAAAAAAGTAACAATGGTAAGGTAGTGGAAAATGACCATTTCAACCTATGTCAACATCAAGTAATTTATCTGATCAGAATAAGTTCAGTATCTTAATGAAATTACAGACAATATTAAACAACAAGGCTTTACATCAGAGGGAAGTGTCAAAAGGGAAAGTGAACTCTGAAAAAAGCAACATCAATACGTGAGGCATCAGGCTGCCAATTAGATATAAAAAAACCTAACATTACTCAAAACATCACTGGTTCCTAACATTATACTGTGGTTCTCATTGGCCTTGCATATACAACATTGTGCTATAATTACATAAGAAACATGACAGTACAATCAAGAATTGAATGGCTCTAGGTGGACTTGTACTTAGAATACATGCAAATCTCAATAACTAAAACAATTGAATAGAAAATATCAATCAGAGGCTCCAAGTAGCCTTTCTACATACATCAGTACTAATCTAAATAGCTATAAAATGTTACAGATATCGTATTTATGGCTCAAGGTGGCCTAGTTTTACATAGCACAAACATCAAAGCTGAAAAAGTATCATTTACCTATAACTTTACATGGCACTCAGAAGTTGATGCATAATTCATAATGAGTATACTTAACTCAACATGGCATAGCTCTATTATATAACAATACAGCTCTGTATGGCCTGTATTAATACCTATTAGACAAATAGAATCATGGAATCAAAGTATGGTACCATGTGAGTAAAGACACAATCTTTATAGGTTGTGTAGCACCCTCGGGGCATCATAAAACTATCTAATAAATGAGCTATATCTCTAACAATGTGCATGTCTACAGTAAAGGGTTTGGGAATGATTGATAAAGGCGGCGTACTTTATCTGTAAAGAAAATGATTAACAGTCAACTGTCATATGTCTTGAGTCAAGAACAGCTATGCCCAAAGCAAAGAAAAAATGTGAGTATAGTACATGCAAACAAAAAGGCAGGAGTACTAAGTGCACTATAGCTTACTGGCTGGATAAATGTAATACACCACAGTGAATAAGGAGATAAAAAATGCAAGGATAAGATTGAATTGTAGCAATAGTGGAAGGTGTAAATGTGATTAGTAACCAGGAAAAAAAAAGTCATGCATGCTAACATAAGAAGGCAGTATCATAACCAATCTCATAAGGGATGGTGAAAAAATGTTTTTGTGTGTAAAGCTTCAGTGAAAGTCTCCCACAGACAGCTCCAGTTATGTGGCACAAGGCAAGACAGATTTTCCTAGAAGGACACAACTTACACAAAATATATATTAATCATAGAATATCATTATAGAAAATCATCAATATATCAATATGATCCTCATTATTGAAGTGCAGCTCATAGTATGTACACTTACTAAACATCAATATTCCATCATTACTCCAAAAATCGGTGCAGCTCAGGGCATGAACACTCATCAACTATTCCAATAATACTCTTATGTCTAACACAAAATGCAGAGAAAAGAATAACCTTAATCCTACATCTTTAAAGGCAATCTACTTAATTTACCTAGTACACTAAGGGGAAAATGTTTATAAAAGGCGTGCGAGGAAACAGTGTGAGAAGTGTCAACAGTGTTTAGGTTTCCATGTAAGTTGCTTATGTCATGCTTTCTATGTACTGCATTTCCTGCAGGTTCATGTGCTTCTGTTTTTTAGCATAATGTCTTGTTTGAATACAATGAGACTTTGTTACATTGGTTCTGCAAAAATACAGAAAATGGATGAGTGTATGTGATGAACATGAGCTACAGGGTACACTGATTTCTTAGTCTACATAGGTGAAAGCAAGTAAACTAGTGTCATCATGACGTTACAAGATATAGCAAATTAGAGCATAAGACTGGGCATAAACGAAACATGGCAACATTACAAGGTACAAACAGTGAGTAACCTAACAAAAAAATGTAATGGTAATTCATCAGACAATAGCATCCTGCAGCAGTTAGACCAACCAAGGGATGTGATCCGCTGTACACACGTCAAAATAAATGGTGTCTCTTTCAGTTGTTGTTGTCATGGACATGCATATGAAAACAGAAAAATGTGCAACGCCAAAACTTACGGTAAGAGAGCCGACCTGCAAGATTCTCCCTGCTAGGCACCCCACCACCTAATTAAATGCTGAATAATCAAGGAATCATGAAAACAAGGTACCAGTAGCAATTGTAGAAACATGGGAAATGCGTCAGGTAAACATATCTGTGTTGCGTCACATTATTATGTACACTCATATGTAAATCAGAATAAGTATATATAATAGCTGGCAATATAAATAAGCACATCTGCAAAAAAAATTGGAAATTAGCACAGTTCCTGAAAAATAGCAAAAAAATTTATACGAAGCTTAAAGGTGAAAAACTAAATAGTTGTGGTATGTGATCATCAAAATTCTATCTATTTACGTGAAATGAACCAGAGGAAAATTTATTCTATAAAGTGCTTGACGTTACTAATGTGATGATCGACTCGCGATTTTCTCGCTTGTAAAGTTTCGATGTGAACTGCATTGGGATGGGGAATATAACGTATCCCAAAAGGTCCAGAATATGAAAGCTCAATTTTACTGCAACGACGTTTTCATCTGTTGGATAGGTAGTGAGTGTGTACCAACACTTTCTGTCCTGTGCGAAATTCCTGGAGGCTACTCACCTGTTTTTGTTGCCATTTGCGGAGCAGAGTTGCACGCTTTATATTATTAAGTACCATGTCTATAATTTCATGGTGACATAATCTTCTTGCAGTAGGAAAAGAAACAATTTCACGAATTTTATTAGGTGGATCTATAGTTTTCAACACAAGATGCGGTGAAAGCAAAAATGTGATTGTTTTATATATATATATATATATATATATATATATATATATATATATATATTATTATTATTATTAGCGAATGTCCCCATGGGAGAACGATAAGCAGGTGATTAACATTTCTTAATGTTCTTCTTATTTTCCCAGTATTTCTTCATTGCCTCCCCAAAGGCCTTCTTCCTTTCTTCGGTCCACTTTGGTCGGAAAGGTTTAGATTCCGTCTCTGGAGTAAACTTCCACTTGTCGATTTTTCTTCTGAATGTATCCCGGTCTGATGTGTTTGTTATGTCAATTTTTGCCTTTTTCAAATCCTTCTTAACTTCAGTTACCCAGGGTATTGTTGCCTTAAGTGATGTCATATAGTCCAATAGACGTTTAGTTAACCTGTTTCCAGGTAATCTGTCTATATGTCCATAAAACTTCATCCGCCTCTTCCTGATATCTGCCTCGATGTTTGATATTTTTTCGGTTGTCTCGGTAGTCTGCAGCCTGTATCCATCTTGTGTGTATCGTGGTCCTAGGATTTTTCTAATAATTTTTCTCTCTACTTTCTTAATTTCGTGTAAATCTAATTTTCTATTCAGGGAGAGTGTTTCACTTGCATATGTGACTGTTGGTTTGATGACTGTGTTGTAGTGTCTGATTTTAGTGCCTTTTGATAGACATTTCTTGTTATATATATTTTGAATAAGTCCGAATGCTTTCTTGATTTTCTGTAATCGGTTTTTTTGTGCTATTTTCTCAAGTCCTGTTGGTTCAATAACTTCACCGAGATACTTAAAGTGCTTGACTCTAGTTATTTCACCATACTTTGTTTTTAGTTTCGAAATATCTAATTTTGAGCAGATGAATTCTGTCTTCTCAAAGGAGATTTGCAGGCCAACCTTCTCAGCACATTCTTTAAGTGTCTCAATTTGTTTTACTGCTGTTTCTTCACTGTCAGTTATAATTGCCAAGTCATCTGCAAACGCTAAATAAGGGATGTTCAATTTTCCTTTACCTCTTCCTAGTTCAATTGGCTTCCAAAAGCTTTGTTTCCTTAGTGTTACTTCCCACTCTTTCATAACTTTGTCCAAAACTATATTGAATAATAGTGGTGAGATCCCATCTCCTTGTCTTACTCCTGTTTTAATTGAGAATGGTTCCGAAATTTCCCCTCTGAATTTAATTTTTGATTTGGTTTCTGTTAGTGTTTGTTCAATTAGTTTTCGGGTTTTAGTGTCTAGGCCTCGTTCTTCGAGAATGTGACATAGAGACTGTCTGTCTATGGAATCGTATGCCTTTTTGAAATCAACGAATGTGCAGATTATTGGTTTTGACCTGATTGCTTTAATCTTTAAAATAGTTTTAAGGTTGAATATCTGTTCCGGGCATGATCTATTAGGACGAAAGCCTGCTTGGTAGTCTGAAATTGTATGTTCTAGTTGTTCTTGTGCCCTCTTTAGGAGACATGCAGATAGAATTTTGTAGGTAACTGGTAAAAGTGAAATGCCTCTGTAGTTGTTTACGTCTGATCTCTCTCCCTTTTTGTGCAATGGGTGAATTAGTGCACACTTCCACTCCTCTGGGATATTTTCTGTCTGCCAAATTTCTTGGATGATGCTAGTGATCTCTTTTAACGAATTTGGACCAAGGTTTTTCAGTAGTTCAGCTACAATTCCATCTTCTCCCGATGATTTATTATTTTTGAGTTTTCTAATGTGACTATAAATTTCTTCTTGAGATGGTGGTAGTGAAGTCTCATTCGTGTGTTCTGGTTGTAATCTGGGGAATCTTGTACTTGGTTGTGGGCAATTTAGGAGTTGTGAGAAATATTTAGCTAGTTCTTGGCAATTTTCTTTGTTAGTTAGTGCCAATTTTCCATTCTGTTTCCGGAAGCAGAGATTTTGTGGAGTGTATCCTTTGATTTGATTTGCGAATATTTTATAAAAATCTTGAGTGTTGTGGTTCTTAAAGTTTTCTTCAATTGTGTTTAGCTGTTCATTAAGGTATTTTCTTTTAGTTTGTCTAAGTATTTTAGCTGTTTGTTTTCTCACTTTGAAAAATGTTTGTTGTGTGGTTTCTGATTTGTCACAATTGTAATTTAAAAAGGCTTGTTGTCTCTCTTCTAATGCGTTATCACAATTCGAATTCCACCATGGATGCTTGGATATTTTCTTTAACGGAATCAAATCTCTTGCTTTCTGTATAATTTTCGTTCGGAAATCTTTCCAGTTGTTTGTTGGTTGTTTATCCCATGCTTCTGTAATTTCTGATTCCTTGATATTTTTCAAGTCAAATTTGGGAATTAGTGGTGATTTCCTTTGGCGTTTCCTTTTTGGAGTGAATTTAATTTTAACTCTGGTAAGGTAGTGGTCAGAATCTATATTTGCCCCTCTGCGGACTTGAACGTCGTGTATTTCTTTCTGGAAGTCATAGGAGATCGCAACATGGTCTATTTCAAATTCACCAAGCTGAAGGTTTGGTGATCTCCATGTTTTTTGTTTCTTGGGGTCTTTTCGAAGTGATGTTGTCACGATTTTTAGGTTGTTTTGCTGACATAACTCGATGAGTCTCATGCCGTTCTTGTTTGTGAATTTGTGTGCAGGGTAATTACCGACTGTTTTTTTTATATTTCCTCTCTTTGCCAATTTGCGCGTTGAAATCCCCTAGAAGAATTTTTACATCCTCCTCTGGAATTTTGGACATTTCAGTTTCGAGTTTTTCCCAAAATTTTTCTGTCTTCTCCGGTTCTTTTTTGTTGGCAATGTTGGTAGGTGCATGAACATTAATAAATGTATATATTTTGTTGGTGTGCTTGATTCGCATGGTCATTAGTCTGTTACTGATTTGATTCATGTCTATAACAGAGTCAAGGGTGTCCTTATTTACAATAAAAGCCATGCCAAATATTGCAGCTCCTTTGCCAATTTTCTTGTCTGTTTTACTTTTAAAGATACGGTAATTGTTGTAGTCTATTGTTTCTGAATCAGTGAATCTGGTCTCTTGGAGAGCAAGGATTTGAATTTTCTGTTTGTTGAGTTCTGTTGTAAGATTATGAAGTTTGCCTGTCTGAATTAGTGTCTGAATGTTAAAAGTGCCAATAAATGTATGGGACTTTCGTGGACGTTTACTAGAGAACTCCGACTTTCTCTGTCGTACGAGCCCAAGCTCCCCAGAATCCGATAGCTTGGTTGTCGCCACAGGGCGAGTGGATTGGCCACCTGGGGTAATATTAATTTTACTTGTACGAATCATACTGCTTGTAATTAAGTTCCAGCTAATGCTGGGTAGTTAGAACCAGGGATTGTTAGTTCCTGGAGCTTGGTGTTCAGCCGCACCTCACATGGTGAACAGACGCTGGCCAGAGTACCGGTGGTTGCCACACAGACGTGTCTGGGCTTTTCAATATGCTTTATCTTGTTGATAATGCTTGCCTCTTCCGCCAGTTCCGCCGTACCGATGATCTTCATCTCCGTCTTCACTACCGTTGAGGTAGTATATATATATATATATATATATATATGTGTGTGTGTGTGTGTGTGTGTGTGTGTGTGTGTGTGTGATGCAGATACGACAAAGTTTTCCAGTCTCTTTCATGATGCGTGCTGATGGGTATTTTGATATAAAAATGGATGTAATATTTCTAGCTTGTCATGTGCGTTTCCTTATTACTGGTCGAAATTGCGAGTCATTGTCGGAGATTACCTTCTGAACATGTCCAACATGAGGCAAAAAATGTTTAATAAAAGCGTTAGAAACAGTTCTAGCAGTGGCTTTTCGTAACGGAGTGAAAGATACAAATTTCGAAGGTAGTTCTACAGCAACGAAAATATAACAGGAACGTTTATTTGCTCGTGGAATGGGCCCAAATAGATCAACAGCTGCCGTATGTCTTAATTTCATGGGTACAATGAGGTACAGAGGGGAAATGTGAGACATCGTAGAAGATTTAGCTTTTTGACAAATTTTGCATGTCGCCAAGACTCGTCGAGTACGCTTTTCCATGTTTGTGAAATAACAATTCTGTCGTAATACCGAAAAGCATTTGCGAGCACTTTAATGGGTCTAACTCAAGTGTTTATACCAGATTAATTTATTGACAAGTTCTTCAGGTATGCAGAGAGTCCAGTCAGGGCGAGCACGGCGAAACAGAACATTATTGTGCACGGCGTAGTAATTTCTGATTATTCTCTGGCTCCAGACGTCTCTCTCCAGACGTCATCTTTGCTCTGTCCTCTGACGATCTCTTTTAACGATGGCGAACTAAAATTTTCAAAAGTTACCTGTTTAATACAGAGAAAGCTGAAATTTGTTTGACAAATATTGGCGGAGATTTCTTGCTGGTTACTGCACAGTGAGAGAGAAAGCGCATCTGCTGCAGTATTCCGGGTTCCTGCGATGTGGACGATCGTAAAATCAAATTTCTGTAAAAATTGTTTCCCAACGACTGAGTCTGTCATGTGTGAATTTAGCTGATAAAAGAAACTGAATAGCTCTGTGATCCGTGTAAACTGTTGTGTATCTACCGAGAGAAAGTCACGAAATTTCGTGGAAGCCCAAACAACACAAAATGTTTCGAGTTCGGCGATAGAATAATTTATTTCAGCCGATGTGAGGATGCGACTAGCAAACGCGATGTTCTTCTTAACAGTTGTACCATTTTCCTCTATTTCCTGAATACATGGACACCAAGAGTAGTCTTGTAAACTGTAGCAATCTAAAAATTCTTTGTCGGATCAGGATGTGATAAAAGTGGAGCGTTTAGCAAAACCCTTTTCAGACTGAGGAACTCAGAGTGTGCTTGGTCATCCCAAGACCAGACAGTATTTTTACCAGTAAGATGACAATCTAGGGGTATCTAGTGCAGAGTTCTATGAAACGACGAAAAAAATTTATCAAACCGAGGAAACTGCCAAGGTTTTTTTGGTAGACGGAATTGTAATGTCACAGGGTCGGGCGTAATGCAGTCAGCCGTAATTACGTGACCCAGAAATTTAATGGAAATCTAGCCAAAATGAGATTTACTGAGGTTCACGGTAACACCTTCTGTAAGAAAAGTTTGCAATAGCATGCGAAGGATAAATTTATGTTTCGACCAAGAAGGTTCTGCAATTAGAATGTCGTCAATGTATGTGGTGATTGTGTCTTTTAACTCATTTGGAAGAATAGTATTCATTGCACAAATGAAAGCAGCGGAGGTAATTGTTAAACCAAAAGACAATTTACAAAATTGATAGCAGTTACCGAAACAAAGGAAAGCAATGTATTTCCTGCAGTTAGGATGCAGTTGAATTTGTCAGAATCCAGATTTTAGGTCCAGAGTAGAATAGACTGACGTTCCCCTGAAATTTTTTTAAGAGATCTTCCAGCGTTTGCGGACGATCGGTTTCAGTAATGATGATTTCGTTGATCCGACGTGAATCATACGCAAGACGAAGTGAGCCATCTTTCTTGTTAACAACGTGAAGAGGGTTAATACATTGACTAACGGCTGGTTCAGTGCTACCTTGGTCTTACGTAGCCAGAAGTTCTTGCTTGATCTCGACAGATTAACGGAACAGAATAATGTTTTGCCTTGAATGTATCATGCGGTTTTACTTGAAATTCGTAAACAAAACTGCACATCGTTCCAGGTACATTGTTAAATACTTCAGAGTGCTGTAAAGGAATATCCTGCAACTGTTGTCGCTCTTCGTCGGTTGGAGCTTTACATTCATTCACCTTACTGTTGATCGTCTGTACAATGTCATAATCGACTTCCTCAGGGATATTGTTACTACGGAAATACGTGCCTCTAAAGAGTGTCGTATGCCAATTAGTATTCTTAGATGCTGAAATGACCTCTGTTAATGTCTTGCTCCTCAGCTGAAAAAGTATTCTGAAAAGTGACATAGTTGTTGCGATCGGATTTCAGTATAAGTAACTACTTCTTAAAGTTGATAACAACGTAATGTTCGACAAGGAAATCCATACCAAGGATGGCGTCGGTTGTTAAGCGAGGAACGATCCAGAAATCAGCATGAAATGTGTGATCAGCAAGTATGAAAGATAGGTGGGTTTGCAGTTTCACATCTACTCCCTTGTTGGAGGTTGTGCCTCGAACTTTCGCCTTACTAAGTGGAAAGGTGGCACAGGTATTGTCAGCGTTACATTTCTGAAATGCTGTTTCATTTATCACCGTTACTGGTGCACCAGAGTCGATCACTACAGAAAATAAATACCAACCAATTTTAATTTCAACTACGGAATAGGAGTTTGGTGTCTCTCTCGTAACAATGTGTCCCTAATGTTGTCGATGGTTGTGACGTTTTGCTGAACGGTATTATGAGTAGGAGAATTGGAGCGCACGTTTTGCGGTTGAACAGCGTCGGTAGTTTCCATTCGGGCGTTAGTAGTAGTTTGGTGGCAGAAGATTGCTGTGTTGGTTCAATTATATGTACTGTGTGGTTGCTTTTGTTTGCAGAATAAAGTGGCGGATGGAAACGAACATTAGATTCTTTAAGAATGAACTGAGACTGCTGTGGCTGATTGTGATGGAAGTTTGTCGCCAAAATTCGCTTAAATTGTTGATTATTCCCTTCATGCCTGTAGTGAAAATTTCTTTACCGTTGATCGTTTCGAGGTGACTGTTGCTGTTGCGTAAAATTACTAACTGTGCTGTACTGGCAAATCTGGGTGGTGGCACGCTGACCTTATTGTTGTTGATTATTTCCGGGCTGCTGCGGCAAGAACTAAGGCTGGAAACTGTGATTGTTGGTGTCGAAATTCTGATATAGCTGCTGCTGCTGCTGAATATAATGGCTGTCAAAATGTCTCTTACTAAAATGTTCGTGAAAATCGTTATCAAAACCAGACCTTTTTATTTCTCTTGTTATGGAATGGGCGGGATTGCTCCTGGTAACCGAGATGCACCTTGAATGCTTTTATTAAAGTTTTTTTTGGCAAATGAGAGGTCCGATTGCTGAATTTCTAATAATTGTAGAATCCCTGAAAGCTGAGATGCTTTCCGTTTGCTGTCCAGTGAGAAGCGAAACTCGTAATGAGTGTTGAGATGAGTAATTGTATGAGCGCAGATTGGCTATACGGTTCGGTCAGGTACTGGTTTTGTTGGACCATATACTTAAAAAAACTGGGTGATAGTGGGTAAAGTGAAGTGTTGAAAATTGGGTAAATTGATTAGTTGGTCTTTAATGCCTCGCAGAGTCGTTTCTTATCAATACGCAGATAGAAATGCATTTTGAAACTCTTCGATGGAGTGACATTGCCTTGCTATGGGTCTCATACCCACCGGAGGTACTCTCTCTAAAACGCTGCAGATAAATTCGAGGTTGTGTGTCACTGGTCAGTTTGGTGGCAGTGAAAATGAAAATTGCTGCACCCAATCAAGGGGATGCAGATCTGTGCGGTTACTTCTAAATACCCTGAATTGCGTTACAGGTAAGAAATGGTTCAAATGGCTGTGAGCACTATGAGACTTAACATCTGAGGTCATCAGTCCCCTAGAACTTAGAACTACTTACAGCTAATTAACCTGAGGACATCACACACATCCATGTGCGAGGCAGGATTCGAACCTGCGACCGTAGCGGTTGCGCGGTTCCAGACTGAAGCGCCTAGAACCGTTCGGCCACAGCGGCCGGTAAATAGGAAATGTTTATCGTCGAATCCTTCGTGTTGTAGATTTTGATTATGAGATGACTGCTTTGTATCAATGTCACACACTCTTTGTAGTCTGCTCATATTATTGTGAGGCTGAAAAGTAGGTGATTGTTGCTGTTACGCGTTAGTTTCAAACTGATTACGTGGAGATAATTTTCTGATATTGTCCACTTCCTGATGTAAACTGTTGACCTTCCTGTGTAGTGAACTGAGTGGTGGTGTCAACTTGTGTTTCTCGTATGATGGAAAATTGGTCATAATTTTTATTAAACCGTTCACTGAACTGATTATTTTGTTTAACCATCATTTCGTCACTCTTATTAAATCGATCATTGAATATGTGGATGGGATTTTGAAACATCGCTTCCATATTACTTGGAATTGATGCGTCGGGTGTCACCTGTGTTGTGCTCTGTGATGTGGAGACATCATCTGCATCCATGGACGTTTCGTTTGTTGGATTGTCTGCACAGTCACCGCTAATAAAATCCGACAGATTTCCAAGAACAGACTGAGCACTTTGCACTATTTCTCCCTCTGAGATATTATTGGCGATCAGGCCAATTGTGTGAGAAGTAGGCAAATCACCGACCTCACTCGGGAAACAGTCAAGTTTTGAATTGTGCACATCAGCTATGCACAGATCAGCAGCGTCCGCAATACCGGAATCTACTGTCTGATTACTAGGCAAATTAGTGGGTGAAATTACAGTCTCAACAATTAGTTCATTATTTTCTGAAACGGAACTCACGTTCTCTGTTCTGCTTTGTGACTGTTGCACCACAGAGTGGTCACTATCATTCTCACCACTTTGTCAATAATCGGAAAGTCGTCCATTTCGGTATCTTTAATTGTAAGATTACCCGCCGGAACCTCAACAGTTGTGCGCGACATCTTAAATCACATACACGGTGCAAATCCAAAGACAAAATTTAAACACTCAGCTCAATGAAAAAAAAACAAGGCGGAGCATAAGAATGTCGATGAACTGTGGAAGAATTTTTATACAAGTTAGTGAACTGCATTGGGGTACCCTTTTATGTGGCACCAGAATAAGATAAGAATATTAATAAATTCATATGAAACTAGTGTACTATAAAAAATGAAAATCTCTGACAGGCTCGACAACGTGGATCGCTGACTGTGCGCGACTGCAGAGCCAAAGATACTGTACTGCCTTGTTGGAACAGGAGAGCGCTGGGTGCACAGTTGTAGGTAGCTGTCTGTGAGAGAAAGACAATGGAGTAGGCAGTTTCTGTGTTGTGCTGTGTGAAGCCACCAAGAGTTAGATTTATGTAGGTATGACAATATTGTTAAACCTGAAAGCAGAAGTCTCCAGGCAAAGAAGGTAAAGATTTAAATAGTTATGATTTCTGTTTTCGCCAGTGCATCAAAATAGATGAGTTGGCTGATAATTTTTGGTTGTTGAATAACCCCAGAATGTATGTAAACAGTTTTGATGAAAAGACTAGTTAGATATTTAATTTTTGTAATGCTTTTAGATTTGTTAACAGAGCTGTATATAATTTGATGATTTACATTTATGTTGGGTTAATGAAGTTAGATAATACTTGCTGTCTACATCTCATTGTTTGTGAATCAATTGTGAGTAATGTGGCTTCAATTGTCAGATTCTTTTGAAAAGACCAACTTACTGGCAATATAATTTTACTAAGAAAACTCAGTGTTAGTAATTCACCATAAACAGTACCGCCTCACAGTTCAGTTGAAGAGGTTTTTAAAGAAGTTGAATTTTCTTAAATGTTCTTGTTTATCAGCCAAAAGAATTTCAAGTATTATGGCCAGCATTGCACACTGCTGAACCTGTAGTTAGCTTATTCATATTTTTTATGAGAAACCAAACTATATTGCGTTACTCCATTGCTGCTGTAGAGGTAAGAGAATTTAATTCATTTGTTATGTGAACAGGGCCTTAGGATTCATTGCTTAAGGGACTGCATGTATTTTGCAGTGGCTGTATTTCGTTATTGCTACTGGGAGTTGCATTGCCCAATCGATTTGTATAAAGTTTTGCTTACAATAACACAGAGTAAGATCACCACTTGCAGTTACAACACACAACACGACAATTCGAGTTCTGTATGTATTCCATAGTTCAGACATTCGTTCAGCGCAATCATAAAGTAATTATTTCAAGTAATTTTTAAAGAACGATACAAGTGCATAGTGCTTATTTTCTTTCCGCAAGACCTTATTAGATGTTTGCTTGCGACACTCAATAATTTAATGTGACTGTATTAATGAATTCATTGTTAATGAAAGTGTAGATTTTAAAACAGAAAGAACGTCAGCATCGATTGTACCATCATCTGTCTTTTCTAATGCAGACGTAGATTTCAGCTGACAGTGCAGTTGTCATCAGTGGGTTAAAAGTGCTCGTGTGGACTTAACATGATTATAACGACTCATCTTCCAATCTAACTTAGGTATATAGAAGCATTACTCAAACTTACTGTGTGCTAACACCTGTTTAAAGGAAGCACATTCTCGAATATTCATTGCTGCACCATTTGTCTTGAATTTCACTGCAATTCTGCAGTTCACGCTCACCTTATCTCTCGGAAAATTGTGCATAGAAAGTTATATGACCGCTGAAGGTCGTTTCTCGAACAAATAGTTCATTTAAATTACCTTCTACTTGTACATGGTCTTTGAATGAAATATGCTTAAAGCTACTATAATCACTTTGTAGTGGAAAGGCATGAGGACGAGATGAGATGACCATAAGACTCTACAAAGATTGTGCGAAAGAATTTTCTCCCTTTCTAGTAGCAGCTCGCCATAGTTCACGTGAGCAATGAAGGGCACTTAGAGACTGGAAAAAAGTGCAGATCATTTCCGTCTTCAAGAAGGGTCATAGGGCAGATGCACATTATTAGAGGGTTACAACGACCCTGGTTTCAAAACAACATCTCACAGTTCATGCATTTCGGGTTCCGCTGGATAGGTCAGGAGTCCACTACACGCAACAAGCGGCTACACGGGTAGCAGGGGTTGTGTGGCGTGGGCTGGGCGGTTTTTTAGGTTAGATGGCCTTGGGCAAGTACAGAAAGGGCAACAGCTTCAACGGGTACGGGGCAAAGTCAGGACATGCGGGGACCAAGCAGCAATCGGTATTGTAATTGTCAACTGTCGAAGCTGCGTTGGTAAAGTACCGGAACTTCAAGCGCTGATAGAAAGCACCGAAGCTGAAATCGTTATAGGTACAGAAAGCTGGCTTAAGCCAGAGATAAATTCTGCCGAAATTTTTACAAAGGTACAGACGGTGTTTAGAAAGGATAGATTGCATGCAACCGGTGGTGGAGTGTTCGTCGCTGTTAGTAGTAGTTTATCCTGTAGTGAAGTAGAAGTGGATAGTTCCTGTGAATTATTATGGGTGGAGGTTACACTAAACAACCGAACTAGGTTAATAATTGGCTCCTTTTACCGACCTCTCGACTCAGCAGCATTAGTGGCAGAGCAACTGAGAGAAAATTTGGAATACATTTCACATAAATTTTCTCAGCATGTTATAGTCTTAGGTGGAGATTTCAATTTACCAGATATAGACTGGGACACTCAGATGTTTAGGACGGGTGGTAGGGACAGAGCATCGAGTGACATTATACTGAGTGCACTATCCGAAAATTACCTCGACCAATTAAACAGAGAACCGACTCGTGGAGATAACATCTTGGACCTACTGATAACAAACAGACCCGAACTTTTCGACTCTGTATGTACAGAACAGGGAATCAGTGATCATAAGGCCGTTGCAGCATCCCTGAATATGGAAGTTAATAGGAATATAAAAAAAGGGAGGAAGGTTTATCTGTTTAGCAAGAGTAATAGAAGGCAGATTTCAGACTACCTAACAGATCAAAACGAAAATTTCTGTTCCGACACTGACAATGTTGAGTGTTTATGGAAAAAGTTCAAGGCAATCGTAAAATGCGTTTTAGACAGGTACGTGCCGAGTAAAACTGTGAGGGACGGGAAAAACCCACCGTGGTACAACAACAAAGTTAGGAAACTACTGCGAAAGCAAAGAGAGCTCCACTCCAAGTTTAAACGCAGCCAAAACCTCTCAGACAAACAGAAGCTAAACGATGTCAAAGTTTGCGTAAGGAGGGCTATGCGTGAAGCGTTCAGTGAATTCCAAAGTAAAATTCTATGTACCGACTTGACAGAAAATCCTAGGAAGTTCTGGTCTTACGTTAAATCAGTAAGTGGCTCGAAACAGCATATGCAGACACTACGGGATGATGATGGCATTGAAACAGAGGATGACACGCGTAAAGCTGAAATACTAAACACCTTTTTCCAAAGCTGTTTCACAGAGGAAGACCGCACTGCAGTTCCTTCTGTAAATCCTCGCACAAACGAAAAAATGGCTGACATCGAAATAAGTGTCCAAGGAATAGAAAACCAACTGGAATCACTCAATAGAGGAAAGTCCACTGGACCTGACGGGATTCCAATTCGATTCTACACAGAGTACGCGAAAGAACTTGCCCCCCTTCTAACAGCCGTGTACCGCAAGTCTCTAGAGGAACGGAGGGTTCCAAATGATTGGAAAAGGCCACAGATAGTCCCAGTCTTCAAGAAGGGTCGTCGAGCAGATGCGCAAAACTATAGACCTATATCTCTGACGTCGATCTCTTGTAGAATTTTAGAACATGTTTTTTGCTCGCGTATCATGTCATTTCTGGAAACCCAGAATCTACTATGTAGGAAACAACATGGATTCCGGAAACAGCGATCGTGTGAGACCCAACTCGCCTTATTTGTTCATGAGACCCAGAAAATATTAGATACAGGCTCCCAGGTAGATGCTATTTTTCTTGACTTCCGGAAGGCGTTCGATACAGTTCCGCACTGTCGCCTGATAAACAAAGTAAGAGCCTACGGAATATCAGACCAGCTGTGTGGCTGGATTGAAGAGTTTTTAGCAAACAGAACACAGTATGTTGTTATCAATGGAGACACGTCTACAGACGTTAAAGTAACCTCTGGCGTGCCACAGGGGAGTGTTATGGGACCATTGCTTTTCACAATATATATAAATGACTTAGTAGATAGTGTCGGAAGTTCCATGCGGCTTTTCGCGGATGATGCTGTAGTATACAGAGAAGTTGCAGCATTAGAAAATTGTAGCGAAATGCAGGAAGATCTGCAGCGGATAGGCACTTGGTGCAGGGAGTGGCAACTGACCCTTAACATAGACAAATGTAATGTATTGCGAATACATAGAAAGAAGGATCCTTTATTGTATGATTATATGATAGCGGACAAACACTGGTAGCAGTTACGTCTGTAAAATATCTGGGAGTATGCGTGCGGAATGATTTGAAGTGGAATGATCATATAAAATTAATTGTTGGTAAGGCGGGTACCAGGTTGAGATTCATTGGGAGAGTGCTTAGAAAATGTAGTCCATCAACAAAGGAGGTGGCTTACAAAACACTCGTTCGACCTATACTTGAGTATTGCTCATCAGTGTGGGATCCGTACCAGGTCGGGTTGACGGAAGAGATAGAGAAGATCCAAAGAAGAGCGGCGCGTTTCGTTACCGGGTTATTTGGTAACCGTGATAGCGTTACGGAGATGCTTAATAAACTCAAGTGGCAGACTCTGCAAGAGAGGCGCTCTGTATCGCGGTGTAACTTGCTCGCCAGGTTTCGAGAGGGTGCGTTTCTGGATGAGGTATCGAATATATTGCTTCCCCCTACTTATACCTCCCGAGGAGATCACGAATGTAAAATTAGAGAGATTAGAGCGCGCACGGAGGCTTTCAGACAGTCGTTCTTCCCGCGAACCATACGCGACTGGAACAGGAAAGGGAGGTAATGACAGTGGCACGTAAAGTGTCCTCCGCCACACGCCGTTGGGTGGCTTGCGGAGTATCAATGTTGATGTAGATGTAGATGTAGATACAGAAGTCTTCAAAACACAGTGGTGTTGAGCATATGACCACCTTCCCTTTCCACCCACTGGGCAGTTCGGAAGCTGAGTGCACGCTCACGACAGGGAAATTGCAAAAGCGATAGACAGTTGCTACAGTTGCGACAGTTGACTCCTGGGGAACACTGTCGCAACCTACCACACAGTCCACACAAGTATGTGTAGTCCAGCAGAAATTTTAGTCGGCCACAGACCCCAGACCCTTTCGCGTCTGCTGCGCCCGACATGTACTCCAACCATACTTAGGTTTGTACAAGCATTATTTTGAGTAATGCTTGTACATGCCTAAGTTAGATTCGAATATGTGCGTTATAATTTCGTTGAGTCCACAGGACCACTTATAGCACACTAACGAAGTTTAGATCTGAATAAAAAAGACGGATAACAGTACAACAGATGCTGACCTTCTTCTTTCCGTGGATTACACCACTGCCATGGTGCACACTTATTCCCATAGAATCGAACATGATGAATATAGCTTTTTATATGTATACGATTGTCTGTACCAAGGACACTCTTTAATATCTGCAGTGGAACAGCTATTCTGTTATACCATGTATCCTAAACGACATAATTCACAACATGTCAGATCTGACAGATTTGTGAATCTAAGCAGTACCTTCAAATGTCTGTTTTGTCACTATGAAGTATGTGTGTTCCTGCCTTCCAGTTAATCATAGATGGATTTCATAAGACTGCAAAACTGATACCTGATCATTATTATTGCACTTACTCACCAATGTACATACAAGTAAATGCATTTAATATGTTTGGCACTAAATAATTCAGAAAATTATGAGTAAAAGTAAGATGCTACTGGTTTGTTGTAAGCAGTGAGACATAACTAAAACAGTCTAGAAAAGGAACCCAGTAAGCAGCTTTCTACCTTGAACTGAACTATGAAACATGGCAGCCAACAGGAAATTGGTAACATGTCACACAAGAGTACTTAGTCTGAGCAGCAATAGATGCCCCGTAAGGTACTGCTGCTCTTCTATGCACAATGCAAAAACAACCAGGAAGTCGACCATAGAGGGATGTAATGACCTGTACATCGATATCATATTATTGAACAAGCAAATTCACGCAAGTGAGAAATCAGTAATCAGAGTAGGGCAGTACTATTTGTTGAATGTTTCTTGGTGCCTGAGTAGACCTACTCATTCTTCATATGGAACTGGTGTAAAACATGTCATTTATGCCTCATATCAAAGATGTACACAAACAGAACTGATAACAGAATTAACGAATGCCCAAACATTCAAAAAAATGAGAAATAGGGTACAATGTGCGAGATAAATCTTCAATTTCTTTGTGTGTTATAAGGAACATAATGGTGACACAGCAGGATTTTACTATGTAATGGCTACTATGCTGTAGAACTTAGTTGTTAGAAATATAAGGTGGAAGGAAGTACTGATCTCAAGAAATCTTCCAAATTTTGCTGATTCAAAACTAGGAATGCCAATGGTCAGGAAAACTTTGACAAGTAGTAGAATTCCCATAATTTTTTTTGTGGCTCTTCTGCAGTGTATTGACATTGGTTTTTGTTTTCCCACTAATGTATGACATAGTGACATTATCTGTTTTTTCTCTATAAGGTTTAATATCTCAATAAATGTTTTTTCCACTGCTGATTACAAAACAAAATGTTTGCAGCACCATTTCCAATTTTTGAAACTAACCATCATCCTCAGAACTTCGAAAGTAGGTAGCCCTGGCTCGCAAAAGTGAAAGGAAACACATTAGTGTTTAATGTTCATTGACGAGGTGCTCTAATAACAGCCAAAAACTCCCACAGTATTTGACCATCACAGTCAGCCAGGTCAGATTCTGGCGTTGTGGAACTGGTGGCCAATCTATAATTTCTGGGGCACTACTTTTTCCTACCCAGAGCGGAATGGGCCCTGGAAGTAGTACAGTTGGGCTGAATGGTTCTCTCTCCTGAGTCCCAGAACCTATTCCAGGTTTTGGTGAAGGGGATTGTGGCATTGTCGACTGTCTGAAGTTTCAGTGGTTGAAAGTGCATACATCCCGATAGCTCCCATTGCTGGTTATTGTTGACCCACTGTTAGTACTTAAAATGATAACAGAGGTTATAGTGGTTGCAGAAAGGCTGATTAGAAGCCCTGAATTAGACATGAGTCATGCACAGTTGGCTGCTGAGGGGAAAGGGGAACATATCGTTATGCTTGGAGCTGATTTGCACTCCTTTATATGCACCTCTGGGTGCTTGAAATCCTTAACATTTGTTGCCCTGTCGATAACAACGACGAATTTGGTCCACCTGGAGCTCTACTCGATAGTGCGAGCCCATATGTGGGAGACCACACGATAATATGGATGTGTGAATTGGCCAAGGGCTCAATGCGTCGGGCGCAGCAGGTGGCAAAATGCCTGGTGTCTGTGACAGACTTAAATTTCGCCTAGTTGAGGGAATGGCGTTGTACGCTGCGACAGAGCTGGTTAGTGGTCCCCTACTGTGAACTGTCACTATCTACGGCTTCTGTGTTTTCCTTGCCATATCCGCTCAGGTTCCGAATTGGACACTGGTTGGAAAGAGGTGGTGGTCATCTGCTCAACACCATTGTGTTTTGAAGAATTCTGAATGAGAGATCCGTGACTTTTGAGACGTTGTCGTAAACCAGGTTCGATGAAGCCCTCTGACAACGTGTATCTGTTCTACGACCTATCTTCAAAACGAGAACGATCTGCGAATTTTCCCAGTCGCTAGCCACCCATCGTTTCTCCAGCAAACTACGATTAACTGCTGCTAGAACGGGAGGAAGTTCGTTCACATAATCTTTGTAGAACCATGAAGATATCTCGTCAGGTCCTGATGCCTTTCCACTACAGAGCGATTGTAGTTCCTTTAAGCTAATTTCATTCAAACACCATTTACAAGATAATTTAAATCAATTGTTTTCAGTGGTGTTTGTTCGAGAAACAACCTTCAGCGGTCACTTATCTTTGTATGCCCAATTTTCCGCCAGACAAAGCAAGTGCAAACTGCAGAATTACAGTGAACTTCAACTGCTGTGCTACAGCAATGGATATTTGTGACTTTACTTTTAAATGAACCGTTTTTCTTCCAATAGCCGTTATAACACAATGTCTGCAGTTACATCTGTATTGCACGTGTTTTTCCTACATGAATGAAAGGCACCCATACTGATAGCTTGTATGAGGGTAGTTGAATACCTTGGTTAGAATTTATTTTCGTTTACTGCATGGTAGGGGCCTGTTGGGTATTTATTTCCCTATGAAAATAAGCTCTCTACCTCATATTTCGAAAGAGCACTTAGGTGGTATTGTTGTTCACCCATGGGTAAAATTTTATACAAAGGTGAAAATTTTCAGGGCACTGTTATTGGCGTTTGACTTGGTATGCACTGTTTGGTAGTGACAGCTTTCAGCGTTAAGTGTAGGGCGGTAACTAAAGTGATTAGGAAGGGGACAGGCTTACTGTTACATGGTAGATAAAGCAATGGTGTAGGCTTGATGAACTAACTAAGGGGATGTTCCCATGTCACAAGCATTGTGAAGCAAACTGCTAGCCTTAGCCAGGAGACGGAGGACTTGAGGAAGTTGTGAAACGATTTTTACAGGAAGAATGAGGATACAATAACTGAAGAAGCAGGGAAAAGTCTGAGTAAAGATAGATAGTTCCTGGCTCACACCAGGACTGACCCAAGTTACCCAAGACCGATACTTTTTATCTACTATAATTCCAATTCTAAATCAAGATTCTTGTATGTTCATTTAAAAACGAGCAATTTATATTAAATTACTTAGAAAAATTAATAAAAATGAATATTCTTTATTACCATATACACTTATTATAAATTAATTATTTTCTCTCACAAACGGTTTAAATAAGTAAAATAAATTTAATATGTTTGTATAAAAGGTGTATGTATGAAATTAAATAAAATGAATTATGCTGAAAGTATAAAGTAAACAAATAAATTTGCTATTGAAAAGTCCTAAACCTTTGGCTCCATATGATGGAAACCCTCAGAGGGATTTTTTAACTTCTCTATTTTTCTCATCTTCTCATCCTCCAAGAGTCCTTTTCAGCAACTCCGTAACAGCTGTTCTTCTTCTGGATCTGTTATCCATCATCTTTAATTGAGGAGGCAGAGCTTCTTGACAAGTGTCTTGATGTCTGATGACCCCCATTGCATGGGAGGCCAGCCCACTCCTGGCCTGGAGCATTCTGGGAGCAAATGTTTTCTGTATAGAGTTGGTATTCGAGTGTCAAAGTTCATTCTAAAAATGCTGATTTCATTAGTTTATTTTGGTTGAGGTGAAGTTACTTTCTTCACATTTTCGTATTTTATTTGAAGTGATGAAATGTAAATGACATGTAATGTTCCTTTACATCACTCAGAATAAGAATTAGAAAGTATATTATATGTTAAAATCAAAGTATGTTAATGTACTGTTTTAAAGGGTGATGCTTTAGCGCCATCTCTGAATGAAGTTATGAACTGCTTAGTTAATGGTGCGAGAGAATGTGTAAGTGAGACGAAGCATAGTCCATCAGTGTGTAGCCTTATCTCTGATGCCAGCACTGATGGAAGTGTGAGGTAAGTCAATATTATCTTATCTAGAAGCCACACACTGCCAGATAAATATGAACTGTAAGCTTTCAGTGCTATCAATTACCTGAGAAGGCTTACACATGACAATACCTATGTTGTATTGTATGGTTATGTGATGGAACAAGCATCGATCTCCCACAAATATTAAACGATTTCGAAAATTCAAAAGGCTAACAAATTCTGACATACGAAGTTTTTTATTTTTTATTTCTTTCTGAAAAGACTTCAAAATGAAATTCAAATGTGAATTTTAGATTACTATAACTTTTTCTAATTGTTTATTTCATTCATATAGTTCAAGATTTTCAGTAAATATTCTGTGCTGTATATTGTAAGTTACATTTTTCTTACCATACGTTGTTACATATGCTAAAGTATCTGAAGGAATTATTTCGCCGAAGGTTATGCAAGGTTTTATAGTCGTTTTCTGTTACAACATTCTTTCTACATGTCATATTAATCACATAGATTGGATAATTTGAAATAAAGGTATATGGAATTATCTCAGTGTCTGATTTGAGTAGTGTAACTCATTTAAAATCCAGATATGCATTGTATGTTTTGAGAAAATTATTTGGGAGTTTAATATTCCACATCTCCTATGGGAAAATTTCGTCTCTTCCATTTTTCAAGTATATTATAGTCTGTAGATCAACATAGTTGAGTAATGAAGAGTGAAGTAACTAATTATTTTTATAATTTCTCTGATATATAATAAATACAATATATGGGATATAAAATACTGCAGAACTAAAGTAATTTGTGATATCAAGTTAAAAACTTTTCTTACCACTCTACCCTGCAACTTCTACAGTTTGTAGTTCATAAGAAGATTTCAGAACATTTGGATTTTTCATAATATTTTCTCATTGTTTTGACTTGTAATTTGGTTTAATATTTAACAACTGGTACTCGAATTTCCACCGATTCCATTAAAATTATTCTGTCCTTAGTAAGTGTATCTGTAATTTAAATTCTAACTACATTATAATCAGGCCATCTAAGAACTGCATCTCCAGAACTAGAAGACCTAGGAAAAATTACTGTTAAAGCTCCTGCCCACATATTTTGTTTACAGTCTTTAAAAAATCAGCCAAGTAGTCCAAGTGGTTAGAATACCTTTGTTTTCTTACTGCTTACTTTTCCATTAGTGAGAATATGTCGTTCTAAGCTTATTTTATGAACAAGAAATGAAGTCAAATATAACATAGCTGTTGATGAAAGAAAAGGATGTTCAATTCCAGATAAAATATTATTTCCTTTCTATGTGGTCACAAAATCAGTTTACCACATCATTTGGAGTTAAAAAGTGGTATAAAAACCAACTAATGTAACATTTTTATAAGTTTCTCTTGTTGGAAGAGTTAATCATTTTTTAAGAATAGATGACTTATGACTCAATTGAAATAACTTACCCATTTATACTAATAACACTTTATTTGAATAAATGACAGATTACGAACCAAAAGTAAGAATTCCATAAAAGAAATCAAAAAGTAAACTTGGTGAACTTTTACCAAATTCTGTTCGACATGCAATCATAGGACGAAATGTTTCTGGAAAAACTATATTATTCATCTAGAATTATGCTCTAGCTCCAGAGTGCTTGAATTGGAATAAAATTAATCATTTGTTTTTTATTCAAAAAGTTTAGATCAACCAAATATCATGAATATATAATAATATGTAAAAAAGTTGAAGGTAAGCATAATGAAAAAATTGCTACTTTTATTGAAAACGATGGAATAATTGTTCCATTAGGTCAATGTCTAGATTATTCAGTAGTAATATTTCATGACTTTATTCTTGAAAATCAAGATATACAGAGTTAGAGTATATTTTACTAGAGGAAGACATGTACAGGAATAGATTGTTTTCATTTAGCTTAAACTTATTCAAGGATACCAAAAAGTTAGTCAGAGATAACCTTAATTTTTTAAATATTTTCAGACACAAATTTAAATCATATTTGTCATGCATTTGTTGGATGTGATTTAAAATATGTGATTATGTGTAGTATATGTTGGGAAGATCAATTTGAATTTTTTCTATAGACTTGACTGGAAAACAAAATGAAGATAAGTATAGAAATAAAACACAGAATTTCGAGGCAACATAACCATCAAATATAAATGTTACACAAAAATGTTAAATATAGACATTAGATATTAAAAATGATTGATAATGTTTTTCATTTCTAATAAATGTTTGCAAAATATGATTCAGAAGTTGTTAAAAGAGGTAAATGGAATAAAAAGAAAGCTTAAGCATTGAAAGAAAAATTCAAGCTGTGGAAAAAACAAACGTGAACAGAATATGAAAAATATATAAAAAAGATCAACCAGTTATCAATGCTATTGAACAAGTAAAACAAGGAATCGAAGGATTGGATGATAATGTATTAAAAGCTATTGGAGAAAACTGTGAAGTTGAAAAACTAATGATTCTCTATTGTCATTACACAGAAGATTTTGGAGATATACCAGATTGTAAATATTATGGAAGTCCACAATGTGATTATACACTAACAAAATCAAAAATACAGGATATATCGAAAAAGTATGAAGAAGGGACTAAAAGTAAAAACAAGCCAGGCACTGTTAAAAAAATAATGGATTGTGATGCTAAAAACATAAGTGTTAGTGAAAAAATGTTAAAGTATTTCAATTATAGAAAAGATGATGTTTTTGGATTCAAACTTGTTGGTATATTTAAATATGTTGGTAAATTAGCAGTTGAACCCAATGGAGATAAATTAGTTATTGGTGAAAAGACATATGAAAGAATAGATGGATTAATGAATCTTTGAACGGAAAAACAGATTACTACTGATTTGGGTGTAGGCAGTTGTATTATATAACTCAGGAGCATTATATTCTGAAATTAAAACAAATAAAATAAAATCGAGTACAGGTTGATGAGTATTTTTCAAACAACTATAGATTCCTCAGAATATTCAGAAATAACTTCATCTGAGTAAAAAGGTAAAGGTTTAATAAAGAATTATTCAGAACAAACCGTCGAATATTTTTGGGCAAATTATAGTAGAGATTTAATGGATAGGTCAATGGTTTGTCATGGTGAAGAATTAGCTGGAAATAAGACTTATCTTAATGAGGAATTTGGAATAACACAGATGTTAGCTAATAAACTTGATGATTTTACTATCTATAATCCCAAAGCAATTCCATATTTACTTGGATTTTTGAATGATTTTACTCACACATATTGAAAAAGTGGAAATATGGTAAAGGATTTGTAAAAATGTTAATTAAAAAACTCCCATTTGAAATGCATCTATCTGGTTATAATTACTGGGTCCTGCGACCAAATTAGATGAACGATTAGCTAGGGTGATCCAGGGATTGATCCATTAGATGAAGCTTGTAAAAAACATAATATTGCCTGTACAGATAATAAAGATTTAGAAAAAAGACACGTAGCAGATAAGGAAATTCAGTTAGCTGCGGTAGAAAGAATGCATGCAAGGGATGCTTCGTTAGAAGAAAAAATAGCTGCAACTGCAGTTAGAGGAATAACACAGGGAAAACGAGAAATGAGGAATGGGTGTAGATGTTGACGAAAATAGTTGGGGATTGTAAAATTATTAATCCCTACAAATTTTTTATCTGCATAAATGAATAACATTAGTATTGATTATACTTTGCTAACAAGTGGCTAAAGTAAACCAAAGTCAAATAAAATTAAATTAAATAATGAATAATTATATAGTATTGATGAATTTTTCACTGATGCACAAAAAAGAAATAGAGATAAAAAAACTGGTGAGGATTTACTTATTATATTAGGTATTCCTGTTTAAAAATGAATACCGAATATTATAAGATTTTGAATCTAACAAATGGACATTTTTTGAAATAAGCTGCAGCTTATAGGTCACACGTTATTGCCTATATAAATTTAGAAAATATGCAAATGGATTAGAAGCAAAAATTGATTCATAAATACAAAATTTAATTAAACAGTTTCATAAATAATTATGTACCATTTTTAAGGCAACTTAAGGATATATTGATTTTAAGGTGCAAGAACAGTAAATACAAAAGATTCAGTAATTTTGATGAGATTATTGGCTGTATGGATGTGTATTGCTTCCTTAATAACGCAATCCCAGAAAGATGATGCCGGGGACAAAACTTCCATCTTTTCATAAATCATACTATGATGTCCTATATTCAGGCAGTGTTCTGCAATTGCCGACTTTTCCGTACAACGGATAATCTCATAAACAAGAGTACGGGATTTCAACTGAGCACAGACCGGAACCCTGCATTGGGTGCTATTAAATCACGATGCGAAGTTCCAGATTCTTCAATAACAAGCCCGTCATAACATTGGCTTTGTGCGGCCGTTGGTGAGTAACGTCTGGCCACACTGTTGACAAACGCAGTGTACAGCACATGCGCGGGACAGCCGCTCTGTGATTTTCGGCAGAGGGAGTTTGAATGTGGCAAATCAGTGTGCATGCGCAATATCCGCGGCTGCGCGTTCTTCGCTCTCGTGTCCTTTAAACGGGGGCGTCGACTTGTGGATACCGTCAGTCCTTCCTAGCCACCAGCAAGATTGAACCAAATGAAGATGTCGACAGTTGCTCTGGGGAAATATTGTGGAATTTGCACAGCATGATTCGGCGGCAAACCCGTGAAGACTATTTACAACACATCCGCTGGGAAAGCTTGAAGAGTCTCATCTGGCACCTTTACAGGAAGGACATGGCGAAAAACATACGTGAGTTTGACAAGTTATGCCACAAGAGAGTGAAACACCCCCGTTTAAATTCCTTTACTGGATTTTGTATAAATGCCAAACAGTTAATTATTATGATTATATGACCGTGCGCTTAATGGATGAAAGGCTATCGTTTTTTCTGCTGTGGTTTCGGGAGTATTTCAACCGAGTGCGGCTGTTTTGCAACTGAATAGTGGAATGATTGAAAGTTTGTCTATTATTAAGGACCACAAAGGTTGTGATGTACAAACTGTATTATATTTCCCACTAACACACAAATACTGAAGCAGTTGCTACCTTCGCCTTACACATCTAATTACGATTATACCTCTTGTTGGTAGCTGATTTTAGGTATTTCGTCACACGCAATGATGATGGTTAACATCCACAACAATCCTCACTGCAATCCATGGTTGTTGCTGGCCGACGCGGCTGACGCCAAACACGAAATTCGGCACTTGTCACTTTCTGTTTCATATCACTCGCGAATCGGTATCGATGAGGCTCCACCCCACGACGATTAGGGGGACGCGCTCACTCGCCATACTCCGGTGAATTTACTTGACCACCATTCTTGCCCGTCTCTCCAGCACCAGTTGTCACTCGACACACTCCAGCACTACTCCGCACTCGACACTCGTCCCATTGCCTCCTGCAGCGCTCGACAATCGACTCCTGTCTACTATCGACCTGGGCGTTGGATACTAGCATCTATGTTCGTGGGATCATGGATCCCTTACAAGAGGTAGATTGTTAAGCAGCCTTGCATTTTTACTGAGATGCCGCGACAGGCAAACCATCCCTATGTTTGCTAAATTTAAACACTGTATAAATTCTGTGGCTGCCATTAGAATTAAATGACGTGCGAGTGCGGCACTTGTGAGAGAAATGGTGTGCTACATGCGTCAGGAATTGTACTTGGTGTCAGACAATTGCTATCACTCCATCTGAAGATTTCAGCGAACCTTTCAGCGGTATTCTGGAACTCAGTAGACAGTGCCACTTGGGCACTGGCTCACTGGACTGAACGACAAGCTAAGGTTCGTCAACTGACTAAATACGATCGACTCGAAGCCCGAACGCAAGAAGACATGCCAAGAAGACGTACCGTGTTTAATCTCACAGAAAAGAATTTGGACGACGCTGCAATTTTGGTGCTAGAGAAGGGCATGAATTTTGCACCTACACCAGGGACCATTCCAATCCGAGATGTGATTAGTAAAATAGAACAGGCTGTTGTGAAACTTCCTAAGGATGCTATCGAAGAGATAAGGTGTGACACATGCCGCATCTTGACTCAAGCTTCATCTAAGAGGTCCAACTTTAACATCACCTCAGCTGAAAGAAATGCTCTATGAGAATTGAGAGAAGACCAAGACATCGTCATCTTACCCACTGACAAAGAAAAGGCTACTGTGCTTCTGTCACACACAGAATACAGGGTCCGGCATAAAAAACTCCCCGATTACAAAGTAACGTGCAGCGGACAGTAGAAGGAGCAGAGTGGTGGGGGGCGCGTCGTTAAGTAGCTGCCTACGTGCCGTTTTCAGTGTACGCCATGGCGTGGTCTGGTGAACATCGTGCCTTCGTAGTGGAAGATTTTATTCAAAATGGCGAATCGCCTATTAATACTCAACGTGCTTTTCGCGTTCGCTTTGCGCTCGGACGACGGGACCCTGTTCCCGATAAGAAAACAATTTATTCTTGGGTTGCTAACTTTCGTGAGACAGGTTCCGCGTTAAAAAGGAAACCACCTGGACGACCACGGACTGCAACAGGCCCCGGAAATGTTGATGCAGTTAGAGCTTCAGTTCAACAATCTCCTCGACGATCCGCTAAAAAGCATGCGGCAGCATTACAGATATCTGATCGAAGTGTGAGAAGAATCTTGCATCGAGATCTTAAAATGCATCCTTACAAAATTGTAACTACGCAGGAACTGAGTGAACGAGACTGTGGTGTCCGTGTAAGTTTGTGCCAAGACCTTCTTCGGAACATTCGTCCCAACGATATTGTGATTTTTTCTGATGAAGCACACTTTCACCTTGCCGGAACAGTGAACAGCCAAAATTGCAGGTACTGGTGTGAACACAATCCCCAAGAACTTCATCAACGACCACTTCATAGCCCTAAAGTAACAGTATGGTGTGCTGTTTACAATTATGGAGTGATCGGTCCTTACTTTTTCGAAGAAAATGACAGGAATTTAACCGTCAACAGTGAACGCTATTGTACCATGCTCCGCGACTTTCTCCAACCGCAACTAAGGGAGCTTTTTGGTGAAATAGAGAACGTGTGGTTCCAGCAAGATGGTGCTACTGCCCACACAGCGCGGCAGTCACTGGCATTGGTGAAGGAAATGTTTCCTGGACATGTGATCTCGTTGCGTGGAGACATTGGCTGGCCCCCACGATCGCCGGACTTAACGCCCTGTGATTTCTTTCTTTGGGGCTATTTAAAAGCAAAAGTTTATGAACAACGTCCACAATCTTTACGAGCCCTGAAAGAAGCAATTACACAAGAGGTTGAAGCTATTCCACCTGAAATGACTCAAAGAGTAATGAATAACTTCAGGGAAAGACTCAAACAGTGTGTCGACAGTGCAGGAAGCCATTTAAGGGATGTTTTATTTAAAAAGTAAGACCATAAGAGTATTTTCTAAAATGGCATAATAAGTACTTTTATTTAGTACAAATAAAATTGTTCTACCTTATTTGGTTTTGTTTTTATTAGCTTTCCTTAAAGGGGAGGTTTTTCTGCCGGACCTTGTATAACAGCAAGATATACAAACTGCTGTATGATCCTGCATATAGTAAATTAAAAAGTGATCCGACATATAGGATCCAGAGAAAAACCGTGGAACTCCTCAGGAAGAGCTCAATTCCAGCTAAAGGCGCTAAGGGTTTATGTCAACAGGCTGCAGTTCGTCCTAGACTCTACGCCTCCCCAAGATCCATAAGAATTGGGTGCCTCTCCGTCCCATTGTAAGTAACATAGGAGCACCTACTTTATTTGTTGCAAAATACCTGACATCACTATTGGGACCTCTCGTAGGCAAGTGCCACCATCACATTCGAAACTCTGAAGGTTTCATAGGTCGCCTGAAAACTGTTGGATTGCAATCATCGGATCTGTTAGTAAGTTTCGATGTTGTGTCTTCATTTACAAAGGTGCCCTTGCAGGACTCTTTGGATCTCATTAGCAACAAGTTTGAGGAGTACATAGTAGCATTATTTAAACATGTGCTTACTTCAATATACTTATTTCATGACCAATATTTTGAACAAGTGGACGGTGTCGCCATGGGAAGTCCCCTGTCTGTGGTGGCTAATTGTTTTATGGAGGACTTTGAAGAAAAAGCACTACAGTCAGCCACTCTCAAACCCTCTTGTTTTCTGCGGAATGTGGATGATACATATGTGGTGTGGGCATATGGACTTGATACTCTACCTACATCACAATGGAAGTGGAAAAAGATGGTGCTTTACCTTTTCTTGATGTCTTGGTACCAAGGAAAGCAGATGGAACCTTGGGACACAGCGTCTATCTCAAGCCAACGCATATGCAGGCCACAAGCTGCCATCATCCTGCACAATGCGGTAGTGCATGACGTACGTTAGTTCATAGAGCACACGTGCTATCTGATCCTGAGAGCATGTCGAGTGAAATACAACATTTGAAGACAGTGTTCCGACAAAACGGTTATTCTGAGAGACAGATATGTAATGCATTCAGGCCCAGGCGAGTTCAATCTATGGAGAAGAATGAAGATATGAAGAAACCCACCACTTTGGCCTTTTCGCCGTATTTTGCTGCCATGTTGTCATGAATCGGAAGAGTCCTCGGAATATATGGAATTAAGTGTGTTTTTCGCCCATCCACAAAACTGAGAAACCTGTGGGGTTCGGTTAAGGATGAGCTTGGCCTGAGGAAAGTTGGTGTGTACAAGATTCCTTGTCAGTGTGGGGCAGCGTATATAGGCCAGCCATGCCACACAGTACAAGAACGCTGTGTTGAATACAGGACTGCGTATGACTTATGAAAAGACGGAAGTTTTATCCCTGGCGTCATCTTTCTGCGATTGCATCATTAAGGAAGCAGTACATATCCATACAACCGATGATCTCATCAACAAGGATACAGGATTTCAACTGAGCACACCCTGGAACCATGCATTGACTGCTATTAGATCACGACGTGAAGATCAAGTCTCTTCGATAACAGGCCCGTCATAACATTGTCTTAGTACGGCCATTGGTGAGTAATGTTTGGCTGCACTGTTGACAAATGCAGCGTACAACACACACGCAGGACAGCCGGTGTGTGATTTTCGGCAGAGGGAGTTTGAATATGGCAAATCATTGCCCATGTGTTATATCTGCAGCTGTGCATTCTTCGTGTGTGTTCCTTAAACAGGGAATCGATGTGTGGATATCGTCTGATGTATCTTGTCACCAGCAACGTTGAACCACCTGAAGATGTTGGACAGTTGCTCTGAGGAAATATTGTGCTATTTACACAATGTGATTCAGCGGCAAACCCGTGAGACTATTTACAACACATCCACTGGGATAGCTTGAAGAGTCGAACATGAAGTACATTGTAATAAAGATTAACAAATATGATTTCATGTCAGAATCATTCAAGGATTTTAAATTTGGGATGATGGTACCTGACGGTCTTCAAACGTTTTGTGTATTAGATGTATATAAAGTTTAATCATGAAAAAGTAATTGTAAATTTACTCATTTTGAGAAATAATAAATTTGCATGTTCGTAGTTTATGTTTTATTTGTTATGCTATTGCCACTCCAGGTGTTGGAGTATTGATCTCTGAATTAAAGCAGATATGAATACTTTAAAAACGAATTGAAACTTATTTACTATGGTACTTAAAATTTATTCCTGAATTGTGATTAGATTTGTTTATAAAATTATTTGACTCTTTCCGTATGTATTTTTTTTTTACATTAATTTTGCATCTTCTTGATTTAAGAAGATTTTCTAGTGTTTGTCTATCATTTTTATCAGATATTCTTCATTAATTTCCTAAATAATTGGAGTTTGTTCCTCTCTAGTCAGTTCATCTAAAATAATTTTGTCAATTATTTCGTTGTTTAGTTTAGTTGTGAGTTTTTCAGAAACTTTTAACAGTTGTATTTCTTGAGGAAATAATGTTTTGTTAAATATTTTATCTTTAACTTCATAATCATTTAATTTTAGTTCATTCAACAATAAGTCACTTTATCTATCAATAAAAACATCTAAGTAATATTCTATATCTCTAAAGTTCATGTTGTACAGTTCTTTACCTTCTTTTCTATGTGATTTCAAAGCAGATTTAAACAACACTTCGATAGTATGGTGATTAACAAACCGTCTAATGTAGTAGTATTCGAATTTATCATCTTGATGTTCACAATTATTGTATATAGGTGAGCTAGATTTGATTAACTTCATTGTTGTTCCACCAACTTTATAGAAATGATCTTTTATGGTTTTTTTGTAGTCACTAAATAGATGACAACATTCTTTTTCTACTTTCGAAATTTTTCTATTTATTTGTTTTAACTTCGTATTTTTAGATTTTTCTTCTAATTGTATTGCAAGTTGTTGCTTTGTTCTTTTTCTATTTTTAATTGATTTTAAAATTCGACTGCAACTTTTCCTTTTTTATCCTTTTCAACATCTACATCTACATCTATACTCCGCGAGCCACCTTACGGTGTGTGGCGGAGGGTACTTATTGTACCACTATCTGATCCCCCCTTCCCTGTTCCATTCACGAATTGTGCGTGGGAAGAACGACTGCTTGTAAGTCTCCGTATTTGCTCTAATTTCTCGGATCTTTTCGTTGTGATCATTACACGAGATATATGAGGGCGGTAGTAATATGTTGCCCATCTCTTCCCGGAATGTGCTCTCTCGTAATTTCGATAATAAACCTCTCCGTATTGCGTAACGCCTTTCTTGAAGTGTCCGCCACTGGAGCTTGTTCAGCATCTCCGTAACGCTCTCGCGCTGACTAAATGTCCCCATGACGAATCGCGCTGCTTTTCGCTGGATCATGTCTATCTCTTCTATTAATCCAACCTGGTAAGGGTCCCATACTGATGAGCAATACTCAAGAATCGGACGAACAAGCGTTTTGTAAGCTACTTCTTTCGTCGATGAGTCACATTTTCTTAGAATTCTTCCTATGAATCTCAACCTGGCGCCTGCTTTTCCCACTATTTGTTTTATGTGATCATTCCACTTCAGATCGCTCCGGATAGTAACTCCTAAGTATTTTACGGTCGTTACCGCTTCCAATGATTTACCACCTATGGCATAATCGTACTGGAATGGATTTCTGCCCCTATGTATGCGCATTATATTACATTTATCTACGTTTAGGGAAAGCTGCCAGCTGTCGCACCATGCATTAATCCTCTGCAGGTCCTCCTGGAGTACGTACGAGTCTTCTGATGTTGCTACTTTCTTGTAGACAACCGTGTCATCTGCAAATAGCCTCACGGAGCTACCGATGTTGTCAACTAAGTCATTTATGTATATTGTAAACAATAAAGGTCCTATCACGCTTCCCTGCGGTACTCCCGAAATTACCTCTACATCTGCAGATTTTGAACCGTTAAGAATGACATGTTGTGTTCTTTCTTCTAGGAAATCCTGAATCCAATCACAAACCTGGTCCGATATTCCGTAAGCTCGTATTTTTTTTCACTAAACGTAAGTGCGGAACCGTATCAAATGCCTTCCTGAAGTCCAGGAATACGGCATCAATCTGCTCGCCAGTGTCTACGGCACTGTGAATTTCTTGGGCAAATAGGGCGAGCTGAGTTTCACATGATCTCTGTTTGCGGAATCCATGTTGGTTATGATGAAGGAGATTTGTATTATCTAAGAACGTCATAATACGAGAACACAAAACATGTTCCATTATTCTACAACAGATTGATGTAAGCGAAATAGGCCTATAATTATTCGCATCTGATCTATGACCCTTCTTGAAAATGGGAACGACCTGCGCTTTCTTCCAGTCGCTAGGTACTTTACGTTCTTCCAGCGATCTACGATAAATTGCTGATAGAAAGGGGGCAAGTTCTTTAGCATAATCACTGTAGAATCTTAAGGGTATCTCGTCTGGTCCGGATGCTTTTCCGCTACTAAGTGATAGCAGTTGTTTTTCAATTCCGATATCGTTTATTTCAATATTTTCCATTTTGGCGTCCGTGCGACGGCTGAAGTCAGGGACCGTGTTACGATTTTCCGCAGTGAAACAGTTTCGGAACACTGAATTCAGTATTTCTGCCTTTCTTCGGTCGTCCTCTGTTTCGGTGCCATCGTGGTCAACGAGTGACTGAATAGGGGATTTAGATCCGCTTACCGATTGTACATATGACCAAAACTTTTTAGGGTTCTTGTTTAGATTGTTTGCCAATGTTTTATGTTCGAATTCGTTGAATGCTTCTCTCATTGCTCTCTTTACGCTCTTTTTCGCTTCGTTCAGCTTTTCCTTATCAGCTATGATTCGACTACTCTTAAACCTATGATGAAGCTTTCTTTGTTTCCGTAGTACGTTTCGTACATGATTGTTATACCACGGTGGATCTTTCCCCTCGCTTTGGACCTTAGTCGGTACGAACTTATCTAAGGCGTACTGGACGATGTTTCTGAATTTTTTCCATTTTTGTTCCACATCCTCTTCCTCAGAAATGAACGTTTGATGGTGGTCACTCAGATATTCTGCGATTTGTGCCCTATCACTCTTGTTAAGCAAATATATTTTCCTTCCTTTCTTGGCATTTCTTATTACACTTGTAGTCATTGATGCAACCACTGACTTATGATCACTGATACCCTCTTCTACATTCACGGAGTCGAAAAGTTCCGGTCTATTTGTTGCTATGAGGTCTAAAACGTTAGCTTCACGAGTTGGTTCTCTAACTATCTGCTCGAAGTAATTCTCGGACAAGGCAGTCAGGATAATGTCACAAGAGTCTCTGTCCCTGGCTCCAGTTCTGATTGTGTGACTATCCCATTCTATACCTGGTAGATTGAAGTCTCCCCCTATTACAATAGTATGATCACGAAACTTCTTCACGACGTTCTGCAGGTTCTCTCTGAGGCGCTCAACTACTACGGTTGCAAATGCAGGTGGTCTATAGAAGCATCCGACTATCATATCTGACCCACCTTTGATACTTAACTTAACCCAGATTATTTCACATTCGCATTCGCTAATAACTTCACTGGATATTATTGAATTCTTTACTGCTATAAATACTCCTCCACCATTGGCGTTTATCCTATCCTTGCGGTATATATTCCATTCTGTGTCTAGGATTTCGTTACTGTTCACTTCCGGTTTTAACCAACTTTCCGTTCCTAATACTATATGCGCACTATTTCCTTCAATAAGAGATACTAATTCAGGAACCTTGCCCTGGATACTCCTGCAGTTTACCAATATTAGGTTAACTTTTCCTGTTTTTGGTCTCTGAGGACGGACGTTCTTTATCAACGATGATAATGTCCTCTCTGGTAAGCCGTCAGGTATTTTATCGTTTCGCCCAAGGGGGGGGTCCCTCTAACCTAAAAAAACCCCCGTGTGCACGCCACACGTACTCTACTACCCTAGTAGCTGCTTCCGGTGTGTAGTGCACGCCTGACCTGTCTAGGGGGGCCCTACAGTTCTCCACCCAATAACGGAGGTCGATGAATTTGCAACCATTATAGTCGCAGAGTCGTCTGAGCCTCTGGTTTAGACCCTCCACACGGCTCCAAACCAGAGGACCGCGATCAACTCTGGGCACTATGCTGCAGATATTAAGCTCAGCTTGCACTCCGCGTGCGATGCTGGTTGTCTTCACCAAATCAGCCAGCCCCCGGAAGGAACCAAGGATGGCCTCAGAACCCAAGCGGCAGGCGTCATTCGTTCCGACATGTGCTACTATCTGCAGCCGGTCACACCCAGTGCATTCAATAGCTGCCGGAAGGGCCTCCTCCACATTACGGACGAGACCCCCCGGCAAGCACACCGAGTGCACACTGGCATTCTTCCCCGACCTACCCGCTATTTTCCTGAGGGGCTCCATAACCCGCCTAACGTTGGAGCTCCCTATAACTAATAGGCCCGCCCTCTGTGACTGTCGGGACCTTGCCGGAGAATCGGCCACTGGCCCAACAGGCGAGGCATCCTGTGGTGGCTCAGAAACGATGTCATCACCACTAGGAAGCACCCCGTACCTGTTGGAAAGGGGTAAGGCAGCTGCCACGCGGCCAGATCCCACCTTCGCCTTTCGGCCAGGCACGCGCGAGCCCACCACTGTCCGCCATTCACCCTGGAGTGATGGCTGACCGGTAAGATGCTCACTGCCGGAAGACGCAGCGACATCAGGGGTTCCATGTGATTCCAAGGCCACCGAAGTAGGCATAGGTCTCACCACAGTTGCCCCAACGCCACTACGAGCCGACGCCTGCGCCTCGAGCTCGATGAGCCTAACAGACAAAGCCTCCACCTGCCCCCGAAGAGTGGCCAATTCTCCTTGCGTCCGCTCACAACAACCACAGTCCCTACACATGACTATGTTTACCCTACTCTATACGGTGACAAATTCCCAAGATAATCTTCTGATGAGCTACTCTGATAATCAAGAAACACTCACTGAAATACGAGACGCGAAAACTACGCTAGGTTTTCCCAGAAAAACTATTTAAAAGCTAAGCGCAGCAAATAAGTACAAAAACGCTTTATACAAACAGTACTCGCTGCTGCTGGTGCTCTCGCTCTGGCTGTCACAAGACAACTGCTGATTCAAGTGACTAGTGGCTAACGGCCGCGAAACAAACAAAAGACGGTTTTAGGGCGCTTTCTGTTCTAAACGATCAAGAAAACACTAAGAAATCTAACACGAAAACTACGTAAAGTTTTATCAAGAAATGTTAGTTACTATGCAGAGCAGATAAACACAAATAGAATCCCTTCCTTAGTGGAAGGTCGTAAACAAAATGCAAAATAAACGCTTTATACAAACAGTAGTCGCTGCTGCTGGTGCTCTCGCTCTGGCTGTCACAAGACAACTGCTGATTCAAGTGACTAGTGGCTAACGGCCGCGAAACAAACAGACGGTTTTAGGGCGCTTTCTGTTCTAAACGATCAAGAAAACACTAAGAAATCTAACACGAAAACTACGTAAAGTTTTATCAAGGACTGTTAGTTACTATGCAGAGCAGATAAACACAAATAGAATCCCTTCCTTAGTGGAAGGTCGTAAACAAAATGCAAAATAAACGCTTTATACAAACAGTACTCGCTGCTGCTGGTGCTCTCGCTCTGGCTGTCACAAGACAACTGCTGATTCAAGTGACTAGTGGCTAACGGCCGCGAAACAAACAAAAGACGGTTTTAGGGCGCTTTCTGTTCTAAACGATCAAGAAAACACTAAGAAATCTAACACGAAAACTACGTAAAGTTTTATCAAGAACTGTTAGTTACTATGCAGAGCAGATAAACACAAATAGAATCCCTTCCTTAGTGGAAGGTCGTAAACAAAATGCAAAATAAACGCTTTATACAAACAGTACTCGCTGCTGCTGGTGCTCTCGCTCTGGCTGTCACAAGACAACATATGCTGTAAATTTTGGATAATCAGCATAATATTTTTTAAGCTAATGAAATATTTTCTAACAGATTTTCTATTCTGTTTGTTCATCATCATTGATTCTTTAACATTTTCAATTGGCAATTTTAACTACATTTTTTGTATTAAAGCATATTGATTACAAGATTTTAATTCATCTTGCAGAAATGAATAATCATCTAAAATTGTAGCAAAATACTTTCCTACTTCAAGGAAAAATTCCTCTCTCTGTCAAAAACTTCTGTCTTTCATGAAGGCGTAAAATCTATATTATCATAAGAGGACAAATTTATGCCCCTTTGTAAATCTTCACAAATAAAATACAAAATAGGAATTCTAAAGAAAAATATCTCTCTTCAAATAAAAGAATCCAGATACCTTCATACCAAGAACCTAAATTTAGTTAATAATTGTTTGGATTAATAACTTTTAATATACTCATCATACGTATTTCTGAACCAGTGACAACTGCATTAGATGTATGTGAAAAAGCTGCCATATATTAAAAGTAATTTTTTTTATTTTTATATTTTTTAATAAAAATTGTGGTTTTTCTTATTTTTATTTAAGTGTTCGTTATATTCTAATGCTGACTTTTCGCTACTAAAATTATTAATTGGTATTTTTTATATGTTGTCAAAAATTTTATACCTTGAAAATATTTGTTATTGCAAGTGGCTAAGGTTTCAGCGCCTTGGAAACATTCTTAAATGAAATGTAAAATCTCATTAGTGACTAATATTCTTTTGTTTAAGATCTCCAGAGATTAAACTTCTAATCTCCAGATTTCGATATATAAAAGAATGTATATGTATAAATGAATGTATATGTATAAAAGAATGTATATATAGCTTAATATTTTCTTCAATTTCCTAGAACCTGCCATCACAGATCCTGAAATACCATACTTCCCAAAATACAAAATTTCCACAGGCATAATTGGATTCCTCTGTAAAAATAATATCTTTTAATTTATTTAAATTTTTCAAATGTGTTACTTCAGAATTCTAGACTTAATATCCTTTAATGATCCAGTAAGTGAGACGCCACTAGCTGAAATTCCATAATGAACAGTGTTTAAAATATCATTTGTGAACAACATATTTTTATAACATTCCACAGGTCAATAATTTGACCACTGAAAATTAAAAAAAACTATGTTAAATTATATATTGGAGGTTATGGGTGTGGCATTTTCCCACATTTGAATTATTATTAATATATATCAATGCAGATGATTAAAGATGTACATACTTTTATACATATTTTATAAAAGTTATTTCTTAATAAATGGTGAGTATTAAGCGTCAAAAAGGAATTGGAATCTAGAGAAAAACAATTAGGACTTAAAGGTTATTCGAAACTAAGAAAACATCAGCTTATTGAACTTATTAAGAATAATATTAACAATGAACGGAATAATAACAATAGTGAAGTGAAAGTTATACTATAAATCAATTAAAAATTATATCAAAAGAAGTAGGAATTAAAGGAGATTTTAATGTTTTAGAGAAAAAAGTATGCTGTTGCTAAAACGTTAAAAACACTTTTCTTGGATTATTTGGTAAGCTTACACTGCTCATCTTTTCCACTATTTCGCACATATTTTCCGTGTTTGGGTTACGAAATTCATAACCTAACATCAAAACCTTTTTGTGACAGAGTACAAATAAAGTGTGCATTTAGACGAATTACACCTGAAGATGCACCCACAGGTTCCGGAATGCATCGTGAATAAAACACGAAAAGTTGTGTGTTTTTAGCTCGAGCGAACGCCATAACATCCAAACCCATCAAAAATTAATGCAAAGTACATCTAGTTACAAAAGGAGATAAAAATTCGATTCATGTCTTTCTAAGAGAAAGTCTCCGCTCTTTCCCATCCTATATGTAAGCGTTGACCAGATGTGGTTTAAATTTATAAAAAAAATAGTATCGACGGCAAATGAGAAATATATACCAGATAATTGCCTATAGTACACAAAACGGTTCAAAACACTGTTGCAGAAGCGACGAAAGAACCTTACCAAATATAAAAGGCCGCAAATTCCCCAAGAATGGCGAAGTTTTACACAAGCTCGAAATTTAGTTCGAGCTTCAAAGCAAAATGTTTTTAATAGTTTTCGCAACGAAACTGTGTCTCGGAATCTAGTAGAAAACCCAGAGAGATTCTGGTCGCACGTAAAGCATGCTAGCGGCAAGAGATAATTAATAGCTTCACTGTACAATAACAACACTGATGTTATTGATAACAGTGCTACTAAAAACACCATTCCCGAAATTCCTCCCAAAAGAAGACGAAGTAAATACTCCAGTTTGGATTCTAGATTAACTGCCAACACGAGAACCTTAGAAGTAGATATCCTCGGTGTAGCGAAGTGGCTTAAATCACTCAGTGAAGAGAAGGCCTCCTGCCCATATTGTACACTAGTCAGGCCCCTTCCAGAGTGTGCTGATACAACAGCTTCACACATAGCAGTCACATACAACGGCTCGCTCGTCGATAGATCTGTTCAAATTTCCACGAAGTCACACCAATATCCAAGAAAACAAATAAGAGTAATACGCTGAATTACTGGCTCATATCATTAACGCGAATTGCAGTAAGATTTTGGAACATATAATGTGTTCGGATATTATGAATGGCCTCAAAGAAAACGATTTATTGGAAAATAGCCAACAGGGATTCAGAAAATAGTTTTCTTGTGAATCACAACTAGCTCTTAATTCTCATGAAGTGATGAGTGCTGTCAACAAAGAACGCCAAATTGATTCCATATTTTTAGATTTCCATATGGCTTTTGACACTGTTCCTAACAAGCGACTTCTCATTAAACTGCATGCCTAAGGAGTATCGCCCCAGTTCTATGACTGAGTTGATGATTTCCTGTCATAAAGGTGACAGCTCGTAATAACTGACCAAAAGTCATCGAGTAAAACAGAACTAATACCTGGCATCCCCCAAGGAAGTGTCTGTTGTTCCCGATTTACATAAACGGTTTAGAAGCCAATCTGAACAGACCTCATAGATTGTTGTGGATGATACTGTCATTTACCATCCTGTAATGTCATCAGATGATCAAAACAAATTGTAATATGATTTACTGAAGATAACTATATGGTCTAAAAATCTGCAATTTACTCAAAGTAATGAACCATGGACCTTGTCGTTGGTGGGGAGGCTTTCGTGCCTCAGTGATACAGATGGCCGTACCGTAGGTGCAACCACAATGGAGGGGTATCTGTTGAGAGGCCAGACAAACTTGTGGTTCCTGAAGAGTGGCAGCAGCCTTTTCAGTTGTTGCAGGGGCAACAGTCTGGATGATGGACTTGTAACACTAACAAAAACGGCCTTGCTGTGCTGGTACTGTGAACGGCTGAAAGCTAGGGGAAACTACAGCTGTACGTTTTCCCGAGGGCATGCAGCTTTACTGTATGGTTAAATGATGGCGTCCTCTTGGGTAAAATATTCCGGAGGTAAAATAGTCGCCCATTCGAATCTCCGGGCGGGGACTGCTCAAGAGGACATCGTTATCAGGAGAAAGGAAACTGGTGTTCTACAGATCGGAGCATGGAATGTCAGATCCGTTAATCAGGCAGGTAGGTTAGAAAATTTAAAAAGGGAAATGCGTAGGTTAAAGTTAGATATAGTGGGAATTAGTGAAGTTCGGTGGCAGGAGGAACAAGACTATTGGGCTGGTGAATACAGGGTTATAAATACAAAATCAAATAGGGGTATTGCAGGAGTAGGTTTAATAATGAATAAAAAAATAGGAGTGCAAGTAAGCTACTACAAACAGCATAGTGAATGCATTATTGTGGCAAAGATAGACACGAAGCCCATGCCAGCTACAGTAGTACAAGTTTATATGCCAACTAATTCTGCAGATGATGAAGAAATTGATAAAATGTATGATGAGATAAAAGAAATTATTCAGGTAGTGAAGGGAGACGAAAATTTAATAGTAATGGGTGACTGGAATTCGACAGTAGGAAAAGGGAGAGAAGGAAACATAGTAGATGAATATGGATTGGGGGTAAGAAATGAAAGAGGAAGCCATCTGGTAGGATTTTGCACAGAGCATAACTTAATCATAGCTAACACTTGGTTCAAGAATCGTGAAAGAAGGTTGTATACATGGAAAAATCCTGGAGATACTAAAAGGTATCAGATAGATTATATAATGGTAAGACAGAGATTTAGGAACCAGGTTTTAAATTGTAAGACATTTCTAGGGGCAGATGTGGACTCTGACCATAATCTATTGGGTATGAACTGTAGATTAAAACTGAAGAAACTGCAAAAAGGTGGGAATTTAAGGAGATGGGACCTGGATAAACTGACTAAACCAGAGGTTGTACATAGTTTCACGGAGAGCATAAGGGAACAATTGACAGGAATGGGGGAAAGAAATACACTAGAAGAAGAATGGGTAGCTCTGAGGGAGGAAGTAGTGAAGGCAAATGAGGTTAAAGTAGGTAAAAAGTCGAGGGCTAGTAGAAATCCTTGGGTAACAGAAGAAATATTGAATAAAGGAGAAAATACAAAAATGCAGTAAATGAAGCAGCCAAAAAGGAATACAAACTTCTCAAAAATGAGATCGACAGGAAGTGCAAAATGGCTAAGCAGGGATGGCTAGAGGACAAATGTAAAGATGTGGAGGCATATATCACCAGGGGTAAGATAGATACTGCCTACAGGAAAATTAAAGAGACCTTTGGAGAAAAGAGAACCACTTGCATGAATATCAAGAGCTCAGATGGAAACCCAGTTCTAAGCAAAGAAGGGAAAGCAGAAAAGTGGAAGGAGTATGTAGAGGGTCTATACAAGGGTGATGTACTTGAGGACAATATTATGGAAATGAAAGAGGATGTAGATGAAATGGAAGATACGATACTGCATGAAGAGTTTGACAGAGCACTGAAAGACCTGAGTCGAAACAAGGCCCTGGGAGTAGATAACATTCCATTAGAACTACTAACGGCCTTGGGAGAACCAGTCCTGACGAAACTCTACCATCTGGTGAGCAAGATGTATGAGACAGGCGAAATACCCTCAGACTTCAAGAAGAATATAATAATTCCAATCCCACAGAAAGCAGGTCTTGACAGATGTGAAAATTACCCAACTATCAATTTAATAAATCACCCCTGCAAAATACTAACGCGAATTCTTTGCAGACGAATGGAAAAACTGGTAGTAGCCGACCTCAGGGAAGATCAGTTTGGATTCCGTAGAAATGTTGGAACACGTGAGGCAATACTGACCCTACGACTTATCTTTCAAGAAAGATTAAAGAAAGGCAAACCTACGTTTCTAGCATTTGTAGACTTAGAGAAAGCTTTTGACAATGTTGACTGGAATACTCTCTTTCAAATTCTGAAAGTGGCAAAGGTAAAATACAGGGAGCAAAAGGCTAATTACAATTTGTACAGAACCAGAAGGCAGTTCTAAGAGTCGAGGAACATGAAAGGTAAGCAGTGTTTGGTAAGGGAGTGAGACGGGGTTGTAGCCTCTCCCCAGTGTTATTCAATCTGTATATTGAGCAAGCAGTGAAGGAAACAAAGGAGAAATTCGGAGTAGGTATTAAAATCCATGGAGAAGAAATAAAAACTTTGAGGTTCGCCGATGATATTGTAATTCTGTCAGAGACAGCTAAGGACTTGGAAGAGCAGTTGAACGGAATGGACAGTGTCTTGAAAGGAGGATATAAGATGAACATCAACAAAAGCAAAACGAGGATAATGGAATGTAGTCGAGTTAACTCGGGTGATGCTGAGGGAATTAGGATAGGAAATGAGACACTTAAAGTAGTAAAGGAGTTTTGCTATTTGGGGAGCAACTGATGATGGTCGAAGTAGAGAGGATATAACATGTAGACCGGCAATTGCAAGGAAAGCGTTTCTGAAGAAGAGAAATTTGTTAACATCGAGCATAGATTTAAGTGTCAGGAAGTCGTTTCTGAAAGTATTTGTATGGAGTGTAGCCATGTATGGAAGTGAAAGATGGACGACAAATAGTTTAGATAAGAAGAGAATAGAAGCTTTCGAAATGTGGTGCTACAGAAGAATGCTGAAGATTAGATGGGTAGATCACATAACTAACGAGGAGGTACTGAATAGAATTGGGGAGAAGAGGAGTTTGTGGCACAGCTTGACAAGAAGAAGGGACCAGTTGGTAGGACATGTTCTGTGGCATCAAGGGATCACAAATTTAGCATTGGAGGGCAGCGTGGAGGGTAAAAATCGTAGAGGGAGACCAAGAGATGAATACACTAAGCAGATCCAGAAGGATGTAGATTGCACTAAGTACTGGGAGATGAAGAAGCTTGCACAGGATAGAGTAGCATGGAGAGCTGCATCAAACCAGTCTCAGGACTGAAGACAACAACAGCAACAACAACAACAACAACAATGAAAAGTGTGAAGTCTCCACGATAGAACTAAAACGAATATGCTAAAGTTCAGTTATACAATAAATGACACAAAGCTAAAGTATGTAAATTCAATTAAATGCATAGTAATTACAATCACGAAATACTTCAGTTGCAGTGATCACATAGATAATGTTTTGGGTGAAACTAACCAAGGACTGTGATTTATTGCAGACCATTTAGAAAATGTAACAGATCTACTAAAGAGACTGCTTGCACTATACTTGTCCGCTCTCTTCTGGAGCATTGGTGTGCAGTGTGACGGAGGACAAGGAATAAGTTTAGAGAAGGGCAACACCCTTCTGCATTACCGCCAAATGATGGAGAGGGTGCCATGGGTATGACATACCAATTGGGGTGGCAGTCGTTAAAACAAAGGTGGTTTTCGCTGTGGCAGGACAATCTCATGGAATTTCAATCACCAACTTTCCGCTCCGATTGCAAAAATATTGTGTTGGCACCGACCTGCATTGGGAGGAATGATCATCACGATGAAACGAGAGAAATGAGAGCTCGCACAGAAGGATTTAAGTGTTCGTTTTTCCCCGCGCGCTGTGTGGAGTGGAATGTTAGAGAAGTAGCTTGAAGGTGGCTTGATGAACCCTCTGCCAGGCATTCGGGTATTTCCATACACAATGCGTCGCAATTCTACATAAGGTAACTTCTTCCCACAAGGGCCACTTATGTTTACGACCACTAAAAACGTATACAGCATATGAGAGGCAGTTTAAGAAGTTCATTGAGGTAAATTGTCCTACATACATTTTACTGTTGATTTCTTGACATTATCAGTTATTAAATACTAAGCAAAGTATTGACTTACTACGAACCTTTCCATTCATTTTTTAAAACTGCTGTCATCTTTGATTACTACTTGCAAAATACGTATTTGAAACTACAGTGGCTTTGTAATTACAGTAGTTCACATGCTACATAATCATCCTCATTATGTCTGTTTTTTCTAATACTTGTACACTTCATCTTCATCACTAATCATCTCCATGTTACTAATTATATATATATATATATATATATATATATATATATATATATATATATATATATATATATATATATAAGAACCACTTTCATCTGTTTTGCTGCTGTCCACTTGAGATAACAGTGGCATATCAATGCAATACAAGTATGCTTAGTAGCATTATGACACTAAGGTTACAAAAGTCAATGGACACCGAAGTGCACAATAAAGATGGTGGTAGCATTGGTACACATGGTTCAAAAGGGCAGTCCATTGAGAGAGATGTCGTTTCTGCTCAGGCGATTCACGTGAAAAGGTTTCAGACGCGTTTATAGCCCCGCGGCGAGAATTAACAGACTTGAATGCGGAATACTAGTTGGAGCTAAATGCACGAGACGTTCCGTTTCGGAAATCCTTAGGTAATTAAAAATTCTGAGATCCACAGTGTCAAGAGTGTGCTGAGAATACCAAATTTCAACCATTACCTCTCACCATGGATAATTCAGTGGCCGACAGCCTTCACGTAACGACCGACAGCCGCGGCGTTCACGTACGGCCGTCAGTGCTAACAGACAAGCATCACTGCAGAAATCGATATGGGAACGTACGACGACCGTGTTCGTTAGGTCAGTGCAGCGAAATGTGGTGTTAATGAGCTACAGCAGCAGATGAGATGTGGACTGGCCTTGCTAACAGCACGACACTACCTGCACCTGGGCTCGTGACTGTATCAGTCAGACGCTAGACGACTGCAGAAACTGTGCCATGTCAGATGAGTTCCAATTTTAATTGGTAAGAGCTGATGGTAGGGGTCGAGTGAGGTGCACATCCCATGAAGCTGTGGACCCAAGTTTCAACAAGGCACTGTGCAAACTGGTTGTGGCTCCATATTGGTGTGGGCTGTGTTTATGTGGAATGTACTGGATCCTCTAGTTCAACTGAACAGATCATTGATTCGAAATGGTTATGTCCTGCTACTTGGAGATCATTTACAGCCATTCATGGACTGTATTTTCTCAAACAACGATGGAATGCTTTGGATGACAATGCACAATGTCACTGGCCTACAAATGTTCGGCATTGGTTTTGAGAACACACTGGACGATTCATGTGAATGATTTGACCACCCAGATCGCCCAACATGAATCCCATCGAACCTTATGGGATATAATCGAGAGGTCAGTCGGTGCACAAAATCCTGCACCAGCAACCCTTTCACAGATAAGGACTGTACTGGCGTAAGCTGGCCCCAGCACAGCAGGCAGCAAAGAGGTGGTGAGAACATAAATAGAGCACAAAGACAGACTCACAAGTAAAGGGCCGCCAACGTCCTCTCGGCCGCCAGTATAGAGATCACCGCCATGGACCAGAGAGCGCCCAGCCAGTCAGTTCCAGTCAGTCATCCAGGGAGTCAATGAGTCGAGTCATCGGTCTCATTGGACTAATGCTTATTAGGCAGACGTGCTAACCATTACACCTCCAAGCCATTGTGGCAAAAACAACTGCATGGACTACCATAGTCCAGTGCTATCCCTAACACAAACTTCAATTCACGCCTGTAGCCTATTTCCCCCTTCTTAAATCGTCAGTGTTGCCAAGGTCCTGTGACATTGGAACAGCAACCCAGCTTTGTATGTAATGAGGAAATCCTGCCTGCACCTGAGATGTAGGTGATCTATTGATATGAGTTATTCTGAAGGCATGAATCGAAGTTTCTGTTAGGGAGGGCAATGAACTAGGGTAGTCTATACAGTTGTTTTAGCCACAGTGCTGCGTTGCTGCAGTGGTTAGCATATCTGCTTAGTAAACTAAGCAATGGGTTCAAATACTGGCCTTGGCACAAATTTTGATTCATTTCTTCAGCTTCTGTCATTGTCGAAGATAAAGTTGAGACTCATATCCCTCCAGAAAATATAATTCCGCCAGATGAATTCATTACGTTTCTCTGTGGTGTTCACACATCTGTTAACAGTCAGTATGTAACTATGTACACAAATATGTGATTTGTTCATCACACAGAAACTGATTCAATCTCTGTCATAATGAAAATAACTGGAAAAGTGACGTTCAGGAAATACTGTAACAACATTATCTAATTATAACGAAAAACCATTCTTGTGACTTTAACGGTTCATATTGCGAAGCTGTTGCAACTGATAGTGTTTATTTATATTATGTTGCTACATCCAGCAACTGTGTGTTCCCTTTGATAAAGAAACACGAAGATAACATGAATAATTCTGTTGGTTTCAGCCACGAAAAATCAAGACATTCTTCGGTGGGTTGAGGTGAAGATTGTCCCCAATTCTCTTTGCGAAGAGCACTATGAACCAAAGCGCATTACTTCAAGTATCTTGTGTGCCACAAACAATTCTTCTGGACTTTGCCATGTGAGTAGAATGTGTGGTGCATATTGACCACTTACTCCATAGCTACTGTTTATTCTGCGGTTTTTCAGACTCTGTATTACATGTAAAAACGTTCATTCTCTTTACGAAGCAAACTTAACTTGTAATTAGATAACATCCTAACAAATCATTTTTTCGAATTAAGAAGATAGTCAGATAAAAAATGAAACTTCTTTCCTAATTAATCACTTGATCTCAAATTTTACACATACAATTTCTGCACATTGCTAAGCATAACTACAGAGCTATAAATCGATCCATCCAACAGTTGGTGAGATATTATTATTCTATTTTGCAGGGTTTTTTGAAAGACTTCTTTATTATATAAATTTAGTTTAATATGCTTGAAACATTGACAACTCTATTCAATAATATAGAAGCTTTGGTGCAAGCCTTTTTGGATTCTTTTACAGTGACCTTAAAATTAGTTTTCAAAGTTCTGTGTCTTTTTGTTGAAACAATCTTGCATATCAGTGTTTTCTTATATAAATATTCTTTGCAATTGTACTCAAGAATATTAGCAGTGATATTAAGAGTTTTCTCTAAAAATAGCATCCAGTTTGGGGAATACGAAAAATTTATGTTTGAATGTTCGATTTCACATATTAGAGATAAGCACAGTCGAAGTTACACAACATGAACACTCCCCAGCCCATGCTTTAAAATCCACCAGGGCTGTCAGTTGTTCTTTCTGGTCTCTCCTGAGCTTCCCCAGCCTGTATGGCCGTCATTCTGGATGCAAATTCTGGGCACCAGTCGGCCTTTTGCTTCCTCTTCGCTCATCTATAACTTTGCACTTTCACGTCCTTATTGCTGACAGGGAGTGGTTTCTGCTGTTCATGTTGCTTCTGTCAGACAGCACCCTCGACTGAAGTGTGAAACAGCTTCTGTCACCACTAGTTCTGCATTTATTTTGGATACAAATGCGTCCTTTGGCTACTTTAATCGAATTATACTATGTGGATACTCACTTGCATTCAGAGTCTTTCCAGCAGTACATGTGGAGAGAACTGTATCAGAGGCCAGCGTCTGATAAACAGACATCATTCTAACAACAGCAGATAGGCTCAGAGCGGTATGGATAGTGGTTTTATGTGATTCTGCTTGTTCTCTTTTGGCAAGGGCACACGTAAAGAAATACCAAGAATCCTCACCTTTTGGACACTTAACGTGTTGCAGCTTTTTATCAGTGCTCATGCAGTGGTACATTGTTGCATAGATTGCACTCTTCATTGACACAGTATTATGGGGCGGTGGGTTGATTAACATATTAATAATCATAAGTCATAGTGGGAAACTGTAATTGTTGTAAATATTGTTCACTGTCTTTTACGAGGGCCTGGCAACTATTTCTGTGGCCAGCCAGAAAGCAGTGGAGAACATATTGACTATAGTTCCCAGACTGCAATTGCATGTTCTTGTCCAGCCCCCTGAAAGAAAAGTTTCTATTCTCTATTTGCTCAGTGGGATCAGGACTATGATTACAAATGACAATTTTGAGTTCTAATTGATGCACATATTTGGTAAAGTCTCACATGCAAAACATTTTAATATTCATTATGTTTATACTGACAGGAAATATCTTTATCCTAAACAGCACTATGAGCAGTTCACAGGCAGTCTGTACAGTAAGTTCCTACTGAATTGCCTTTCACCCTGACTATTGATAATCAAAATAAATGCTCGCCACGAAAGTGGAAAAGAATTGTCATCATTTGCCACCTGCATTTGTTATCATTTTAGGCGACACACTAATAGCTACTTATGCGAAATCTAAGCGATCCAGAACGGTGTACAGTCCTCGTGAGTTCACTTTCTTATTACTATTGGAAATAAGCGTTTTGTAACAGCCTGTCTCTGACGTCATCCGAGGCAGCGCGCACTCCAGCGTTTGACTGACGGGTATCTTATGGTTGCTGAGTGTGAAGTGAAGCTTACTCTTGCCTCTCGGGCTGAATTTATATACGTGGCGCAGCAGACGCCGGCAGCGGACGCCCAAAGGAACACCTGCTGTCATCCGCCCTATGCCCACGGTAGCAGTCTCTTGTCACACACACAACATTTAATAACAATGTTATGAATCAACTTAGAATCTTTGTAATTTCTGTATGAATGTAGGTAAGCAGGTTAAAACCACAGAAGAAGTTTTTGCTTGCCTGCCTTAAAACTTTGCCTTCTAGAATTTTTACAATGGAACTGACAGTAGATCATGACCGCTGAACTACAACTTCAAGAACCTTGTATAGGTTATTAACATCAAAGTCCAGAAACTTGTTATAGCTTTATGTATTTAAGAGATATTTTCTCATGCTGTAACCAAAACTTTCTAGCATTAATAGAACAGATACTTAATCTACTACATATCAGGACGTTTTGTTTTCAGTAAATTACTCTAAAACTATTTGAGGTAGCTTAATGGCGTCACGTAGTTATTAATTTTATGTTGAATCGAAGTGTCATACAAATTTTCACATTTCTAAGTCTAATATTTAGCGCCTTCAATTGTTCTTAAAAACATGGATTCTGACCTAAATATTGCTTCAATCACGTTGAGACTTCTACCAGTCAATGTTGACATACATCTGCACATTATTATTATTAATATTTAGTGCCACTTATTTTTTTCTTAAAACGATGTATTTGGGTGAAATATTGACCTAATCAATCTTGTACTAGCCAATTTAAACATTATTACACTAAAGTATATGTTGACAAGGTATGAAAAAACATCTTAAACTTTTAATCTCAGTCTTAATTGAACAGGTGAAAACCGTAACTGTATAAGTGACATTTTTTGCAAAACTGAGTTAAGTGCACTTTCGACCGCGAAACAAGGGATACTTGTCAGTGGCACAAAGATTCAGGAGCCTACTGTTAACGTCTGCCATCTATCGGCATGTGGTATAACTATATTTATCGAATCACAATCGGTAGACAGTGTCAGGACGGTAAAAGCAGGAACATGGCGGACGCTCTAAGGAATTGCAAGTTAAGCTCTCAATTAGTGTCGAAATCTCGATTAGAAATAAGTAGTTCTGCCTTTCAAGGTATTCAGTGAAGTTCAGAAACGACTGATGAACATTTATCAGATGATGATTCAGTCACAGACGAAGATTATGTTCCTGTTCAAGGTAACTAAAGTTCAAGCATTTTGTGTAACATTTTAGTGGCTACGTAATGTTTTGTTTTGAAATTTTTAATGACTGTTGTGGCTTTTGGAAATGTCTTCAACTATTTTTTAGTATATAAGCACACATCATAGTAGCATAACAACTTCTTATTCTCACTAAAAATTATGTGAAGAAATACTGTCACAAAAATATTGTTGCTTGTACTGGTATGTCATTGAAATGCTTAACATGTTTGAGGTACGTTAGCATTCCTTTGACACAATTACATTCACTAAAACGATGAAATTATTTTGGGAATTTTATGTATGAAACTAATTTTTATGTAGATATTTGCTTATATCGATGCTTCAATGGCATATTTCCCTTTCTATCATCATTTCCGATGAAAATGAATATCATAGCAACCCAGAAAAAACCCTAACAATAAAAAAATCCATAACACAGTTGAAAAGTTGTACTTAGAAGCCCCTCATGAAGAAACTCGAGGAAACATTGTTTAAAAAAGAGTAAAAGGAATGTGGAGTCATGGAAAGTCAATAAAAGAACATGCCTAAGAAAACTGGGACAAGAATATACATCTACAACAGGAAAAATTATGCATGCAAGAGCTATCCAGCCATTTCAACATAATGAATGCATGACTTTCACAGAAGAAAGGCGAAGAACTATCCATGAAGAGTTTTGGAAAACTGGTTCTTGGCAACAACAAACGTTCTTCATAGTAACATATGTTTCAACTGACAAACCAAGATGTCCAAAACAAAACAGTAAGAAGTCAAAAACACAAAAGTACTGCCATTATCCTGGATGGTAATCATGTGTATAAGGATTTCTTCCTAAAGGCATTAACTATAAAAAATCGTTGGTTTACCACAGCTGCATTATCCAACCAAGAGTGGAAGGCCTATCTCCGTTTGATCAAGGTGGTAAACATGTTCCTGGAAATAAAGTACCAGAAGATCGCCTCAGTACCGTAAGGAACGACATAAAAGCTTTCCTCATTACACAAGACACTATTCTTGTAAACATAATCCTCACAGGAAATACCTTTCGCCAGAGTAATCTGTCTCAAAAATGTAAATGTTTTACACTAAGAAGTGTGAGGAAGAAAACATTTTGCCAGTGAAGGCCTGCATTTACTGTAAAGTGTTCAATTCAGAATGTTATCTACCATTTTATAAGCTCAGAAGTGACACCTGCAATACTCGTGACCGATTAGAAAATTTAATCAAACCAGAGGTAGATACCAGTAAAATTAATAATCTAAAGCTGGAGAAAGAGCTTTTTTACCTAAGGAAAGTTGAGCAAGCAGGAGCCACTCGGAAAGGAGATATACCGAAGTCAAAAGAAGGCTCAACACATGTACTTACTTTCGACCTTGAAAAAACATTGCCAACTCCAATGTTATTTACTACAAGTGACAGATTTGGACATTTAATCTTGTAATACATGACTGTAGAACAAATCATGCTTTCATATATATGAGCCATGAAAATACTGCCTCACTTGGAACTTCAGTAATTGACTCCTGCTTACTGAAGTATGTAAAATCATTGCCATCTGATATTAAACATGTTATTGCTTACAATGATAGTTGTGGTGGACAAAACAGAAATGAAATAATCGCCTGATTTTGGCTCTATATTGTTGATCATGCTTCTATTGAAACTGTTGATCGTAAGTTCCTCGTGCCTGGACATAGATACCTTGAAAATGATGCTGATTTTTCTCACATTGAGAGGAAGAAAAAGCAAACCCAGTTTATATTTGTGCTACAGGATTGGATAAAGCTTGTAGAGAATGCCAGGGTGACATTTCGTGTGAAAGAAATGATGAAAGATGATTTCCTATCTACAGAACCAATTTAAAACCTCTCATCAACAGAAAAATAGACACTGAGAATCAAAGGGTTAACTGACTGACACTGAGATGGGTGGAATACAGAAAAAGCTGAACCAAAAGCTTTCTTCTTCATCAAGGAGACATTGGATGAAGATATATAATTTCCAAAAGTAAATCTTGCACATCCATGGAGGTTTGAGAGAAAACCCGAACAACTTCCACTACTTCGACATGGACCAGTATATTTAAAGCAAGTAAAAATTGATGACTTGACGTCGTTGTTACTGTTTATTCCTCCAGTGTATGACAACTTCTGTAAGAGTCTAACAGCGATCCAGAGCTCACCAGAAAACCAACCAGGAGGTTGTGTTCGCCCTTGTGGTCGTCCTCATGGTCGTTGCATGGGTCAGCATCATCTTTCACACCTTCCACAGTATAATGGCTCTGAGCACTATGGGACTCAACTGCTGAGGTCATTAGTCCCCTAGAACTTAGAACTAGTTAAACCTAACTAACCTAAGGACATCACAAACATCCATGCCCGAGGCAGGATTCGAACCTGCGACCGTAGCGGTCTTGCGGTTCCAGACTGCAGCGCCTTTAACCGCACGGCCACTTCGACCGGCCTTCCACAGTATACCGCACAGCCAGGTAATGAAGATTGCTACCCTGACAACTGTGATAGTGATGAAGTAAACGAAAGTGAGTAACAGAAAAGAGTTTATTCCATAAAGGCATAGTGATACAAGTGACTTTTATGAAGACATTTTGAAACCATAATGGTACAAGTGAACTTTATGGATATTTTAAAGTATGATGCCTTACACCAAGGACCTTCAGATACTTATCATATATATGTCCCATAGGTGTAAAGCTTTGTACAAATCTTTTGTTTCATTTTGTATAATCTGCTACTTTATATAAAGACTGAAGTGTTTAAGGTCGTTTTTCTCACAATAAACTCTATGATACTCATACAATTATGATTTTCACCCACTCAATTATGGTTCAACACTCATGTGCTAACCACAGACACGTTATGGTGACGTGGCGCTTCTAGCAGTGAACTGGGGTAAGTCCCAGCACACTCGCTCGCCTCTGTAACTCTCAAATGATACAGCGCTTGTTTCGACACACCACCCCATTTAGTTTTCTAAAAAAAATTATTTTTGAACAAAATTAATTACTAGAAACAAGGGATGTTATTATAGCTGACCTCTTTTAAACGAAAATTGATTTTTAGCAAAATTCCTTAACACTACACATACAAAATAAACGTATATATATATATATATATATATATATATATATATATATATATATATATATATATATATATATATATATACAGAATTACATGACATAATGGACTTCTACAAAGCTTGTACATAAATTACATAGAGGCATGCAATAAAATTTTCGATACTTACAATTTTTTTCTTACATAAATGTTTCAGTTTTTGCCTGAAAGATAAACACAAAAGTTTTCACTATTCAGTACTCATATTGCATCACAATTGTAGGTATCAATGTGAGCTTCCGTATGACGCTTTCACTAAATCATTAGAAGTATGGGTGGGAATTCAGTCTTCCATTCTACTTTATTACGAAAAGGAAAGGGAATGATTCACTGAAGATCATGTCGTCCTTGCTTCCTTCTCCACTACAGCTTGTAGGCTGCCTTTCATGAAGCCTCCATGCTCCTGAGAAATGGATAACACAGGCTAAGCTTCTGTTCTGAGCTTAAACCTTAGTGAGGACAAAACATATTTTATATTCAGTTTTCTTGCACTAGTTCCAATAAATGAGAATTTACCAGAAGGAATATTGGCAACAAGCTACATCCGAAAAAACGAGACTTTCTACTTCATTATTCAGCCTAAATCACAAACTTTGCATTTATTTTTTCCTTTTTATTTAAGCATTGCCTTTTATGCACTAAAGTTCAGTTTATTTTTTTAAATAGTGACTTTTTGGGTTAGATTGCGATTTATTTTATTACTTTAGATTATGCTTTTAATTAGAAAATTGAGTATCCCTTATGTCTTACCCTTGTTTGGTTCAATTACCATATGGATTAGTAGGCTACAGAAGTCATTCGTTGGACAACTTAGTTTGCTTTGTTGTATACATCATTAGAAAGTGTTTTTATTGTAATATAGCAATACTTTATGATCTACATTTCTTAACACATTTGTTGGATTTTGTTAACTGACCATTTGCCTTAAGCAAAATTAAGCATTTCACAGAACTTTTTATAAGACATGAGGGAAATTACTCATCAATTTTCCACCATTTAACCATATATGTCAGTGTAGTGACTTCATTTCTCCTGTTTCTCCCCATTTTCTTTTATACATATACTCTGATGCTTCTTCCTCCATTTTTACTTCATCAGCCTACTGACCTCATTATTTACTTACACATTTAGAGTGATCTTCACACCACTTCCACTCATCTCCTTTAATTAATATTAAAGCACTTCAGCTTGTCTCTAGGGGTACCACATTCGTACCATTTCTTACAATCAGACAACCTTATACCCAAATGAAAATTATTACTTTATGCAGAGTCTATTGGATCATATTTTAGAAATTCCCAACTTCAATAACTTCTCTAAATATAAAGTGTCTCTCTATTTTCGTAGTTACTAAGAATTTTTATGCATCTTACTTATTATTCATTTATTTTAGTTATGTTTCTACTATTATTGGTGCAGAAAAGTTACCCATTGTTATTTTACCTTTAGAATTTACTCCTGTGAACTACCTGTCACGCTCTTTTGTAAGTCATCAGTTGGGTATGGTGATTTTTGGGAATCACTCTTATTCACTAGGAAGACATTACAAATAGCTACATACAACATGAAGATATATGTTAGTAGTACAGTAGTATGTTCATGCTACCCCACTCTCCGTTCTTGCCAGATGTATCCAAGATGGCGGCGACAATTTCATCCAAGATGGCGGCCTGTAGACCTGGCAACAGCACATGATGTCATCCAAGATAGCGGCCGTGACATCATACAAGATAGTGGATTTTGGCAGGAAGTTTGAATTTTATCAGGAAGTTTGAATTTTGGCAGGAAGTTTGAATTTTGGTGGGAAGATAGGTCAATTGACCTACCTCCACTGACCTAACCCCCTCCCCTCCCCTACCCCAGAAAATGGCGAGAATTCCAAATTCCATCAGAACAATGCAACACACCTCTACTAACCCAAGAAAATGGCAGGAAAGAAGGGGCAGTTGGGCTACCTCCACTAACCTAAGTCATCCAACCACCACCTTGTCCTAGGAAATGCTGGGAAGAAAACTTGACCCATGCTGGAGATAAGTCATTATTTTGCATGCACTATTTATTGAAACAATTAGAAGCTGTACTACCATCAAGTGTAGTCACCAAAGGGTCTAGACTCCAACTGACCTAGTACACAGTACTGCCACCAGAGGGCACTGTCATACATTCCATGACATAATCCAAGATGGAGGTCTGGGGTGGGGGAAATGGCAGGAAACAGTGTGGTCACCATGGAGTCTTGAGTCCAACTGACCTAGTACACAGTACTGTCACCAGAGTGCACTGTCATCTATCCTGTGATGTAACCAAAGATGTCTGTCTGGTGGGGAAAATGACTCAGCCTGCACTGGGCTGCTGAAGAGAGGAAGGAGTGTACTTCATTTATTTTGGAACAATTTATTTAGGGGTTGGTTTTCAGTCCAACTAACTCAGCACACAGTACTGCCACCAGAGGGTGCTGTTGTCCCTTCCATGCCATAATCCAAGATGGCGGTCTAGGGGATGCGGAAGTGCACGTCAGCCAAAGAGAGTCCAGCTCACCATGGACGACCCACACGCCCCAGGAGGACTTGCGTGGTAGCAGCTCAACCACTATCAATATTCCCAGTGCAAACACTGGTCATATTGAATCTTCTCAAATTTCCGCAGAGTATACACGTGACACACCTGGTCCCAAAATCAACTGGGTATTAGTTCACTATTCACCTGGGGGACTGATGACCTTAGCTGTTTACTCCCCCTTAAACATCCCAACAACCACCACCACCACTATTCACCCTCCCAGGGGGAATGAGCCAAATCATCATAAGCTGGAAGCTTTCTCGAACTCTCTGAACTGGTGTACATAGAATGGGTAAGCCCCATCTCGGAACAAAGGCTTCTGCTGAGATGCTGTTTCTGCCGAAGTGGCCGCGCGGTTCTGGCGCTGCAGTCTGGAACCGCGAGACCGCTACGGTCGCAGGTTTTAATCCTGCCTCGGGCATGGATGTGTGTGATGTCCTTAGGTTAGTTAGGTTTAACTAGTTCTAAGTTCTAGGGGACTAATGACCTCAGCAGTTGAGTCCCACAGTGCTCAGAGCCATTTGAACCATTTTTTGAGATGCTGTTTCTGCCTCCAACCTGCTTGCTTGCTACTACGCTTTCTACAGCCATCTCCAGACTCACAAGAATGTTGGGAACCAGACACATATTCATCAGTGTAACTACAATTAAATATTACGATTATTTCTGCAGTCTCCGACGTTCAGTTACGTGTTGAAACAAACACGGGCCACGGTCGGCGAGCAGCATCTGCAGGAACATGTTTACGAAGACGACCGTGTTTGCGAATGTAGCTGTAGTGCACTGTTGTGGTTTGGTCTAGCTGTCGCAGTGTCCGCATGTAGCGCTTGCTGCTATTGTTATTCTGCATTCGTCTCCGCACGCAGACCAGCTGTAGTACACCGTGTTACCAGGCGTCTGTGATAGTGTAGTGTTGTAGGAACTGTGACCATGGTTTATTCGAACTCTGAAAAGGCGGAGAAGATACTCATCTATGGCGAGTGTCGACGAAATGCAGCTGAAGCCTGCAGGGTGTACGCCGAACGGTACCCGGACAGATAGCATCCAACGTGCCGCACATTGCAAAACATCTACCGCCAACTGTATGCAACAGGTATGGTCGTAGCACGCAAACGGGTCCGTAACAGGCCCGTCACAGGAGAAGCGGGTGCAGTTGGTGTGTTAGCTGCTGTTGCCATGAACCCACACATGACTTTAATCATTGAGTGCAATTCTGTCAATGGGCATTAACAGAGAATGCGCTGCAGTTCTACCTGTTTACCGATGAAGCGGGTTTCACAAACCACGCGGCAGTGAATCTACGGAACATGCATTACTGGTCCGTGGACAATCCTCGCTGGCTCAGACAGGTAGAGCGACAGCGACCGTGGACTGTAAATGTATTGTTCGGAATCATTGGCGACCACCTCACTGGTCCTTCATTGCAGGGGCCCAAACAGCTGCAACATACATCGCGTTTCTACAGAATGATCTGCCAACGTTGCTCGAAAACGTCCCACTGGAAACGCGTCGACGTATGTGGTATCAGCATGATGGTGCACCTGCACATTCCGCAATTAACACTAGGCTGACCCTTGACAGGAAGTTCGACGGGCGTTTCATAGGACGTGGAGGACGCATAAATTGGCCAGCCTGTTCTCCTGATTGTACACCTCTGGACTTCTTTCTGTGGAGTACGTTAAAGGGGAATGTGTACCGTGATGTGCCTACAACCGCAGAGGATATGAAACAACGTATTGTGGCAGCCTGCGGCGACATTACACCAGATGTACTGCGGCGTGTACGACATTCATTACGCCAGAAGTTGCAATTGTGTGCAGCAAATGATGGCCACCACATTGAACATGTATTGGCCTGACATGTCGGGACACACTCTATTCCACTCCGTAATTGAAAACGGAAATCACGGGTGCACGTGTACCTCAGCCCTCATGGTAATGTACATGTGCGTCAGTGAAAAAGACCAACAAAAAGGTGTTAGCATGTGGACGTAATGTGCTGTTCCAGTCTCTTCTGTACCTAAGGTCCATCACCGTTCCCTTTGGATTCCTACGTAATTCGGTGCTCTCCGATACACACGATAGAACAGCGGAGGAGTGGTACTCAAGCGTCAAGTTTAGGTTACAATCTCTCCGGACGTAACTAACATTTTACAATGCAACGAACGGCACTGATTACCTATTTGTTTATATGTTCAGATGTGCTAACAAAACTAACGGGGTTCCATTTAAAAAAAACGTAGGTTTGTGTTAAGAAACATACTTCCGTGCATTTTTGTATGCTTTGTATTAACCAATTACACTAGCCCCTCTCCTCACGTTCGGTCTGTGGAATCAATTCGTCAGTATTTGATGTGGTTTACGAAATATATCCAGCGGTAACGTTAGGTGACTCACCCTGTATACGGTGATTTGTCAGAGTGTATATTATGAGACCAACAGTGCGGTTACACTTCGCCGATGGTGCAACCTCATGATAAAATCACCAAATTTAGAAAGTGATTCGGCAAAGGAACATGGTATGAAGCCGGTATTTGCAACTCCTTCTCGCAGCTGCTAAATATTTCTCCAGTACTTGAAATGCATTCTGTCCCAATGCCACTTCAGGGGTTCAGGTGATATATTGACTGGGTTATAGGCAATGGTTGATTGAAAAGGATCACAAATAGTAAATAGTGTGCTGGTTGAGGTCATAAGAAATGTACACTAGCTTTTCAGATCTCTAGTGCTACACTTTCTGGTAGAAATGATGTCTATGATTTGGAAACAAGTCTTTCCATTCAACCATATACCTGCATTGTATCCGATGGAGAAGTCCTTTAATGATTACAGCCACTAGTGAATAATATTTCCAGCACTCTCATATCTCGCCGGCCGCGGTGGTCTAGCGGTTCTAGGCGCTCAGTCCGGAACCGCGCGACTGCTACGGTCGCAGGTTCGAATCCTGCCTCGGGCATGGATGTGTGTGATGTCCTTAGGTTAGTTAGGTTTGAGTAGTTCTAAGTTCTAGGGGACTGATGACCACAGATGTTAAGTCCCATAGTGCTCAGAGCCATTTTTGAACTCTCATACGTCAACTCAAATCACCTTTATCGAACCTATCTGCTACAGTAAAATTAGTCCCAAAGCCTCTTGCAGCTGCTGCCATTTCTGCAGCTTTGCGCATGTGATCGTTCCAATTTAAGTATGAACTGAATAGAAGTCGGAGAGAGCTGATCTACCGCCTTCTGCAAACCGTGTAGAAACAGAGTGATCTGAGTTAGTGCGACGGCCCCGTGTTTTGACCATTCGGTGGAAATGAGAACACGTTGTCGTAGCTCCGCTATCTATGTACAATGTGTAAGGTCAGCGTCAAACGAAGCCTCCTCCTGCTACGCGAGGTAGTAGAAAAAACACCGTGGAAACTGGAAGAAGGACGAGGGTTATGCTACAGCATTGTGGTGCGTCCCCAAACTATATACAGGTACTGCTGTCCAAAGCAGATCTGCGTCCCTCAGGCCGCATTCACGTCTATCACCCCAACATGCTACCATCATTATTCTAAGCCATCCAACAAATTACGAACTATAAAAGCTCCACTGACTTTATCCTATAGAGAACTAAATAAGATTTTTACTGCATCTCTCTCCTCCCATAAATCGAAAACAAACACCGTCTACATGCCAACAGCGAGCACGTGTGACAAGCCTATTGATCATATAGGTATTGATCCATTGCACAGACCAGCGCAAAGTTGTATCGCCTGTACTGTTGGTGGATGACCGTATTCCAAAAACTATACTGTAATTCGAAGAGGCCATCCGTGACCCTGTGTTGTGGTTTGAAACAATGCTTTTTTCTGCTGTAACACGCTTTCTACACTGCTATACATTTTGTTATTTTCCAGCACGACTTCGAGGTCTGTGTCAGGTTCTAAAATGACATTAACGCTTTCTGATCCATTGCTTCTCTCAGAAAACTAGACACCACACGATATAAGTCATATTGTTACTGCTGCTACCATAACACACCACGCATACACTGGATAATCTTAAATAAAAGACAGTTACAACATAAGGAAACTGGAAAAGTTTGGTGGCGTTGTGGAGAGTTTCCAAATTGCTATCCAAACATGACTGACGACCTCTACATTTAAACTCATCTGTCACAGTGATGGAATAGCTGATGGCTCTGCATTCTGTTTCGACTGATTTCTCGTATTGCAGCCATGTACGCAATCACTGTTTCGGTGCTAGCCATCCCCAGAAGGTGTTGCCCCTCCAACAAAACTCTTTCTCCATCTCAAACAGGTGGTGTCAGTCAATCATTAATATGGTAACCAACAGTGTACCAGAGGATGGATGAGATAGAAAAGACACCGTCCATGTACTGTAATATTAAGCATCAAAGTTGATAGTGCCAACAATTTTAGCAATTTTACAGTAATTTGAACACTGACAGATGCTGTAACAGCATGTTTCCCAATTTCAGTATCATAGCTAAACCAACACTTCTCTACTTTGCTAGTATCATTTCGAATGTGGTTAGATGACTGTACAGTACGTCCATTCATTGTTAACTCTCGAACACACACATCATCAAAGTATACCAGACAGTGCACTACATATTTCTAGCACCTTGAGCATAGTGCATAATTTACGATCTATCTCTATGTGGATGGGAGTTACAGAGCTTTCTCGCAGTACATTGCTCGGTGTCAATGGCAGCAATCCTATTATTTAATTGTAGTTACACTGAAAAATATGTTATACTGGGCTATTTTCGTAAACAGCTTATATTAGGACAAGAATTTCCATGTGGACAAGCTGAGACGACACGAATGCTACAGCAAAAGCGACGGTTAACTATCTCTGCAGCACTTTACTAGTTCCTAGCAGGGACTGATAAGTAATGAACGGGGTGTCCTATTATGGATGCGAGGGAGAAAGCATTCGGTGTTATTCTGGGCTAGTTTCGTTAACAGGTCCTGTTAGGACCAGAATTTCCATGCAGACAAGCTGAGATATCACGAAAGCTCTTACAAAAGCGAGCATTAACTATTTCTGCAGCACTTAACAATTTCCGAGAGGTCGACTTGGCTCTTACATAGCCATATGACGTCAGATTAACATTGAGCCATGCCAGGCAGGTAAACATGCATGCACGGCTAGATGCAGCTCGCATGTCCCATTAAGATCGCTAGAAACAATGCACCCTGTGCTATTCTGGAAGCATTGGAACAGATTTCTATAGTACAAGCTGTGCGATGAGTACCCACAGGTAGTGAGGTATCACGCCAGCAGCGATAAACATGCACATGCGGCCCAGAGGCTTCTCACATTTGGAACTGGAATGAGTGTGCTGCCCAGCATGTTCACCTTGGAGTTGTGTAGGGGGGCCGTACACTGACACGTCCTATCCAGCGCAGGCGAGTCCTTTTACCACCAATTCCTAGGAAGAGGTGTTGGTCAGATGACTTAGGTTAGTGGAGATAGCCCAAGTGACCTATTTTCCCGCCATTTTCTTAGGTTAGTGGAGGTAGCTGTGGTGTGTTGCATTGTCCTGCTGGAATTTGAACTTCCCAACATTTTCTGGGGGAGGGGGTTAGGTTAGTAGAGGTAGACCAGTTGACCTATTTTCCCGCCAAAATTTGAAATTCCCACCATCACGTCATTGTGACGTTGCCATATCTATTGCCGTCATCTTGGATCCGCCATCTTGATAAATTTGGCAACAATTGAGAGGAGACGCCAGCCTTGTCTCTCTACTCTTGGGCCCTAACAAATAATGCTCAAACTTCTGCATACCAAATACGACGACCAGTGCCTCCAATTCAGAAATTCCATAATTTTGCTCACCAGGTTGCAGTGAACGACTCACAAAAGTGATGATTTTATGAACCTCTTGGTCGCCTTCTGTTTCCATCTGAAACACCTCTACTGTAATCCCATAACCACTTGCGTCCACTGATATACCAAAAGGTTTTGAAAAATCGGGGCAGTGTAAAAGCGGACGTTTTATCAAACAGTGTTTTAATTCTTCAAAAGCAGACCGGCACTTTTGAGTCCAAACCCATGGGGTATTCTTCTTCAACAAGTTGAGTAAACAAGGTGCATTAAACAAGTGATCTTTATCAAAACGGAGGAAGAATCCGAACAACCCGAACATTGACTCGGTTGCTTTTTATTTTGGGGCGCTTCAAACTTTTCAATGACTGGTAATTTGGAGGGATCAAGCAATACACCATCCCTGCTAATTTCGTGGCCCAGGAATTTTATTTTGTCCCTTACACATTCAGTCTTCTCTAACTTCAGTTTCATACCTACTTTTTCTATAGTTTCCAATACCCTGTCCAGTAGACTGACATGTTCTTCCCATGAGGGAGTTACCAGCAATATATCATCTACATAAATAGTTACCTGATCTAAGAATTCCTGCCCCAATACATGAGCCATTACTCTTAGAAAGGCACACACAGAAATATTTAAGGCAAATGAGACTGCTTTACACTGGTAGCACACTCCTTCAAACAAAAAAGTTGTATATTTACGTGATTCCTTCTCCAGGGGCAAATTCCAATACCCACAAGTTATGTCCATAGATGTAAGGTACCTAAGTCTGGGGACGGCCACTCTCTCTTATTACAGTTTCATGTAACCAGCGTGCATCCAGTACTAATCATCTAACACTTCCATCACGCTTAGGCACAACAACAAGAGGATTATTATATTCACTAACTGCTTGCTCGATGACAACCCATGCCAACATATGCTGAACTTCTTTCTTAATTGCTTGTTTTCTTGAAACATGTATCTGGTAAGGTTTCTTGAGAAACACCTGCACAGGCTTTCCATTCAAACGGCATTCATACCCTTTAACTTCAGCAGGTGTGTTAGAGAATACATTGTGATGTGTGGTTAATACTTTCCTTAAGTCTGCTCTTTGATTATCACAAATTTGATTTGTTGGCTGTACCTTTGCTTCTATTTCTTCTAGGATATAGCTCTCTTCCGCATTAACATCTTGCACATTATTACTGAATTCAGTATCTTCCTGTAAGTATCCTTAATTCTTCATCACCCTAATAGGCAGTTCCCACGTTTCATTGTTACCGCCTATATAACTTCATATAAAAGGCTCTTTCATTACCTGAGCGTCAGATAAGGTTAAAACTAAGTTGTTCTGGTCAAAGTCAATCCTCCCCTGATACTTTGTTAAAAAATCTGTACCTATTAATATATCAAGACATAAACCGAGCTTGATTAAACGAAGATGATCTGTTATCACACCACCTATACCAATGGGCATCAAAGCTTCGTGCTGTACTGGTCTAGAAACTTTTACAGTAGCACTTACTATTTTCAAACTACTTACTTTAATGACAGGTAATTCACTCTTATTAGGAATAGAATCAAAAAATGCTTGGGACAAAGCATTTGCTTCGCTGCTACTGTCAAGAAGACAAAGTACTGTTACTCCTCAGATGTTAGTTTTTATAATAGGGTGATTTATTTTACTCTGAACAGGTTTGTCATAATCATCTTCTAATAAATCCTTCTAAATTTGTTTCCAGCTAAAGTAGTTTTGTTCAGCTGCAAGTACATTGACACTTAGATTCTGGGGTTCATCAATCTCTACATTTTTAGCTGCCTTTTCCAACCTGTCCACCAATTTTAAATCAAAACACTTGGCGACTCAATCTACTTCAGTTTGCTGCACATCCGTCAAACTATCCTCTTATTCTGAGCACCAGCGTCCCTGCGCACTATTGCTGCTTATAATACTGTCGTCTGCCTTTACAGTTTGCAGCAAGTCAGTACAGCTATTAGGTTCCTTGACCTCATTACTATTGCTACCCCCTTCATTCATCGATTCCTCCGTTTTAAAACTTTGCGAAACTGAGTCTACTTCCTCTACCGGAACTTTAGTTTTCAGATTGCCATCATTGTCGAAGATGTAAGCTTTTGCCTCATCTTCGTCCGTATCAGACTGAAACCCGTTAATTTCTTCCTCCCTATTATCTATAGCGTTTTCTTGCTCTTCTCTCATCCATTTTTCCAAAATATCCGAAATACTGTCAACTATATTATGAGAGTGGTTTAACACATCAGTGGTACTATATGTTCTTATTTCATCATACCTGTTTTCTGTTTGCGTGTGTTGGCTTACTATGGTCTGTGTTTTTGTTATTGGCTGTGATATACTGTTACCGCCTTGTAGGCGCCAGTTTCCTCATTTCCTCACAGACGGGATTTTGTTTCCTGTTATGTTCAATTGATACAGCATCAGATAGGGTAGCATTTTGGTCTCCGTCTAGTCCCAACGATACAGTATTTACATTTCTGCTTTCGTCATAATGACTGCTACGAAAGTGTGGTGACTGTCTACCCCCTCTTCCTCTACCACGGCCTCGATTATGATAATTAGACCTTGTATTCCGAACCCCCACACTTCTAACATTCACGTTCCTACTGTCATTATTTCTGTTGTTTACATGATTGGTTAGAAGATATGTTATCATTTTGCATCCGCTCCTCAGTGGCAACTACTCCTTCAAGTCGCTCCAAATATCAATGACCCGGTCCACATCACCTCTAGGTGAGGAAATGATTCTTTTGTGCCAGTACCAAGACAGCTTACCTTCCAGACACATGCTCTACAGTAGTATTACTAGCACTACTAGAGGTTACTCTATTTTCTATGTTAGTAATACCAGCACTTAGTTCATCTACTTGTGTTTCTACTGCTTCTGCTCTGGCAGAACACCTTTTGTTCACATCCTCACATAATTTCTCATAGATTTTACTTTCTTTACATGTTTTTACAAGCATTTACTCTACTAGTTACTTCTTCAAATCTATTAGAGCAAAGTTCGGATTCGTTACCTATTCTTTCTGGCAACCCCCTTCCAGAAGTTCATCTGCATCTTTAAAATCTTTGCGAACTTTATCAATTTCGCTTTTGAATGCGCTATGAAGTTCATGTAACTTTTCTCGTACTTTGATTTGTGGATCATGATGACTAGCGTCAATTTTATAATTTAAACTATTCGGTTTTGGGGTCACTTTATCCCTTAATGCTTTATTACTATCCTTTAACTCTTTACTACTAGAGTCAATCTTACTGTTTAATTCTTTATTACTATCCTTTAACTATTTACTACTGGATTCATTCTTAATGTTTAGTTCTTAACGATGTGATGCAAATTTAGCAAACACTAATTGCATCCAATTTGGAGCCTCTACATTGCCACTTGGCATTTCCACTGATTTTTAAGGAGTTTCTCGCATTTCCTGACCTGGCTGAATTTCAGACATATTGAGCTCAGTTTCATGATCTGATAATCTTATTAGTTCTGTCTTCTCCTTTTTGACATCTATTTCAACTACTTCGTCATCAGAAAAGGTTCTAACTTTGCAGTGTCATCGAAATTCAAATCAGATTCTGCTTCTGAGAAATCACACTCCACTTTTCGATCTGTTGGTTCGATAGAACTATCCTCATTAAATTTAGTTTCTCATTCTGAGGATTCATTGTCAGACACTGGTTCCGTCTTAACTCTCACATAGTTCTCCATTTTTAGTAGCCTGTTAGCAGCAACTAACTAAGGAAATTGGTATTGTTGTAAATATTGTTCGGCATCTTTTATGAGAGCCTGGCAACTATTTCTGTGGTCAGCCAGAAAGTGGTGGAGAACGTACTGGCCATAGTTCCCAGTATGCAAGTCCACATTCTTGTCCAGCCCAGTGAATGAAATGTTTCTATTCTCTATTTGCTCAGCGGGATCAGGATATAACGTTACGGGGCCATATAACATTACGGGTCAGGACTGACCTATGAGATCTTGAATATCTTATTTTATCAGTTGGTATGGAGAAATTGAGATTTGGGGGATTTCTTCATATAGTTTTGTGTGATTAAGTCCCGACGCTATGCAAAGCTGTCATTTAGTTAGTGCGATTTGCGATCTGTTATGTGTTACTTTCCGATAGTAAATCATAACTTTTTCTGACTACCATTAAAATATAAAGACGATAAATGTTTGAGATCATTTGGAATAATATTTTAATAACTATGTAGATGACGTGACATCATTCGTTTACTCTTAGAAACAAAAAAAGAGTGTTAATCGTGCGTTTATGGACTGTCAGTGTCGAGATCAGTTGTTACCATTCCAGAAATAATTGATTGGACGAAGTTCAATTGCACACAATCGTGTAGGGCGAATTATGAACTTGAAATTGGCTGTAGATGCATGCAGGTCAATTTCGTGACAGGCTGGTAAGCGTCGCTAGTGTGTCGCGGTATCAAGACTGCTTTCGCGCCGCCGATGGTTTGCTTTAAACTCGCCAAAATACAATTTACGCGAATTCTTAATTGTTGCGAAAGGGTAGAATATTTGATGAGCCACTGTGGAGGATGTAAGTTTGGATAGAAAGATCATTTTCAAAATCTAATTTAAATCCTGTTGGTCGAAGTAGTCTAGCCACCCAAAAGCTCATGCTCTTTCATGCACACGCTCACACTCTACATCGAGGTGTGGATGATTTGTGGGCGTGAAATAAACATTTGAAAGCATTTGATTAAATAAAAAGGAAAAATATAAACAAGTTCATTCGTATATGTTGTTATTTCATGAGCAGTGATATTTTCTTATAATGGCGTAGAGCCTTACGTATTATTAATATTGTGACACACTGATCGCAAGTGCTCTCGTTACAAGTAGAGTTTTGGGCCTGATTAAGAGTAGCTGGTTCTTAAAGTCTCAAAGGTTAAGTGAAGAATAATATCACACTTAAATAACGCAGCATCGATACCCACTATCTTTGTACTATATTAAGCTACTAGCTATTCAGGAATCAGGTGATACCGTGGCCGTGTAGTTGTGTGTCGTCAACAACAAATAGATAAACACTAACATAAACATTTCTCATGCTCTGATATCGACGAGGGAAAGAAGAGGCGAAAACGACATACACGTACACATATACAAACGGTATACGTGGCGCCTTACGATACAACAACACAACGGACGTCACGGTAAAAGGATTATGATTATAAATGAAGATTTTGAGTTCTAATTTATACACATATTTGGTAAAGTTTCACATGCACAACATTTTAATATTCATTATGTTCATACTGACAATAAATCTCTCTATCCTAAACAGCACTATGAGCAGTTCACAGATAATCTCTACGGTAAGTTTCTACAGAATTGTCTTTCGCCCTGACTACTGATAATCAAAATAAATGCTCGCGACAAAAGTGGAAAATAATTGCCACCACTTGCCACGCGGATTTCTTAACATTATGGGCCGCACACTAACAGTTACTTTTGCGAGCTCTAAGCAGTCCAGGATGGTGTACAGTGCTCGCAAGTTCACTTTCCATCATTACTTAAAATAAGCGTTTTGTAACATCCTGACTCTGACGTCATCCGAGGCAGCGTGACGCGGATCTTACAGTGGCTGGGGGCGGAGTGAAGCCTAGTCTTGCCTCTCAGGCTGTATTTATATACGTGGCGCAGCGGACGAGCAAGGGAACACCTGCTGCCATCCGCCCTACGCCCACAGTAGCAGTCTCTAAACGGCCGCTTTCTCCTACACACAACATTTAATAACAATTTTATGGATTATAAATTATACAGTGCAGCAATCAGTCGTCCTTTTTAGATTTTATTATGCAAATCCGGATTTCGGCTAGTAACTATCCATTCTCAATGCTAAAAATACAAGAAGTACATAGTCAGATCCTATAATAAAAAGTTACAACTAATGGCATAACTTATATGGTTTGTATATTACATACCGCTATTTTTTATTCTCAGTGCATGTAAGTCCCTGTTGTTTGGGCGTCAGTCACACTTCTTTCAATACTATTCTATACAGGAGGTAGGCTGTGTGGAGAACACATCGGTTGGTTGTATGACGCCATCTATATGAACTACATTCATAATATTCAAGGGAAGTTACACACCTCAAATTTACATGGGAATTTCATAAATTAAAACTTAAGTTACATTGTTTACAATGATGTCTGACTTATTTCATATTTGCCGGTAAATATATAGTAACGTTGGATGGGTAAAACCTTTTTCATAATTATATTTATTTATTTATTTGTGTATTTATATCTATATTTACCAGCAAATATGAAATAAGTCAGACAGCATTGTAAAAAATTTTACTTATGTTTTATTTTATGAAATTCCCATGTAAATTTGAAGTGTGTAACTTCCCTTAAATATTATGAATGTAGCTCATATAGATGGCGTCATACAACCAACCAATGTGTTCCCCACACAGCCTACTTTCTGTATAGAATAGTATTGAAAGAACTGTGACTGACGCCCAAACAACTCGGGCTTACATGCACTGAGAATAAAAAATAGCGGTATGTGATACACAAATCATATAAGTTATGCCATTAGTTGCAACTTCTTACTATAGCATCTGACTATGTACTTCTTGTATTTTTAGCATTGGGAATAGCTAGTTACTAGCCGAAATCCGGATTTGCATAATAAAATCTAAAAAGGGACGACTGATTGCTGTACTCTCGCTGAGTGCATCCAATTTCCGAATAGAAGGTAACCTAATGTTATGAATCAACTTAGAATCTTTGTAATTTTTGTATGAATGTAGGTAAGTAGGTTAAAATCACAGAAAAACTTTTTGGTCGCCTACCTTAAAACTTTGCCTTCTAGAATTTTTACAATGGAACTGACAGCAGATCATGACCTCTGAACTGCAACTTTAAGAGACCTTGCATTGGTTGTTATTAACATCATGGTCCTGAAACTTGTTATACTTGTATTATTTAATAGATTTTAACACATGCTGTAACCAAAAATTTCTAGTTTTAATAGAACAGATACTTAATGTACTACATATAAGGACATTTTAGTTCCAAATTTAGTTATCAGTAAATAACTCGAAAACTATTAGAGGTAGCTTAATGGGGTCACGTAATTATTAATTTTTATGTTGAACTAAAGTGTCTTACAAATTTTCACATTTATAAGTCTAATATTTAGGGCCTTTAATTTTTTAAAAAGACCTGGATTCTGACTAAAATATTTCTTTAATCACATTGAGACTTGTACCAGTTAATTTTGATATACATCTGCGCATTGTGACTAATTTATGGTTTGCTACGTTTATTATTAGGCGCCACTTATTTTTTTCTTTAAACTGTATTTAGGTAAAATATTGTCCTAATCAATCTGATACTTGACAGTTTAAACATTATTACACTAAAGCATATGTTGACAAAGTTGGAAAAAACAACTTAAACTTTTAATTTCATTCTTAATTTTGGTTCAAAATGCGTGTGCTACACACAGATGCATTATGGTGACGTGGTGCAACTAGCAGTGGACTAGGGTATGTCCTGGCACACTCGCTCGACTCTGTATCTCTCAAACAATGCAGCACTTGTTTTGCCACAGTATCTGGAGCATTGTCAACAATGGCTCTTCCATAATAATGAGTCAGCTTTACAATTTTTTTCTTCTATCAAACTTCAATATGCATTCCCACAGAGAGTCATCTTTTGTGCCTGACTTTCCTTCACCACATTTCTCAACACTGTCCTAAGTTGTTTCGCTATGTGATACACATGCTCTTGCTTCACAGTTTCCGTGTTCCCATAGACATTCAGTTGAAGTAATTGTATTTTTTCTACGCTTCTCTATCGAATTTCTCAAAACCCTTTCGTGTTCGCCCACCAACGGTGCACGCACAAAGAGTGAGCGAAAACTTACCACAAATACGAACAAGAAATGCTGTCTGTAAATTAATTGAGAGTGTCATGTGAGTTCTGATACTGCATCTGTTACTACCTTCTAATCAGGTGCTAGTAAGGTACACTGACACAGCTCCCAATACAAATATCGTGAAGATTTCTTTCTGAGTATTTATTTATTTGATTAACCTGCCAATATTAGGCCCATTAGGCCTTCTCTTACATCTAACCAGGCGTTCTACATATTTTACATTACATATACACTTATCAGGCATAACCTTGCAACCACCGTCTTACTGTCAATACAAACCCGTCCATGAGATAGCATCGTCACCTTGCGAAGAATGCCTGCTAGTCAAATACCTGCATGGCGCATGTACGAGGTGCATTCAAGTTCTAAGGCCTCCGATTTTGTTTCTAATTAACTACTCACCCGAAATCGATGAAACTGGCCTTACTTCTTGACGTAATCGCCCTGCAGTCGTACACATTTTTCACAACGATGACGCCATGATTCCATGGCAGCGGCGAAGGCTTCTTTAGGAGTCTGTTTTGACCACTGGAAAATCGCTGAGGCAATAGCAGCATGGCTGGTGAATGTGCGGCCACGGAGAGTGTCTTTCATTGTTGGAAAAAGCCAAAAGTCACTAGGAGCCAGGTCAGGTGAGTAGGGAGCATGAGGAATCACTTCAAAGCTGTTATCACGAAGAAACTGTTGCGTAACGTTAGCTCTATCTGCAGGTGCGTTGTCTTGGTGAAACAGCACACGCGCAGCCCTTCGCGGACGTTTTTGTTGCAGTGCAAAACATTTTCGTAGGATGCACCTGTTACCGTAGTGCCCTTTGGAACGCAATGGGTAGGGATTACGCCCTCGATGTCCCAGAACATGGACACGATCATTTTTTCAGCACTGGCGGTTACCCGAAATTTTTTTGGTGGCGGTGAATCTGTGTGCTTCCATTGAGCTGGCTGGCGCTTTGTTTCTGGATTGAAAAATGGCATCCACGTCTCATCCATTGTCACAACCAACGAAAAGAAAGTCCCATTGCGCTTCAACATGCCAGAGGGGCAGCCGTGTGGTCGTCCATCAGCATTCGTGGCACCCACCTCAATGACTCTTTTCGCATTTTCAGGTCGGCATGCAGGATTGTGTGCACAGAACCCACAGAAATGCCAACTCTGGAAGCAATCTGTTCAACAGTCATTCGGCGATCCCCCAAAACAAGTCTCTCCACTTTCTCGATCGTGTCGTCAGACCGGCTTGTGCGAGCCCGAGGTTGTTTCGGTTTGTTGTCACACGATGTTCTGCCTTCATTAAACTGTCGCACCCACAAACGCACTTTCGACACATCCATAACTCCATCACCACATGTCTCCTTCAACTGTCGATGAATTTCAATTGGTTTCACACTACGCAAATTCAGAAAACGAATGATTGCACGCTGTTCAAGTAAGGAAAACGTCACCATTTTAAGTATTTAAAACAGTTCTCATTCTCGCCGCTGGCGGTAAAATTCCATCTGCTGTACGGTGTTGCCATCTCTGGGACGTATTGACAATGAACGCGGCCTCATTTTAAAACAATGCGCATGTTTCTATCTCTTTCCAGTCCGGAGAAAAAAAAGTCGGAGGCCTTAGAACTTGAATGCACCTCGTAGTATTAAGCCCATGTGCAGAATGGGGAAGATGCGTGATCTGCCTGTGCTTAACAGGGCAGATTGTGATGGCGCGGGAGCTTGGCACGAGCGTTTCGAAAACTGCACCCCCCGTCAGGTTTTCGAGGAGTGCTGTGGTGAGGGTCTTCAACACGAAACGAAACTAAGGTGAAGCCATTTCTAGAAGTCGAGTGGCCGGGCAGACTGGCGAAACAGGACCAGCAGCGAACTGTGCCAGAACTAACATCAGTATTTAAGGCTGGAAAGAGTACAAGTGTGTCTGAACACACCAAAGGCTCGCAGTGCTTCATCATGCCGATGGGAGGGCGTGAATCCGTCGTCTTGCAATGCTCCGACTGACGGTACTCACGATCGAACTCACTACGACAACAGATCGCACTGTACCAACGTCGTTATGCCACTGATGTATGGCTTCCTGCCGCGCAAAATTACTTGAGCGAACCAATCGACCACTACAGCATGAATTTGGTACAGTTTTAATTTTACAGTCGATGTTATGACTGTGGATCGTTATCAGTTTTCAGAAGATTCCAGTCTTAGAGGAACAGCTGGCAAATACTTGAAGTCTAGCTGGTACCGTAGTTGCACCCTTAAAAGACAAATTGAAGACAGATCAACCCTCGGATAATTAATACTGCAGCAATCATAACCATTAACGAGACGGCAGACTAAAATGTCGAATGATAATAAACAGCACCTTTACTACACACAACGTCGTAATCGTAGTGACACTATTACACCACGCTAAAACATTCCAATGACACTGACTAACAATATGGGGCAGCAACTACGACACAGGCAGATTTCGATAACAACTCCCGTTATCGTACTATGGGACAAAACAAAACACCAAAACACTTTAAATACAATAACTGTTTATATTATGTAAAGTTAAATGTTATCTCTAGCTTGCAATTGTTCTCACACACAACAAAATTCTCACAACGCAGTTCTCTATATCTGAACATGTCTCGTAATTCTTTAATTACTTATAATTTTTATCTCCGTTATATCTTCGTGTTACTACCAATTCACTTCAAGATGCTTTCACCGATATCTATAAGGATTAAGATAATTGATGCTACCAGTAAATCTCTTTGTGTTTAGTCCAGCGTTGCTATGTAAATAACACAACGTAACGTGTTCCACAGATTTACCAATCTTTGTTATAAGTATAATCGCTGACTTTCCGTGATAACTTTCGACAACTTCAATTCTAATTCAAGTTACTTAGCACACTCTTTCCATAAATGAAATCGTTTTAACTGTTTAGAGTATCCAGCCTCTGTATATTTAGCGTCGATCAACTCAATTAATGAACTTTTTGTTCAGGCAAAACTTACAAATACCACCGTAAAATTGTGTCATGCAAAGTGTTATTAATATCTCTGAAATTAAACCTTTCCTTTCCTCACAAACTATAGCTACACACAACAGCTAGTAATTGACCACACGTAAGGGTTTCTTTTAACCCAAGAAAACTTGTATTTATTGGGTCTAGGTATCTCAATATAATTTAATTCACGTAAGTGGGCGAATGCCAGCAAAGAGTAACACATCGCACAACAACTGAAATCCAATAATAATAATAAATACAAACAAAGCTCCTAGGCGCGACAACCTCTTTAACACTAACCTTAAGTAACAATTTAACACAATCCTGAGCCTCTTTGGGCGTCAGCAAAATTCGTCCCTCTAAGTTCCCTAAATTGAAATAGAACACTCGTCACTTTGACTAACAAAGTTTTCCTTGATTGGGTGTTGCTTGTAAATGGTTCCTTTTTTGTCGTCACTTATCAACTCAACTACTGGTGCGATCTATCATATTATAGTGAAACAGTTCGAATCTATACGAGATAATTCTAGGTCCGCTGTATGATCGTGGTATTTAAACAACAACAACAAAATGTGTTCGAGGCTTTCCCTTCTCGACACACACCAGTCACTACCAAACCACTCCAACAAAGCAGCTAACAACCCAATTACCTATGGGTGAGCCGCGACCACCAATCGTACACCACGGACAGGATATCGGTTCCAACGATTCCCAAAAACTCATCAACTGCAAATCTCCTTCTCTCTAACACGGCTCACGCTGTATCTATCACAGCAAACTATTCCTTACTACTGAACTGTCCACAGGACGACAATAAATCGATCGCCCTAGCACATAAATTCGTCAAAACCAGTGTCTCACCCGCGACTATTTATAAAATCACACAGAGCCTACGTACATTCTGTTGCTCAGCTTTGGGAGGAAACTACCGTCACAGCCACATATATGAACAGGGGCCTAAAATACAAAGTATCCACGCTGCCTCCGTGAATTGCACCAAAATAAGATACTGGTTCTACCAGCAAAACTTCTTTCCCTCTCCCAAGCCTTAAACGCCAACTGCGGTGCCTCAGTACACCACGCAATGGGTCGGTATCCTGTCCGACCTAGATGTACCCCGATATATCAAGTTAGTCGGTAAGAGGTCTACTTGGCAACTACCTACCTATTACGTCATACAATAGGAACCATTTACGCGAACAAACAAGCAGCGCCACGCCAACTTTTGACAATTAATTATCGTTGATGCTGTCGGTTCTCTTCGATAGCGACTGGCTGCTGCGCGTCGCTCAGGCAGCATCTCTGGACCCAGCGATGGCGAGTTGCTGCGTCGCTGAAGTCGCGCGCGCTCACCACCTGTTTTTTTTTTTTTTTTTTTAGAATTATACATTAAATGGATATTGTGTCTGTTCTTTTGGTCATGCATGAATATTTGAATACTAGATTTTTGGGAGAACAAATTTATAATTTAAAAATTTGTTACATTTTAGAAAATGAAAAAAGTTTGTGTATATTTGAATACCAGATTGGTGAAAGAAGTAATTCATAAGATAAAACATTATTAGGTTTTACAAAATAAAAAATATAAAAATTTTTAAAAATTAGAAAATGAGTTTATATTTTTAGTGGGCTTACATTTTTTATTTTAAAAATTCTCTATCACATTTCTACAAACCGAATTTTAAAATGTATGTCACATAGTGAAATATTTATGGAGTTAGCATAGCGAACTCCAGATCAGAGACTCATTATTTTTATATGTTTTCATTCCTTTGTAATTAAAATCATAGTCATTAATTAATTTATTACATCTGTTTGGAAAAATAATTCTACATTCACTATCAAGCTCCACACAAATTTTTCACCATATGTGTTATTTAAACATTCACAACCAGCAATATACATAAAAAATTTAACTCAAACTCATTGATTTTTTGAAACAATTATAATGTCGAGCTTATTAGGTAATGAATCAATTTATATACAGAAAAATCTTTAAATTTATAATTATTTTTATCCCTCTATTCTCAAAATCTTAAATTCTTTTCGTGTGTGAGGTTTTTTGTTCAGGTCAAAATTTATATTTAAGTAATTTTCAATCATTTTCATTCTGGGTTAGAAATTTGTAATTTCTGATTTTCAAATTATTTTATATTTGGTTAAAATTTATAATTTTGACTTTTTATTTAATTTTATTCATTACATTCTGTTGAGTTTAGTTTTTTAAAGGAGGATGGAAGGGTTATGTTAAGGTGGAAAAAAAGATCAGATATAGTAGATAAAAACTGCTGATCACCCCACACTCAGGGCCAGATCGCCGACTTTCATCTATTCCACTGCACTGTCACCCAAGCTCAGCTGACTATTGAAGTTGCAATGTTCCTTGTAGAAGACATCATTTCGCAGTATGATCCATCCTAAGTGATGATCACTGACTGCAGAAATTTTTATGACTTGATACTAATGTTAGATATAGTTTCATGTTGCAACATCCCCACAGGATGTCAATCGCTTCTTACTCAGGGACGATTGACCACCCATGAAGCCTTAATAAAATTTTGGCAGATGTCCTCTCGATTGGTGTTGCTGTCGAACAAATGGAGTGTTACAATACTCACCATCTCTACACTCACATATGATACATTGAAGCAAGCCACTGAAAATAATAATAAATAGTATATAGTGATAGAATATATGAATATATATATATATATATATATATATATATAATATTATATATAATAAAAATAATAAATAATAAAAGCTAATTGTCTACATTGCAGGCAGATAACGGTGGCGGCCTATTTCTCCAAACTGATAGAAGAGACTTGCAGATTGGTGTGGCCAGCTTTTGCAGCAGCAGTTGCACAGATGAAACACCTGCTGCTTACACCAAACTGGTCTCCTACATTGGATGGATCAACAGAATCGCTGAGATCCAAGATGAGTGAGAAGCTGGCAAAGGATACCATTACAGTTATTTCAGTGATTATACTTTGATAATGGTCTGCAAACTAGGTGTTGGCTTCTAACCTTCCTTTACATCGACTTTCGTTATTCGTTAACCTATCTTTTCCGCTGTACAATACAGACTTGTGGACTTTGTGGAAGGGGACAGATATTTATTCACCTCCTTTTCTGTTATCGGTGCTCACTGTGTGTGCAATGTCATGCGAAGCCACTGTGATGATATTGTGCAGGACCACTTCCAGAACATGGAGGCGACATGTGACAAGGCTGGGAGAGAGGACATAAATGCCACACTTCTGAAAGGCAGGCAGCTTGGGTCACACAGGCATTTCAGGAGTTACTGTGGAAGGAAACTTGTAAAAGACTGGGGTGCAGCCGTTGAAATAAAATTTTTTTAAACTATGTCCTTAAATACTCCTTTACTGGCTCGCACCTTTCGTCCCTCAGTAAGAAATAGTGGTTCACAGGGTTTTAGAAAAGAGTGTCAGACAGTTCCACGGAAAGCAGGTTGCATATATAGAGGTCTTAAAACTAGAGAAGACTCCTTTACAATGATTTTGATTAAATGAGAAACTCATTTCCAAGAGGTACCAAATCAGAAAAATTGAAAAATTCTATAACAGGTGGCAGCATTACTTGGAACCATTACCTTTGTATTGAGACCTGTTATGTATAACAAGACATACCATAACCATTATATATTTTATCTCAAGACTTGCTGTTCATGGTGAAGAATACAAAACCCAGTCTTATTTCGTTTCCAACAAGTATCAAATACTAGCAGCCAATCGCTGTTCGTCTTGGTAATGATGTCACACACAATATGGCCAGCATTTGTTCACATTACATTGTATGTAATAAAGGTGTGCCAGGCATTCTTTTACATTTATTGTCAGTTTTTAATTATATTAAGGAGATTGACACGTCAGATGAAACTGACTGATGCCTCAGTAATACTAGATGCAAAGGCGAGTAAGAAACATAGTACATCCATTGAATTGCCAACAGAAATTCCAGAGCAGCAGTTACTAAACTTAACACAATTTTCTGCCAAAAGGTACCAAATGCCTTTTTATTTATGGAGTAACAGTTAAACAATTAAACATTTAACAGGGATACCTGGCATAATGTGTTTCATCATCTGTCTAGATATAACAATAAAACTACAAAACATATTCTGATGCTGCTGTGGTTGTAAAAATATTTTTTTCTCTCCTCTTAAATAAGATTTTATTAATTTCATACCTTTTGTAAATGAGCTTCGCAAAAGCAGTGGGGGTTTAACAAGTAATTCAAATTTTAGATTTGACACTTAAATGAATAGCAAAAAATATCAAATGTTGAAGTTTTGTTCAAGGATGTAATATCCTTAATAAATCACATTATTCATGGTAACTCAAATAATCATTGTCAGAATTGTAAAACAATTATTACAATAAAATTTTATTTCACTTTTAGGCTATGAAACTGTACTTAAAGTAAATACAGATGAAGTCATGCCAGAGGACTACACAAAAATTAAATGAGATATTACGGATTCTGTTAGGTAGAAAAAATTTCTGTTAACAGCTTACCATTACAACACTTAACAAGGTGTAGTAAAAGAGTGGAAGCTGGCTGAACTGATTCAGCACTGACCTTTTAATGGTTTACAGGCGGCTCTAGGAAGGTGTAGTTGCTTGTGTGGTCTGGCAAACACTAATTTCAGTAAAAATGCAGAATTCAGTTAGCAACTCAAATGGATGATGTACCCTAACATTAGGTTATTGACCTATATCGAAATACAGCAGCACAAAATCTTTTCTTGTATTACATAGCACATTGCCTTTTAGAATAACAGGAAAATATCTTATTGATGGACACAAGCAGGTGAATGGTTTCCTTGGAATACTGAGAACTTATACTCTGACATAAGTAAACATGAAATAAACCTTTTATATGATAAATTAAGGTAACATAATGAAACATGCCAGGTCTGTGTCTTATCAGGTAGTAGTGAAATACTGGGACAATGAAGTGACAACTTTTGAAAAATTAGTAGATTGTATCCTTTGAAGGAGTAGTTCTGATTTTAAAATTTAAAAAAAGGATTTCAAATAGTAGATCCCATGGTAAACAAAATTCAGTATGATAAGATTAATTGCTTATTGATTGTAGGAGCTACTTCCAATGGCAAAACCAAAACCACTAGTTGGACACTGCAGCAAGGGAGGAGCGATACCTCAGTAATATTGGATGCAAAGTCGAGATAGAAAAATAGTACATCCAGGAGAGTTTAGCTGAAACTAGTCTCCATCAGAAAAGCAAGTAACGAAGCACAGCACAGGTAGTTCAGAAAGAGAGTAAGAATGAGACAGGGAAGGGTAAGAAATACAACTGTATAGTATCTGACGCCAGCGGCTCTCTGATATTAGTTCACGAAGCAGACTGACAGAAGTCACGACGCAGGTCGGTAGAACTGACGATTGTGGTCGTGACTTCTTATAGCAGAAGCAACTGCCCAGCACAACATGTCCAAGTTAGTCCTTGTCTGCCGTGAGACAGCCAGAAGTACAGGGTAAGTCAATAAGGACTTTGCAACTTTGGAACGACATAAAAATTTATTTAGATAACTAACAGAATCGGAACCACAAGAACTTTGCTGAGTTGGGTTGTTCACTGCGGCGTGATGTCCAGCTCGCCCCCCGGACTTGACACCACTGAACTTTTTTCTCTGGAGTTTCATTAAAGACCGTGCGTATGTTCCTCAGCTACCAAAACATTTGGCCGACCTGAAAAATCGAACATATGCTGCCATGGCACAAGGTATGCCCGATTTGCTCCAATGAGTGTGGGAAGAAATTGATTACCAGCAGGATGTTTGGCGCATCACGAATTGTAGTCACACCAAACACTTGGAAACTTTGCTATAAAATGACACATCTGCCAATTCTGTAACGTATTTCAACAAATTTCTGTATCATTCCAAAGTGGTAAAGCCCTTTTTGACTCACCCTGTATTAAGTAACAAATACATTCTGTAAATACTATGGACAAGAGTTGTTTCGAAGTTAAGTATTTCAGATTGTTCTAACTTTAATGAAGTAATCTAATCTTTTATGTGATGTAGTATCTGTTCGGCCTCTTGCAGAAGTAAATGTTGGACTCACTATACTGCCGATCCGAATGTTTCAAGTGTTATTCCATCCGGCACTACGATATCGGCAACGATCTGTGTACGTTTATTCCCACACAGCGAATTCTGTCCTGGTTTGCCGTTTGAATATTCTTGGAGTTGGGCTAGTCAGGGGCCAAAAGAAACATTGTATATTCTATTTTCTATTCTGTCTACTATACAGTGTTTAACTACGACAGAGCCCCGCAAGAAATGTCTCTAAACAAAGCTGTTGAGTTTCAGGCGCTGAAAACTGAATGACTGTAGCTCAGTGTCCAACAAATGGCAACCTTACTGTCGTAAACAAACAGTTCCCCAGCTGGTTGCCGCTCCGCTGAAGTTTCGCCACTTGTGCAGCACAGAGGAGGACTGGGCTGGGATATTGTGCTCTGCGGGAAGCCCAGTTCACTGAGTACAACATTAGATCGGGTTGACGGAGGAGATAGAGAAGATCCAAAGAAGAACGGCGCGTTTCTTCACAGGGTTATTTGGTAACCGTGATAGCGTTACGGAAATGTTTAGCAAACTCAAGTGGCAGACTCTGCAAGAGAGGAGCTCTGCATCGCGGTGTAGCTTGCTCGCCAGGTTTCGAGAGGGTGCGTTTCTGGATGAGGTATCGAATATATTGCTTCCCCCTACTTATACCTCCCGAGGAGATCACGAATGTAAAATCAGAGAGATTAGAGCGCGCACGGAGGCTTTCAGACAGTCGTTCTTCCCGCGAACCATACGCGACTGGAACAGGAAAGGGAGGTAATGACAGTGGCACGTAAAGTGCCCTCCGCCACACACCGTTGGGTGGCTTGCGGAGTATAAATGTAGATGTAGATGTAGAGGTACGGTGCGCTTTGCTATTTTATTTCGACATTCGGAGCCAACATGTACAGACTCTGTACAAAACTGATCCCTTGTTGTCGTCCGGAAGACATTGGTTACGAGGGAGGTGCTGACCCACAGATAGGCACAACAAAAACACTATCAAAAAATGAGCTTTTGAACCTCAGATTCATGTCGCTGCGGCGAGATTTAAATCTTTCGTCTAAAGAAGCAGCCTGAACGGTCACTAACACAATGGACAGCGAAATTTAAAGGAATAACAAACATTGCATGTTCACGTCTTCTTGTAGACTAAGTTATAGTCACGTTACGTGATGCAGTCATGCAAAATGTTTCAGATGCACACGTTCGCATTGACATCCTAAAATTGCCAGGTTCGAATCTCAAAACAGTTTTGTCTATTGAAGGGTCTCAGAGTATCGTGGACCCAACTGAAGTCAATTTTGAGGGTCTGTCTTTTTTTCTTCTTCACACTACACAAGGCACAAAGTCTAAAGTGAATGTCAAAGCGAATAAAAACAGGGCTCATATTAAAGGTAAACGTAAAAGCGCAACTTTCAGTCGCATCCTACATAAGCTGCACTTCAGAATAAGGTGAGCTTATATTCGGGCAATATTCAGTCTTCTCTTGGAGGAACATGAATACAAAGTATTAATTTTCCACAATAATATTTCTTTAACAGTTCGTTATGAACGGGCTTATGGCTTCCTAGGCTATCATCACATGACTTAGTACTAAACAGGCAGTCCACACAACTTCAGCGAGAACTCATAGCTGTACAGATATACGTGACATTTTATGACCATATTTCGACAAAAAACAAGTATAATGTAGTGCCTAAACAGACTATGAACAAATAAATCTTGTATCACAGTACATTAAGATATTAAAACTGTGTGACTGTATATGACAAAAATGTTCTACAGGTCAGTAATGGCACAATGTAGTAGTTGAAGCTCTCCCTGATTGACCCACAAATTCCACTCTGTTCTAAAGGTGGAATCTTATCTTTGTTGATGAGTGGAAGGTGGGACGTGTGCGCGTATGACCCCAGTTGTTTTTGCGCCGTAAAACAAAACAAACAGTATTCCTAGTGCAAAAAGCTGGAGTATATTCCCTGGATCTTAATTTCCTAGCAAGAACCTGTGAACTATGGCTATCACTACTACACTGACTGAGCATGAAAGGAGTTGGATACTGAAAAAGGAAGATTCCACCTTTAATAAACATGCTGTGAGTGAGTGTCATTTACGTGATTTGAAATGTGATGTTCTCCATAAAGATACTAAATACAGAAAACTAACATTACTTGAAATTCTGGCCATTAATAAGTGCCAATAATAGAATCCTGATCTGGTCCTACATGACCAAACACAGTTCCACTACTCAGCCTTACTAAGACAACAATGGTTATTATTTCTCTCGCCATTAGATAATAAAATCCAGAGTGCAATGTAACAATACTATGAAAAGTATAGTTACTACTAACCAAGTAGTGGAGATACTGACCCGCAGATAGGCACAACAAAAACACTATCAAAAAATGAGCTTTTGCTCAACAAGGCCTTTGTCGAAAATTGATAACAGACATACAGCCTCATGCAAACACACATCACCACAGTCTTTGGCAGCTGAAGCTAGTGCTGCTGCTCAGCATTAGACGATAAGCTTGCTACAACGCTCCCACACCCACATCCCATCGACTTCTTTCTCCCACGCCCTTTATTTGGTCTGTTCCTCACATTCACCAAACTGTTCATGCAATATTCAGTCTTCTCTTGGAGGAACATGAATACAAAGTATTAATTTTCCACAATAATATTTCTTTAACAGTTCGTTATGAACGGGCTTATACATTAATATTTGAATGTACTGTAATATGAGATTTAGTTGTTCAGAGTCTCTTTCGGTGTTAAACTACGCTTGTGTTTGTATGGATATACGATGGTGTGCATATCACACAGTGAGTTGAAAATCACTGTTGCAGTGCCTTATGCCAATTTTTCTGTGTTGTGCAATAATTGCAGGAAACTTTCTGAATCAGGATTAGGAAGGGCTAAAGATTTTTTGGTGTACATTACTGTTGAAGACAATATGCAACCATAATTTTGTCATGACATGCGTGAGCGGGCTGCGCAGGAACTGCAACGATGGAAAGAAATGAGGTGACAGAACCTGTTTCTGCATGTCAGTGGCCACTGCAGTTGGTCATTCTGAAAATGTCCTCAGGATGTTCACATCTGCGTGCTGACTTCAAAGCCACAGTAAATTCACAAACTGTAATGCATTAATTTCCTCTCCCATTACCACAGGAATTATTGAACGGACTCTAACAGGGGAGATTCTTTTTCAAGACTGATTTACATGAGGCATACTTACGGCTGCCATATCCAGCTGGGACCTCGCCGAGACACTCTGGGCGGTGTAGAAATGACAAAAAATTTATTCAATATTATTACTTTTTATTTAGAACACAATTAAACTCACCAGGGTAGCCAAGAGCGCTAACGTGCTGCTTCCTGGACTCAGGCAGGCCCAGGATCGAATCCGCCTGGCGGATTAACGACAAAGGGCCGGTGTGCTGGCCAGCCTGGGTGTGGTATTTACGCGGTTTTCCACATCATGCTAGGTGAATACTGGGCTGGTCCTCATGTTCCGCCTCAGTCACACGGCTCGCAGACATCTGAACACATTTGCACTGTTCAATGGATTACACTAGACGCAGCCGGCTAGTGTGGCCGAGCGGTTCTAGGCGATTCAGTCTGGAACAGTACGATTGCTATGGTCGCAGGTTCGAATCCTACCTTGGGCATGGATGTGTGTTGGTGTCCTTAGGTTAGTTAGGTTTAAGTAGTTATAGGTTCCAGGGGACTGATGGCCTCAGATGTTGAGTCCCATAGCGCTCAGAGCCATACAGTACACGCAGACAGTTGGGGTACACTAATTCCGTCCCAGGGGGTAGAGGGTGGCGGCAGGAAGGGCGGGCTCTAGCCACACCGTAAAATTAACATGCCAATTCCGAATAACCATTGCTGATTCTGCGTAGCTGCGGGACAAAGTACAAAGATAGATAGATAGATAGATAGATTTATACACAATTATATGGAACTTGTTGCGGCACAAGTAGTTGGCACACTATATTTTTCAGAAGACTTCGCCTTTTTCAGCAAGCCTTTGTTTTTCCATTTTACGAATTTATAAAACTGCATGCGAGTCAGCTTGTAGCTAAATTGGCACTGGAAGATTGATTCCACAGTACTTGAGCCAAGCCTGTAACACTATTTTGCAAAATCTGGACAAAATCGAGTCTTGTCGGAATGTCGGGACAAGACGGTCAACATCAGTGACAGTACCGATATGTCAGGCTCAATGGCAACCTTCGGCATTCTTACAGTTACCAATAGACGAGCAGCCCAAGCAATATTTCACTATCAACACTCAATTAGGTCGGTCCCAGTTTCAAAAACTGTCGTTCAGGAGTTCTTCAGCTCCTGCTATTTTACAACGTTTTCTGTAACACTTAATGAAACATGTCCCTTCATGTATATGTGCATTATATTATTGTCACATGTATTACGCCTGCTGAACATTTGGCAAATTTAGAATGTCTGTTTCAGGTACATGCTGCAACTGGCTTAAAGTGTAACAAAGAAAAGTATTCTTTCTTCCAAGAAGATCTTCAATATTTAGAACTTGTCATAAATGCATCCTGCTTCTTTGTACTTGTTGTGGTTAAAGATTTTTTGGTTCCCTGCACCATCAAGCAGCTACCAGTGATCATGGGAAAGTTTATTGCAAATACTGCACAAGTCGCTGCTCCACTAATTGGGCTGTACTGGAGAGGTGTCTCTTTGTGTTGTCCCAAAAATGTCAGTACGCATTTCAGCAGTTAAAGGACGCATGGTCGAATAGCAGTTGTCTGATCCACTTTGATCCAGCTAAGTATAATGTCTTAGCTGTGGATGCTCTTCCATAGAACTGAGTGACCTGATCCCATTGTTTTTACTTCGAAAAGTGTTAACAAAGGTCATTGCAATTACAGTTAGTTTGAAAAAGAGGCGTTCTTCAGTATCTTGGTGATACTGAGTTCCACCAATATTTGTATGGTCGGAAGTTCTATTTCATGTCATTAGCCTTGAACGCCTTTGTCCAATCCCTCCAAACGTGTCCCAGCATGGACAGCGCAAAAAAATTCAATGCTTAATTTTGTAAGTTGCCTGACTATCGATAAAAATCGTTTAACAGGCCCACTGCACAACATTCGAACGCTGGCTTCTTGTCTTGGTTACCAGTCGGTTGTGGCACAGCATTTTATTCATCTCAGGAAACATGTTATCAAGCACTGCTTTCGAACAGGCCCTTCAGGTAATTGTGCAATCTGTGCATGATGGGTGCACCGTTTTCTGAAAGGAACTCCCCGTCCAGTAGCCCATCTCTACGTCACGCACTATCCAAGTGGTCAGATGTTCTGCTGTTGCATACAGAAAATTATGATGTGTGGGTTGTGGTTCCTCGCTTCCTCCAGCAGGAAATTTTTTCTTTGTCGCACCAAGGTTAATTTTCAGTGAACACATCCGTCCAGGCCATGGGAGTGAATACACATCGATTTTGTGGGCCCACTCTGGAACACACAGTGATTTTGGTCGTAGATGCGTACAGTAAACTAACTATTGTAGTCCCCATAACACCCACCACTCCTCAACTGCTAGTATTGAATCAGCTTTGTATTCTATTTTTTGTCTTGAAGGTGTTCCCAAAGTCCTTGTCTCAGACAATGCACCTCAATTCACGTTAGCCGATTTTCAAACACTTTTGTGCCGACAGTGGAACACACCATGGAACTACTCCTCCTTTTCGCCCTCAGCTAAAAGATTCGTTCAAACCTTCAAAGTGACATGGAGAAACTCTGTTCACCCCCCACACAGGAGCCAGTCTCAAAGATTTTCTTTTCGTCTTATCACTCCCTGGAAAATGATGGAATGTCACCAGCAGATTATTATGACAGTATATTGTGGTAGTCGGACTTCCAGTGCTGGTACTGAGAACTTAGACTGCCCAAGTGAAGGGGAGTGGTGCAGAAGAACAAGCCATGCCTCCATCTGCAATTTTTGCTTCCACGAAAGCAGAGCTGACTTAATGGTCATAGCGATTGCTGATTCCTTTTGTTGTGGGGAGAATCGCATTTGAAGTTTTCTTTAGAGCTTTTGGCAAGAAACAGAGCTGGGTGCCCAGTGTCGTCACGTGAGTCTCAGGTCATTCCTCCCATGTCATTCAAAGTTCCTCTGGACTGCATTGGCCTCACTAGAATACTAGAATCAGATGTCCATGTCCCCCCCCCCCCCCCCAAGAACCATGGACCTTGCCGTTGGTGGGAAGGCTTGAGTGCCTCAGCGATACAGATGGCCGTACCGTAGGTACAACCACAACGGAGGGGTATCTGTTGAGAGGTCAGACAAACGTGTGATTCCTGAAGAGGGGCAGCAGCCTTTTCGGTAGTTGCAGCGGCAACAGTCTGGATGATTGACTGATCTGGCCTTGTAACACCAACCAAAACGGCCTTGCTGAGCTGGTACTGCGAACGGCTGAAAGCCGTAATTTTTCCCAAGGGCATGCAGCTTTACTATGTGGTTAAATGATGATGGCGTCCTCTTGGGTAAAATGTCCGGAGATAAAATAGTCCCCCATTCGGATCTCCAGGCAGGGACTACTCAGCAGGACATCGTTATCAGGAGAAAGAAAACTGGCGCTCTACAGACCGAAGCCTGTAATGTCAGATCCCTTAATCGAGCAGGTAGGTTAGAAAATTTAAAAAGGGAAATGGATAGATTAAAGTTAGATATAGTGGGAATTAGTGAAGTTCGGTGACAAGAGGAACAAGACTTTTGGTCAGGTGAATACAGGGTTTTAAATACACTCCTGGAAATGGAAAAAAGAACACATTGACACCGGTGTGTCAGACCCACCATACTTGCTCCGGACACTGCGAGAGGGCTGTACAAGCAATGATCACACGCACGGCACAGCGGACACACCAGGAACCGCGGTGTTGGCCGTGGAATGGCGCTAGCTGCGCAGCATTTGTGCACCGCCGCCGTCAGTGTCAGCCAGTTTGCCGTGGCATACGGAGCTCCATCGCAGTCTTTAACACTGGTACCACGCCGCGACAGCGTGGACGTGAACCGTATGTGCAGTTGACGGACTTTGAGCGAGGGCGTATAGTGGGCATGTGGGAGGCCGGGTGGACGTACCGCCGAATTGCTCAACACGTGGGGCGTGAGGTCTCCACAGTACATCGATGTTGTCGCCAGTGGTCGGCGGAAGGTGCACGTGCCCGTCGACCTGGGACCGGACCGCAGCGACGCACGGATGCACGCCAAGACCGTAGGATCCTACGCAGTGCCGTAGGGGACCGCACCGCCACTTCCCAGCAAATTAGGGACACTGTTGCTCCTGGGGTATCGGCGAGGACCATTCGCAACCGTCTCCATGAAGCTGGGCTACGGTCCCGCACACCGTTAGGCCGTCTTCCGCTCACGCCCCAACATCGTGCAGCCCGCCTCCAATGGTGTCGCGACAGGCGTGAATGGAGGGACGAATGGAGACGTGTCGTCTTCAGCGATGAGAGTCGCTTCTGCCTTGGTGCCAATGATGGTCGTATGCGTGTTTGGCGCCGTGCAGGTGAGCGCCACAATCAGGACTGCATACGACCGAGGCACACAGGGCCAACACCCGGCATCATGGTGTGGGGAGCGATCTCCTACACTGGCCGTACACCACTGGTGATCGTCGAGGGGACACTGAATAGTGCACGGTACATCCAAACCGTCATCGAACCCATCGTTCTACCATTCCTAGAACGGCAAGGGAACTTGCTGTTCCAACAGGACAATGCACGTCCGCATGTATCCCGTGCCACCCAACGTGCTCTAGAAGGTGTAAGTCAACTACCCTGGCCAGCAAGATCTCCGGATCTGTCCCCCATTGAGCATGTTTGGGACTGGATGAAGCGTCGTCTCACGCGGTCTGCACATCCAGCACGAACGCTGGTCCAACTGAGGCGCCAGGTGGAAATGGCATGGCAAGCCGTTCCACAGGACTACATCCAGCATCTCTACGATCGTCTCCATGGGAGAATAGCAGCCTGCATTGCTGCGAAAGGTGGATATACACTGTACTAGTGCCGACATTGTGCATGCTCTGTTGCCTGTGTCTATGTGCTTGTGGTTCTGTCAGTGTGATCATGTGATGTATCTGACCCCAGGAATGTGTCAATAAAGTTTCCCCTTCCTGGGACAATGAATTCACGGTGTTCTTATTTCAATTTCCAGGAGTGTACAAAATCAAATAGGGGTAATACAGGAGTAGGTTTAATAATGAATAAAAAAAGTAGGAGTGCGGGTAAGCTACTACAAACAGCATAGTGAACGCATTATTGTGGCCAAGATAGACATGAAGCCAACGCCTACTACAGTACTATAAGTTTATACGCCAACTAGCACTGCAGATGACGAAGAAATTGATGAAATGTATGATGAGATAAAAGAAATTATTTAGGTAGTGAAGGGAGACGAAAAGTTAATAGTCATGGGTGACTAGATTTCGATAGTAGGAAAAGGGAGAGAAGGAAACGTAGTAGGTGAATATCGATTGGGGGTAAGAAATGTAAGAGGAAGCCGACTGGTAGAATTTTGCACAGAGCATAACTTAATCATAGCTAACACTTGGTTCAAGAATCATGAAAGAAGGTTATGTACATGGAATACGCCTGGAGATACTAGAAGGTATCAGATAGATTATAAGACAGAGATTTAGGAACCAGGTTTTAAATTGTAGAACATTTCCAGGGGCAGATGCGGACTCTGACCACAATCTATTGGTTATGAGCTGTAGATTAAAAATGAAGAAACTGCAAAAAGGTGGGAATGTAAGGAGATGGGCCCTGGGTAAATTGACTAAACCCGAGGTTGTACAGAGTTACAGGGAGAGCATAAGGGAACAATTGACAGGAATGGGGGAAAGAATACAGTATAAGAAGAATGGGTAGTTTTGAGGGACGAAGTAGTGAAGGCAGCAAAGGATCAAGTAGGTAAAAAGATGAGGGCTAGTAGAAATCCTTGGGTAACAAAAGACATATGGAATTTAATTGATGAAAGGAGAAAATATAAAAAGGCAGTAAATGAAGCAGACAAAAAGGAATACAAACTTCTCAAAAATGAGATCGACAGGAAGTGCAAAATGCCTAAGCAGGGATGACTAGAGGAAAAATGTAAGGATGTAGAAGCTTATCTCACTAGGGGTAAGATACATACTGCCTGCAGGAAAATTAAAGAGACCTTTGGAAACAAGAGAACCACTTGTATGAATATCAACAGCTCAGATGGAAACCCAGTTCCAAGCAAAGAAGAGAAAGTAGAAAGGTGGTAGGAGTATATAGACAGTCTTTACAAGCTCGATGTACTTGAGGACAATATTATGGAAATGGAAGAGGATGTCGACGAAGATGAAATGGGAGATATGATACTACACGTAGAGTTTGACAGAGCACTAAAACACCTGATTCGAAAGAAGGCCCTGGAAGTAGACAACATTCCATTAGAATTACTGACAGCCTTGGGAGGGCCAGTCCTGACAAAACTCTACCATCTGTTGTGCAAGATATATGAGACAAGCGAAATACCCTCAGACTTCAAGAAGATTGTAATAATTCCAATCCCAAAGAACGCAGACGTTAACAAATGTGGAAATTACCGAACTATCAGTTTAACAAGTCACAGCATACTAATGCGAATTCCTTACAGATGAATGGTAAAACTGGTAGCAGTCGACCTCAGGGGAGATCAGTTTGGATTCCGTAAAAATATTGGAACACGTGAGGCAATACTGATCGTACGACTTATCTTAGAAAATAGATTGAGGAAAGGCGAACCTACGTTTCTAGCATTTGTAGACCTAGAGAAAGCTTTTAACAATGTTGATTGGGATACTCTGTTACAAAATTCTGAAGGTGGCGGTGATAAAATACAGAGAGCGAAAGGCTATTTACAATTTGTACAGAAACCAGATGGCAGTTATAAGAGTCGAGGGCCATGAATGGGAAGCAGTGGTTGGGAAGGGAGTGAGACAGGGTTGTAGCCTATCCCCGATGTTATTCAGTCTGTATATTGAGCATGCAGTGAAGGAAACAAAAGAAAAATGCGGGGTAGGTATTAAAATCCATGGAGAAGAAATAAAAACTTTGAGGTTCGCCGATGACATTGTAATTCTGTCAGACACAGCAAAGGACATGGAAGAGCAGTTGAACGGAATGGACAGTATCTTGAAAGGAGGATATAAGATGAACATCAACAAAAGCAAAACGAGGATAATGGAATGTAGTCTAATTAAGTCGGGTGATGCTGTGGGAATTAGATTACTTAAAGTAGTAACGGAGTTTTATTATTTGGGGAGCCAAATAACTGATGATGGTCGGAGTAGAGAGGATATAAAATGTAGACTGGTAATGGCAAGGAAAGCGTTTCTGAAGAAGAGAAACTTATTAACATCGAGTATAGATTTAAGTGTCAGGAAGTCATTTCTGAAAGTATTTGTATGGAGTGTAGCCATGTATGGAAGTGAAACATGGACGATAAATAGTTTGGACAAGAAGAGAATAGAAGCTTTCGAAATGTGGTGCTACCGAAGAATGCTGAAGCTTACATGGGTAGATCACATAACTAATGATGAGGTATTGAATAGAATTGGAAAAAAGAGGAGTTTGTGGCACAACTTGACTAGAAGAAGGGATCGGTTGGTAGGACATGTTCTGAGGCATCAAGGGATCACCAATCTAGTATTGGAGGCAGCGTGGAGGGTAAAAATCGTAGAGGGAAACCAAGTAATGAATACACTATGCATATTTAGAAGGTTGTAGGTTGCGGTAGGTACTAGGAGATGAAGAAGCTTGCACAGGATAGAGTAGCATGGAGAACTGCATCAAACCAGTCTCAGGACTCAAGACCACAACAACAACAACAACAGAACCAGATGTAACTTACATTAGAGATTCTTCCGCAGAATTTTGCCCACAGCCCAGGACGCCGCTGGGGTCTGCAACATCAGTCATCTCCACGCCTCCGCCTGCCACGGTGGGCGCCATCCGGAGTGGAACTGATGGAGACTGGCGTCGTGCTGCCGCATCCGCCACGCCCTCATCACTGGCGCCAGTGCTGGTGCTACAAGCAGACCCGCAGCTTGAGCCGACGCCTGTGGAACGCCTCCCCAGACAGCTGCCACAGTGCCCCTGGTGTTTCACTCGCAGTCAACCTAATCGTAACTCCTGCATCATTGGATGTGCTCTGCACCCTGTGGCCGCTTTTTCCGCCAATGTTTCCTGTTACTCATAAGGTGAATACAATGATGCGGACATCCTCCCCCCCCCCCCCCCCCATATTCGTCTTGTAACACAGCACTACGGGACAATGGCTGGAGGTTTGGGGAAGGGGATATGGTGTCATCTGAAGAATGAGTACCATTGCAAAGTTGCTACCTCATGATGGAACCACAAGTTTGGATAGTCGTTGAAAGACACAGTGACATGCGAGAGACGTCGGATGCACCACTGCTGCTGAATGGCTACTTACATCAGAGTGCATCACAACCCAGCCCACTCTCTACTCACTGCCTAAGGTGACAGCATCCTTATTTCAGATCCAGCAGTGGGAGTTGTATCAGAAACAATCCAGCAGTGCGAGTTGTATTAGAAGCCGTAACTCTTAGCCAGAACTATGTACCAAAGTTTAGAGTCAGCTGTTCAGTGAGATTACCCTCTCCTTCTGTATTGTATTAAGTGACATAGTGCAGGAAGAGTAACAAAAATATTCTGTTAATTTTGTGGCCAAGGGTTGTTTCTGAGTTAAGTATTTTAGATTGTTCCAGCTTCAATAAAGTAATCTAAACCTAAAATTTTATGTGCTGTGATGTCTACTCTTCCTCTCCCAGAAGTAAGTCTAGGACTTGCCACAGTGTTGATGCAAATGTTTCAAGTGTTATTCCCTCTGGCACTACAGTAAAAATTCGGTTAAATACCACGAAAAATCAAACAAGTGAATTATCCGCTGAAATAAGTGTAAGAACATTTAATAAACGGACTGCCCTTGGTGCAGGTAAGTTAACATGTGAAAGTATAATATGGAATGGTACCAAGGATATGACCAATGAAGGCTTAAAAAAGAAACCAGTACAATAATTTCAAACACCAGTAGAACCTCCAGAGTGCATGATGGAAGCAACTAGATGCTGCAAACATGAAAACTGTGTACTTAAACCTATATGAAATTTAACTAGCCTCATGTCCCATTCGATTCAATGACTGCAGTGTTAGCTAATTGTTACCACTCTTATAAAGTGTGACTATGGACGAAGGCGATAATAATGGCAGAAAATTTAGAGTTCAGCTTATCCTTTGTACTCAGTTGTAACAAGCAGACATCTGTCGGTGTGGTGCTTTGGCAGCAAGCGTACCTCACAGCAGCGAGTATTCTCCCTTCAGTCAGTGGACAGGAAGTCTTGTCTCTTCAGTGTCTATGGAGAAAGTCTGGTCTGACTTAAATCCTCAAGACTTTCTTCCTGTGTAGGAATGTCGCTGGGCAATTGCAACAGACCTTGGGAGTACTGATCAGTGATGATTTTGTAAATAAATAAGCTCCTGCTCTCACAGTTTTAAATTCTCTCCCAATGCATGACAGGTCTCTATCATTGGCCCAACCAAAGGGCATACACTTAAAAATAAGCAGGAATGCACGTCTTTTACAGAAATAATTATTGTAGACCTGTCAGAGCGCCTGTTACTTGGATCTCGAACAAACTTTCTTTCATCATATGACCCCAGAGAAACGGCGAGTCTCAAGCTCTGCCATTCTGATGGTTGCACCTGTCTTCTTTCCAAAAGAATTCCTTCAGGCACCTCACCCAATAGGATTTTATAGAGCATAAGCTGCCCCAAGTGACCTGCAGTACTGATATGAGAAATAGTGAATTCTGCATCTCCTACCTGCTCAGGTAGAGAGCTTTCAGCTCTGAATATGTTTATGGCCCCTCTTGGTCCTTTTAAGTAACCTTATACATTGCGTGTGCCAGCTAGAAGAAGCTCTCAAGGGTGAAGAAAATAGCAGGTGTCCCCCCCGCCATCATAATTAAACAGTACAGAATATTTTCTGTAGTTATTACGCAGATTTAAAGGATCCACTACACTCACTATTGGAATTTGTATATTACATTACGAAATATGTTGGATGATAGTTTGGGGATAAACTACCATGTAACATCACCTCATTGTTGACTTTAAAATGAATGTCAATGGAAATGTACTGGAGTAATCTCTAGCACAAATTCGTCAAAGACATTTTTGCTGTGGTGTCAGTACTGTTTTCAAATGCTCATCACCTGATAAGTTCCACACTGTCGGTGGGACAGGTTAATCTGATACTAATGTAGCAGTCTGAAAATTGACAGGCACACTTAAAAATAAGCTTCTTCACCTCTAAAGGTGCAAGAATATATTTATTCAGAACACATACAATAAAACAGGAGAAACACAAGCTATTACAATGTTACACAAACATACAAATTATTTTACATTGCTCATGAATGAAGGCAGAGGCTCAATAATTTCACATGTGGATGGCTTGTACTCAAAATTCAGTTTACTATTACTTACTGCTGACACACTTACTTTATTATAATACCAAATCATTTATTCCATTATATTCATATCTTCCTACATACCTTATCATCCTGAATAACAACGAAAATAAAAAAAATACATTTACATTTAGAGAAATACATTTACATGACAACCAAAACAAAATAAAAGAAACACATGTCATATTTGTGTTGTATGATTATGTGGAGGAGAAAAGTTGCAAATTGTCAATAAAATAATCACCAGTATATATAAAGTGAGTAAACACAAATACAATACCACCAATACTAAAAACTACAGATAAATTCTCATATACAAATGCCTGTATTACTGTATAAACGAACTGATGTACACATTTGTAAATAAGTGTCCTAATTGTGACATTGAGCATAGATAGTATCAAACAAATTGGTAGCATAATTACAAAATAGCTTCATGATATGTTGAAATTGTAAATTTACAACTTATGATGAAATCATAAATTTACAAATGTGTGCAAACTGCGAAATAATTAATGGTGTGTCATAATTACTGGGTAAGTATCAAGAAAAATATCAGCTGCAAATGTGACAATTCGAAGCACCATTCATCATGAAACCTTAAAGTGAAATAGGCTTAAAGTGGGACTTGGTCTAAGACTGATGGTGTATGTTAAAATTATTGATAGTAGTTGGTTACGTCTACCGAGCACTCTGTATAATTATCCCTGAAATGTAAGAATAAAGGCACAGAGCTACATACGATTCACTGTTCATAGGCAGCTACACTGTTTGTTGCACTATTTGTTTTTAGAAAATGTTCAATACGGAGGACAACATGGAAACTAAAGAGTTAATGTTACAGCAGTGTTTCTCAAAGTGGGGTCTGCGGACTTCTCGAGGTAGCTCTGAATTACTGAAAATGAAATACTTTCAAAAAATGGTTTAGGACACTTTTTCTGGCGATCAACAAAAGTGGTTATGAAACGTGGTTTACTAATTGCTCATCTAAAGTTAATGTAAAGGATGCTACTATATTTTGCCGATCTTATAAAGCATTATCTTTCTTCATGACTTTACCATAATGTGTTTCACAATGACACGCACTTTCATCAGAATGCAAGCTATCAACAAGCAAAAAAGTGCAGAGGTTGTAAGTGAACTGAAAGTTAACAAAGATAAAAAAGGGAAAAAAGTTTAACATAGCTTTCCAGAATGGAAAAAGAAAAGCTGTTAACGCAGTTAGAGAGTTTAATATGACGTTATAGGGTGCTTCTTCATATTATAGGTCTATTTGATCTAAGTCCTTTTGAGCCTCTATCCCCAGAAAAAAAGCAGTGACCTTCAAGCTGGTGACAGATGTTGTCATTCAGACACTTGGCGCTAGCATTTCGCCGATCACAGAAAAAATATTCCACCTACTAATAATATAAAGCTTAATAGTAATAACAACACATTAAAACATGGAAAATCTCGATTACATTCATACCTGCATATGAGTTAAACAAGTTTGCGCCGAGTGCCTATACGTTTCAGTTCAGTGTGGCATGGCGAGAGGGTTCACAGTGATGTCACAACCCACACTCTGCCTGCGCATAACTCCTACTTGTATTCTAGTATCCGTGTACACTAACATTCCTGGATGTCATTGCCAGACGCCCAGCGTCCAACTCCGCTCTTCTCTCGTGACAGGATTTTACTCATTGATGTAGTTTCAACTTATAAAGTTAAAAAAGAAGGAGGTATGTATATTTACAAGGGATCACTATTAAATGACTGCCATAATAGTTGAAATGATAAATTGTTTCTAGTATTTCACAATGTGACTGACGAATAAAATTAGCTTATATTGTCACTGATAGTTACTGGATGTTTTCTGTTTAGTGGCACGATCGTAAGTCAGAACTTATGTACCGGGTAAATCATAAAGAACTTTACAACCTTGGAATGATACAAAAATTTATTGAGGTAACTTATAGAGTCGGTAGATGCCTTATTTTGCAGCAAAAAACGTGAAGTTAGATTCACGTCGTGCATCAGTACCCCATTCCACCACTAGGAGCGCCAACGCAGTGCACAGTTAAAATGGCTACTTTCGCTGGCGTGGAGAGTGCTAGCTGTGTGTTTCGGTTTCATGGAACGAACTCTGTAACAGCTGTCTGGCGTAAATTTCACACCGAATACGCTGAAGAACTTCCAAGCAGACCTACAACTTACTCTCTGCACAACAACATTGTTTGGACAAGTTGTTCACTGCCACAAGGATTGGCCGTGAAGAGCTAACCACATGGCCACCTCGCTCCCCAGACTTGACACCACTGCATTTCGTTTTCTGAGGTTGCATTAAGAACCATGTGTGTGTTCCTCCCCTATCAAACAATTTATCCGACCTCAAAAATCGAATGTACATTGTCAGTGCACAAGTTATGCCCTATTTGCTGCAACGAGTATTGGAAGAAATTGATTCCCAGTGGGGTATTTGTTGCAACACAAATGCTAGTCACGTTGTACCTAAATGACACTTGACAAATTTATGTGAAACTTGAAGCTGTTTGCTACAAAATGATGCACCTACCGATTCTGCAAGTTATTTTAATAAATTTTTGAATCATTCCAAAGTTCTAAAGTCCTTTTGGACTCACCCTGTGTATCCACCTACAAATGCAGATGATAGCGTATACGCCGTTGCCTCCTCTATTTCACTGATCCTATGTTGTTGTTGTTGTTGTGGTCTCCAGTCCTGAGACTGGTTTCATGCAGCTCTCCATGCTACTCTCTCCTGTGCAAGCTTCTTCATCTCCCAGTATCTACTACAGCCTACATCCTTCTGTTTAGTGTATTCATCTCTTGGTCTCCCACTACGATTTTTACCCTCAACGCTGCCCACCAGTACTAAACTGGTGATCCCTTGATGCCTCAAAACATGTCCTACCAACCGATCCCTTCTTCCAGTCAAGTTGTGCCACAAACTCCTCTTCTCCCCAATTCTTTTCAATACCTCCTCATTAGTTATGTCATCGACCCATCTAAGCATCAGCATTCTTCTGTAGCACCACATTTCGAAAGCTTCTTTTCTCTACTTGTCTAAACTACACTCCTGGAAATGGAAAAAAGAACACATTGACACCGGTGTGTCAGACCCACCATACTTGCTCCGGACACTGCGAGAGGGCTGTACAAGCAATGATCACACGCACGGCACAGCAGACACACCAGGAACCGCGGTGTTGGCCGTCGAATGGCGCTAGCTGCGCAGGATTTGTGCACCGCCGCCGTCAGTGTCAGCCAGTTTGCCGTGGAATACGGAGCTCCATAGCAGTCTTTAACACTGGTAGCATGCCGCGACAGCGTGGACGTGAACCATATGTGCAGTTGACGGACTTTGAGCGAGGGCGTATAGTGGGCACGCGGGAGGCCGGGTGGACGTACCGCCGAATTGCTCAACACGTGGGGCGTGAGGTCTCCACAGTACATCGATGTTGTCGCCAGTGGTCGGCGGAAGGTGCACGTGCCCGTCGACCTGGGACCGGACCGCAGCGACGCACGGATGCACGCCAAGACCGTAGGATCCTACGCAGTGCCGCAGGGGACCGCACCGCCACTTCCCAGCAAATTAGGGGCACTGTTGCTCCTGGGGTATCGGCGAGGACCATTCGCAACCGTCTCCATGAAGCTGGGCTACGGTCCCGCACACCGTTAGGCCGTCTTCCGCTCACGCCCCAACATCGTGCAGCCCGCCTCCAGTGGTGTCGCGACAGGCGTGAATGGAGGCACGAATGGAGACGTGTCGTCTTCAGCGATGAGAGTCGCTTCTGCCTTGGTGCCAATGATGGTCGTATGCGTGTTTGGCGCCGTGCAGGTGAGCGCCACAATCAGGACTGCATACGACCGAGGCACACAGGGCCAACACCCGGCATCATGGTGTGGGGAGCGATCTCCTACACTGGCTGTACACCACTGGTGATCGTCGAGGGGACACTGAATAGTGCACGGTACATCCAAACCGTCATCGAACCCATCGTTCTACCATTCCTAGACCGGCAAGGGAACTTGCTGTTCCAACAGGACAATGCACGTCCGCATGTATCCCGTGCCACCCAACGTGCTCTAGAAGGTGTAAGTCAACTACCCTGGCCAGCAAGATCTCCGGATCTGTCCCCGATTGAGCATGTTTGGGACTGGATGAAGCGTCGTCTCACGCGGTCTGCACGTCCAGCACGAACGCTGGTCCAACTGAGGCGCCAGGTGGAAATGGCATGGCAAGCCGTTCCACAGGACTACATCCAGCATCTCTACGATCGTCTCCATGGGAGAATAGCAGCCTGCATTTCTGCGAAAGGTGGATATACACTGTACTAGTGCCGATATTGTGCATGCTCTGTTGCCTGTGTCTATGTGCCTGTGGTTCTGTCAGTGTGATCATGTGATGTATCTGACCCTAGGAAAGTGTCAATAAAGTTTCCCCTTCCTGGGACAATGAATTTACGGTGTTCTTATTTCAATTCCCAGGAGTGTATTTATCGTCCACGTTTTACTTCCATACATGCCTACACTCCATACAAATACTTTCAGAAACGACTTCCTGACACTTAAATCAATACTAGATGTTAACAAATTTCTATTCTTCAGAAACGCTTTCCTTGCCATTACCAGTCTACATTTTATGTCGTCTCTACCTCCACCATCATCAGTTATTTTGCTCCCCAAATAGCAAAACTCCATTACTACTTTAAGTGTCTCATTTCCTAATCTAATTCCTTCAGCATCACCCGAATTAACTCGACTACATTCCATTATCCTCGTTTTGCTTTTGTTGATGTTCATCTTATATCCTCCTTTCATGATACTGTCCATTCCGTTCAACTGCTCTTCCAAGTCCTTTGCTGTATCTGACAGAATTACAATGCCATCAGAGAACCCGAAAAATTTTATTTCTTCTCTATGGATTTTAATACCTACTCCGAACTTTTCTTTTGTTTTCTTTACTGCTTGCTCAATATACAGATTGAATAACATCGGGGAGAGGCTACAACCCTGTCTCACTCCCTTCCCAACCACTGCTTCCCTTTCGTGTCCCTCGACTCTTATAACTGCCACCTGGTTTCTGTACAAATTGTAAATAGCCTTTCGCTCCCTGTATTTTACCCCTGTCACCTTTAGAATTTGAAAGAGAGTATTCCAGTCAACATTGTCTAAATTTTTCTCTAAGTCTACAAATGCTAGAAACGTAGGTTTGCCTTTCCGTAATCTTTCTTCTAAGATAAGTCATAGGATCAGTATTGCCTCACATGTTCAAACATTTCTACTGAATCCAAACTGATCTTCCCCGAGGTCGGCTTCTACTAGTTTTACCATTCTTCTGTAAAGAATTCGCGTTAGTATTTTGCAGCTGTGACTTACTAAACTGATAGGTCGGTAATTTTCACATCTGTCAACATCTGCTTTCTTTGGGATTGGAATTATTATATTCTTCTTGAAGTCTGAGGGAATTTCGCCTGTCTCATACATCTTGCTCACCAGATGGTAGAGTTTTGTCAGGACTGGCTCTCCCAAGGCTGTCAGTAGTTCTAATGGAATGTTGTCTACTCCCGGAGCCTTGTGTCGACTTAGGTCTTTCAGTGCTCTGTCAAACCCTTCACGCAGTATCATATCTCCCATTTCATCTTCATCTACATCCTCTTCCATTTCCATAATATTGTCGTCAAGATCATCGCCCCTGTATAGACCCTCTATATACTCCTTGCACCTTTCTGCTTTCCCTTCTTTGCTTACAACTGGGTTTCCATCTGAGCTCTTGATATTCATACAAGTGGTTCTCTTTTCTCCAAATGTCTCTTTAATTTTCCTATAGGCGGTATCTATCTTACCCCTCGTGAGAAAAGCCTCTACATCCTTACATTTGTCCTCTAGCCATCCCTGCTTAGCCATCTTGCACTTCCTGTCGATCTCAGTTTTGATACGATTATATTCCTTTTTGCCTGCTTCACTTGTTGGATTTTTGTATTTTCTCCTTTCATCAATTAAATTCAGTTTCTCTTCTGTTACCCAAGGATTTCTACTAGCCCTCGTCTTTTTACCTACTTCATCCTCTGCTGCCTTCACTGTTTCATTCCTCAAAGCTACCCATCCTTCTTCTACTGTATTTCTTTCCCCCATTCCTGTCAATTGTTCCCTTATGCTCTCCCTGAAACTGTACACTCTCTGGTTCTTTCAGTTTATCCAGGTCTCATCTCCTTAAATTCCCACATTTTTGTAGTTTCTTCTGTGATAATCTACAGTTCATAATAGATTGTGGTCAGAGTCCACATCTGTCTCTGGAAATATCATACAATTTAAAATCTGGTTCCTGAAGCTCTGTCTTACCATTATATATCTGAAAGCCTCTGGTATCTCCAGGGTTCTTCCATGTATACAACCTTCTTTCATGAGTCTTGAACTAAGTGTTGGCTATGATTAAGTTATGCTCTGTGCAAAATTCTACCAGGCGGCTTCCTCTTTCATTTCTTAGCCCCAATCCATATCCACCTACTACATTTCCTTCTCTTCCTTTTCCTACTGTCGGATTTCGGTCACCCATGACTATTAAATTTTCGTCTCCCTTCACTACCTGAATAATTTCTTTTATATCATCATATATTTCTTCAATTTCTTCATCATCTGCAGCGCTAGTTGGCATATAAACTTGTACTACTGTACTACATATACTACTATAGTAGGTGTGGGCTTCTTGTCTATCATGGCCACAATACTGCCTTCACTATGATGTTTGTAGTAGCTTACCCACACTCCTATTTTTTTATTCACTGTTAAACCTACTCCTGCATTATCCCTATTTGATTTTGTATTTATAACCCTATATTCACCTAACCAAAAGTCTTGTTCCTCCTGCCACCGAACTTCACTGATTCCCACTATATCTAACTTTAACTTCTCCATTTCCCTTTTTAAATTTTCTAACCTACCTGATCCTAAGTTGCTTTAAATGCTTCGTGTCAGAGCATGGGTAGGCCATAACCTGATGTTCCCCTCTAATTTCCAATTTCTCTGTGAGGACTGATTTTTGTCAGTCCATCAGGAGATGGATTTCCTGAAAATTGATGTCATAAATCAAATTTCTGTATTTCATCTCTTTCACGAAAACTTCAAGATCCAGACTGACAAATCTATATTCACCTGAAATTCTGATGTATGTTCACAGCAATGGATCAATAGTTGATGGTCACGAATCGACACAACCTGGATAGTTGGATGCCCACTAGCATGTAGCTCTTGCCGAAATTTAGTCAAAAGTGTGACCAAGTCTGTAGGCAGCTCAACATTGCAGCCAGCTAAGCAATGCATTTCCCCATGCTGGAGAAGAAACTGTGCAATTTCTTTTATTGTATCTGCAACTGATTCGATCATTCAGCAACTGTGTTCCACCATATCTCCACCATCATTTTCTCGGTATTGTCAAGGAATTTTGTCAGTACTGTTCTTTTTAAATGTGTGGCCAAGTTTTATACACATGTACAGTAGATTTAGCACTGTTGCAGCTTTCTCAAAAAGTGGTCCCTATGTAGTATGTAAAGGTAAAACTGTTGAAAAAATATGTGCGCAATGCAAGGCAGACATCTAAAACTTGATACAGCAAGTTTTATATTTGATGGTTGATCGATAGCGAACACAACATATTGTACATCATCAGTAGCAATATTGAATTTCTCCAATCAGTATCTGTCTTTGAATGCTTAAGCAGTAACATTTTTTTAAAACATACAAGTGGAAACAGGGGTGAATTTTCACCCACCTTCGCTACGGTCGCAGGTTCGAATCCTGCCTCGGGCATGGTTGTGTGTGATGTCCTTAGGTTAGTTAGGTTTAAGTAGTTCTAAGTTCTAGGGGAGTGATGACGACAGATGTTAAGTCTCATAGTGCTCAGAGCCATTTGAACCATTTCACCCACCTTCCGAAATATAATAGTACACTGCAAATAATCAGACTGTTACACATTTTAGTGGTTTCCCTAATTCAAAACAGACATCATGGTGGATGAAATATTTAGGTAAACTTAAGGGCTACAGGGCGTTGGAAAGTTAAGCACATGTAAGTAATAACGAAGATGTAGAGCAAAAATATCGAAAAGATTTGGTAAAGCTGTGGTTCTTTCACTGAAGTTTAAATGTCAATCACACAACTTTATCACATGCTATTATTTTTCGTTCTGGCGTCAATTTTAAAATTTTCCTGGCGAATGAAACAAATTTCGTGCTTGCAGCTCTCGTCGATTAATTCATCACACGATATTTCGATAGGCCACCTGCCGATAATCATCAGGTGAGCCCTCGAAAGACTTGCTCCAGTCTACCCTATATGGAGCGCTGCGAGTATTTCGCGCATGCGTCAGAATTTATGTTGACAGACAGAGCACACTTCACGGCGGCGGCAGCCTGACTGGTGCAACCGCGGCACCCGGCTGCCCTCTGTCTCCGTTGTTGAAGAATCCGCGGGAGTACGCCTGGTGGAGAACCCGATGAACTGTGCAGGTGGCTACCAGTGCGGCAGCGCGTGGGGACCCACCAGCTGCACCGTACGTTCTAACCGAAGGCGGCAGGGCGCGCCAAGCGCCGTGGCGAGTGGCAACGCAGAGCACAGCTGAGCCCCACACCGCCGTCGGTCAGCTAGAATCTCGACACATGCGCGCAGTACCCGCAACGCGTCATGTATGGTGGAAGGGAGCAAGTCTTCGTCAGTCTCTGAAGACGACTGGCAGGTGCCCAGTCGAAATATCTTGCAATGAATTTATCGACGACTCGCTGCAAACCAGAAATTTGATTGAGCACACAACTTCCGTCTAGTTACAACAGACGAAATTCTTACAGATACTGCACTTCATTGTATATGTCTTCTCACTCTTTCTGCAGTCTTTGTATCGCCTTGTCTTCGACCCGCTGCAGACGATTTATTACCTCTGGGTGCAGCTTAAACAATTGGCCTATGCAGCAGACCACCTGGACACAGAAACTCTTCATCAGCGAGTCGTGGAAACCTGTGAATCCATTCTAATCCACCAGGTGGTATTCGAAAAGACGCTATAGTACATGATTCGATGATTGCATGCATGCTTACAAGCTAGAGAAGGACATTTCTAACGTTTACTAGGAGTGGCTCTCTCGATGAGCTCCAATCACTCAAATTGTAAACTTTCGTTAATAACTCGAAAAACAAGGACTTTGGGACATATTTTTAAAAAGGACTTTTTTCTTTTTTCGGTGTAAAGAACTTGTCTGCAAAGTTTGATAAAGTATTTATGAAACACTCTTTATATGTAATGTTTGTCTTTGTATTTCCTATTGACTTATCCTATATCTTCATAACACGTCACAGGACCAAAATAATAATAATAATAAATAAATAAATAAAAACAATAATAAATAAGAAAAATCCTTCTCATATCACTGAAAATACTAGTTATAATCACACCAGCAGATTGAACAGACTAAATAATTTTTGGTCCAGAACCATCTATAATCCATTTCCTACTCGTATTCCGTTTATGAGGAATATGTGATTGGATTTCTCTATGTGATAGCAACCTCGCACTTAATATGTTTGTCTGCTATTTTTAGGGATATTTCAGTACGACCATTGATATGGGCTACCAAATATCATTGATGCTTTCGCAAAACTCCTCTGTAGATAAAAGAATTGAAAGGAGCAACTGGGTGAGAAATATGTTCCCCTTTGCGCTCTTTTTTTTTTTTTTTTTTTTTGACACTGTTTTCTTTGGATATTGTGAACAGTTTATAAGCTACTGTAAGTGCCCAGAGTGCATTAGATCTCTTGCACATACACTTAATGTGGCTGTAGACACCGGTGTATCCTAGGATGACCAGATGTCCAGGTTTTACTGGGACAGTCTCGGTATTCACATAAATCTCTGGTGTCTAAAGAAAATCTTAAGGGACGCACAGTTGTCCTGGTTTTTAACCGAGAAGCAAAATTCATTCGATAACATTTCACAATTAATTAAATATTTGTGTAAAACAAGTTTCCTAGGAGTGGAGCCTTATAGAAATATACATTTTCACAATACCCCCATATACGCCTACTGCATTTGTTTGAATGTCTTATGTCTAAAGAAAGAGTAAGAGGTATTTCGAAAAGAAAAGCGGGTATTACCTGCCCCCGCCCCTGTCTTGCCGTCCTTCCACTTTATGGCCCTTGAGACATACCAAAGGAGGTACAAAAGAGTAGCATTCTTCTAACGGAACTGTAGCTACGTTGAAGTTAATTCTGCGAAGAATGTAAGCAATACAGCATGTGTTAGCAGTACTTATTGAGTATTGTTTGGTATATATGCACATTTGCCAAAGGCCTAGCAGGAGTGGTAACACCGGTTACCGTCAGATCGCCGAATTTAAGCGCTGTCCGGCTTGGCTGACGCTTAGAAGGGTCAGAAGGGTGCGCCAATGCTGTTGGCAAGTGGGACGCACTCAGCCCTTGCGAGGCCAATGGAGGAGCGAGTCGACTGAGAAGCAGCGACTCCAGACCGCCAGATATGACAGGTGCTGGGAGAGAGTGGTGCGCTGATCACATCCCTCAGTATCCGCATCTGGTGACGCCTAAGGTCTGAGGATGGCATGGCGGCCATTCGGTACTGTTGGGCCTTCAAGGCTTGTTTGGAAGTGTTCGTTTGTCTCTTTTACGTTTGCACATTTGCCCCAAGAGTTAGCAAACGGCATCCTAAATTTTACTTGTTTTGTTTGTTGTTGTTGTTGTCGTCTTCTGTCCTGAGACTGGTTTGATGCAGCTCTCCATGCTACTCTATCCTGTGCAAGCTTCTTCATCTCCCAGTACCTACTGCAGCCTACATCTTTCTGAATCTGCTTAGTGTACTCATCTCTTGGTCTACGATTTTTACCCTCCACGCTGCCCTCCAATACCACATTGGTGATCCCTCAATGTCTCAGAACATGTCCTACCAACCGATCCCTTCTTCTAGTCAAGTTGTGCCACAAACTCCTCTTCTCCCTAATTAGATTCAATACCACCTCATTAGTCATTTGGTCTACCCATCTAATTTTCAGCATTTCTAAAGCTTCTATTCTCTTCTTGTCTAAAGAATTTACTGTTCATGTTTCACTTCCATGCATGGATACGCTCCACACAAATACTTTCAGAAACGACTTCCTGACGTTTAAATCTATACTCATACGTTAAGAAATTTCTCTCCTTCAGAAATTTTAGTATGGAATGTATGTATCAGATTACTGATGTGTAATGTTACTCAGTTTTAGGATCTATAAGTTGTATCTAAGAACCTAAGATGTAACCAAACATTGCAGAAAATATCCTCACAAGCTAAAACATTATGATTACTGGCCTCTGTGACGTTGGATGCTGCATGGGGGCTTTACAAGACACGTGACACGGTACCAAATTCATGTAAGCAGAGCAGAGACGGGCAGGGGATCACCCTAGCGAAGATATGCATAACGAACGGGCAAATGCAATGAGATAAGCGACTTTGACAAAGGGCAGAATATTGCTACACAGAACCTATAAAAGAGTATGTCGAAAACGGCGAAACTGTGTTCACGTGCTACTGTCGTGATCATCTACGCAGTGAGGTAGATGGACACTGAAACTACCACCAGGTGCTAAGTGGCTGTACGTCCACGACTCGTCACAGAACGTGGGATTCGGAGACTCCTCTGCTCTGTAAAGCAGGATAGATGGTGATTTGTGGCATCTCTGCCGAAAGAGCGCAGTGCTGGTGCACGCACAACTGTTTCGGAGCGCACCGTCCATCGTACATTCCTAAACGTGGTGCTGCACAGCAGAACACCTCTGCGTGTTCACATGTTGACCCGGCCACCGTTTGTCGCCGATCGGTTCTAGCCGCTTCAGTCTGGAACCGCGCGACTGCTACAGTCGCAGGTTCGAATCCTGCCTCGGGCGTGCATGTGTGTGTGATGTCCTTAGGTTGGTTAGGTTTAAGTAGTTCTAAGTTATAGGGGACTGATGACCTCAGATAAGTGCCGTAGTGCTCAGAGCCTTTTAAACCATTGGACATGTTGATCCAACGGCATAGTCAATTACGACTGCAGTGGGCACAGGACCATCGGGATTCGACCGTCGATTAACGGACACCTGTCGGCTTTTCAGGTGAAACACATTGTTGCTACACTAGGTCCCTGGTCGTCTTCACAAACACAGTTATCGAGGTGTACGGCGGCTTGAAACGTGCAGCACGCCCCATACACAAGCTGATGGGTGCAGTATTTTGCTATGGGAGACATTCACTTGCACTTGCACAGGACCTGTGGTATAACCGAATACACGCTGACACCTGCAAAGCACCAGCATTGCTTCATAGTGTATGTCGTCTCCACCGGCCGCTGTGGCCGAGCGGTTCTAGGCGCTTCAGTCCAGAACTGCACTGCTGCTACAGTCGCAGGTTGGAATCCTGCCTCGGGCATGGATGTGTGTGATGTCCTTAGGTAAGTTAGGGTTAAGCAGTTCTAGGGGACTGAAGACCTCAGATGTTAAGTCCCAATACTGGTCAGAGGCATTTGAATCATTTTTTTGTCGCCTCCGACGGCGATGTCATCTTCCTGAGGTATAATTGTCCGTGTCTCGGAGTCAGAACCGTGCTACAGTGGTTTGAGGAGCATTAGAGTGAACACACGTTGATGTCTCGGCGACGAAATCTGCCTGTTGTAAATTCAATGGAACCCACCTGGGTCGCTATCGGGAGCCATCACCGCATACGCAAATCAGCGGACCGTTATCTACGAGAATCACATCATCTGTGCGTAAACGTCTAATGCCACGTACCTCCACAAACCTACCAACAAACTGTCGGATCTCTGATCCGCAGAATCACTGATGTATTTCGTTCCAAAGACGGACAAACATGCTATGAAGCTGGTGGTCATATGGTCTTGGCACACGAGTGTATATCCAAGCTAATCGAATAAAATAGTGTCTTTTTTATTTGTGAAGGAAAGAATTTTATTTGTGTGTAATGTTCATACATGATCTTTTCCAATTCGCAAAATGGAGAACAGTCTTGCTACAAGTCTTTCAGGTGCCACATTGTCACAGACCTATTATCTATTTCACAATACAACTATAACTGACAAGAAAGTTAAGCATAAGTGTAGTAATGAAGCTGAATATGAAGTATAAACACAAATACCCGAATTTTTCTCTTTGGAATCTGGTCACCTGGTGTACCTGTTGCCGAAAGAGCACAGTGCCGGTTTACACACAAGTGTTTTGGAGCACACCATTCAACATACATTGCTGAACGTGGATCTCCGTAGCAGACCACCCTTACGTGTTCACATGCTGACCTGATATCATCAATTGCGATTGCAGTGAGCACAGAACCATCGGGATTCGACCATCGATTAATGAAAACCTGTTGGCTCTTTGGATATAATACATTGTTGCTGCACTAGGTCCCCGGCCGTCTGTACAAACACAGAAGACATGACGCTGCAGTTGTTGTCTGATGATGTCCCATATGTGCTCGATTGGAGAGAGGTCAGGTGATCAAGCAGGCCAAGGCAACATGACGACACTCCGTAGAGCATGTCGCGTTACAAGAGTGGTTTGTGGGCGAGCGTTATCCTGTCGGAAAACACCATCTGCAATGTTATTTATGAATATGCAGCACAACAGGTGGAATCACCAGACAGACGTGCAAATTTGAGGTTAGGGTGTGTGGGATAACCACGAGAGTGCTCCTGCTGTCATACGAACTCGTACCCCAGAGCCAGAGTGCGATTTGTGCTTTTAGCAGTGGGGAGGAAGTCTTCGGGGGTTATTAGAATTATATATGTTACTAGCTTGGACCATGGCGTTATGCATGGTTAAACAGCTATTTATAAATAAATGTTAATGCCGGAACTCACTATTCACGCGTATGCACTATCAGAAAAGCCATCCCTTGTTATATCTTTAAAAGTACATTATAGGTAAAGCTTATTTACAAAATCCTCTACATACAGGTATACGAGGGGAATTCAAAAAGTAGAGGCACATTCGTGAAAAGCTGTACTTATTCTGATGATAGAAAACTGAAACGTATTAATAGTAAGACTTATTAAAAACTTTCAGTATTCGGCTCCACAAATTTAAATTATATGTAAAGTTTTACTTCAGTGCTTGGGAAACAAACATCCCAGGTTGGGACGCATAAACTAAAACCAGAGGAGGGGATGGTCTGATGCAGAGGGGGGCAAATCCCCCCCATCCCCCCCTTCAAATCGCACACTGCCCAGACCATAACTCCAAGTGTAGGTCCTGTACGTCTTGCACACAGATGGGCTGGTTTCAGGCCCTCAGCCAGCCTCCTAACCGACACACGGCCTTCACTGGCACCGAGGCGGAACCAGCTTTCATCAGAAAACACAACAGACCTCCATGCTGCCCACCACTGAGTTCTCGCTTGACACCAATGAAGTTGCAAATGGCGATCGTTTGGGGTCAGTGGAATGCTTGCTACAGGGCGTCTGGCTCAGAGATGTCCTTTACGTCCCCCCGTTTGCAACTGTTTGTCTTGTCACTAAACCAACTTGAGCTCAAATTGCTGCTCCAGATGCAGTACACGATGGTCTTCCCTCTCGGTACTGCCACATGCCCCTTCGGAGCTCAGTCTTCCTTCAACTATATATTCTGGTGACCACTGCTGCTAGCAATTATGTACAGTGGCTACATACCTGCCAAGTCTCTTTCCAGTATCACCAAGGGCACATCTAATTTGTTGTAGGCCTGTTACACTACCTGGCTGAAACCTTGTGAGGTGCTGATAATGGCGTCTTTGTCGTCTTAACATCAGTCTTGACTAACATCAAGTTACCACGTCCAGTCCGACAGGTAACTAACGCTCTCGATCGTTACTACGAGTATTGAAAGCAAACTTGATTTGCGTCTTTATAGTGCCACTACTAGCGCCACTCTTACGTGACTGGCGCGAAATCTGAATAGACTTTTGTCTTTCAGATGTTGAAACACGCTAACCAACTTTCGTTTATGTAGCATGCCTTCTTTTGGTGTTGCGATTTTTTTTTCCGTCAGTGTGTAACAGAAGTGAAGGAAGCAGCGAACGAGGTCAGTAACACAATTTTCTAATCCCGCCAGTTTACTTGCAGCCAACATTAACAGAGTTCACTAGTGTGACAGTGACAGCTATACCTTTGCAGACAGTGTCTACATCTGTAGAGTAGCCGAAAAACTGCTATTTCCCTTTCGTCATTTGGATTAGTTTCGATGGTTTTTATCGATCATCTGTATTTTTGATGCTATTGTTGTACCTGGGATGTTCATGCAACACTACATTCTAACCGCAGACAACGATAAGATTGTGGTCATCATTTGTTTCCTAAGTGATTTTGTTCAGCTTTCTTCACTTGTTGCAGCTAAATAAATTAAATGTGAGTAAAACGATATTGTTAAGTTGTTTTGTGTGAAACACGAAACTCTTAAACATCAGAGCCATTACTGCCATTAGGCAAGACCAGGTGGCCGCGAGAGCGGAAAAATTTTGGCGGCAGCATGGGGCAGAAGAAAATTAATTTCAAATCAAGCAACGAAAAAATTCAACAAATCAAGAGAACAAATGAAAAACAGGAAAAATTGAAATATATTGTTTTCAGAAACACTCAGATCAGTTGCTTAATTCAGCCTTCACTTTCACTAGAGCAGCCCCCCCCCCCCCCCCTCCCCTGTCGGAGGTTCGAGTCCTTAGCGTAAGTTAGTTGTTTAAATTAGATTAAATAGTGTGTAAGCTTGGGGGTCGATGACCCCAGCAGTTGGTTCCCATAAGACCTTACCACAAATTGAATTTGACTAAAGAAGCCGCTACTGAGAATTTTGACTTAGGGTTTAACTACCACTGTGAGCAACTAGATGGCCTACACGCAGTTGCCCTCCTGTAAATTAAGGCCAATGACTACAGGGGTGGGGAAAATCCAGTGCCTTTAGACAAACACAATATCCATACGCCACCAGCATTTCGAACCAGACCCTTCTTGGAATGATACTAATCACTTACACAACTGCACCACTGAGGGGGCTAATGAAAGTTGTAGAACTCTCAATAGAAATTGCAAAAAGGGCGTCATTTATTTATTTAACTGCAAGAAAGTGGATCTTAAAAAGACAGCATTTGTTCATCATTATAAAAATATTTCAATCAAAACAGAAACGAAATAACAACACTATTATCTGGATGACCTAGTCTGATGTTTTGGCATGGCTCCCATCAGTACAGCATAATTTCTAAATTGAAAGTAAAATTCATTCACATCAGAAAGTAGTTCGACAACTTTATGAGTCAATTTTCTTGCAACTAAATAAAATAAGTAATTGATACCAAATTTGATTGACTAGTATATTCGGATGAATTCTAGTTTGAAATGTTCAGCATCATCTTCCAAATTCAATTATTCTGGGAAATTGTTGGGGGTGGTGGAGATGGGGCGGGAGATATCTGGGAGAGCAATGGTAGTAAAAAAGAGGGGGCGCCGTTTTTCAGTCCGCTGCTATGGCGGAAAAGCACTTAGCAACCATCCTGTTAATAATAATATATTAATCATACTATAGTTATTTCTAGTAATCTAACCTACAATAAAATTCCACCATTATCGATCTTTGTTTGGTAATTTGTAAAATGTATTCAAAATTTTTAATTTTCACTATCTGGTGTGTCTGTCATTGTTCAGTAACTTATGTTTTATCAACTTCATAATGCACCACAAGAGTTTGTGGAGCTGAATATTATAGTACTCTCAGGTACTGTTTGTCACCTTGTCCCCTAGATCTCTTAGTGCCATTTTCAGTGAACGGTCTTCTGTTTTCGTATGATGTTAAAGTGAAACATCTAATGCTAGAGACTCTTCAGTTACAATTTCTCTTCTACTTATTGTGTTGCATTACAACAGTCTGAATTTAATTTTACACTGTGTGCTACAAACAAATAATGCTTTTGAAGATGGTATTTCTATAATACACTTTCATGAATACTTGTTTCTTCCAGTGCTATTCATACCACAGCTATTGACCAATATGAGGCACACACACTCACAAGTTACAGTACATACGCTGAAGTGGTAAAAGTCATGGGATGACTCCTAATATTGTATCAGATCTCCTACTGTAGTGTAGTAACTCGACAAGGCAAGTACATAAAAAGGAAAGGTCCTCAAGCCAGGACCAACCCAGGTTACCCAGAACCTGCACTTTTTATCTACTGTACTCCCAACTCTACATCAATTTTTTTTCATTTAAAAAACGTCTATTTTGTTATAAATTACTTAGAAAATTAATAAAACAGAATATTTTTATCACAGTCACTTATTAGAAAATAATTATTTTTTATATATAAGGTGAATCTAACAAAATAAATTTAATATTCTTCTTACAAAAGGCACACACAAGAAAAAAATTAATTTCATTCTCACAAAGAACAATAAATATTTAATTTTTACTGGCTCTCCAGGATATTTTATTAAATGGTTCAAATGGCTCTGAGCACTATGGGACTTAACATCTGTGGTCATCAGTCCCCTAGAACATAGAACTACTTAAACCTAACTAACATAAGGACATCACACACATCCATGCCCGAGGCAGGATTTGAACCTGTGACGTAGCAGTTGCGCAGTTCCAGACTGAGCGCCTAGAACCGCACGGCCACCGCGGCCGGCGATATTTTATTATTTAACTTGGCGGTTAGAATTTATTTAAATAAATGTTCATTCTCAAAATCCCAAAAACCTTTGGATCCACATGAAGGAAACCAGGAGGGCTTTTTCTTGATGTTTTCTTTTTATTTCTTTCCACCCTCCAGATTTTTTCGAAGTCCATCTCGAAGTCCAGGTAGCTGTTCTTCTTTGCATCTGATTCCATCACCTTTAATTGAGGGAGCAGACTGGAATAGCAGTGACTTGATCAATAACATACACTGCTTGGGTGGTCAGCCCACTCCCAGCCTGGGGCATTCTGGGAGGAAATGTTTTCGATCACAGCTTGTATATACAGCTGGTATTTAAGTGACAAAGTACATTCTAAAAATGCTATTTTTATCAGTTTATTTCAGATGTAAATATTTTCTTTACAATTTCGCATTTTATTTGAAGTTATAAAATGTAAATAACATATAAAGTTCCTTTACAACACTCATCATGACATTTGAAACAGAATATTATATGTTGAAATCAAAGTATAAGGCCATACTGTTTTTAAGGACGCCTACTTTAGTGCCATCTCTGAAGTTATGAACTGCTTAGTGAATGGCGCGAGAGAAGATGTACGTGAGATGAAGTAGAGTAAAATCAGCATGCGGCCTTATCTCTTTTCCTCTGACGCCAGCACTGATGGAACTATTGCACTAGGTCAGTATTATCTTATCTAAAGATCACACACTGCCACATAAATACGAGCTGTAAACTGTCAGAGCTGTCAGTTGCCTGAGACGGCTTACATAGGCAAGACCTATGTTGTTTTATATGGTTGCATGGGGGACAAACATCGGTCTCACTCAAATACTAGCCAATTTTTAAAATTCAAAATGCTGACATATCCTAATTGACATACTCAATTTTTTTCAGTTTTTATCACCTCTATGTTTCTCAAAATAGTTCAAAAGGTACTGCAAACATGAAATTAGGACTTCTATATCTTTTTATAATTTATTATGCATTTATATAGTTAAAAATGTTAAATAAGTATTCTGTGCTGTGCATCATAAGTTATATTTTTCTTACCATACATTGTTACATATGCTAAAGTACCTGAAGAAATTTTTCATTAAAAGTTACCCCAGTGGATAAAGTAACTTGTTTCTCTTATTCCTTATTTTTCGATTGTGAAGAATATGTCCTTCCAAGCTTATTTTATCAGTAACAGATGAAGTAAAATATGACATAGCTTTTGGTGAAATAAAAGTATGTTCGATTCTAGATAAAATATTATTTCTGTTCTTTATGGTCATAAAATCAAACAATTTTGCCACATAATTAATGATTAATTTTTATTGGGTTTTCTGTAATGTGTTGGAAATCTGATTCTGATCTATCACAATTAACTATAACAGTTCTAAATTTCATGTATAGTTGTGCAGTATTTGGATGATGCCATCCATCACCAATATTAATTTCGATCTCTGTATCCTTGTTGGTTTCGTTTAAATTATTTATTGTTTTCTCATTCACAGGGGATGAGGATAACTGATAGTACTTGACTCTGAACATTTATTAGGGATAAAATTTATTAAGACTTTTTTAAACAACTGTGAGACAAGCATCATTAAAATCAATCAGATTGTCATTTTTATCCATTATCTCAAATTCTAGATCTTGAATATAATCAAAAATAGGAATGTCCACAGGATAAGGGGCTTCATAAATTATTGGTCTTCCAAATTCAGGATTTGGTTTAAATGAAGCAATAACATTAGTTTCTCTATGAAAATGATCAGCTAGATTAAAATTTATGTTAATTAATCGAGATTGAATAATTTTACGAACATCTTTTTATTGGCTTGAACAGTTTGTCTACTAAATACAGGTACACTTCCAATACTATGTTTTATATCATCATAAAATTTTACATCGCTTTCAATAGTAATTATATTTAAAATTTCAAATGCTGTACTGTGACTATTTGGATTTTTTGAATGAATAATTTTTTTCTAAATTTTTAAACTATACCAACCTACAGGTATTTCCATCATTTCTCCATCACAAAATAGTTTATTGCATTCTGATATAATATTTGGAGTTAAAAAAGTTGTATAAAAATCAACTAATGTAACATTTTCATAAGTTTATTTTATTGGAACAGATAATCTTTTTTTAAGAACAGTTGATTTGTCACTCAACTGAAATAGATAAACAATTTATAATATAAAAAATTTATTTAAATAAATGACAGACTGAGAACCAAACATAAGAATTCCAGAAAAGAAATCAAATATAAACATCATAAGCTTTTACCAAATTCTATTTCATGCATAAAAATAAGACCAAGTGCTTGTGAGAAAAATTACATTAATGATTGATGATTATGTTCTAGCTCCAGGATGATTGAATCAGAATAAAATAAATCATTTGTATGTTTATTCCAGAAGTTTAAATCAAACAAAAAATTGAAGATATGCATAATGAAAAAATTGCTACTTTTATTGAAAAGAATGATAAAATTATCCCGTATGATCAATGTCTAGATATTTCAGTAGTAGTATTTGATGACTTCATTTTTTAAAATTGGGTTGTTGCCTTAAAAGGCCTACTCTCGTAACAGGCAGGTTATAACATGAAAATAACTAAATATGAAGATTCTTTAACTGCCAATATGACGATTTCTACCATTTTAGTGCAACAGATCAGACCATTAATTATTCGTTCTCGAGACCTTTGTGCTGGTTCTTAGGAATAGCTTGTGTATTCATAGGGTGGAATGTACATATATAACATAAAATCCACCAAATATTGGCTTCTACGTGACAGATATAGTATGGTGTCTTTCTTTCTGCTTGTCACACAGGGAGTGTCCTCACCTTTTATTGGTTATACTTTACGTGGCACGTGGTCGAAATATCGCTTTTATTTAGTGTCTGAGGTGAATAAATGGCTCCTCAACTAGAAATAACGGGAAGTGACATCACAAAACTCGTATAGCGCCGTGTCAGCGTTACCTAACTCCTCTCGTGTGCTGACGGCTAACGTTTTCAGGGTCCCATGAGCTGCTGCTGCCCACACGGCAGACGTCAGCGTGCTGTCCCCCCGAGATCTGCTGATGGGGAGAACACGGCAAGTGCCACAACTCGATTCACCAGAAACTTCACTCAGTGAAAGAGGAGTCCAAATAAAAGAATAATGTCTCGGGTTATACGTAGATACTCCACCGTTTCTGAGGAAATGACGGCCAGAATTTTAAACGTACTATACATGCCTTTTAGGGCACAAGAGTTTCAGCCAAAATAGTGGCACCATGGCTAGCATTGCGGCCCATCAGTTTTGCACACCGTGTCTGAAATCTGATGTTTTTAATTTATTTTTTATTTATCCATTGTTTTCATTTACCCACCCATGTCTGTAGAAGTTTACTAAACTAATGCTCCTAATCAAATTAGTTATATTAATTGGAAAATTACAACTGGGTTTCATAATGAATGTCATACATTTATTATACAATATATGTGTGTGTATGGTATTTTCAGTGGTTACCATATTTCTAAATTTTGTATTCTTATGTTTCATACTTATATCAATTATTGCATTAATCCTTATATTTTATTCGTATGTTCATTCTTTGCGAAAATTTGATGCAACCTCTCTGATGATACCAAACATTGAAACCATCGAAATGTAGAAATTACGAACACCACGTCCATCGCATGAAGGCAGGTTTGTCACAGTGACATTTCTTGGTACTATCCCTCACTTGGAAAAGTAAAATCTTGAACATTGCTGACGATTTCACTTGTTGGCAATAGTTTCATGGCAAATCACACATAATAGATCACTTTACCAAAAACTGTCACTCACAGTTGATTATAAACTGAGATACACTATACGAATTTTACTGAAAACAATTTCAAATAATTTCGTCATTCATTCATTTATTTATTTGTTTCTATTTAATTCATTCGTCAGACATACAATTAGTAGACTAATAAGTACAACGTTATTTCAATAAATGTTGGAAACATTCATGTAGTAATATTCTATGGACATCAAAAAAAAAAAACAGTAATCGATTTCGAAGACACGTTGCTAGCCACTGTGCCATCACTTTGGTTGAATTATTTACTCGCTGCAAGGCACATAAAGTACTCTAAAACTTTGCCCATCGTGTTTGAGTATCTACGAATAAGCCGAGATATGTATTTGCTTATTTTGTCTCGTCTTCCATTGAGCGAAGCTTTTGGAAACCCCGGTTATGGTACCTGGCATGTTCCCCTCGTGAGTAAACTTCACTGTGCTTTGGACACAATGTAATATCTTTCATACATGGGAGATGTTACTGTTAAGCGCCATCTGAACAAAAAATTACCAGCACAAAAGTCTAACAGCGAGACATATCCAAGTGTTCCTGACGCTACATAACATACTTTCAAGAATATACATAGGTCAGTAGGTAAGATATTATGGAGAGTGGGCACAAACTGGTCTGTGGGTATCCACTCCACCCCCTCCCCTCCTCAAAAAATAAGTTATTTTTTCGAGTTAAAGTCGTGAGGCCCATTATTTTTCTATCACACACGTTGGGACCTGATGCAGGTCAATATCGACATCAAAGCCGAATTTTATGACAGTCAAATAACTTGTGTAGGCGTTTACCCCAGACAAACACACATGTTGTTGTTGTGGTCTTCAGTCCTGAGACTGGTTTGATGCAGCTCTCCATGCTACTCTATCCTGTGCAAGCTTTTTCATCTCCCAGTACCTACTGCAACCTACATCCTTCTGAATCTGCTTACTGTATTCATCTCTTGGTCTCCCTCTTCGATTTTTACCCTCCACGCTGCCCTCAAATACTAAATTGGTGATCCCTTGATGCCTCAGAACATGTCCTACCAACCGGTCCCTTCTTCTCGTCAAGTTGTGCCACAAACTTCTCTTCTCCCCAATCCTATTCAATACTTCCTCATTAGTTATGTGATCTACCCATCTAATCTTCAGCATTCTTCTGTAGCACCACATTTCGAAAGCTTCTATTCTCTTCTTGTCCAAACTATTTATCGTCCATGTTTCACTTCCATACATGGCTACACTCCATACAAATACTTTCAGAAATGACTTCCTGACACTTAAATCTATACTCGATGTTAACAAATTTCTCTTCTTCAGAAGCGCTTTCCTTGCCATTGCCATTATACATTTTATATCCTCTCTACTTCGACCATCATCAGTTATTTTGCTCCCCAAATAGCAAAACTCCTTTACTACTTTAAGTGTCTCATTTCCTAATCTAATTCCCTCAGCATCACCCGACTTAATTATACTACATTCCATTATCCTTGTTTTGCTTTTGTTGATGTTCATCTTATATCTTCCTTTCAAGACACTGTCCATTCCGTTCAACTGCTCTTCCAAGTCCTTTGCTGTCTTTATTTCTTCTCCATGAATTTTAATACCTACTCCGAATTTTTCTTTTGTTTCCTTTACTGCTTGCTCAATATACAGATTGAACAACATTGGGGAGAGGCTACAACCCTGTCTTACTCCCTTCCCAACCACTGCTTCCCTTTCATGTCCCTCGACTCTTATAACTGCCATCTGGTTTCTGTACAAATTGTAAATAGCCTTTCGCTCCCTGTATTTTACCCCTGCCACCTTTAGAATTTGAAAGAGTTTTCTCTAAGTCTACAAATGCTAGAAACGTAGGTTTGCCTTTTTTTAATCTTTCTTCAAAGATAAGTCGTAAGGTCAGTATTGCCTCACATGTTCCAGTGTTTCTACGGAATCCAAACTGATCTTCTCCGAGGTTGGCTTCTACTAGTTTTTCCATTCGTCTGTAAAGAATTCGTGTTAGTATTTTGCAGCTGTGACTTATTAAACTGATAGTTCGGTAATTTTCACATCTGTCAACACCTGCTTTCTTTGGGATTGGAATTATTATATTCTTCTTGAAGTCTGAGGGTATTTCGCCTGTCTCATACATCTTGCTCACCACATGAAAGAGTTTTGTCAGGACTGGCTCTCCCAAGGCCGTCAGTAGTTCCAATGGAATGTTGTCTACTCCAGGGGCCTTGTTTCGACTCAGGTCTTTCAGTGCTCTGTCAAACTCTTCACGCAGTATCATATCTCCCATTTCATCTTCATCTACATCCTCTTCATTTCCATAATATTGTCCTCAAGTACATCGCCCTTGTATAGACCCTCTATATACTCCTTCCACCTTTCTGCTTTCCCTTCTGTACAAGTCCTTTCTGCTCCATGTAATAGATAGAGTTTATTATATTTTGCTTAATTTATCCTGTTGTGTTGTTTAGCTTCTAATACATAAAGTTGAACTGCTGTAGGTATGTGTGTTTGCCTGAGACCAGCGTCTGTGCCAGTCACCAGGCTCCCATAAATCTCACTGGTTGCCATAATCCAAAGACGAAAATCAAGGACATTATTAAGTGATCATAAAGATGTGGTTGAATCACGGACCGATATGTTGTTGCAAGTGACCATTGGCTCGCATTTGAGTTGAATCTTCATCATTACTTAACAGTGGTAATTATGAAGATGTGGTTGAAACCTGGAATCACACAATGTCCTTTCACCTTTCTGCACGTCAGCCAAATCTTCATAATTACCATAATACAAACAGTAATTCTGTCAGCACAGAAGTTGTAGTTAACAGGGAAAATTAATCCAAGCATTAATGGTGTCTATAAAGGAGTGGTCAATGATGAAGAAAATTAATTGCAATTGACATTAAATAACTTTTTAATTAAAGTACTGAACACAAATTATTACCATGTACACAATCATGCCGCCACAATTGATATATATCTTTCACTTTATGCTTTAAACCAGTCATATTTCTTTGGTACGTGGACAGAAGAAAGAAACTCGCTCCAATTCTGAATCAGTCTATAAAAATCTCTGCAATTTGTTTGTTTCATGTTATATTGGATTTTGAGAATTGCATTGGCTGATGTTAAAATCAGCCTGTTTTTTTTCTGTCCAATGTGCATTCACTAGGGAAAACACTCTCTCCACATTGGCATTATGCCTGGGAATGGAGAAATAGTAGTGCACAATAGCAAGCAGTTCTGAGTACCGCTCTTTAGAAACACAATCCTCAAAGCATTTAACCCACTTTGTTGACAATTGCTTCAGTTTTAGTTTTTGCAGTTGAAAACTGAACTGCTACCTTTGAATCACCAAAAATTTCACTAATGATTTTTGATGTACAACACGAAGAACTGTATGAATGGTGGTGTTTCACATGACCAAAGAATATAAGATACCGACAACAGAGACGTTCTAAACCAACAGCGGAAAATTGAAGCAATCGCAAAGAATCGATTATTGCACTGCTTCCACAGTCTGTTCTGAAAATAGCCCAGTGATTCTGAAGTGACACGGAATATCAGCACAGGTTTCAACGGCTATCGTCAAGTTTGCAGGAGTTATGAAATATTTGATCGGTGGCCAGTGGCAAAACTTGAGCAAAACCTTTTTTTTTTACTTACTAGCCACTTTTTTGCGGACATTTTCCTCTTCGTCCATGACATCCGTCTTCCAGCATAAAATCGCGGACTGTCCTCGAAATCCGCGACGTATGGCAACCCTAAGTGAGATGGAAGAACGCCACCTACATCACACACGCACTGTCTCTGTCTCCACTACAGACTCGCGAGACGCCATATTGGTATTAACCTGAAGCCCATATGTATATACGCTGCTTCTAAGGATCAGAAAATTGAGGATCTTTCAAAAACTCGTCGGTAATTGTACGATTTGTTGTACTAAACTGATGGGAAATTTCATATTGATGGTTAAATAATTATTGTAAATTGAGTATTATGGAAGTATGCTGTTTCAAGGCAATGGCACACTGGGGATCCAGAAAGAATGCAGAGTTCTTGGTACAATTTGTTACTGTTAAATGCCAGCTTATATTATATCTATGACTAAAGCTCTCATGAGACAGTAAAATGCAAAAGTATGACGACATGATACTCATAGTTGGTATTGCACAGTGAGTAGTGTTGTTGAGTTGTAAGGTATCAGGTGATCTGTTGCTGGTTTACATATCACTGCCTCCTTTACAGTTTCACAAACAGCTTCTGACACTTCCTTATTAGTTTAATTAAAGTATATTCTATAATACTCTATATTATGTACCTACAAATTCAGGCTTGCTGAGTAGTGAGTTTGTTGGATTGGCTTAATCTTCAAGGCAGCCTGCACTCCTTGTGGTAAAATATTTGGCACTTTCTTGTTTTAAGTTCTGTATTTCACATCTTGCAAAGATTCTTCTGCTAAATGGGAACAGTGATCTAGTATGGACGACCTTAGGATTTTAATAAAAAGTGAGAATGATAAATTAATTTTTATCTTATGTGGAGGACTATTGTGAATTTGCATCGCACTATTCATTATGGAATTTTTATAAGCCGGTGCCCTTATTCATAGGACATGGTACTTTCCTTTTTGTCTTCACATATGTCTGTGGATATTAAATCTTTTATTTATCTACATTAAAGACAAGCAACATGACTAGCATATGCACAAGGGACCAAATGTGCGTTTTAATAGAACTAACGTGGGAATTTTATGCCCACCAGTTTCATAAATAGTGTGATGCGTTAGCCAGATATAGCTGGCAACAGTCACTGGATTAGAATGGAATTCCATATAACAAGTTGAGGCACACATACCATATTGCACAGGTAGCATTGTTTCTGAGCGTTCAGCAGCACGTTGAACTCGGCACACTCAGCACCAATGTTCGACAGCACAGTGCATGTGTCGGCCGCTTAACATCAGGTGGTAGGTCAGTCGAGCTATTATGCAATAAATTGCCATATGCAGACCAACTGGTGATGCTGCCACCTTCGGCAAATGAGAGTGTTGGTGGGTCTTGTTGGACTGTGGGAGAGCTGCTCACATGTGGAGTTGATTCCATATGGTTGACACAGTTTTGCCTTGGTTGGAAGCTCTGTGACATAATTTCTAGCATACGTTTACAGTGTCACTTGAAAATAAAAGTGGAGTTTCAAGTTATGTCTTGGGCCTAAACCGAGCACTGATGTGAAAATGTTCCCTTGGTGGGACAGCTAGTTTTCTGTCAGGATTAAGAGTAGTTTTTGCTCTGTTGAACATGCTGCCTGAATTGTCTAGAGGTCAATGGACGCAACAAGTATAACATGTATTATGTGCTAATTTTGTGGATTCTGTCATATTGCTTGTGAATTGCAAATCAATAAACGATGAGCTTTGCAGTCTAATGCACAAACACTTGCCAGCTTTCCAGTATTAATGTATGCTAACAATTAACCTTGTTTAACAGCCTGATGGCGTTTGGGGGCGTCTTTGTTCAATTTGTATACTGCAAGTGGTATATTGTGTTATCAGATTGTTCACTGATCTCTTCAGTATTTAAATTTTGGCTGAGTGCCGTTAAGTATTTTGTTTTCTCATTTTGATGATTACTGGTCACTGTTTTTATAATTATATACAATCAGCCACGTTTATTCTTGCTAAATGTTTTTAAATATTGGGTTGATGCATAAGTCTGTAGCGTTTTTCCGTGAGTCTAATAAACACAGCAGATACACACAACAAAGACTTCAGTCACCAATAATATATTCGCATAATAAACACAACACATAAACAAACGGAAACTTAAGTCATCAGTAATGTATTCTCCTTCACTATATACAACAGTCTGTCAACGCTTTACCATTCCGCGACTGCAGATATCACGTGCTTTTGATGTGAGTAACTCTCAAGACACGTTCAGAGCACATTTTAATCCGGAAAGGAAGTTCCTTGAAGACTGTCCAATACAAAGAGAAAAACCTGAAAATCTGAGAACGCAATATCAGGTGAATAAGGCAAATGTGAAACGACTTTGCAATCCTCTACTGTACAGCGTTTTTTTTCAGTCTAGCAGAATGCAGGAGGGCGTTATTGTGTGGTAGTCTCTCTTCACACAGTCTTCCTGGTCATCGATATCGGATATCGTCTGCAACAGGTCACAGTTGTTGACAATAAATGTCAACAGTGATGGTTACACCTCGAGGAAGCAGTTCATAGTACACCACACCGTCACTGTACCACCACATGCATAATATTATCTTTTGTGGATGCGCGCAGGCCTTTGTGTGGCTAGCTGCAGAATTGCATTATGTTAGCATAGAGATACCATTTCTCCTTACCAGTAACGACACAGGATAGGAATGGTTGGATTGTTCAACAGCCACTTGATAACAAGCAAGCAGAGACGAACATATTGCCACCCAGTGATTTTTGTTATTTAGGCTTACAGCATGCAATACCCATACACCAGAGTGCATACCCTAACACGAGAAAACCATTTTCTTGCCGTGCTCTGTCTAACAGCTTTATCCTCATTCACGACGCAAATATTTCTGACTGCCTCCACTGCAGTCAGCCACCTATTGAAATCAAACAAAAGAATATGATGGAAATTTTCCGAGTTCTGCACTTAGCACTCTGTTTTCTGACGTCCATGGCTCCACTCACTATCTCCAAATAACAAAATGGCAATATGTAAACCTAGATAACAACAGTGAACTATAAATAAAAAATTACAGTCGATAAATACGCCCATAGCAACCGGAAAACGCTAGAAATTCATGCACCAACCTAATAATTTAAATTGTTTTAAAATTGAAATTATTTTGTAGTCTTGCTCTTTGTTAATATTACTAATCACTTTTCCTTAGAGAGAGATCTAGGCTAGCCTCTAATTCGTTTTGTTCTGGGGGCTTTTGAAATCATGTTTTGGGAGGCTTTTTTATCTCTAGTATTTTGCCCAAATATTCATAAAACCTTGTTTATTTATTATGTTACAGGGAGGTGTGTATAAACCCTTCAAGATATTTAAAATGTTATTGAATGAGGCGCCTTGATTTAAGATCTGTTCTAGTATCATTATTTGATCTGAAAATTACATTATCCAAAATGTGTCACTGTCATTTACCTAGAAGCTTTTATGTAAAATATTTTTTTATTATATATAGACTATTAAAGGCTGTGACTGCTCTGTGAAATAATTGATATCTGTTTGAGAAACGAGCATGTTTTGAATGCTGGATGTGGTGATTATTCTGTAAAAGTTTTGGGAAAATATTGCAACCCACAAAGGAATGGTTGTTAAAATCAGTGTTTACACTGAGCATGTTTTAATGAAATACTGTTGTTCATTTTTGGTGGCCTTTATTGTTGTTATTTAGATTTCTAAGTTGGCCATTTTCCTTGGAGTTGCTGAGTATGATAAAATTATAAAAAATTGTTCATGTTTTCCTCTGTGTATGTGCACTTGGCGCTTTACACTACTGAGTTGAGTGTATTATCTTGAGGTAATTTTTCGATAACTCAATATCAATTGCAGAAAATTAATCCTTTAAGACTCCCATTGAAGGTGAAAAGCAGTTATTTCTCCCTCCAAAAATTATGTACTGAAAAACATAATAAAATAATTGAAGTTAATAGAATAAGTAGAGAATATAAAAGGAGCTTTTAAAAAGGTTAATTTTCTATGCACCATTGCTGATATTTGGTCATCATCCAATGGAGTCTATCTGGGTGTAACAGCACACTGGATTGATTGTGAGCCATTTAAATGAAAACTGTATCATTGGATTGCAAGATGATTAAGGGAACACACAGTTATGATAAAGCAACCAAATAGATTGTGGACATTCATTCTAAATGTGAATTAAAGCTGACAAAAAGCATGCAGACTATATCCAACAATGGATCAAATATGGACAAAGTTTTTAAAATATGTGGAAAAGACTGGAATATAGGAATAAGTGAAAGAGATTCAGCACATATTCAAAATATTGAAGTTGTGCATGATAATGTTGATGGTGATGGTTATGTATTCACATTACCAGAATTTCTGAAAGCATCTGAAGAGTTTGAAGTGTTGCAACTGCCTAATCATGAGAGATGAGTCACACATACATTACATTTAACAGCTTCAGGAGATATGGATAAGGCCAGATCTCAACGTCATTCATAAAAAAAATTTGACAAAGCTGTATCAAAGTGCCTAGTACTTTCAAATCTGTGTTCCAGGCCTTCTGAACCTTGTGAAACCTAATTAGAATCAACTGAAAAGTCCCAATATGGTGGAATTCACACTGTAATACTATTCAACATCTACACAAGTCAACAATACTCTAAATAAAACTTTAAGAAAACTTATATTAGCAGCTTTTAAATAAATTTATATACAATTTGTTAATCAATGTACAAAATGTTCAAAAGCTATTGCTTACAGCATCATAAGTTTAGAAGTGGACAAAGATATCTACTATGGACATCTTTTGCTAGAATTAACGAGAATTCTATGCAGCTTGCAAATGGATAACCCAGCTTATTGTCATGTGCTGATAGAAGTTGTTAAATAAAGTCTTACTCTGTAAAGCAGAGGAGCTAAAACCAAAGGATGGCAATTATGCTTTCCGAAAACAAAACAGGTCCTGAAGGCCATCAGAGAATATGTCAAAGAACTTGGCACAGTAATGCATTTAACATTTGAAAGAACACAGTTCTTATTATAGGAAAAGCGATCTATAATTACTATAAATAACTGCAAACAGTCTTTTATCCGCCCGTGACATGACCGTCCAGATAGTGGTTCTACCTGTTCTTTATTGGCATAATGTCATTAATTTTACATTCATGATAGCCATCACGTTGCATACTATGCAGACCAACGACCGCAACGGTAATATAGCTCTTTCTTTATAAATTTCTCTAACATTCCACTAATGATATGCAATCTAGATGTAACATTTATTTTGACAAGATGTCTTTTAATTAAAATTTTAATAGTAACAGTAACTCATGTGCTTACCATTTACCCATATCATGTACTGACCGACCTTTGTCGGGTCTCCCTGGAAACCTTAGAGCGACCAGGACCCTTTCCTGACAGATAGCCTCTTTGGCCCTAGTAAGACGAGTAGGTAGCCATGATTACCAGAGTGGCATACTTGTTGTCATCTTTGCTTTGGCAGATAACAGTACATGATAGATGGCCACACTATTTATGTCACAGTAATTACGTTTTTACACTGTATTTTATAAACCATAAGTTTTTAACTTTTTTATAAGTTCTATAGATGGTAATAATGACTTAATAGTAACTACCACGTTACTTTCTTAAGCGACAGAAATGCAACTCACGTGATTGGCTATCCATGACGTTATGCAGGAGAAAGTGGGCAGGGCTTCAAGTATTTAATTAGCAGCTGGCGTCCCTCACGTTGCAGTACACCACCAGCCACAAGCGAGGGGTTGTCATGCGCCACCGCCTCTGGCAGTCATCTATGCTATATCAGCGTTATTTACTGTTTTATCAGTATATGATTTCGTTCTCTAAATGTTTATAAGGATTCTTGTTCATTGTAGATCTGAAGATGATCTTATAATAAGGTCAAAACCAGTCACCACATTGAAAGACTGTTTCCAGTTTATTTATGTTAAAGAACTGTTTGTTTCCGAAGTGCTGAATTTGAAACAAGAAGTAGATAGGAAGGACTTGCGAAATTCTAATAAAAAGGTTTGAACCTTATTATATGTTCTTTGAGGATTCCATTTCTTTTGTAGCCATTGTTAGTGCTAACATAACAATAGATCTGGAGATACTGCAGTATTTAAAAGATAATGGCAGTAGCATGGATTCCTTGAATAGATTTCAAACTCTAAACAAACTTTTCTTTACCTGTAATATTTTTTTACCAAATTCTAATTCTGTTGACCGATTGCTTTCCCTTAGTGCATCGATGATAAGGCCACATAGACAGAACAGGGAAGATGAAATATTACTGGTGTTGTAACCTGTAAAATAAATGGCATGTAAATGTTTGCTAATTAGAGATATTTTATTTTAATAAAGCTATTTTGAAAAGATGTATTTCGTATTTCAATACTTTTACTTAAAACTATTTTGTATCATATTTGAAATAGAAAAATAACCAATTATTCGCTTTTTGAATTTAAATACTTTTAATGAACAGTTTTTCAATATTCTGAGTTTATTGAATGCATTGTGTTCAATGTGTCTGAATAATACTCGGTGGCCCACATAAAATCAATATGTCTCATGTACCAGCCAATCATCTCTTGTCGAATTGCTTGTGAAGTGGCAACACTGCCTCAAAAGTCGTCTACACTGCATTTCATCAGAAAGTTGAGTGCAGCTGTGTTTTCGTGCATCATTTGTTGTGAGAAGGTCGTATTGTTGAGCTGTCACAGAAATGGGGCAGTTTGCATTAGAACAGCGAATTGATATTGTTGATGTTAGATACAGATAGGCTTCCTCAGCGAATGTAATGAAATGTTTCAAGCGAAGTGTCCTGGTAGAAAACACCGTACGACCAGCGTTATACAATATCTGTAGAAGAAATGGAGAGCTGTAAGATCCGTTCAGAATGTACAGAGGAATAGGTGAGCGACAGTGGGGACCCCTGAACCTACAGACAGAATTCCCAAGGACATCACAAGAAGTCCCTCTGAGTCAGTAAGGAGGGTTTCAGAGCGGGTTGGTATATTTCGTAGATCGTGTACTAAAAGATATGAAATTAAACGTCTATCGTGAGAGTGTGGTGCAAGAGTTGAAATTTGAGCATCAGGAAAAAAAATCAGCCGCTAACAGTTACTTTGATCTGTTGCTTTAGTTCATGTCAGATGTGGCCCAGTTTCGTTTGTCTGGTTACGTAAACTCCCAGAATTGCAGATACTAGTCGCAGGACGATCCACATACTCTGCACGCAGAACCTCTCCACTTTGAGAAGATAGGTATTGTTTGTACTTTGTCCAGCATGCGCATTATTGGCACCATACTTTTCAGTTACACTTTAAACAGTACCAGATATCTAGAGAACTTTGACTATTTCTATACATAATTAACACCTGCAGAGAAGCTGTATGCTGCATTTCAACAAGATGGAAAAGTGTTCCCTGCAGACACGCTTGTCAGCAGAGGCCTCTGGCCGCAAGATGCCCAGACTTAACATCATGTGAATTTTATTTATGGGGCACACCAAAAAGCAAAGTGTGTGCTGACAATCCTCGCACAATGGACGATCTTAAATTACGGAACATTACTAGAGAAATTAACAACATCACGACTGCATAGTTATGGAGTGTTGCTGGTAACGTCATCACGCGAAGTCAGCGATTCCTGATCGCCCTTGGCCACCACTTCATCGTCTCGGCTAACTACTTGTTTCTTAACGTTACTATTATCTGTTCATTTTTACTCAGTTCGTTGTCACGTGAATCTTGGTTGTGCGAAGTACCGATTTTGTGTGAGGCACCCTCTATTTTAGCCAGCAGTTTCGCAAAATGAGTAATTGTTATAATGATCCAGAATGAGATTTTCACTCTGCAGCGGAGCGTGCGCTGATATAGTGATGAATAGTGATGTTATAGTAAGTGTTTCTGGAAAATCTCTACACTCACAGCCACTCAATGAAAAGATAGAACTTGTTAAAAATATTCGACCTTAGAGATTTAAAGACAGAAAACAAATCCAGGTAATTTACATGAAAATAATTTTGTTTTGTGGTAGGAAAACATTGTGTAAACTCTTTGCTGGCCGTATTTGCTTCTTGGAAAGCTCAAATATCCCTGGAATAATAAAGATCATGGTTATTTCGACCTTAATAACCTGCGCAATGCAATTTCAAGTTATGAAAACTCAGAATCTCATCCACGCATGAATAGACCTCGATACATTTCGTAAAAGTAGGGCTGATTTGCAATTAGATGAACAGAAATGTGCAAGAATTTTAAAGCATAGTGAAGCAGTGAAACAGAACCGAGAATACGGAAGAGATTGACTACAGCCACTTGGTTTTTAGGGCAACAAGGAGAATCAGTTCGAAAACTCTCTCCCGTACAGGTCATGAAGGCCCAAAGGTACCGACCGGCCGCCATGTCATCCTCGGCCCACAGGAGTCACTGGATGCGGATATGGAGGGGCATTTGGTCAGCACACCGCTCTCCCGGCCATACGTTAGTTTCCGAGACCGGAGCCGCTACTTCTCAGCCGAGTAGCTCCTCAGTTTGCCTCACAAGGGCTGAGTGCACCCCGCTTGGCAACACCGCTCGGCAGACCGGATGGTCACCCATCCAAGTGCTAGCCCAGCCCGACAGCGCTTAACTTTGGTGATTTGACGGAAACCGGTGTTACCAGTGCGGCAAGGCCGTTGGCTAATCAGTTCGAGACCACAGCAAAAGCTGCGACTCCAGCAGTGGAGAAAATTATACGGAGTTAATTCATGTTCTGACTGAGTTTGACGACACGACACTTATCTACAACCACTGTGTTCACCGGATTGTATCGTTCCAATCAAAAGATTTTAAGGGATGGCGCACTGGACAGACAGTAGGTGTCCAACCGAAATGTTGGCGAATAAACGCAGACATCAGACAGCTTTTGAGGAAGCACGTATTGGCATCAGTTTGGCGATAGTTACGAATTGAGATTAAATTTACAACAACTGCTAGATATCAGAGACGTGGACAAAGAAGGCAAAATTGGCAGTTCTGGGCTCATCCAATTGTTAACAAATGATTGCTTTAAAAAAATGGTTCAAATGGCTCTGAGCACTATGGGACTCAACTTCTTAGGTCATAAGTCCCCTAGAACTTAGAACTACTTAAACCTAACTAACCTAAGGACATCACACACACCCATGCCCGAGGCAGGATTCGAACCTGCGACCGTAGCAGTCCCGCGGTTCCGGACTGGAGCGCCAGAACCGCTAGACCACCGCGGCCGGCAATGATTGCTTAATTGGCAATCTCGTACATTGCACGAGAATTTATGTGAGTATCCTGAAATGTTCTTTAACTGTTATCATATGTCTAAAAGCCCATTCGATGACCTGCTGTGCACACTGGACACAAAAATATCACACCAAGATACTGTAAAGAGAAACTGTGTAGCAGTGGGAGAGAGCTTGTCAGCTGCGTTAGGGTAAGAACACCGTTTTTATTTTTAATCACACATACCGTGTTTATTAAACCATGTCTTATACAATGGCTCACTTTTCATCTATGTATCCCAACTGCAACAATTCGTATGTGTGAGAGGATTCCGATGAATTTATTAGCTGTGTCGAAACCACAGAAGGGCTTGTTGTAAGTACGGGTGCTGCCACTGCAAATGATTGTCCATGGCCAAGCCGTTGATCCCAGGAACTGATTGATTGTTCAGCTGTGTTGAATGTAGCAGTTATAGACATGCCTTGTTCTCCCATGGATGTATCAGCAGCATATTTGACAGTGTGTGCTGAAATATTCCTGACCCATGATTTGAAACTCGTTGCGACTACTAGAATCTGACACTAGTGTTCATAACTTCTATTCTCCACAATAACTTTTATTTGTGGTTGTACTTCTGGAAAGAGGGAACGAGCAAGAGCAGAAAAGGCACATCTCGACCAACTCATTTTGGCATAGTTTGTTTCCTCCTTTAAGGACAGGCAAAATTTCTTAACCATACTTTCTTATTCTCTTTCTCTGATTTAAAGAAAAACCACTTTGAATATCTGATGATGTTATCTGACATACCTGTATATTCTGGTCACCTACTGGTACTGACGATTCTGTCTGTGATGTTTGTGAATGAGGTATTACGAATGTGGCCGAACTAGACCTTCTTTCGCCTTTTCTTTGGAGAGCTTCCTGAAAGTGCAGAGCTGATTCTTGTCTGCAGCAATCGTGGAGGGAATCGCATCTTTTCTGCACTTCAGTGTCTGTTACACGAGATATACGTCTCTACCTAGTTTTTGTATTTTTTTTTTTGTACATAATTGGCAATAGGCAGCTCCTTCATATCTTTACATTATCCATATTTACTTGGCATATCATCCGTACACAAAATTGTTTTCGAAGTATGTCGAGCTCTTTGGGAACTCTTGAAGGTATAATACATAGTCTCCAACAGAGGAATCACGCTTGAAAAGTTTAAAGGATTTGTTTAGAAAAACTAATTGTCCTAATTGTTAATGAGCCATTGATGGTCAGCATTTATGCATAAAAATGCCACCTATATCAGGTTCAGACTATTTCAATGATTAAAAATATTTCTCTTTGACTCCTAACTGTGGTGAACTTAGATTACTGCTTCACATAAGTTGATATAGAAGCTTATCGTAAATCTAGCGATTCAAATGTGTTTCAGAGTTTATCTCTTGGAAAACCTTTAGTTGGTCGCCTGATTATATCAGGTGCCCTATTTTTTGGAAATTTGGAACTTTGTGGTAAGAGCCTAGGGGAGCAAACAGCTCAGGTCATCGGTCCCTAAGCTTACACACTATTTAAACCAACTTAAAGTAACTTACGCTAAGGACAACACACACACCCTTGCCCAAGGAGGATTAAAACATCCGACGGGGACAGCTGCACGAACCGTGACAAGGTGCTGCAGACCGCATGGCTATCTTGCGCAGCCCAAATGGTCTATAATTACCTCATGATGAACATGGTAAACTTACACCGTTTGTTTTTGTAGGGAATCAAGAATTTGCAGCATCAACGTACATTCTGAGACACTTTCCTAATCGATATTTGGATGTGAAGGAAAGAGTTTTTAACTATAGGTTATGTAGGGCAAGAGATGTGGTGGAATGCACACTTGGAATTTCAGGCAGTGAAAGGAGGACATACCACAGCAGCTTACAAGGAACCCCTTGAGAGCGAGGTCAATCTTTATTAAGGCTCAATTGAATATGTTGCGTTAACAGTTATGACAGGAAAAATATGCTGGGAACAGAAGCTGAGTAGCACCATGGTGTAGTGGTTATGACATTAAAATTTTGCATGGAGGGTCGTGAGTTCAAAGCTCATCTGGACTGTACAATCTTAATTTCTATATTCGGTTCGAGTACATTCTAGAAGTATCCAGGAATGTCAAGAATCATTGTACTGGAAGTTCTGTAGCTGTATACAGGGTGTTACAAAAAAGTACGGCCAAACTTTCAGGAAACATTCCTCACACACAAATAAAGAAAAGATGTTATGTGGACACGTGTCCAGAAACGCTTAATTTCCATGTTAGAGCTCATTCTAGTTTCGTCAGTATGTACTGTACTTCCTCGATTCACCGCCAGTTGGCCCAATTGAAGGAAGGTAATGTTGACTTCGGTGCTTGTGTTGACATGCGACTCATTGCTCTACAGTACTAGCATGAAGCTCCTGCACATTTCGGTCGAAGTGTTGGTACGCATCTCAACAACAGATTCGGCGACCGATCGATTGGTAGAGGCGGACCAATTCCGTGGCCTCCACGCTCTCCTGACCTCAACCCTCTTGACTTTCATTTATGGGGGCATTTGAAAGTTCTGGTCTACGGAACCCCGGTACCAAATGTAGAGACTCTTCGTGCTCGTATTGTGGACGGCTGTGATACAATACGCCATTCTCCAGGGCTGCATCAGCGCATCAGGGATTCCGTGCGACAGAGGGAGGATGCACGTATCCTCGCTAACGGAGGACATTTTGAACATTTCCTGTAACAAAGTGTTTGAAGTCACGCTGGTACGTTCTGTTGCTGTGTGTTTCCATTCCATGATTAATGTGAATTGAAGAGAAGTAATAAAATGAGCTCTAACATGGAAAGTAAGCGTTTCCGGACACATGTCCACATAACATATTTTCTTTCTTTGTGTGTGAGGAATGTTTCCTGAAAGTCTGGCCGTACCTTGTTGTAACATCCTGTATATACCGTATTAATTCTGGCCGGAAGCAGTTCGCTCCGCGCGCTTGTATGTGCAAGTGCTGAATAAACCTTCGTTAAGTGAAGTTAGTTACCGTCATTCATCTAATTACACCTTCTTCTAGGTGACAACATACTGGTGGAGGTGCCAGGTACTGCAACTTGTGGTAGCGCACATTATCGACGACATAGTGGCTCCCATCCGGCCACGACAGAGCCACCGTTTACGTGGCGAGAAATCCGAGCCATATTCAACAGATCGCAATCTACCGGAGACAGAAGAAGAAGAGGACGTTACGATGACAGCAACCGTGTGCCATCCCTCCGGGTTCTCTGGTGACGATGGCCAAGATCCAAACTAGTGGCTGGATTTACATGAGCGTACAGTCAAGTCTAACAACTGGGGTGACACCGTGTGTTTGGCTAGCGTATTTTTCTACTTGGAGGGCACTGCCAAGCAATGGTATGAGAACAACGAGGAGAAGTTCACAACCTGGGATGTATTCCAGGTGGAACTGCGCAAGTATTTCGGCGACACACAACGACAGAAGTGCAAGGCTGACGATAAATTAAAGTGCAGGGCTCAGCGTCCAGGAGAAACTACAGCATCCTACATTCAAGATGTCTTGGAGCTGTGCAAAATAGTGGATCCTAGAATGTAGGAGGTTCCGACAGCAGACGACTTCATAAAATGTGACAGTATATCGAGACAATGCACCAAAAAAGAATTTGAACGGCTTGCAAACGTGGAATCGATGTCTGTGATGGAGGAAGAAACTGATTTCAGAAGTGTTCTTCGTCAGATAGTGAGAGAGGATGTTCACTTGGATTGCACGGCGAGCAAAAACCCGAGACGCTTCAAGAGGACATAAGGGAGTAAGTGGAACAGACATCAATCTCTCGTCCTTCGTTTCCCTTTAAAACGGTGAAAAAGGTCGAGACCCGGGCGAAGTAACGTTCCTACAATGCCGCACGAGGAACCTGTTTGGGCACCAAGGAAGACTGACGTCTGGAGGAGCCAGAATAACCAAGCAGTATGTTTCCACTGTGGACGACCGAGACATGTGGTGCGCTATTGTCGAGGAAGGCGGCGGATATTTAATGGCGCCCGCGCCAGAAGACAGCAGACCGATCTCAGCCGGCGCCAACTCTGATACGACGGAGATCAACAAGAAGAGGCGGGTGCAGGACGACGTAGGTACCGTCGCCGCAAGCTAGCCGCTGGAGAGGACACTCCCCAACTCGCCGATCAAGGTCTCCATCGCCGTTTAGAAGCTCCAGCCGATCACCTAGCCGCCTCAACCTGGAAAACTAAAGGGTGCAACCTTCCTTGGAGGTGAGGCCGCCGAAGAGAAAAATCTTCCGCCGTCGATCACTATAAAAATCGTAAGAAGCTACGTCGATATCCTCATGGATATCCGACCAGCCCATGCTCTCGTGGACTCTGGAGCATCATATTCAGTGCTTTCGGAGAAGTACCGTCGCCAGTTGCAGAAAAGCGTATTCGTCAACAGCAAAACATCTCTACTGAAGGTAGTTAATGGGAAATATATAAAACCTACAGGAAGATGTACCATTCGTGTGGGTATAAGTGGCCATACACAGCCCTTAGAATTCATCGTCTTACAAGAGTGTAGTCATGACGTCATTCTCGGATGGGACTTTTTGAAAACTTGTCAGGTAATCATATATTGTGGTGACTCGAAGATTATACTAGACGAGATGAGATACTGTGGACAGGAAGATGCGCATCCGAGTGTGTGGAGACTATGTATGCTGGATGAAGTGATCATTCCTGCAGTCAGAGATAGAAAGGTAAGTGTCACGTGTCATGCCATGCGTTAACCCATGGATCTTGTAGTGGAATGTAACAGTAGCATACCACTGAAGAATAGCTTTGTCATCCCAGCCTCTGTGATCTCGTTTATGAACGGATTCAGTGAATTGTGGATAGTCAACAGTCGGCGAGAACCTCAGATCCTTCCAAGACGCATGTGCGTAGCAGAAGCTAAGCTGTTTATTGCAGAACAGCTGAGCGTCGTAGAAACCTCCCATGCCGAGTCTGCGGGCGAAATTAGCGCTCATTACGAGACAAAATCTTCTAGCTGGACTATCACCAGATCTCACTAAGGAACAACAGAAGAAGCTACTTGCCATTCTTCAAGTTCTCTGAATGCTTCAATCCACAGGTGAAGAGCAAATTAGACAAATTGACGGTGAAGCACCAGATTAGCACTGGAGACCATCAACCAATGAGCCAGAGAGCATACCGCGTGTCAGAAACAGACGTCGAATAATTCGCAGCGAGGTGGAGAAAATGATGGAGAATGACATCATTCAGTCTTTGCAGGGCCCACGTTCATCACCAGCGGTCCTCGTCAGGAAGAAGGATGGCAGTTGACGCTTTTGTGTTGATTACACAACGCTTAATAAGATAACTAAAAAGGACGTATACCCTCTTCCACGAACTGACGATACACTAGATTGTCTGAACGGGGCTAAGTTTTCTCAACCCTGGACATGTACCCGGATTACTGCCAAATCGAAGTAGATGTGGCTGATCGTGAGAAAACTGCATTCATAACTCCTGAGGGACTGTATGAGTTTAAGGTAATGCCATTTGGTTTGTGTAACGCACCAGCAACTTTTGAACGGATGATGGATAATCTTCTACGTCATCTGAAGTGGACGATGTGTCTTTTCTATTTAGATGACATAATGGTACCATTATAGTGTTTGATGAACATATAAAAAGACTGAGGGCCGTTCTCAAGTGTCTCCTACAAGGCGGACTGAAACGTAATCCAAGAAAGTGTCTCTTTGGAGCAAAAGAAATTAAAATACTTGGACACCTTGTGTCAAACGAAGGTGTGCGGGTGCGGCCAGACCAAGAAAAGGTGAGATCTATAACGGAATTTCCTATTCCTAAAAGTATTAGAGATGTGAGAAGCTTCCTCGGCTTACGTTCTTATTACCGTCGTTTTATCAAAGATTTTTGTATCAAAGCCAGGCCACTCCAAGAGGTGTTAGAAGCTGATGCTAAATTTATCTGGGGTGGTGTCTCAACAAGATTCTTTCGATGTGCTGCGAAAAGTTCTGATGACTGATCCTGTACTAGGTCTGTATGATGAGAGAGCACCTACAGAACTACACACAGATGGCGGTGGGTATGGGATCGGTGCTGGAAAGAGAAGGTTATAGCCTATGCTTCCAGGACAAAAGCCAAGAGAAACTACTCAACTACAGAAAGAGAATGTCTTGCTGTGATCTGGGCCATGTGCAGATTCGACGGTATCTCTGTGGAAGGCCATTCACAGTTGTTACAGACCATCATTCACTTTGTTGGTTGACAGTTCTTAAGGATCCAACAGGACGACTCGCCAGGTGGGCACTACATCTTCAAGAGTATGACATTAGCATAGTGTACAAAAGTGGAAGAAAACACCAAGATGCCGACTGTCCCTCAAGAAACCCTGTGCAAGATCATCAAGACTTTGATGAAGATAGTGACTGTCTCGCTGCACTCCAGGATCTCTCTGCTAAGCAGAAGATGGACACCATCTCAAATTATGCTTGCCTTAAATCGGTCAGAAGATGTGAAAGGACAATTTAAGGTAGTTAATGGATTACTCTGCAAGAAAAACTTTGATCCGTTTGGAAAGAGGTGGCTAGCAGTGATTCCTGAATACATGTGCTTAGACGTTCTACAGAAATTCCATGACACACCTGAGGCCGGATATATAGGATTTATTAAGAGCTGTTTCTGGCCAGGTTTATTTAGGAGTGTCCATCACTATGTGTCGTACTGTAGAGAGTGCCAGAGGAGAAAGGCAGTTCCTCAGAAAGCACCTGGCCGACTCATACCAATTCTACCAGCCGAAACGCCTTTCCAGCGTGTTGGGATTGACTTCCTCGGATGATTTCCAAGGTCTGCTAGTGGCAATAGATGGATTATTGTTTGCACTGATTATCTCACACGCTATGCCATTACAAAAGCCGTGAAAACAGCCGAAGCATCCGAGGTAGCCAAGTTCATCTTAGAAACACGGTGCCCAAGGTCGTTAATTACAGATCGAGTGAAAGTTTTTCAATCGAAACTTGTTACAGAGATAAACCGTTGGTGTAACATTACTCTTATGACGACTGCCTACCATCTAAACTAACGGGCTTACTGAACGCCTTAATAAGACCTTGGCCGGGATGATGTCAGTGTTCGTCAATATTGAGCAGAGCAACTGGGATGAGGTGTTACCTTTCGTGACGTTTGCCTACAACAAGACACCACATGATTTACGCCATTTTTCCTGGTGCATGGGCGTGAGGCGACTACGACGATGGAGACTGTGTTTTCGTTGCAGCCAGATGACGTCCACGTTGACTACATCGGCCAGGTGTTAACGAGAGCTGAGGAAGCTCGGCAGTTGGCTCGACTCCGCACGCTGCAGGCTCAAGAAAACGATCGCCGGAGGTATGAGGCGAGCCACCGCCCTGTTGTCTACCAGCCTGGTGACCTCGTCTGGATCTTCACTCCTGTTCGGAAGGTTTGTCTCTCTGAGAAGCTCCTCAGGCGCTACTTTGGGCCTTAAAAGGTTGTAAGACAGTTGTCTGATGTTACTTATGAGGTTGAAGATTTCGCCCGCGACGCAAGACGACGAAAGATCAGAGATACGGTCCACGTCCTTCGAATGAAGCCCTACAAGGATCCTGGCACCCGGAGTAAATTCGAAGCTCCAGCAACAGGCAACAAGCGGGAGGGTGCGGAAGAGCGTAGCGGCAAAAGAAGCTCTAAGAAGATTACCACCAGGGCGAGTATCGTTCATCGGGAGTCGGAGTATACAGGGCCGATGACTCGTTCCCGGACTAGGAGGACGTAACACCGAGACACTGTTCTCTTGAGGGAGCAACGTCACAGAAGAAGCTGAGTAGCACTGTGGTGTACCGGTTATGACACTAAACTGTTGCATGGAGAGTCGTGAGATCAAAACTCACCAGGACTGTACAATTTTAATTTCTATATTCGGTTCGAGTGCATTCTAGAAGTATCCACGAATGTCAAGAATCATTGCACCTGAATGTTCTATAGCCGTATATATACTGTACATGTTCTGGCCGGAGGCAGTTCGCTCCGCTCTCTTGTATGTGCAAGTGCTGAGTAAACCTTCATTAAGTGAAGTTAGTGTTCGTCATTCATCTAATTACACCTTCTTCTACGTGGCAATATTCCCTGTTAATGACTCACAATGTGCAGACAGAAAAAAATGACTGTCCAGGAGGTGCGTAGATCATCCTTCTATGTATTACACTTCACAAAATGGACATTGTCAACATTCAAGAAATGTCTAGAAGAAACCATTAACTTGCACCGTGTACACAGAGTGAGAAATGGAGTGCCATCCTGATCCCCAAGGCTTGCACTGTCAGGATCGAAGGCGAAATGCTCGAGAGTTACAAACTGTGGAGGACGTTCAGCTGGGTGTCTACTCCTAAAGAAAGCACATAGAGTCAGATTTGGTAGTGGGGTGACAAGAACTAGTGGAACATTATGGCACGCAGCTGGATGCAAAACTATCTGTTATGGAGCTTATCGTGAAAGTGGCTATCCTTTAGGCACAGCTGTAGCCAGTGTGATAATATTTATAGGCACAGAAGAAACAAACATCCAGAGACTACATTTGACCAGTGGTATGAGTTGCAATGTCATACAATTTTCAGAAGGCATAGTTTACTCTAAAGAAGTATGATTTTTTTATGCATGTCAGGAATCAAGGAAAAGCAAGTTATTTTCACCAGCTATTGGCCAAAAGTAGTGTTCATACCATAGTTCTCTTATGCCCATTTTCCCACTCTTGCTTGCTGTGATGTAAATATCCCCTACTGTCCTTGCAGTATCATGCAGATGAGAAAGAATTGTGGGGGCAGAGCGCCTCCAATTCTTACAGCACAACAAATAACTCTCCAGCAAATTTACCATCCAGATTAACAGTTGGCATAATTGTATACAAATGTGTTCAGTACTGTGGGAGTCAGCACTGACACAAATAAGGAGGGTGGCCAGTGGCAGGATCCCAAAATGATCAATAGAAAACAGTTGTGGATTAACTGAGCAGTGTATTTCTACAAAGAAGGGAACCATTACTTGGTTCAAATGGTTCAAATGGCTCTGAGCACTATGGGACTCAACTGCTGAGGTCATTAGTCCCCTAGAACTTAGAACTAGTTAAACCTAACTAACCTAAGGACGTCACACACATCCATGCTCGAGGCAGGATTCGAACCTGCGACCGTAGCGGTCTTGCGGTTCCAGACTGCAGCGCCTTTAACCGCACGGCCACTTCGGCCGGCGAACCATTACTTAACTTGTTGTGTGAGCTTCAGTGCCTCCTAAGTCCAGCTACTTGTTTGTTGTTGTGGTCTTCAGTCCTGAGACTGGTTTGATGCAGCTCTCCATGCTACTCTATCCTGTGCAAGCCTCTTCATCTCCCAGTACCTACTACAGCCTACATCCTTCTGAATCTGCTTCCTGTATTCATCTCTTGATCTCCCTCTACGATTTTTACGCTCAACACTGCCCTCCAATGCTAAATTTGTGATCCGCTCATGCCTCAGAACATGTCCTACCAACCGATCCCTTCTTCTAGTCAAGTTGTGCCACAAACTCCTCTTCTCCCCAATTCTATTCAATACCTCCTCATTAGTTATGTGATCTAATCATCTGATCTTCAGCATTCTTCTGTAGCTCCACATTTCGAAAGCTTCTATTTCCTTCTTGTCCAAACTATTTATCATCCATGTTTCACTTCCATACATGGCTACACTCCATAAAAATACTTTCAGAAACGACTTCCTGACACTTAAATCTACACTCGATGTTAAGAAATTTCTCTTCTTCAGAAACGCTTTCCTTGCCATTGCCAGTCTACATTTTATATCCTCTCTACTTCGACCATCATCAGTTATTTTGCTCCCCAAAGAGCAAAACTCCTTTACTACTTTAAGTGTCTCATTTCCTAATCTAATTCCTGCAGCATCACCCGACTTAATTCGACTACATTCCATTATCCTCGTTTTGCTTCTGTTGATATTCATCTTATATCCTCCTTTCAAGACACTGCCCATTCCGTTCAACTGCCCTTCCAAGTCCTTTGCTGTCTCTGACAGAATTACAATGTCATCGGCGAACCTCAAATTTTTTATTTCCTCTCCGTGGATTTTAATGCCTACTCGGAATTTTTCTTTTGTTTCCTTTACTGCTCGCTCAATATACAGATTGAATAACATCGGGCAGAGGCTACAACCCTGTCTCACTCCCTTCCCAACCACTGCTTCCCTTTCATGCCGTTCGACTCTTATAAGTGCCATCTGGTTCATCTACATCTACATCTACATGATTACTCTGCAATTCACATTTAAGTGCTTGGCAGAGGGTTCATCGAACCACAATCATACTATCTCTCTACCATTCCACTCCCGAACAGCGCGCGGGAAAAACGAACACCTAAACCTTTTTATTGAGTTCTGATTTCTCTTATTTTATTTTGATGATCATTCCTATGTAGGTTGGGCTCACCAAAATATTTTCGCATTCGGAAGAGAAAGTTGGTGACTGAAATTTCGTAAATAGATCTCGCCGGGACGAAAAACGTCTTTGCTTTAATGAATCCATCCCAACTGCCACACTCTCTCCCCTATTACATGATAATACAAAACGAGCTGCCCTTTTTTGCACCCTTTCGATGTCCTTCGCCAATCCCACCCGGTAAGGATCCCACACCGCGCAGCAATATTCTAACAGAGGACGAACGAGTGTAGTGTAAGCTGTCTCTTTAGTGGACTTGTTGCATCTTCCAAGTGTCCCGCCAATCAAACGGAACCTTTGGCTCGCCTTCCCCACAATATTTTCTATGTGGTCTTTCCAACTGAAGTTGTTCGTAATTTTAACACCCAGGTACTTAGTTGAATTGACAGCCTTGAGAATTGTACTATTTATCGAGTAATCGAATTCCAACGGTTTTCTTTTGGAACTCGTGTGGATCACCTCACACTTTTCGTTATTTAGCGTCAACTGCCACCTGCCACACCGTACAGCAATCTTTTCTAAATCGCTTTGCAACTGATACTGGTCTTCGGATGACCTTACTAGACGGTAAATTACAGCATCATCTGCGAACAACCTAAGACAACTGCTCAGATTGTCACCCAGGTCATTTATACACACTCCTGGAAATGGAAAAAAGAACACATTGACACCGGTGTGTCAGACCCACCATACTTGCTCCGGACACTGCGAGAGGGCTGTACAAGCAATGATCACACGCACGGCACAGCGGACACACCAGGAACCACGGTGTTGGCCGTCGAATGGCGCTAGCTGCGCAGCATTTGTGCACCGCCGCCGTCAGTGTCAGCCAGTTTGCCGTGGCATACGGAGCTCCATCGCAGTCTTTAACACTGGTAGCATGCCGCGACAGCGTGGGCGTGAACCGTATGTGCAGTTGACGGACTTTGAGCGAGGGCATATAGTGGGCATGCGGGAGGCCGGGTGGACGTACCGCCGAATTGCTCAACACGTGGGGCGTGAGGTCTCCACAGTACATCGATGTTGGCGCCAGTGGTCGGCGGAAGGTGCACGTGCCCGTCGACCTGGGACTGGACCGCAGCGACGCACGGATGCACGCCAAGACCGTAGGATCCTACGCAGTGCCGTAGGGGACCGCACCGCCACTTCCCAGCAAATTAGGGACACTGTTGCTCCTGGGGTATCGGCGAGGACCATTCGCAACCGTCTCCATAAAGCTGGGCTACGGTCCCGCACACCGTTAGGCCGTCTTCCGCTCACGCCCCAACATCGTGCAGCCCGCCTCCAGTGGTGTCGCGACAGGCGTGAATGGAGGGACGAATGGAGACGTTGAAACACGTATGTAACATAGCAGCGATGGCGAGGCATTGTAGCATCTGTGACCAGAGAGTATGCGCTTGACCGCGCGAGTGTTGCGAGCGGTTCTCAGTCTGTCAGTCTGTCGTTGCGAGTACTCTGTCGTCAGTCGTTGCAAGTCTGTAGCTCTGTCTAGTTGAGAGCAGTACTCTGTCAGTAGTCGTCGCGTGCAGTACGCTAATAGTCGTCATGCAGAGCGGTCGGTCAGCAGTCGCAGCCCAGTGCGGTTGTGTGATGTAGGCGGTCGGCAACACTGGTCAAGATAGTGAATAAGGTATACTGTTAATTAATATAATCATTAGATAATGAAAAATTTTATTTATTGTAATTATTCTCCAACAAGTTCCTCAATAATAATTTTTATTTCAAAAGCATTTTTCAAAAATTTAATTTTTTATTGAACTAAAGATTTCGTTGCACTTCCCATTTCATTCCACTTCTTTTGAAGAAAAATTTCACTAAAATCACAAAAAAAAAGGAGAATATTATTATTTGCAATGCAGTTCCTCCAAGCGGTGCGCAACAACAAGAGCAGAAATGTGACATCCACTTATTCTGAGGTAAGACTTTAATTCTGATTGTTTTACACAGGGCCAAAGACTGATATTTCGGTTTAATTGTATTTTCTTGTCACTGAACGGACTTTAAATTTTGTGAAGAATTTATATTTGAGTCAGATTGCGAATTTCACATTTTTGTTGCCATTGTCAGTACATTTCATTGTGGGTAGGTTACGCTTAGAGCAATGTCCATTAGCATTCTTAAATAATATTGTCCATACTTTTTCAAAATTATTGTGGGGAGGTTACACTCGGCTCCCATTTCTATTAAGTATTGTCCTTTATTTCTTTCAAAATAACGGTGGGGAGGTTACACTTGGCGACACCCAGTCCAGGATCGAATTTCGTTGAGAGTCTTTTGAAAAACAGTCACATATCTGCTCTTATTTGCTTAGATATAATTAGGATTTGGCGCAACGCTTTTATTAACTTGTGACTTTCTTTCTACAGGTCAACGGCAATTCGTTGCTCTATTGTATTTGTGTGTTGCTTTTGCATTTGTGCTTATTGTTTTGTGAATATTTGTGACTGTTGCAAAAATGCCGCGAAAGACTGTGAATAGTGTATCGCGAGGTATTACGAACGAAATTACCGGCTCAAACGACTCTACCGATAGGACATGTGACACGCAGTGTAATGATGACAATCCTGCGTTCACTAACAATCTGTGCATTACATCCACTAGTGATGACTTTTATATTAATGATGAACAAACGAACTCAATTGTCTCGTCTGTTAATTTGACGGCAATTGATGACGCGGGACGCTCTATTGTAATGAGCGCTGCCGAGCTTAACACACCCGATTTGGAAAATTCATGTAACATACAAACAAATTTTTCGAATGAAAATGGTCAGTGTAGTGAGAGTACGACGGATCCATTTAATTCCGAAATAATGTGTGACAGTGTACATCCGACGGACAAACCTTTTTGTAAATCTCAGAATAACCAAATGGTTACAGAAAACGAGACAATACCAGATCCACCACTAAACAGTACAGATAATATAAACGCTAATTTTGACTTGGTACGAATTATGACAAGTTTGATACAACAGCAAAGTGAGAAAATGGACAACAATTTCAAACAACAGAGTGTAGATAACAAACAATTTAAAGAGAATTTCAAACAACTTAGTGAACAGCTCAGACAACAAAATGAAAAATTAGACGACAATTCGAGACAGCTTAGTGAACAAATTAGAGCCGTTGCTGCGCAGTGCCATGACACTAAGGAACAGTTGCGCGTAGAAATTGAGGCTTGTTCACAAAAAAATAGCGAAGAAATTAAGTCTGTTGCGCAGGAATTAAGAGAAATGCAAACAGCCGCAACAGATACACTCAGAGACGAAATTAGCGGAGTCGCTAAACAATGCTCTGAAAAAGCTACACAATTACGGGATGAGTTTAAAGCAATGACGGTAGAACTTTCGCGCACTATGGACGCAAAGATAGACGCGAAATTCGAACAGCAGAACACTCAGATTAACGAGCGCTTTAATCAGCACATACAGAACAGTGATACGCGTTTCCGCAGATTTATTCAGGATCAAAACAAAGTAAAACGACATGTCATGGAAACAATCACTGCACAAAGACAAGAGGACAAACGTAAAATATTCGCGAAAGCGAAGACGTATGTAGACAATAATATTACTACAGTGTCCGACAAAATTAATACCATAGAACAATTGAACGCGGAATTACGGGATGAAATTTCTGACCTTAAATCAAAAACAGATACTCACACAGTAAATATTCAAACAGTGACAGATAGATTCGAACAATTAGATCTAACACAGGATTGTGATGTTATCAAAGCTGATGTTAAAAAACTGAGCGAAACTACGCGCAAGTTGCAAAAACAGATTAATGCGTCTGATTCTAAAACCGACGATCAGGTTAAAATACTGACTGAAAAATGTGATGAATTGGCCAGTCGTATTGATGTTATCGGAAATACTAATGACAATAAATCAGACGATACTGCACCGGTTTCTTTTATCCAAACACCTGAATTTCAAAATTTACAGCAGACAATTAATGAGATCGATTCATCTAACAACACGTTACGTAGGAAGTTATCAAATTTACAACAAGAAGTAACAGAGATGAAAAACATTTCAGTTAATAACATGCCACAACAGACGCCACTTTTTGAACATGAGTCAGACTCACGCAGTGCGTATAATTTGGGTAATCTACAGAGAGTACGGGACTTAGATTCCGATCAACCACAGTTCAATAGATTCTCTTACGATCCTGAACCTGTTCCATCACACAGAGATGATAATTTCGACTACAAACATTTTCTGTCAGTGAGAAAGTTTAAGGTTTTCAAAAACGATAGAACGCAGATTCACCCATTGGATTGGATTCAACAATTTAGCTTTGCTCTTCCACCGACTTGGCCTGTAACACACAAACTTGAATTTATTTGCAGTTTTTTGGAAGGCGAACCGGCACCGATCGCGAGACAGTGCTATTCGGTAGAAGAGTTTCAGAATGCTTTTCTGTCAGCGTACTGGTCGAAGACGACACAGCGCGGAATTAAAGATCAGTTAATTAGTTTGCCAAATTACGAGAACTCAAATTTTCCCAGTGTGACGCAATTTTTTGAGCACATGGTACAACAAAACCAATACCTGAGTGAACCGTACAGTGAATCCGCACTTATACAATTATGCATCTCTAAATTACCACGGTCATTACGAGTGTCACTTCTAACGGGCCAGCAAAAAGAAAACATTTCAGCATTCAGAGATTTGTTACAGCTCTTGGAAGTACAACAATCTGATTATTCTTTTGTAAACAAAAACTTTTCGTATAATAACCAAGGTCAACAAACGTACAGCAATTATGATCAGGGACGTAATTTCAATCGGAAAGATAACAGACGCTTTAGGAACAACAACTACCAAAACTTTAATAACAGGCAAAATTCTAATTATCAATACCGTCAAAATTTTCAGCAACAGGAACAACACTTTAGTAATAATAGAGGTATTTCACAACAACAACATCAAAACCAGCCGGTTAGCATACCTAACCAACAATGGAATACACAAGGTCAACCAGGCTTTAATGTTTCGCCGCGTGGACGTATGGTCCCTGGTCCAACAAATAGTAACGCACGGGAGCAGAGAAACAACTATGTACAAAGAAGACAGTATTTCAATTCCCATCGCAATACGCCGTATAGAAATTACTATCATGACAGACGTAAAAAAAATGATGAGCACAATTTTCAGCGTACATTTAATAACAGTCGATCTTATGAGCAGCAACAACACCAGCAACAACATATTGTGATGAATGAAACAGACAATAGGTGTCATCTATAGCGTAATACGTCAGTAAGAAATAACAGAGCAGTTCATATAATGGATATGCCACAGCATCCTCCCGTAAATAACAACACGTACGATAGATTTTAACCAGATACAGCACAGATTGCATATTACAGTAACGTAAGCAATAATTTTGACACGCAGAATCTTCTTCACGAAAATGTTATTAATTTTGACGACATCCGACACACGTTTGCATTAAGGACAGAATTACGACGTATGTAGACGATATTCTTATTGCAGAAGCTAACTGGTCTGAACACAATCTGATTCTTGAACAACTGTTACAAACTTTTCGTGCACAAGGACTTACAGTTAACCTCAGTAAATCGCATTTTGGCAAAACTTCTCTAAAATTTCTTGGACACGTAATTTCAGCAGAAGGCATTGCACCTGATCCGGAAAAACTTCAAGCTCTACGTGACATTAGTGTTCCTACGACGAAGAAGCAATTACGCAGTTTTTTGGGCTTAATTAACTTTTTTCGTAAATTTATTCATCACTCCGCTTTAGACACGCCTAGATTATGTCAATTAACAGGTAAAAACCCTATTTGGTCTTGGGATAAGCAAGCACATTCTGAATTTGTGAACCTGAAACATGCTCTGTTGAATGCACCACTTTTATCGCACCCAGATCTTACTAGAAATTTTTCCATTGCCACTGACAGTTCGAACACCGCTTTGGGCGTACATATTTTCCAGGAAATTGAAGAAGATGGTTCAATAGTAATTAAAAACATCGCATTTGCAAGCCGCATTCTGTCACCTGCTGAACGAAATTACTCCGTTACAGAATTGGAAACATTATGTGTTGTATGGGCTTTTACGAGATTTAGGCATTTTCTTTACGGCAGACATACCACCGTCCACACAGACCACAGAGCAATACAATTTTTGCTTTCAGCTAAATTTACTCACGACAGATTGAGCAGATGGAAACTATATTTGCAGGAATTTAATTTTACAATAGTTCACATTCCCGGCACACAAAATGTTATAGCAGACGCACTATCGCGTTCTCTCGGCAACAATCAGCAAGACGTAGCAACCAACTTCTGCAAAACAAATTTCAGTGTCATGTACATTCAGCATGTTGCATTTGAAAACTTTATTTCATCGTCATTACAGGACATAGCAAAGGAACAAAATAAAGACAATGTGTGGAAAGAAATTAAACACCTATGGCAAGATAGGAAAAATGTTACGATTAGGAACCATTACACTGTGCGCAATGACATTCTGTTTCGCCGCTCTCATCCTGACAGCAACAATTGGTTATTATGCATTCCTGACGAACTGGTTAACAAACTAATTTGGTACACTCATTTAAGTTACGCACATTACGGAGCAAGAAAATGTTTTCTTATACTGAGACAGAACTGTTATTTTACCAACATGGAGAAACGTATACGACGAGTTTTAGCGTCTTGTAAAATTTGCCAGAAAGCTAAATCAGACACCACTTCACATATTCCTCCGTTATATCCCATTATACCTGTTAAATTAAGACACATGGCCGCAGTAGATATTTTTGGTCCGATTCCCAGAACTAACAGAGGTTTTTGCTACATATTTGTCGCTGTTGAGCTCACTTCAAAATTTGTTACTTTCACTCCATTACGCAAAGCTACTGCTAAAACTGTTTCGAAAGCATTTGTAAAACATTTTCTATCTCATGTAGGGCATGTAATGAAAGTAATTTCTGACAATGGATCTCAATTCCGTAGTAGCGTATGGACACGCATGTTACGAGCCAGAAACATTTCTCCGATCTATATATCCAAGTACCACGCTTCTTCGAACCCTTGTGAAAGATTAATGAAAGAAATTGGTAAACTGTGCCGAATATACTGCCACAAAAGACATATTGATTGGGACACACACATATTCTCATTCCAAGATGTAATTAATTCCATTCCAAATGAATCCACTATGCTATCTCCGTCTGTTATACTGAAAAATACTGAACCACCTAACAAAATTAAAGAATTAATAACATTTCCTACATCTCGTCGATTACGACACCACGAAATAATTGACATTGCGCTGAACAACATCAAACGTGCCGCAGAGCGCCGGAGAAGACAGCAAAAACAGGTTTGTACACGCCGCGTCTTTCACGTTGGACAGAAGATACTAGTACGTACACACTATTTATCCAGCAAATTAAAAGGTAAGTGCAGTAAATTTGAACTTCTATACGCAGGTCCATATCGGATTCGCAGCATCCCTCACCCCAATGTTGTACACGTCGAAACTTTGAGAACCAGAAAATCGAAAGGCAATCACCATATCTCAAACATTAAACCGTTTATTGAATGAAACCACTGTATGATTCAACACACTATGATGTCATTTACTAATGCAATTAATTCACCTGACTAATTACTGATGATTATCGTATTTTTTCTTGGCAAGTGCCCGGCAAGGTAAGGTTAGCAGGTCGCTTTTCTTGTCGTTACACATCAGACCGTGCACATTTTCCACTTTTTGTGTATATGATTGTACTCCAGTTTTGTTTGTATGCACTATGAAATAGTTAAGATATAACACACACCAGTCGACTTTGACATTTTTTTTTGCCTTATGACATCTCAACATCGTGACTGTTTCACATTTTTTTTTGCTACTGCATTGTATTATTCTGTGTACATTTTTGCATCTGAACACTGTCAACGTCTTTAACATATTACGTTTTCTGTCATGTTATGCTGTATGGTTAATTGTGTCACCATAAACCAGTCATTATTTAGTGGGTATATGATTTAAATGCAAGACATTAATCTCTGCTCATCAATTTCAGAAAGAAATGATGCATGTAAGAAATAAATTCAACAGAAATGGGAATTTCACCTACGGGATAAACGAAAGGAGATGCAATAACTTTATGAGGAAGAGTAAATGGATCAGGATTGGCAGGCATTAACAAGAATATACAATACTCATCACAGAATAGCAGTCTTAACTAATTTTTTCTTTCAGAATACAAGGTGATTGATGCAGGCTGTCAGACTGAACTACACACCTTAGTTTTAGTGATGAAATATGCTAGAGATAAGGAATAGTTGTATAATGAGTAATGAAGTGATTTTTTGCAGATGATAATGAATACTGATGAATAATGATGAGGGAAATGGTATTATGAATAATGAAGTTTTTCTTTACAGGTGATGATGATAATGAAGTTATGATGATATGGATAATGAAGTTTTCTTTACAGATGAGGATAGTGTTGAAGTTATGTATTTATGCTACGTAGTTATTCAAGTATTTGTTGCAGTTTGCTTTGACAGCAGGTGTTACATTGCATAGTAGGATGACGGAAAGTTTTGGAAAGGACAGCTATGGAGCACATTTTATACACATTTCACTACCTGTTAATTCGAAGTTCACTACTTTTCAGCATAGTGTGCGTTTCTTCTTTCAGGTTAATAATCCATTTTGTAATTTTTCCAGGAGAAGTTTTTCATGATACTTACTAAACCTGTTACTTATTATACCTGTTCTAGTACTTGCATTTTTATATTTTTACCCATTTGTGTCTATCGTTTATAAATGTGATCACATGTTTCAGCAATTAATTATCGATCCCAACGCAATGCATTGCTACCAAAAAAATGTATTACCAGTCCCACATAATGTCACTAGTTTATGATAATTCTGAATAATACTGATCAACTCTGAATAGCATGTCACTTGAGTAATGACCTCTTAATGAGACTATATTCAAAATAATGCTTTGTCACTAGCTAATAACTGCCACTGTTTATTGTAATGATACTACTTATAATGCCTGTGATTACTAATGATTTGACTGTAATTAACTGATTTTAATAATGACTTTGTAATGATCTGAATACTACTGAAGGAGGAACACTGTTTATTGTAATGAGTACTTGTAATGCCCATGATTATTAATGCTATGACTGTAATTAACTGATTTTTAATAATGACTTCGTAATAATCTGAATAATACTGAATGATGATTCTATTCAATACTTGCTGGCCACTGAGTGCCAATAATTAATGTCACTTGAAGAATTGTTATTAATTATGCCATTAGTTAGCCCTTTTTTTCCCATGTTGAGTTTTCATGTTTTGGTTAATGGCCAATGAGTGCCAATAATTTGTATCACTCAATGTATTATGTTAATGCTAGGCCAATAATTGACTCTCCTTTTCAATTAAGGCTTCTGATGAACATTATTCTGTCTTACTAAATATACTTTGTAACTGGCCAAGGACCGCCACTGTTTATTGTAATACGATTACCCATGATGCCAGCTAGTGATTCTTAATAGATTGTAATGACACATAATTAATTAACTATGGTACTGTTTAATAATGCTTTGTAATTAACTATGGTACTGTTTAATAATGCTTTGTAATTAATTAAGGCTAATAATCCTTACTATATTCGAATGACAAATGATTAATTAATTAACTGTAATTAGACAAATGATTAATTAACGACAAATGATTAATTAACTGTAATTAGGAAAAGGCTAATGATTATTATTGGAATGACAAATGATTAATTAACTGTAATTAGGAGAAGGTTAATGATTCTTAATTATACTCTGTAACTGAAAAGAATGCGATTATTTCATAATATTTTGTAACCAGGAAAAGAAGGCTACTGATTCTATGTAAAACAATTAATGAACATTTTTCTGTAATACTACATACTTGGTACAGAAATGTTCAATAACTGGGCTATGAATGCCACAAACTGCTAATTAAGTCTGTAATTGTCAATATTATGTGACTTGATGTCCTTCACCTCATAAGCTAACTATCCTGAATTACTGCAATGTCCATTTGTCCTGTTTATCCTAGTGATCATGGAGCACTATATTTGGTTTTTGCACTAATTCTACGTGGGTGTGCCTTGTAAGAGCGTGGTGTTGACACGACATGCTGTCCACCACCGTGAGCGATGAAGACATTATTATGGTCCCACTGTTTGGTGTACGTAATGTACTGCCAAAATGAAAACATGGAACATTACTACGACAGTTCAGTGTCTTGGCTACACTGATAAATTCTGATGGGAAAAGAACTTCAAGTTGTGTCACTTGGTGTTGTACTTCTGTGGAAAGATATGGACTTTCAGAACAGCTGTGTGCAATCTTAAGTGCTACAACCATGATGCAATCCTTCCCTTTCCTATCCTAATTCTTGTCACATAATGAAAATCATTTTTTTTGGTAACATCATTTCTGTTCGTAGGTTATACATTTTTTTCGATTCGCTGAACTCCAGTGCGAGTACACTTATGTCACTGGTCGACATGATGTTTGCCATTATGTTTATTTGTTGTGAAAATGCTAAAGACATTTTTCAGTGCATGTGCACTTTGGACATGATTTTCTTGCCATTAAGTTTATTCATTGCGAAAATGCTAAAGACATTTTTTTGATTTGTTCTGAAGTACAGTATATGTGCACTTTTGTCTTTTATATTGTATATACATTTTTTTATTTTCTGAACTACAGTGCATGTGCACTTCTGTTAGGTGTCAATATGTTTTCTACTGAACTTCAGTGCCTGTGCACTTTTCTCATTTTTCAAGATGATTTGTACTCATTCTGTATATTCAATACTTCAGTGTGTATGATTTTTTTTCAGTGCGTGTGCACTCTGTTATCTGTCAAATAATTTGTATATAAATTTTTCTGATTTGCTACTATGTTTTGTACTCACATTTTGTCTTTGTCTGATATATTTTGTACTTAGTGCGTGTGCACAACATTTAAATATTCTGTAAGTTGTAGAATTTTGTTAATTAAAGAAAAATTTTGCCACGCTTGGCAAGTCCAAATGACTCACCATCGCTGCCAAATTTTTGCCCCCCCAGTGGAGGGTTATGAAACACGTATGTAACATAGCAGCGATGGCGAGGCATTGTAGCATCTGTGACCAGAGAGTATGCGCTTGACCGCGCGAGTGTTGCGAGCGGTTCTCAGTCTGTCAGTCTGTCGTTGCGAGTACTCTGTCGTCAGTCGTTGCAAGTCTGTAGCTCTGTCTAGTTGAGAGCAGTACTCTGTCAGTAGTCGTCGCGTGCAGTACGCTAATAGTCGTCATGCAGAGCGGTCGGTCAGCAGTCGCAGCCCAGTGCGGTTGTGTGATGTAGGCTGTCGGCAACACTGGTCAAGATAGTGAATAAGGTATACTGTTAATTAATATAATCATTAGATAATGAAAAATTTTATTTATTGTAATTATTCTCCAACAAGTTCCTCAATAATAATTTTTATTTCAAAAGCATTTTTCAAAAATTTAATTTTTTATTGAACTAAAGATTTCGTTGCACTTCCCATTTCATTCCACTTCTTTTGAAGAAAAATTTCACTAAAATCACAAAAAAAAGGAGAATATTATTATTTGCAATGCAGTTCCTCCAAGCGGTGCGCAACAACAAGAGCAGAAATGTGACATCCACTTATTCTGAGGTAAGACTTTAATTCTGATTGTTTTACACAGGGCCAAAGACTGATATTTCGGTTTAATTGTATTTTCTTGTCACTGAACGGAATTTAAATTTTGTGAAGAATTTATATTTGAGTCAGATTGCGAATTTCACATTTTTGTTGCCATTGTCAGTACATTTCATTGTGGGTAGGTTACGCTTAGAGCAATGTCCATTAGCATTCTTAAATAATATTGTCCATACTTTTTCAAAATTATTGTGGGGAGGTTACACTCGGCTCCCATTTCTATTAAGTATTGTCCTTTTTTCCTTTTAAATTGCGGTGGGGAGGTTACAACGTGTCGTCTTCAGCGATGAGAGTCGCTTCTGCCTTGGTGCCAATGATGGTCGTATGCGTGTTTGGCGCCGTGCAGGTGAGCGCCACAATCAGGACTGCATACGACCGAGGCACACAGGGCCAACACCCGGCATCATGGTGCGGGGAGCGATCTCCTACACTGGTCGTACACCACTGGTGATCGTCGAGGGGACACTGAATAGTGCACGGTACATCCAAACCGTCATCGAACCCATCGTTCTACCATTCCTAGACCGGCAAGGGAACTTGCTGTTCCAACAGGACAATGCACGTCCGCATGTATCCCGTGCCACCCAACGTGCTCTAGAAGGTGTAAGTCAACTACCCTGGCCAGCAAGATCTCCGGATCTGTCCCCCATTGAGCATGTTTGGGACTGGATGAAGCGTCGTCTCACGCGGTCTGCACGTCCAGCACGAACGCTGGTCCAACTGAGGCGCCAGGTGGAAATGGCATGGCAAGCCGTTCCACAGGACTACATCCAGCATCTCTACGATCGTCTCCATGGGAGAATAGCAGCCTGCATTGCTGCGAAAGGTGGATATACACTGTACTAGTGCCGACATTGTGCATGCTCTGTTGCCTGTGTCTATGTGCCTGTGGTTCTGTCAGTGTGATCATGTGATGTATCTGACCCCAGGAATGTGTCAATAAAGTTTCCCCTTCCTGGGACAATGAATTCACGGTGTTCTTATTTCAATTTCCAGGAGTGTAGATCAGGAACAGCAGAGGTCCCAGGACGCTTCCCTGGGGAACACCTGATATCACTTCAGTTTTACTCGATGATCTGCCGTCTATTACTACGAACTGCGGCCTTCCTGACAGGAAATCACGAATCCAGTCGCACAACTGAGACGATACCCCATAGGCCCGCAGCTCGATTAGAAGTCGCTTGTGAGGAACGGTGTCAAACGCTTTCCGGAAATCTAGAAATACGGAATCAACCTGAGATCCCCTGTCGACAGCGGCCATTACTTCGTGCGAATAAAGAGCTAGCTGCGTTGCACAAGAGCGACGTTTTCTGAAACCATGCTGATTACGTATCAATAGATCGTTCCCTTCGAGGTGATTCGTAATGTTTGAATACAGTACATGCTCCAGAACCTTACTGCAAACCGACGTCAATGATATAGGTCTGTAGCTCGATGGATTACTCCTACTACCCTTCTTAAACACTGGCGCGACCTGCGCAATTTTCCAATCTGCAGGTACAGATCTATCGGTGAGCGAGCGGTTGTATATGATTGCTAAGTAGAGAGCTATTGTATCAACGTAATCTGAAAGGAACCTAATCGGTATACAATCTGGACCTGAAGACGGAGAGTCTGGCAGGAGTAGGGCGGTGGAGCAGGTTGGTTGTGTGACGCTCCCGCGAGTTGCCACGCTTTTGGGGTTTGGCAGCATGTAATTGCGCTCGACTGGCTATGATAGTTTCTGACACGGTGTCGCGGACGGGAAGCATTAGCTGGCGCACATCAAGAGCCCGTTTCGCCTGGTGACAGTGTCGAGAAGAAGGTGCGCCAACATCTAGCTTCTGCAACAGCGACGGCCGACAATGAGTGACTGTCGCCACCTCCTCGACCGACGGCTTCAAACTTTCAATCAACCAACAAGGAAGACTGGAAGCACGTAAAGTTTTAGAACTGTATGGCAGACCTCAACTTTTAAAATTGTTGCATCACAAAATTACAGCAACTTAGCATGAACCTTTGTTGCTCATTGTCCCAATTGCATTACCAAGCAGGGTCCCTTCCTTGTCCGGAATGAACCCGAGTGTCGTTGAAATTCATACGCCAGCATTAAAGTAATATTATTCCATTTCACTGCTTTAATTTCAAAGTTCAGTTAAAGTATTCATACCTGGCTACAATATTTAATTACACAAGCACAAATTATGAGTGCGAGTTTTGTTACCATATTTTAGCTTACCTGTGACTACAGCTCAGCTTGGTACGTACTAAATTTTACTATTGTTAATTGTTAAGATCCCTTAAATTCAAGTTCAAAGTTATCTCTTATTTCTAAATTGCGTAGATTCAAGTAGCTTTTGAAATGATTGTTGAGGTAGCCCAAGACTAACCTTATTTTATTGAATTTCGTTATGCTTCAGAAACAAAGCTCACTGTTAATTTCAGTCACTAAATTAAGTTTCAATTTTCCGGTTTTATTAATTCTTTTGCTAAATGAAGTCAGAGTGTAGCGAAATTTATTACTTCTGACAAACTTTCAGTTTTCACACTACACGTGTCAACCTTGTTGCCACGCTTCTAGTGCTAATTATATGTGCAATAACCTTTGTTTTTCAGTTACTAGAGTAATTTTACGGAGGTACCCGTGGTCTAGGAAGACCCTACTGTATGCCATAAGCCTGGAGCCACTCATCGGGAGTCTGACGAGCCACCTTTCTGGTCTCACTTTGCGACAGCACAGTTTTCGATGTCGTGCGTATGCGGACGACCTCCTCCTCTTGATCCGCTCACGGCGTGAAACACACACGGTACTTGATTTGATATCAACGTACGGCACTGCAGCGGGCAGTAACATGAATGTGGCTAAATCCGCGGCGATGCCCATTGGACGCGGCCTCTCACACGAAGACTTAGCACCTCTCCCGTGTGTACAACAACTACGATATCTTGGTATCATTTTCACCTCCACCGTGCGCCGCTCCGCTGCCATCAATTTTCGGCGTGCACTCCAAACTATCCGCACGACGGTGCGACAAAATCTTCTCCGACGACTCGATTCTTTACAACGTGTCCAATACCTCAATCAACATGTGGTGGCCAGAATGGTCCACATCGCACAGGTCCTCCCGCTGCCATCAACTATTGGACGCAGCCTCCAGGCTGCCCTCGGATACTTCCTTACGGCCGGTACGATCTTTAAGGTCCGCTGCGACACGCTCACCCTTCCCCCGCGAGCAGGAGGCCTCGGCCTTGTCAATGTGCGACTCCGAGCGGCGTCCTTGTACATGTCCACCATGCACAAGCAGTGGCACGGGGGCACCTCCCTTACGCGCAGCTTGCTGGAAATTCTTGTGCCCGCGACCATAACACCACCAGTACCAGTCGGACACATCAAGCACCATTTGACGCACATTTCTGATTTCATCGTCGACTTCAGTTATGCTCACACACACTTACCGACCACGCGTTCTCCTCGACCTAAAGATTTTTACACCCCTCTCCTTCGTTCCATATCCAGCAACAATATCGAACTGAGACATCCGTCCACGCGGTGGCCAACGGTTTGGCGTCACATCCTCCAGCCTTTTCTTCCCTCCAACGTCTGGGCAACATGGTACCAAGTCGCAAATGAAAAATTCGCCACAAATCATCGCCTTCACGCCATCGGACTACAGGACTCTCCACTTTGTTCCATTTGCCACCTCGTGGATGACGATGTCCATCAACTGACTTGTACTGCCACCAGTGACGTCTGGAAACTTGCCCGACAGTTCGTTGCCTGTTACCTCCGGGTTCCGCCGGACTCGATTGACCCACGGACTTTTATCCATCCTGAGAATACTTATTTCCCCGCCTCCAAAAATCATGCGATTGTATGGGTCAAGGGATGGACGATCACCTACATGTATAATGGTGGCGACAAATCACGCCTTGATTTCTGGCAGTACTTACAAACCGCCCACAGTGAAGTCGAACAGCAACCGCGCTACCGCGCCTTCTTCGCCAATTACCTACACGCGATCTTTACTTCACCCCCGCTCAGTTGGATGGTGCCACACGCCGACCGCACTCCCGCCCCCCCTGCTGACATCTGAGACTCCCCGCGCTACTTTCTACATTGTAACCCACAGTGGAATAGGCGCATGGACACGCGCCTCCTTTCTTTAATGCACTACCCCAGACAACACTGGTATTTCCCTCACTCCACTCTATATTGCTTCACACCTCTTAGATTACATCAGACTTATTATTCTTTTTTTCCCTACACCATCTTCATAAAAAAAAAAAAAATTCCTCGCCTTGTACGAGTATATTGTCTCGTGATATTTTCGCCGGAAGGATGGCATTTCTGTTGTATTTAAGTTTGTACCAATAAAGATCTTTTTTTCATTCACCCTTTTCCTGGTAAAAAAAAAAGAAATAAATAAATAAATAAAAATAAATCAAAAAGCTACTTTGAGGGAGTGATTCAGGGACGGGAGGGGGGAGACATCGCGGCCAGGCCTCGGGTTTCGACCCCTGCCCGCCTTGTCTCCACCTACCCTTATCTGAACACTCTTATAAAAAAAAAAAAAAAAAAAAAAAAAAAAAAAAAAAAAAAGGGGGGGTAGCGTCTTTGATTCATAATCAAAACGTCTTCGGTCCCGGGTTCGATCCCCGCCACTGCCCAAATTTTGATAAATAATCAGCATTGGCGGCCGAAGACTTCCAGCATAAGAAGTCAGCCTCATTCTGCCAAAGAGGGCGGAGGAGCGGATAGAGGTTCAGGGCACTCTCTTGTCCTAGGGGTGGGCAATTGCACCTAAAGGCGGAAGAATCAGCAATGATCAACGACATGAGGATGCAGAAGGTAATGGAAACCACTCCATTAAAGACACGTAACGTGTATCCACAGGACATGTGGCCTGTAATTGAAGAAGTGTCATGATGATCTCTCCATTGGCAAAAGATTCCGGAATAGTCCCCCATTCGGATCTCCGGGAGGGGACTGCCAAGGGGGAGGTTGCCATGAGAAAAAGATCGAATAATCAACGAAAGGATAACGTTCTACGAGTCGGGGCGTGGAATCTCAGAAGCTTGAACGTGGTAGGGAAACTAGAAAATCTGAAAAGGGAAATGCAAAGGCTCAATCTAGATATAGTAGGGGTCAGTGAAGTGAAGTGGAAGGAAGACAAGGATTTCTGCTCAGATGAGTATCGGGTAATAACAACAGCAGCAGAAAATGGTATAACAGGTGTAGGATTCGTTATGAATAGGAAGGTAGGGCAGAGGGTGTGTTACTGTGAACAGTTCAGTGACTGGGTTGTTCTAATCAGAATCGACAGCAGACCAACACCGACAACGATAGTTCAGGTATACATGCCGACGTCGCAAGCTGAAGATGAACAGATAGAGAAAGTGTATGAGGATATTTAAAGGGTAATGCAGTATGTAAAGGGGGATGAAAATCTAATAGTCATGGGAGACTGGAATGCAGTTGTAGGGGAAGGAGTAGAAGAAAAGGTTACAGGAGAATATGGGCTTGGGACAAGGAATGAAAGAGGAGAAAGACAAATTGAGTTCTGCAACAAGTTTCAGCTAGTAATAGCGAATACCCTGTTTAGGAATCACAAGAGGAGGAGGTATACTTGGAAAAGGCCGGGAGATACGGGAAGATTTCAATTAGATTACATCATGGTCAAACAGTGGCAGGGGTGGCAGGGGTAAACTACAAGGAGCGAAAGGCTATTTACAATTTGTACAGAAACCAGAGTCGAGGGGCATGAAAGGGAAGCAGTGGTTGAGAAAAGAGTGAGACAGGGTTGTATCCTCTCCCCGATGTTATTCAATCTGTATATTGAGCAAGCAGTAAAGGAAACAAAAGAAAAATTCGGAGTAGGTATTAAAATTCATGGAGAAGAAGTAAAAACTTTGAGGTTCGCCGACGACACTGTAATTCTGTCAGAGATAGCAAAGGACTTGGAAGAGCAGTTGAACGGAATGGACAGTGTCTTGAAAGAAGGATATAAGATGAACATCAACAAAAGCAAAACGAGGATAATGGAATGTAGTCAAATTAAATCGGGTGATGCTGAGGGGATTAGATTAGGAAATGAGACACTTAAAGTAGTAAAGGAGTTTTGCTATTTAGGGAGTAAAATAACTGATGATGGTCGAAGTAGAGAGGATATAAAATGTAGACTGGCAATGGCAAGGAAATCGTTTCTGAAGAAGAGAAATTTGTTAACATCGAGTATAGATTTAAGTGTCAGGAAGTCGTTTCTGAAAGTATTTGTATGGAGTGTAGCCATGTATGGAAGTGAAACATGGACGATAACCAGTTTGGACAAGAAGAGAATAGAAGCTTTCGAAATGTGTTGCTACAGGAGGATGCTGAAGATAAGGTGGGTAGATTACGTAACTAATGAGGAGGTATTGAATAGGATTGGGGAGGAGAGAAGTTTGTGGCACAACTTGACTAGAAGAAGGAACCGGTTGGTACGACATGTTTTGAGGCATCAAGGGATCACAAATATAGCATTGGAGGGCAGCGTGGAGGGTAAAAATCGTAGAGGGAGACCAAGAGATCAATACACTAAGCAGATTCAGAAGGATGTAGGTTGCAGTAGGTACTGGGAGATGAAGAAGCTTGCACAGGATAGAGTAGCATGGAGAGCTGCATCAAACCAGTCTCAGGACTGAAGACCACAACAACAACAACATGGTCAAACAGAGATTCCGAAATCAGATACTGGACTGAAAGGCATACCCAGGAGCAGATATAGACTCAGATCACAATGTAGTAGTGATGAAGAGTAGGGTGAAGTTCAAGACATTAGTCAGGAAGAATCAATACGCAAAGAAGTGGGATACGGAAGTACTAAGGAATGACGTGATACGTTTGAAGTTCTCTAACGCTATAGATACAGCAATAAGGAATAGCGCAGTAGGCAGTACAGTTGAAAAGGAATTGACATCTCTAAAAAGGGCCATCACAGAAGTTGGGAAGGAAAACATAGGTACAAAGAAGGTAGCTGCAAGGAAACCATGGGCAACAGAAGAAATACTTCAGTTGATTGATGAAAGGAGGAAGTACAAACATGTTCCGGGAAAATCAGGAATACAGAAATACAAGTCTCTGAGGAATCAAATAAATAGGAAGCTCTGGGAAGCTAAGACGAAATGGCTGCAGGAAAAATGTGAAGAGATCGAAAAAGATATGATTGTCGGAAGGACGGACTCAGCACACAGGAAAGTCAAAATAACCTTTGGTGACATTAAAAGCAACGGTGGTAACATGAAGAGTGCAACGGGAATTCCACTGTTAAATGCAGAGGAGAGAGCATATAGGTGGAAAGAATACATTGAAAGCCTCTATGAGGGTGAAGATTTGTCTGATGTGATAGAAGAAGAAACAGGAGTCGATTTAGAAGAGATAGGGGATCCAGTATTAGACTCGGAATTTGAAAGAGCTTTGGAGGACTTTCAAATAAGGCAGAAGGGATAGATAACATTCCATCAGAATTTCTAAAATCATTGGGGGAAGTGGCAACAAAACGACTATTCACGTTGGTTTGTAGAATATATGAGTCTGGCGACATACCATCTGACTTTCGGAAAAGCATCACACAATTCCGAAGACGGCAAGAGCTGACAAGTGCGAGAATTATCGCACAATCAGCTTAACAGCTCATGCATCGAAGCTGTTTACAAGAATAATATACAGAAGAATGGAAAAGAAAATTGAGAATGCGCTAGGTGACGATCAGTTTGGCTTTAGGAAAAGTAAAGGGACGAGAGAGGCAATTCTGACGTTACGGCTAATAATGGAAGCAAGGCTAAAGAAAAATCAAGACACTTTCATAGGATTTGTCGACCTGGAAAAAGCGTTCGACAATATAAAATGGTGCAAGCTGTTCGAGATTCTGAAAAAAGTAGGGGTAAGCTATAGGGAGAGACGGGTCATATACAATATGTACAACAACCAAGAGGGAATAATAAGAGTGGACGATCAAGAACGAAGTGCTCGTATTAAGAAGGGTGTAAGACAAGGCTGTAGCCTTTCGCCCCTACTCTTCAATCTGTACATCGAGGAAGCAAGGATGGAAATAAAAGAAAGGTTCAGGAGTGGAATTAAAATACAAGGTGAAAGGGTATCAATGATACGATTCGCTGATGACATTGCTATCCTGAGTGAAAGTGAAGAAGAATTAAATGATCTGCTGAACGGAATGAACAGTCTAATGAGTACACAGTATGGTTTGAGAGTAAATCGGAGAAAGACGAAGGTAATGAGAAGTAGTAGAAATGAGAACAGCGAGAAACTTAACATCAGGATTGATGGTCACGAAGTCAATGAAGTTAAGGAATTCTGCTAGCTAGGCAGTAAAATAACCAATGACGGACGGAGCAAGGAGGACATCAAAAGCAGACTCGCTATGGCAAAAAAGGCATTTCTGGCCAAGAGAAGTCTACTAATATCAAATACCGGCCTTAATTTGAGGAAGAAATTTCTGAGGATGTACGTCTGGAGTACAGCATTGTATGGTAGTGAAACATGGACTGTGGGAAAACCGGAACAGAAGAGATTCGAAGCAATTGAGATGTGATGCTATAGACGAATGTTGAAAATTAGGTGGACTGATAAGGTAAGGAATGAGGAGGTTCTACGCAGAATCGGAGAGGAAAGGAATATGTGGAAAACACTGATAAGGAGAAGGGACAGGATGATAGGACATCTGCTAAGACATGAGGGAATGACTTCCATGGTACTAGAGGGAGCTGTAGAGGGCAAAAACTGTAGAGGAAGACAGAGATTGGAATACGTCAAGCAAATAATTGAGGACGTAGGTTGCAAGTGCTACTCTGAGATGAAGAGGTTAGCACAGGAAAGGAATTCGTGGCGAGCCGCATACAACCAGTCAGTAGACTGATGACCAAAAAAAAAAAAATAGTAATTTTCCATAGGAGTGGCGACCGTAATTTTCCCCAAATCTCAAATATCTAATTACCGCTAGTTAATTGTTAGCGTAACGGCCGCACATTTACTTTCTTTATTAACTTTACCCCTTTTCAAAATTAATTTCCACCAGTTTCATTTGCATTTTTCCTTTCATTTAGATGTAACCCTGAAACGTCCTGCCAGATTAAAACTGTGTGCCCGACTGAGACTCGAACTCGGGACCTTTGCCTTTCGCGGGCAAGTGCTCTACCAACTGAGCTACCCAAGCACGACTCACGCCCGGTACTCACAGCTTTACTTCTGCCAGGAAGTTTCATATCAGCGCACACTCCGCTGCAGAGTGAAAATCTCATTCTAGATGTAACCCTTTCCTCCCTCTTTACCGACAGATTAACTTCGGTGACGATTGCTTTTCCCAAATTCCCATTAGGTACACGCGGTTTAATTTTTCACTGTCATTAAGGTCGCTAAGTGAGGAGGAGGTTACACCGTATCAAGCGATTTGAGTTGCTTTGCAACCCCTAAGGTATCTACTTGTAAGAAACTCACGCTAGCAGCTGTTCGTGTTTCAAATTCTGGAATATTCCATTCGTCTTCCCTGGTGAAGGAATTTCGGAAAACTGCGTTCAATAACTCCGCTTTAGTGGCACAGTCGTCGGTAACAGTACCATCGGCACTGCGCAGCGAAGATATTGACTGCGTCTTGCCGCTTGTGTGCTTTACATAACACCAGAATGTCTTCGGATTTTCTACCAAATTTCGAGACAATGTTTCGTTGTGGAACCTATTAAAGGCATCTCGCATTGAAGTCCGTGCCAAATTTCGGCAAGGACTTCAATGCGAACTCTGAAAAGAATACAATCATTAGGCACACAGTGATACCTGTGGAGCATGGGAGGCACGGTGTGCTGTGGTGGGTGCAGCAAAGGTAGCGACGTGCAGTGGTGCTGGGCGAGTGGAAGCTCTGCCAGCGACGGACTGTCGGGGGGCCGGGGGCGGTGCGTTGGGAGGGAGAGCAGCAGCTGGCACGCAGTTTGTTCACCTGTTGCCTGAATGTACGCACGAGTCGTTCAGCTTCTCCATTCGACTGAGGATGAAGTGGAGCACTGGTCACGTGAGTGTCACCACTGGATGTTACAAAACTGTTGAAAGTCCTGAGCCATAAACTGTGATCTGTTTTCTGTAGCCATTAATTCAGCCAAACCATCAAAGCAAAAGGTGGCAAAGTCTGAATGGCACTGAAATGCCTGGGCTAGCAGAACAGAGCGGATTAAGTTGTGGAAAGGGGCCAAAATGAGTTCCTCTCAGTTCCACTGAACACACAAACATTCTTTATCAACACACAATATTAGAACAAGGATGCAAAACACTTAAAACTTTAATCGACCTACTCTGATTAACTTTAGATAGACTGAAGGCCACATTCAAAATCGGAGACACAAGGCTTAAGCAAAATTGGCTACAAGATTCTTCTCCAGGTTTCACCCAAGAATATTTTCTAAATCTTCAATCTAATCGGCTGAAGGCCTTAGCAATTTTAATGGAACTAGGCTGGAGGTCGCATATTAAGCAATAAGAGGAGTTTCAATCAAAAGGCAGAAGGCCTTATCTTAAAACGTTTCATGCAAATTTAGCTGAAGGCCCCATTCAAAAGCATAACACTCTTACACCTTAAGGGCAAGAGAGGTGGTGGTGGTGGTTAGTGTTTAACGTCCCGTCGACAACGAGGTCATTAGAGACGAAACACAAGCTCGGGTTAGGGAAGGATGGGGAAGGAAATCGGCCGTGCCCTTTCAAAGGAACCATCCCGGCATTTGCCTGAAACCATTTAGGGAAATCACGGAAAACCTAAATCAGGATGGTCGGAGACGTGATTGAACCGTCGTCCTCCCGAATGCGAGTCCAGTGTGCTAACCACTGCGCCACCTCGCTCGGTAAGGGCAAGAGAAGAAGATTAATGTAAGAGATATTAAAACTCGGCTGAAGGCCGCTCACCAACAACTAATTTAACGGCTTAAGCCCTAGAAGTAAGAGTTTCAATTTTAAAGGACAGGAGGCCGTATCTTAAAACATTTCATACGAAATAAAGAATAACAATCTCATACCTCAAGGGCAAGACAAGGACATTCATTTAAGAGATATTAATACTCGGTTGAACGTCACATATCAACAAAATATGTTTAACGGCTTAAGGCCTAGAAAGAGTTTCAATCTAAAAGGCAGAAGGCCTTATCTTAAAACCTGTCCAGTAAAATTCGTTTAAAGGCCCCATATAAAAATATAACAATCTCGTGCCTTAAGGGCAAGGCAAGAACATTAATTTAAGAGACATTGATACTCGGCTGACAACCACACATCAAACAATATAACTAAAATCCAAACAGGCAAATTCCTACGTAACACACAAGGAACGGCGGTCAGAAGTTGCAAAGGGTCGGCCTGGGATTGTAACACTAAGGCCCGTTTAGGTGAGACAGGCAGCCTGTCCAACGACTTCTTAATCTGGAGGCAACCCAACCGACAGACAGCCGACCGACCGATCAACCAAATCAGTTCCGCTCCACGCAACCAGCAAACACAGAATATTGGCGCCCATAACTATCAACAACACCTCAGCTGTGGAACTACACGCCGCGCTGGACAGCAACAACACAATGAGGAAAATACACTGCCTAAACTTACGTCAACACCCAGGGCAGGTAATCAAAGCGTCAATGGCCACAAGGCAGAGGATACCGCTGGTCAACTTCAATAACAGGGAATAAATTAAGTTAAATTTAAAGGAAGACAGCTGGAATCTTGGGCGACTTAAATAGACACGCGTTGTTGGTCGCGGGAATGTCCCAAGCAGCACCTCACACTCCAGCCACGCGTGCGCGCCGTCAGCTGCACCAGCCCCACTCTGCGGACGGGGGACTTGCTGCTCCACGCCAGCTGACCAGCTGGACTGCTGCTCCGTCGCGACTGCACCGCTGGTGCATCTCCCAGTCATTCCCTACCCGACACACGGCCACCCGGAAATACAGGGTGATTCAAAAAGAATACCACAACTTTAGAAATTTAAAACTCTGCAACGACAAAAGGCAGAGCTAAGCACTATCTGTCGGCGAATTAAGGGAGCTATAAAGTTTCATTTAGTTGTACATTTGTTCGCTTGAGGCGCTGTTGACTAGGCGTCAGCGTCAGTTGATGCTAAGATGGCGACCGCTCAACAGAAAGCGTTTTGTGTTATTGAGCACGGCAGAAGTGAATCGACGACAGTTGTTCAGCGTGCATTTCGAACGAAGTATGGTGTTAAACCTCGTGATAGGTGGTGTATTAAACGTTGGTATAAACAGTTTACAGAGAATGGGTGTTTGTGCAAAGGGAAAAGTTCTGGACGGCCGAGAACGAGTGATGAAAATGTAGCACGCATCCAGCAAGCATTTGTTCGCAGCCCAGGAAAATCGACTCGCAGAGCTAGCAGAGAGCTGCAAATTCCACAATCAACTGTATGGAGAGTCCTACGAAAAAGGTTAGTTATGAAACCTTATCGTCTGAAATTGGTTCAAGCACTGTCTGCAGCTGATAAGATTAAAAGAATCGATCCTTGCTCAAATGGAAACAGATGAATCTTTCGTTTCAAAGATTGTGTTTAGTGATGAAGCAACTTTCCACACTAACGGGAAAGTCAACCGTCACAATGTCTGTATATGGGGCACTGAGAATCCGCGGGAAACGACTCAGTATGAACGTGACTCGCCTAAGGTGAACGTTTTCTGTGCCATTTCAGCCAATAAAGTTTTTGGTCCCTTTTTCTTCCAAGGTGCTACTGTAACTGGACTACAGTATCTGGAGATGTTAGAGAATTGGCTGTTCCCTCAGCTCGAACAAGAAGCACAACAATTCATATTTCAGCAGGATGGAGCGCCACCACATTGGCACTTATCTGTCCGTAACTACCTGAACGTCAACTACCCGAGGCGATGGATCGGCCGCCAGGCAGCCCGTGACAGAGCACTTCATCACTGGCCTCCAAGAAGCCCTGATCTTACCCCCTGCGATTTTTTCTTATGGGGGTATGTTAAGGATATGGTGTTTCGGCCACCTCTCCCAGCCACCATTGATGATTTGAAACGAGAAATAACAGCAGCTATCCAAACTGTTACGCCTGATATGCTACAGAGAGTGTGGAACGAGTTGGAGTATCGGGTTGATATTGCTCATGTGTCTGGAGGGGGCCATATTGAACATCTCTGAACTTGTTTTTGAGTGAAAAAAAACCTTTTTAAATACTCTTTGTAATGATGTATAACAGAAGGTTATATTATGTTTCTTTCATTAAATACACATTTTTAAAGTTGTGGTATTCTTTTTGAATCACCCTGTACTATCGGTCGCTCCAGAGATGGTATGACAGTGCACTTATTGATACGCGCTGCTGCTGCCACTCACGGGCAAGTAAGGCAGGAAGTTAGTGACACCAGTAAACGGAATAAGAAAATGAGGCGACACTACCATAATAGAAGATGACAAACAATTAATGGGATGAACATGAGCTGTTCACAGCTCAGGTACTAGACAACGTAGTATTTATGTATTTATTTATTTATTTTGATCCAACATCAACTGATTACAAATAAGTTTTTTTTGTTCCAGTCTTCTGGATAAGTCAGAGCCATACTTACTAGGATTACACATTGTTGGCTGGCACTTTTATCTACACAACTTTTTCTAAATTTAGTTGAGAGAACAGAGTTACATACATGGGCTATACATACTTAGATTAAGGAATCTACAGTTTGTAACACCGTATTCATATATGACATTCAAATATTTACAGTTTGTGACACAGTCTAAGATCTGAGGTTACATATATTTTTAGATAGATGGTCTTCCATCATACGAGTGTACTAAATCTAGAAACTCATCTATTGAATATAGAGGATTGTTTGGGAGCCATAATTTTAATTTCATTTTTAGTTTTGTAATGGGCAATTTGGAGATATTAGGATGGAAGCAATTCAGTAGTTCCATGCCTGCATAGTGAGGGCTTTTCTCATAAAGTGTTGTTCTATGAGAGATGATGTGTGGTCTCTCTCTACCTCTAGTGTTGTGGTCGTGTATTTCTTTATTAAGTGTTTTGTTACTGTTTACTGCCATAATGTTTGTCTTCAGCACATACAGGTTATGAACAGTTAGTATTTTAAATTCTTTAAACAAATTTCTGCAGGACTCCCTGGCACATTTCTTTCCCATAATAAGTGCCTTCTTTTGTAAGATAAGTACACTTTTCATATTACCTTTACTGCTGGATCCCCATACCTCTCTCCCATAACTTAGATGGAATTCAAATAGTGCAAAATATATTTACCTCAGTGTGGTGATGCTACAAAAAGGTGTCAGTTTTCGTAGGACATATATGGTACTACGCAGATTTTTGAAAATATCATTCACGTGATCAGACCAGTTTAGCTCTGCATCTAGTGTCAGGCCAAGAAATTTGGTCGAGTATTGTTTTTTAATGTATTCGTCATCCATTAAGATTTGGTTTTCATGAGTTTTTTGCCTCCCAAGATCAAATTCAATATACACAGATTTATTTGTGTTTAATTTCAGTTTGTTTTCATTAAAATACTGCAGAATTAAGCCTGCTGCAGTGCTGGATTCCACTTCGAGCTGTGAATAGCTTGGATTGCAGCATATTAACGTGGTATCATCTGCATATAAGATAGCTGTTGCATGGTTTGTTATGGCCTGTATATCATTTACATAAATAATAAAAAGAAGTGGTCCTAATATTGAGTTCATGGGCACTTCAATTGGATATTTACTATAAGAATCCACAACTATAAGCCATCGAGTGTTCTAAAAGGAACTAGCCAAGTCAATATGCACTCACTGCCACAGCAGTTGAGATTTTGGCCAATCAAAAACCGTTCGCAGCATAGCTGATAGTTTCTCAGCACTGTAATGTCATCTGTTCAATGTGGGCGTCCATGCCTAGCCATGTACAGTAACAATGCGCTAACTGTTTTGTGCTCCTTGGTTGGGCAATCTCAACTCATCTTTTAGGTATAAGGAAACACGAATGTCCAGAGCCAGTTTGCAACAACATCACATCATGCCTGACCTAGAGGCCATGCTGATGGGCAAAATATCGGCGCACACAACAAGTCTCAATGTTTTTCACCGAACGAGGCCATGCAGTACTGATGTACTGCAACAAAAGGTCCAAGTCACGGTCTGTTTCTGTGGCCTGTGCAGTTTTCCTATACTTCAGTGGAAAAGTCTGTAAAATTTCGGCATCCTGTGCCTCTATCTGACAACAAGATGCGCAGGAGCATCGAGTTCAGAATCAGGACGAACAGAAAGGTGAGAAAAGGCGTCAGCATTTGCCTGCTTTGATGTGTTCTGTACAGTGTGTCCAAGCTCCAACGTTGCAGCTTCTGAGCAGTTCATGATGAAGCAGGTTTGGATCGATGAAAAAAAAAGCTGAAGTGGCTTACAGAAAGTCAAATCAAACACCTTTCAGCCGTCGAATTTCCAAATCATTATTTTAGTGGGTTACCAGTTTCGGCAATATATTACGTTATCTTCGGGCCCGCTACCGACGTGTAGGAAGATTCCAACCCTGGTTCCAGTCAAAATAGGGGTCAGCATTCAAAGACTGGTATCTCTAGATTCTGCTAGATTCAGCGATGCCTTCAAACATAATCTGCAGGTGAGACACAGAGGCTGCAATCTTCCTACACGTTAGGCAGGGGGCCTGGGAGCACAATAAAATAACAATTTGGAAATTGGACAGCTGAAAGATGTTTGATTTGACCTTGATTTGTACTGAACAGCCAAGTCCCGCAACCGTCTCTGAAAAGATCGACGTACAGACTCTTGAAGCGGCTAATGGTCCATCACTAAATAAAATTTCCGACCAAACAGATAATGGTGAAACTTTGTCACGCCATACATAACAGCCACCGCTCCTTATCGATTTGGAAATAGTTACGGTCGATAACTTGGAAGCGAAAGCAATCGACCTGTCCAGTGAACCAAATCTACACAGCTCCGATTCCGTACAAAGAAGCGTCCACTGCCAAAACCACAGGCTTAGCAGGATGGAAATGAACAAGGTACCTGTCACTCAACAAGGCATTTTTAAGTTTCTGGAATCCATCCTGACACTCTTTGATCCAAACAAAACGCACATTTTCCCGGTGGAAGCGACGCAAAGGAGCCGCGATCTGGGCTGCATTGTGTATAAACCGGATATAATCCGTCATCTTCCCAAGAACTGACAGCAATTCCGTCACGTTATGCATGACAGGGAGGTCCCAGACGGGCAGACCACGTGAGTGAAGCAGATGAACACCTTAGCTATTAAAAACATGGCGTAAGCACTGAATTTCAGTATGAAAAAAAGGCACATTTGTCCAGAGGACACTTCAAACCTCCAACTGAAAGTAACTGAAAAAGCGTACGAAGGTTACTGATATAGCCGGCCGGTGTGGCCGTGCGGTTAAAGGCGCTGCAGTCTGGAACCGCAAGACCGCTACGGTCGCAGGTTCGAATCCTGCCTCGGGCATGGATGTTTGTGATGTCCTTAGGTTAGTTAGGTTTAAGTAGTTCTAAGTTCTAGGGGACTAATGACCTCAGCAGTTGAGTCCCATAGTGCTCAGAGCCATTTGAACCATTTTGTTACTGATATGTTCATCCGGTATACGTCCTGAGACCATAATATCGTCCAAGCAATTTGAAAAGGGTGGAGCTTTTGCAATAAGCTGTTCTAAGCAGAAGTGGAATATGGCACACGCAGAATTTCTGCCAAAGAGTAAGCGCAAAAATTTGAATACGGTAACGCTAAATGTATGTTGATCACAAACACATTCTGAGACTCCTTATCTAGTGGAATTTGCAAATTCGCATCGCATAAGTTAATTTTTGAAAAATAGGCTGTCGCTTATTTCCTCAAGGCGAGGCAACGGATAAATATCAATTATTGTTCATGGATTCACAGTAGATTTAAGGGGACCACACTCTGCCTATCTAACCCATGTTAATTTAGGCAAGTATTTGACCCATTTCTGAAAAAACTATTTGATGCAGGACCTTAATATTTTTACTGTATGTTACATGATGGTAATAGAGTCAACAGTACTAAAATCTACTTTATCCATTTTGTAGTTTTTAAGAAATGCTTTTATAAATTTATTAACAAAAAAATTAAGTTTTTTCTCCAGAAAATATTTTTATATGAACTTACTAGTGGTGGGAATATAAATGAATGTAGTACCAGAGGTAGCTTTTTATGTTATGCAGAGTCTCTGAAAATTTCATTCATTTATCTACAATAGTTTCTGATATAATGGGGCATATGTACTGAAAATTTTAGTTTGCGGGAAATTGACTTTAAAGAAAAAACTTTTGAAATTTGTTACTTACAGTTAATTAAAACCGTCCTGCTGCATATGGTGGCCCTTCTTTGGCCTCTAGCAGGTCTTCCAGCTTCTTTTTCACCTTCCTGGATGTTTGTCTTGCTTTCTTGGGCATATTAGGTGCAGACCTGTCTGCATCGGCTATCCTCATTTTATCACAATGTTGCAGCCCAGTGATCATATTTTCACCAGGATTAATTACCAGCTTTTTCAGTACCCAACACTTTCCAATATTACCACAACTCAATGTAACAACAGCATCATGAACTCTTAGTTTCAATGTATGCATGCCTACAAATACAGTTTTAGGAAGGCAGTTCCAAATTATGCTGTTGAAACATTCATTTGGGTTCTGTGCCTGCCCATGCAGACATTTCCTTAGAAGGTCAGGATGAGCCAAGTCTCTGAAGATAGGTTTAACTGCTGTAATAACAACAGCAGTAAGAGAATGCTGGTGAGAATAAAATTCTCCAGCTGCCTGGGCCCTATTGTATTTGGACCACGAATTTTCTCCTGATGGACACAATCCATAACATGGCTTATCATCAGTAGAGGCCTTATGGAAGAATATGGCCCAAACATCTCTCTTCATTGCCTCCAGATTTTCTTTATTTCTCCTGATTGCCTGCCCATAGTATACCTGCAAGTTTTCTATAACAACTGCTAACTATCACACTTGAACAAAATTACCCGCATGTTTAAAAGCGTGTTGTTTACAAATAGCAGAAACAAAAGAATACCGACCGTTGCATTCCAAGGATAGCCAACACACTAGGGAGTAAAAAAAAATCACTAACGGGCAATGTAGGAGATATAAAGATCTAAAATATATACAGAAAAGTGGGTGACAGAAAAGTGGGCGTGGCACATAAACACACATGGTAGGAAAATGCTCTTTAAATGCTCGAAAAAAATTTTTTTCAGCAAAATCCTTTTCAGAGTACTTGAACAAAACCTTAATCTATCGAAATATGAAGAAAACCGAAAATCGATTTTTTTCGACCTGAACCACGGTGTGGTCCCCTTAAAGTCAACACTAAAACGAAGTCGTCCAGAAGGCTTGAGTAATACGACTAAGGGAGAACCCCATTGATTGGGCTGGATAGGACAGCATTGTCTTGCCAAGGTTGAAGTTCACTTGAAACTTTGTCTCTAAGAGCATGAAGTACGGGATGCACCCGCAAAAACTTGGGTTGCGCATTGTCCTTCATTGTAACGTGTGCCACAAAATTATTTGCTATGCCATGTACTTCAGAAAATAAATCAGAAAACTCCGTCAATCAATTGAGTAACACTGACTTTTGCGTTGAAAGCTGAAACAGAAAGTTTGTTGTCCTGAATACGAACACCAACCAAATCAAATGACTCTATTCCAAAAATATTTTCATAGTTTTGCGAAAACAAAATCGTAAATGTCGCTGTTCTGGTGTGAGACTGGAATGTGTCAGGCAAGCTACAAGTACCAAGCACAGGAATATTCTGACCACTATATGGGGTAAGTTGTGTGCAAGATTTTGTCAACTGTGGCGAGCCCAACTGCTCAAAAGTGGCATGACTAAGCAACGTAACGGAAGCGCCAATGTTTAACTGAAGTCGCTCACAGTTTGTTTGACGAGCTTGGGCAGGGGGGAAGCACGTCCTGAATCTGGTCGTTGCCAGTACCAGCAGCCAGTTTAGGAGAAACTACATTCACCGAGTGAGAAGGTGCTCTGCATTTACAAGAGCAGACGTGGGTAGAGCTCTTTTTCTGTTACAAGCACACACACTGTGCATTACCTAGCTTTTCACAAGCAGAGCAAGTCGCGTTCTGCGAAGAGAAATTATACGTGAAAAATACACGAGAAATCATTTTGTGCAGCAGTAAACCATCGGTTATATATTTGAAGGTATCTCCGGTGAGATGGCGGCCGTTTAGACGCACACATTCCTCCAGCTGGACCTCTAAGTGAGTCATCACATTGCGCAGCGTTGCCAGTGGGATTTGAACAGCTTCCTGTCGGATCCACTCTTTCACGGAGTCAACTGTTCGAAGAGGGCTACCCCGGTAAACTTTGCTTTTCAGATAACTCCACAAGAAAAAGTCCCCGTTTATGGAGATCACATGGTTTGGAAACAAATGAGTGACAATACTCATGCTTACTCGAGCAAAGTGAGAGGTTGCTCCGTCCTGCTGTAAAAACATGTCGTCGTTCACTTCTTAGTGTGCAAGCTGTGGAGTAAAAAACTTTTCCAACATGTCTGCGTATGTCTGCGAAATCACTGTTACGGCATTGGCAAGGCCATCTCCAAAAAATTATGGCCCTATGACCCCTAATGAAGACATGTCGCACCACACACTAACGTTTGCGGAGTGCAGTGGTTGCTGAGGCAGTTCTCTAGGATTAACGTCACTCCAAAATCGAAATTCCTGTATTTTCACAACTGGTGAGATGGGAGTGAGCTTCATCTCTCATCCACAAACGGCTTACAATGGCCTCACCTTGATTAATTACGTCCGAAAATTCTAAGCAGAGCTGGCTTCGTTCCACATAATCTGTTTCCTTAAGGGCCTGAACCATTTGGATTTTGTAGGGGTCAAAGTGCAAATCTCGGTGTAAAATCTATCTTACCACTCTCTTTGAAATCCCAAGTGTAGCGAGGAGGGCTTCTCCCAACGGCAGTTCATGTGTGCACACAGTTTTTCGTCTCCCAGGTTTCTCCTTTGTCCTTGACGCTGTCTCCTCGAAGTTCTCAACCCACTTTTTAATCGCACAGGCAGATGGCACCGGCCGATTCCGATTAATGCTGAAGTGCTTGCGGAATGCAGGGCTTGCTGGCTGGTACGAACCACCACTTTGGTGAAATGCTTCGACAGCGTACGCACGACGCTGTGGAGTCCAGCGCTCCATTACGACTAAATGCTATTTCGCGCCAAACGCAACTGACGCTATCCCCTCCACCTCCCTCCCACGCAGCTTGATTCGCGCGCTTTTTAAAATCGCTCGATTTGGTTTCAATATGGTTATTTTTGTTTTAAAGCCCTATCTATTTGTTATGAGTGAAAGGTATCTTACATGTCTCAGCATACCTGTAATAACTTGAGATAGTTGTCATCGAAAGACTTGCACCGAGCGAAAGGTCCACCCGACGGGAGGCCCTAGTCATACATTTAAGTTTAGTTGTCATTAACTGATTGGCATTGTTGAGTCTTTATACACTTTAGCTATGAAACATTATAGTGATGTGATTACATTTTATTTCACGTTTGTCTTTATAGGGCATACTCAACTGCCCTATGCAGTATTCACGATTGATAACATCCACATATATTTGTATTAAATTTTATTTTCCAAGGAAAGCACAGCCAGGTTCACGGCAACAGTCCCATCTTCAGATGCATCAGAAAATATACTACTAAATGTGGCGACTATACATATTATGAATCTGTAAGAACAGCTATAAAATCCGTAGTAATATATTAGTAAAGATATGACGGTATCTCAAGAATATGTATATGTTTCATGTGGGTAATTGAGTGTTTTTCTGGTACGTGGCATGTAAGTAGAAAAAGAATCTAATCTTCTGCGACATTTGGAAAACCATTCAAACAACTGGCCCTACGTAAGACACAATAGATGCCCATAAATAAAGGACCGTAACCACGCCCAATGAAATCATAACCTAAATTAATCATGTCTGAACAACTTATTCTACAGGAACTGTCGAGGGAAAGACAGTTGTAGGATGCGAACATCCGGGAGTACCTGAAAATGGAGCAAATTGTTCAAAAGAGAGCGACGGACTGTACTTCAAAAAACTGACTGGTGTTTACTTCCAAAATCTTCCTCTTACTTGGCGCCTGGTAGGCCACTAACAGACTGAGGGGCATAAGAGGAATGGGTCACACATCTCGTCACACCGGTAGCTGACCGCCAAGAGCGGGTCAGGATGGACCTGGCTATGCTCTAGCCCTTTCAGACCCAAATTATTCTCAGCCATGAAAAAAAATATCTATTCATTGTAATAGGTAAAAATGGGTATTAGAAACATAACAAATCCAACAAAATCACTGAAAACAATTTTATTTACATTGTACAGAATGTCCATCGTAATGGACAAAGAGTATCAACGGTTGTTACATCCTGCATTGTGGAACATTTTGAAACAATTCCTTCCTTCGACAAAACATAGATGAACGTTACATTTTTCACAAAATACATGAATTTTATTCTTACAACTAGGCATTTTACACCTTGTATCTTCTGTATTATCATGGTACTCAGGAAAATGTCCAGTAAGATCATTCCGAATCTCTGGTGCCGGACGAATCTCAGTTCTTGCTCTTTTTGCTTTTATGTCCTGTAAATCATTACTGGGTCTGCCACGTTTCACTTTGGTACTAGTGCCCATTTTTACAAGAGCCTCTCCTATTCTCATCTTAAAATTAAGCAAATCCATTGTCTCTTTCTCTCCCAGTGATTCAGTATTTCTTTTGTATTCCAACCAACTGTTCACACACGCTAAATCTACAGCGTGGAACAACATTCTCAAAGTCCATTTTCTAGATTTAATAAAAATCCTATACATGCTAATTAACATATCTATTTTGTCAACACCACCCATAGTATGGTTGTAAAGACGCACAACTTCAGGCCGTGAGACAGAAACATATGTCTTTCTTGATTTTTCCCAGTGCTGTACTTCATCTTGACTACCACATCCTACAAAATTTGATGCCAGAACTACTGGTCTGTTGTCAAATCATTTACACATTATCACTGCTTCATTCATGCTCACCACTTCTTCAGAAAAACGACGCCCTTTCTTTTTCAAATCCTTATCACTGGTGAAAGGTACATTTGGCATGCAACATAGTCTTGCTGTGCCTGCTGCATATATATTTTTTATTTTTAATATTTCTAGTAAGTTGAATGTTGTGAAGAAATTATCAAAATATAAATAAGCATGTTCTCTGTTAATTCTCTCAACAAGTTTTAGAGCAATAGATGCCCCTAAACCAAACTTTTTTACAAAAGTGTTTGAGATTTCTGGAGTATCTCCTTGGTACAGCAGAAAGTCATAGCACAGACCACTTCTTCCACATAATAAAAACAGTTTTATACCCCAAGGTTTAGGCTTTCCCTTACAATACTGCTTTACTCCTAAATGACCTTTGAAAGGAATCATTTGCTCATCAACACATAATTCTTCCTCAATCTGTAGTCCCAAACATCTACGTCTAATACAATCATAAATGGGTCTCACTTTGTAAAATTTGTCTTTGCAATTTTCTGGCCTTGCCAAATTGTCAACTACATGGAAATTTGATCTCAGTTGGAAAAATCTCTCTCTTGACATACTTTCCACAAAGAGACCTAAATGCAATGCTGAATCCCAATACATTCTAACTCTGGGGTATTTCAAGCATCCCATAATTATATGAAGTCCTAGGAACGCCTTTATTTCCGTTACATTTGTCGGTGTAAATATTTTCCCATGTTTCAATGGATACATGTTGGTATTTTCAACCATATTGTCTAAGCAAGCATGAGAAATGTACTCTGAAAAATATTCAATGGGTGTCATATCACACTCTGATGGCTGCACTGAATACTGGTCTTCACCTATAGGTGTGCTTTGGAGTGTAGGCGATTTTCTTCTCCATCTAATATCACTTTTTTCAGTAAACACCCACTCAGATGGAATAATAGAGTCTTCAACATTTGAGTCCTGTGCATAAGTATGATTTTGGTCATCTTCTTCTGTGCTGCAACTATCGTCCTCCAGTTGTTCCTCTTCGTAGTTTGTGACTACATCAGCACCTAAAAATGACAATGCAGTATAGCAACAACCAGGTCAAAATATATGTAATAGTCAGGTGAGATTGATAATTTTATTATTACATACCAGGTCTAGTGCATTGTGGAATAGATTCTGCATCATCAGGGCCACTTTCATCGTTTTCTGAGAGCTCCAAGTCAGAAACTTCACCTGACATCAGCAAATCCAGTATTTGGGAATCATCCCTCTCAATATGATAAAATTCTGAAAATCAATACGTCAGATGTAAGCAATTTCATGAACAGTGTTGAAACAAGACGCAAATACCAAGTCTGAAGCAATAACATCAAGTACAACTACTGCAATATTGTACATAAATGCTTGAAACTTTTTTCTACTGAACCTTTGGTAACATAAAATAAATTAGTTTCGCCCCCTACTTTACAAAGAAAGGCGCAGCTGCATCACAGATGTTATTTTCATATAGCAGAGATACATTACAAGCACACAAGTAAAAACAACCATTGGGACTAAATGTCCATTTCAATGGACATCAGTTTTGTAACGTCGATAATACAGTGATTTTCCGAAGCATGTATCTAATTTTGCTATAGAAAGTATCCAAAATCTTACTAAAACAAATAAAACTTAAAAACAAGGGGAACTCTAACCTTTAAACACGTAAAATTGGTCGAAATATGTACCCACCTTTTACATGCTTCCTCTGTGCGGCCATCTTGTCTCAAACAACGTCCAAATACTTCGTGACTTCACAACTAGATGGCAGGATCGCCCATCAGATTGAACCACAAGACTTCCATTGCGGCGTACAAGCAATCCTAAAAACATCTGTGCTCTCAGATATGAGGTATTACTCTCGAGAAGTAGTGTCCATTGAAATGGACAAGGGGTCTGAAAGGGCTAGGGGAGCTTTCTGATTAGTTGGTTGAGGGTATTCTAGAAGCATTCCCTTGTCAGCGAAGCTTCTCTGAAGTATCATCCCTTCAGCACTTTGTTGTGAGAGAGGTGTGCATGCAAACAAGGCATGCAATAGTGAGGCTATCCAGCGATAACTGGGACAGAACCAGCCCCTGCCTAGCCATGGCTCTGCAGTGAAACACTGTTCATCTGTATAAAGAGCTGTACTTCGAAAAGTTAAAATTTTGGTTGAAATAAAGCTTTTCCCACCATGCACATTCAGTCCTCCTCCATAGCAGCACTGATCTCAAAATTGCAGATATGTTAGTTGATCGATTGAAACGACTCCTTTGCACATGATGCGCTTTCTAGGGGATGCTACATTATAATGTGATCAAAAGTATCCAGACACCCCAAAAAATATACGTTTTTCATATTAGTCGCATTGTGCTGCCACCTACTGCCAGGTACTCCATATCAGGGACATCAGGAGTGACCGAGCGGTTCTAGGCGCTACAGTCTGGAACCGCGCGACCGCTATGGTCGCAGGTTCGAATCCTGCCTCGGGCATGGATTTGTGTGATGTCCTTAGTTAGGTTTAAGTAGTTCTAAGGGACTGTTGACCTCAGCAGTTAAGTCCCATTTAAGAGCCATCTGAACAATTTTTAGAGCAGAATATGGCGCTCCGCAGAACTCACGGACTTCGAACGAGGTCAGCTGATTGGGTGTCACTTGCGACATACGTCTCCATGCGAGACTTCCACAGTCCTAAAAATCTTTAGAATCAATGTGATAGTGAAGTGGAAATGTGAAGGGACACGTACACCACAAAAGCGTCCAGGCTGACTCCGTCTGTTTACTGACACAGAGCGTCGTAATGTGTAATAGGCAGACATCTATACAGACCATCACACACGAATTCCAAACTGCATCAGGAACCACTGCAAGTACGAGGGTAAGTCTTTTATTATCCGCAATTTAGTTATATTTTTGTTTATCTTGGTAGCACTGTCGTTTTACATTGATGACGCACGCTTTGTTCATTTGTTGCTACATCTTTACTATTTTCAAGCTGCTAGGTTAGTTCAAGACCCAACCGTCCGCAGGAAAACTGACGCTTACGGTTTTTTTGGGACGCACCAGGTCCAGTACTGGAACATTATGGGCAAAGGGGCACAACAATAAACACTGTATGTTACATTGAGATGGTTCCTGCCAGGCTAAAGCCTACAATTCGAAGCAAACGCCGAGGATTGCTGTCAACACATGTGTTCTTGGACGACAATGCCCATCCGCATACTGCTGCCCACACTCCTGAAACGCTCCAGAAACTCAAATTTGAAAAACTGGATCAACCTCCTCTTCTGACTATCACTTGTTTGGTCCACTCAAACAGGCATTAAGGGGCCGTCGATTCGCCTCGGACGAAGCAGTGAAAGAAGCGGCGCACTCCTGGCTCGCAGCTCAACCGAGAACCTTCTTTTAAGAGGGCATCAGGAAGCTTGTACAACGATGGACCAAGTGCGTTGAAACGCAAGGAGACTATGTCGAAAAATGATGTTCTTGTACGTTTCCTATTTGGTTACAATAAAATTTTATAACTACTTTGCGGATAACAACTGACTTACCCAGTACTATGACAGTTACGCGGGAAGTGAGAAAACTTGGATTTCATTGTCGAGCGGCTGCTCATAAGCCACACATAACGCCGGTAAATGCCAAATGACGCCTCAATTGGTGTAAGGGCGTAAACGTTGGACGATTGAACAGTGGAAAAACATTGCGTGGAGTGACGAATAACAGTACACAATGTGGCGATCCGATGGTAGGGTGTGGGTATGGCGAATGCCCGATGAACTTCATCAGCCAGTGTGTGTAGTGCCAACAGTAACATTCGGAGGCGGTGGTGTTATGGTGTAGTGGTGTTTTTCTTGGAGGGGGCTTGCACCCATTGGTGTTTTGCGTGGCACCATCACAGCACAGATCTACATTGACGTTTTAAGCACCCTCGTCCTTCCCACTGTTGAAGAGCAATCCGGGGATGGTGATTGCATCTTTCAACACGATTGAGCGACTGTTCATAATGCACGGCCTGTGGTGGAGTGGTTACACGACAATAACATCCCTGTAATGGACTGGCCTGCACAGAGTCCTGACCTGAATCCTGTAGAATACTTCAGAAATGTTTTGGAACGCCGACTTCATGCCAGGCCTCACCGACCAACATCGATACTTCTTATCAGTGCAGCACTCCGTGAAGAATGGGCTGCCATTCTCCAAGAAACCTTCCGGCACCTGATTGAACGTATGCCTGCGAGAGTGGAAGCTGTCATCAAGGCTAAGGGTGGGCCAACACTACATTGAATTCCAGCATTACCGATGGAGGGCGCCACGATCTTGTAAGAGATTTTCAGCCAGGTGTCCGGATACTTTTGATCACGTGGTGTAGAAAACTTTATGAATGTAGTGCAAAAAGCGACAGAGATACAAAGCATGAAATAATGTTTGACATTACAAATAACAGACAATAATTTAGAGTTTTGGATCGGCCGATTCTGGTTATTGTAGAAAAATATATAGACAACTGAAGTGTTGCAGTGGGGTGTGGTGGTGGCGAGATGACAACAGGTGCGTCAGTGGCACGCTGAGCCAGCAGGGACAGCCTGAGGGTGGCCGAGTGGCCGGGCTGGCGCGAAGGGGGATGTCCGAGCGCTGTTGGGGGGATTACTGCAGGTGGGAGCAAAATGTCCCACTGGAAACGCGTCGACGTATGTGGTATCAGCATGATGGTGCACCTGCACATTCCGCAATTAACACTAGGCTGACCCTTGACAGGATTTTCGACGGGCGTTTCATAGGACGTGGAGGACGCATAAATTGGCCAGCCCTTTCTCCTGATCTTACACCTCTGGACTTCTTTCTGTGGGGTACGTTAAAGGAGAATGTGTACCGTGATGTGCCTACAACCCCAGAGGATATGAAACAACGTATTGTGGCAGCCTGCGGCGACATTACACCAGATGTACTGCGGCGTGTACGACATTCATTACACCAGAGATTGCAATTGTGTGCAGCAAATTACGGCCACCACATTGAACATCTATTGGCCTGACATGTCCGGACACACTCTATTCCACTCCGTAATTGAAAACGGAAACCACGTGTGTACGTGTACCTCACCCCTCATGGTAATGTACATGTGCGTCAGTGAAAAAGATCAATAAAAACGTGTTAGCATGTGGACGTAATGTGCTGTTCCAGTCTCTTCTGTACCTAAGGTCCTTCACCGTTCCCTTTGGATCCCTACGTAATTCGGTGCTCTCCGATGCACACGATCGAACAGCGGAGGAGTGGTACTCAAGCGTCAACTTAAGGTTACAATATCTCCGGATGTAATTAACATTTTACAATGCAACAAACGGCACTGATTACGTATTTGTTTATATGTTCAGATGTGCTAACAAAACTAACGAGGTTCCATTTAAAAAAAACGTAGGTTTGTGTTAAAAAACATACTTCCGTGCACTTTTTTATGGTTTGTATTAACCAATTACACTAACCCCTCTCCTCACGTTCGGTCTGTGGAATCGATTCGTCAGTATTTGATGTGGTTTACGAAATATATCGAGCGGTAACGTTAGGTGACTCACCCTGTATACCTACAATAAACTGATTTCATTGACACAGTTTTTTAACACTTTTATGTAATTCCAAATGAGATTAATAGTGCCTGTTAAATCCTAAATCATTACTTTGGTCCTTGACCAAGTATAATACATTGCATATTACGTAACACACTCCTCTGTAACTCTCCGTCTGAACAGACCTTGGAAGGCCCAACGGTACCGACCGGCCGCCGTGTCATCCTCAGCCCACAGGTGTCACTGGATGCAGATAAGGAGGAGCATGTGGTCAGCACACCTCTCTCCCGGCCGCATGTGAGTTTACGAGACCGGAGCCGCTACTTCTCAGTCAAGTAGCTCCTCTGTTTGCCTCACAAGGGCTGAGTGCAACCCGCTTGCCAACAGCGCTCGGCAGACCGGATGGCCACCCATCCAAGTGCTAGCCCTGCCCGACAGCGCTTAACTTCGGTGGTCTGACGAGAACCGTGGATTTTTTTTTCTTTTTTTTTTTACAAGTCAAGTTCCGTAGGACCAAATTGAGGAGCAAATCTCCAAAGTCATGGAACGTGTCAGTACATGAAATTACAACATGAAAGTAATAACAGATAAAAATAAATGTTTATAACCCTGAAAAAAGTCAGTGCATAAGTTTAAGTAACCGCGATCAACAATACAATAAGAATCAGCTTAATATTTCAAGGAACTCCTCGACAGAATAAAAAGAGTGACCTATGAGGAAACTCTTCAGTTTCGATTTGAAAGCACGTGGATTACTGCTAAGATTTTTTAATTCGAGTGGTAGCTTATTGAAAATGGATGCAGCAGTATACTGCGCAACTTTTTCCACAAGAGTTAAGGAAGTCCGATCCAAATGCAGCTTTGATTTCTGCCGAATATTAAACGGGTGAAAGCTGCTTATTCTTGGGAATAAGCTAATATTGTTAACAAGAAATGACAGTAAGGAATATATATGTATATTGAGAGGCTAATGTCAAAATACCCAGACTCGTGAACAGGGATTGACAAAATGGCTCTGAGCACTATGCGACTTAACTTCTGAGGCCATCAGTCCCCGAGAACTTAGAACTAATTAAACCTAACTAACCTAAGGACATCACACACATCCACGCCTGAGGCAGGATTCGAACCTGCGACCGTAGCGGTCGCTCGGTTCCAGACTGCAGCGCCTAGAAACGCACGGCCACTACGGCCGGCGATTGACAAGAGGTTCGTGGACTTAACTACACTTATTGTCCGAAGCGCCCGTTTCTGAGCCAAAAATATCCTTTTAGAATGGGAAGAGTTACCGCAAAATACAATACCATACCACATAAGCCAATGAAAATAAGCAAAGTAGACTAATTTTCGTGTGGATCACTTACTTCTGATACCGTTTGAATAGTAAAAATGGCAGCGTTGAGTCTTTGAACAAGATCCTGAACGTGGGCTTTCCACGACAGTTTACTATGTATCTGAACACCTAGAAATTAGAACTGTTCAGTTTCACTAATCATATGCCCGTTCTGTGAAATTAAATCGTCAGGTTTTGTTGAACACGCGAACATGAGAAGTGAGTTTAAACAGTTTTATTAACAAAGCCTCATTATAAAACACGCACGCTACGCACACCCATCATTACTGTGTCTGACATCCTAACACCGCCTAATTACGGTCGTGTCGAAAGGCTCCAAGGTGAGCGAAGGAAAGAGACATATTCGCGCCCGAGGCTACGGGTGGCGGCCAGCGGCGTGCTCACTGTGTCGCGCTCAGCCAGATGCACGTGTGTACTGACCGAGCCAATTGTCAGCTTTCCAGATAGGCCGGCTGGCGAGCACGTGCAGCTGCGTGCAATCCGAAGACCTCACATCACTCTCCTCAGAGAAAAAGAGCAACCGTAGGTGGCTCGAACGACCTCTTGGACATTATGAATCTACGAGGGCAGTTCAATAAGTAATGCAACACATTTTTTTTCTGAAACAGGGGTTGTTTTATTCAGCATTGAAATACACCAGGTTATTCCCCAATCTTTTAGCTACACAACACTATTTTTCAACCTAATCTCCATTCAATGCTACGGCCTTACGCCGCCTTGAAATGAGGGCCTGTATGCCTGCACGGTACCATTCCACTGGTCGATGTCGGAGCCAACGTCGTACTGCATCAATAACTTCTTCATCATCCGCGTAGTGCCTCCCACGGATTGCGTCCTTCATTGGGCCAAACATATGGAAATCCGACGGTGCGAGATCGGGGCTGTAGGGTGCATGAGGAAGAACAGTCCACTGAAGTTTTGTGAGCTCCTCTCGGGTGCGAAGACTTGTGTGAGGTCTTGCGTTGTCATGAAGAAGGAGAAGTTCGTTCAGATTTTTGTGCCTACGAACACGCTGAAGTCGTTTCTTCAACTTGTGAAGAGTAGCACGACACACTTCCGAGTTGATCGTTTGACCATGGGGAAGGACATCGAACAGAATAACCCCTTCAGCGTCCCAGAAGACTGTAACCATCACTTTACCGGCTGAGGGTATGGCTTTAAACTTTTTCCTGGTGGGGGAGTGGGTGTGGCGCCACTCCATTGATTGCCGTTTTGTTTCAGGTTCGAAGTGATGAACCCATGTTTCATCGCTTGTAACAATCTTTGACAAGAAATTGTCACCCTCAGCCACATGACGAGCAAGCAATTCCGCCCAGATGGTTCTCCTTTGCTCTTTATGGTGTTCGGTTAGACAACGAGGGACCCAGCGGGAACAAACCTTTGAATATCCCAACTGGTGAACAATTGTGACAGCACTACCAACAGAGATGTCAAGTTGAGCACTGAGTTGTTTGATGGTGATCCGTCGATCATCTCGAACGAGTGTGTTCGCACGCTCCGCCATTGCAGGAGTCACAGCTGTGCACGGCCGGCCCGCACGCGGGAGATCAGACAGCCTTGCTTGACCTTGCGGCGATGATGACACACGCTTTGCCCAACGACTCACCGTGCTTTTGTCCACTGCCAGATCACCGTAGACATTCTGCAAGCGCCTATGAATATCTGAGATGCCCTGGCTTTCCGCCAAAAGAAACTCGATCACTGCCCGTTGTTTGCAACGCACATCCGTTACAGACGCCATTTTAACAGCTCTGTGCAGCGCTGCCACCTGTCGGAAGTCAATGAAACTATACGAGACGAAGTGGGAATGTTTGAAAATATCCCACAAGAAATTTCCGGTTTTTTCAACCAAAATTGGCCGAGAAAAAAATGTGTTGCATTACTTATTGAACTGTCCTCGTATTTCTCCATTTGTGGCATCAGAAGGCATTGCAACATGTATTTGATTTGCAGACACAGTGACGTTCAGTACAGAGAACCGTTCCTTTAAGATGACAGTTTCATACATGACAAATGCTGTTGACAAAAGACAAATTAATTAAAGTACTAAAAACGCAATACTGACAATGAGCCGGCCGAAGTGGCCGCGCGGTTCTAGGCGCTGCAGTCTGGAACCGCGGGACCGCTACGGTCGCAGGTTCGAATCCTGCCTCGGGCATGGATGTGTGTGATGTCCTTAGGTTAGTTAGGTTTAAGTAGTTCTAAGCTCTAGGGGACTAATGACCTCAGAAGTTGAGTCCCATAGTGCTCAGAGCTATTTGAACTGACAATGAAGTATGCAGTAACATTACTGGATGAATCGAAGGACTTAATTCTATTAGCTGCTTCAATGAAGTTTAAGTCATAGTTGGAAGAGGTTACATTTTCATGGATGTCCTTAATTAAATTATTGTCCTCAGAAAAACTTGATGAGGAATGCTTTCCATATGTTAATATGTATGAATCAACAGATAACATTCTCGTTAATGGCAAATGTCCAGTTGCATGACATGTAGTTGGTAATACACCAGGCATATCGAATATTTCACATTATAAATCATAATGTGTGGCATTCAAATTAAACCACTGTTATTCAATTTGAGTGTAAAGGATAGCTCTAGTGTGTCATAATTTTTATATGTAAATGTGACACCAAGGGTAGAGTTAAATGAGAAAATTATACCTTCAGAATATCGTTTAAGAAATGGATGATAAAGATACGTTAAAATTTTGGTGCAATTATCTCTTGGGGGACGATTCATAAACAGTTCTTTCTCACAGCTGTACACTCTACTGTCTAAGAATACTGCCGAATCAGGGAAAATTGACTTATGACTGCATTTACACATATGCAAATCATTTTCATTTAGGGACACAAAATATCTTCGATCCTTGCTTATCAGTTCATAATTATTCAGTGTGTACTTTACATGAATACCTGCCTGCCTCCATTTCACAGGGTAAGTATAAATCTTATACATTTCAAAATTATGCTTTGATCTAGCAATAGGTATAGAAACAATAAGAGTTAATTCATCTTCAATCATTAAAGAGTGTGTGGTGGTTAACTTGTAGTAATCATATAAACTGTAAGAGTTAACAGGGCAAAAACTGAGTCTTACTGAGATTTAACGTTTGTTTATTTTCTACAAGGCGTGAACGTAGGTCATGTACTGCACTATTTGAAACCGAGCCAATGTTGCACACAACGTCCTATACTACCAAGCCAGTCTCATCAGCAAACAAATATTTTACAGTTTCCCGTAATACTAGAGGGCATATCATTTATATAAATAAGGAACAGGCCGTTGGCATTACGTAACAAACAACGGACAAGATTACACTGTGAAAACAAACCAATACTTATTAACATCTCATCCCGTAATGCTTAGTCGTAACGGAGGGCCATGAATGAATTACAGCACGTCCCAAAATGCCTTTAAGTAATCACCCAACTGCTGTCACTCGGGTACAGATGGTTTTGACGATTTGAATAGTTCACAATATCCTTGGTCACATATGATTCACATAACTAGTCTGAGGACAACTAGAGTTAGTGGAAGAAATACGACACTGGGCCCTCTACGCTGCGAGTACGACTCGTCTGAGGGTGGGCGTGATAACATCACAGTAACTACTGTCGAATAAAAGTTCACTGTCACAGAAACCTGGTAAGTTTGAAGCATAAATACTTGTTAGTAGCAGACAACTGCTACTACAGTTAGCTGTCGTACTAAATACAGTGAGCAGTGCCCAGTGGACGTAAACGAGGATTTGTACATCGTGAGGACAGTGCGAGAGCAAGGGGGTGCTTTTAGTTTCCTCTAAAAACAATCGAATTTCACGATTCGTGCCACTAGTGCGGAGTGATGAAGTAGGGCGTCTGTAATAATTTATGTGAACGCACAGTTGAAACTAGACAGACTGTGTTTGCCGATCCTTGCTAGTTGTCAGGACGTGCTTTGTTTGCCGAAGCAGCTAGTACAGTTGGCTGTGGCACCAACTACAGTAGGAACAGCCGACTGGGAAAAAGAAGACTCGCAACTGGTGCCAGTAACGGGCAGCGATATCTGCACATTCAGCACATTTACAGGTCGTGTCAGTGTGATAATATGACAAAATTGATTCCGATATATGGTAGATCATTTGCACAGGTTCTGATCAATGAAATGTATTACTACACTCATGCTCATAAATTAAGGATAATGCTGATACATAGTGAATCAGCGCTCTGGTGAGCGGTTTGCGGGTTTAAATCACCTCGGGGTCTGACCGTGCGGTGCATTTGATCTGCGGGCGTCGCACGGTGGCGCTGGCAGCAGTCCACATACGCAGAGGTGTGTTGGTGCATGTCGGAGTACGCTGCAGCGAGTAAGTGTGCAGACGTTTTCAGACGTGCTAATGGTGACTGTGTGTTGAAAATGGCTCAAAGAACACATACTGATGACGCTATGAGGGGTAGAATACTAGGGCGACTGGAGGCTGGTCAAACACAGCACGTCGTAACAATGGCCCTCCCTATGCCACAAACTGTGATCTCAAGATTACGGCAACGATTCCAGCAGACAGGAAACGTGTCCAGGCGCTACAGTACGGGACGTCCACAGTGTACAACACCACAAGAGACCGATATCTCAGCATCAGTGCCCGCAGACGGCCACGGAGTACTGCAGGTAGCCTCGCTCGGGACCTTACCGCAGCCACTGGAACAGTTGTCTCCAGACGACTGAAGAGACACGTTTTTTTTTGCGCGGAGACCTGCATTCCACTGATCCCTGGTCACAGGAGAGCCCGTAAAGCCTGGTGTCAAGAACACAGTACACGGTCATTGGAATAGTGGTCCCAGGTAACATCCAGGTATATTCTGAACAGTGATTCTCGCCGGGTTTTCATCAGGTGTGAACCAGGAACCAAATAGCAACCTCTCAATGTCCTTGAGAGGGACCTGTATGAAGGTCGTGGTTTGATGGTGTGGGGTGGGATTATGATTGGTGCACGTACACCCCTGCATGTCTCTGACAGAGGAACTGTAACAGGTCAGGTGTATCGGGACGTCATTTTGCACCAGTACGTCCCCCTTTTCAGGGGTGCAGTGGGTCCCACCTTCCTCCTGATGGATGATAACGCACGGCCCCACCGAGCTGTCATCATGGAGGAGTACCTCGAAACAGAAGATATCAGGCGAATGGAGTGGCCTGCCTGTTCTCCAGACCTAAACCCCATCGAGCACGTCTGGGATGCTCTCGGTCGACGTATCGCTGCACGTCTTCAAAACCCTACGACACTACAGGAGCTCCGACAGGCATTGGTGGAAGAATGGGAGGCTGTACCCCAGCAGCTGCTCGACCAACTGATCCAGAGTATGCGAACCCTGTGTACATGTGCATGGCGGTCATATCCCATACTGACGTGGGGGTACATGCGCAGGAAACAGTGGAGTTTTGTAGCACACGTGTTTCTGGGCGGTTTTCTCAACCTACCACCAGTACCGTGGACCTACAGACCTGTGTGCTGTGTGTCCCCTATGCTCCTATGCCATTAGCCCCAGATTTGTGTAGTGCCACGTTGTGTGGCACCACATTCTGCAATTATCCATAATTTATGAGCATGAGTGTAGTTAAAAAGGCTTCAGCTGCCATCAAAATTAGGGCTGAGCTTCTGTTGCTCTCCTAGCTGAATGATCGCATGCAAGTGTTAACATGCAACTGTGTTACGTGGGTATCATACGAGAAGATCTTTAAGGCTTTAATTCCTTCCAAAGTAACAGTCAGTTTTGGCAATTCCATGTGTACGGTTATTAAGACAAGCTGGATCGGATTTTTAAGTTCATTATATTGCAGTACTAGTGGGTATACTACGTACTTGTCAGCTGGTAGCCAAATCTTTGTCTTCAATGTAAGTGAGGCGGTCATGCCGGCATACTAGGATTTCATGATTCTTAGTGATAAAGAATGTAGCTTGGTGGAGAGCTTTGTCCTAGCAACCAGTGTCAGCCTGATCAGGGGTACCAAATATTGTTTCAACACAGCTGCACCTGTGTTAAACCGAGTTTGTACATCGCGGCAGAGTGGAACTGCATCGAAAACACTTGGTAACTGCTCCTGAGCTTTAGTAGGTACTTGTTTTAACTCTCCGTAACATGGGTTCACACGCTAACAGGCGATTTGTAACTTCCTGAAACGCTAATTCTTTTAGAAAGGTTACATTCGTATCAGTGATTATCACGATGTGGTGTGGAGTAAACAACATATTGTCTTTCGTTTCAACATTGTGCTGGAAGACGGCAACGGCCTTGCCGCAGTGGATACACCGGTTCCCGTCAGATCACCGAAATTAAGTGCTGTCGGGCGTAGCCGGCACTTGGATGGGTGACCATCCGGACCGCCACGCGCTGTTGCCATTTTCCGGGGTGCACTCAGCCTCGTGATGCCAAGTGAGGAGCTACTCGACCGAATAGGAGCGGCTCAGGTCCAAGAAAACCATCATAACGACTGGGAGAGCGGTGTGCTGACCACACGCCACTCCTATCCGCATCCTCAGCTGAGGTCGGATGGTCCAGAAGGGTCACTTGCGGCCTGAAGACGGAGTGCTTATGGTGGAAGAAGGAACATGATTTGAAAATGACAGAGTATCTGCAACGCTGATTAATGGAGCAAACAAGATACAGGGCCTCACCTTCATTAACTGGCTACAATAGACGAAGACACAAGAACCCAACGAGTACAGCTATTACCAGTTTGTTGTGCGTCGGCATTGTAGCTCAAAAAGTTCGATCATCTAAAAACACGTCAATACATAGTGTTACAGTGTGGCAGGAAAATACTGCAGTTGATTTACTTTTAAAACTGGCAAAATAGTATTTGGTATGGCAGTAGGTAAAATTTTTGTAGCTACCTGTAGGATGTTGTGACGAATTAATAAAGCAGTGTTACAAGACAGTGCACTGATGTGACTTTGCACTCAAATAATCGTCTGACTGTGACAGGATTAAGGATGGCTGTAATACAGTGAAGGAGAAGTAAGTCAGCATAAGAAGACAAAGAAGGCAGGACACACGGTCTGGTCATTGAAAAGTCGCAAGAGTCAGCAATTATGTGGAGCTAAGTGTAACGGATTACCAGGATTCAATTTCTTCGCCACTAAGATGACTTATCAGCAGTATTTACAATCTGTTGGCACATGCTAGCTGTTTTGAACTTTTGCTCAAGCTTACATGTTAATTATTCTTACTGAGAGTTTATAATGCGTAGAGTTGAAATTTTGTGAGTACTAAATTCACAGGTAATGGTGAAACTGGTGAGGGCTGTAGTGATAGCCATTTGGTGTTCTTTTAGAACGAATAGAACGACTAGTGGCACTATGTGATCAAAAGTATCCGGACACCCCCAGAAACACACGTTTTTCATTTTAGCTCCACTGTCCTGCTACCTACTGCCAGGTACTCCATATCAGCGACCTCAGTAGTCATTACATACATCGTGAGAGAGCAGAATGGGGCGCTCCTCGGAACTCACGGACTTGGAATGTTGTCAGGTGATTGGCTGTCATTTGTGTCATACGTCTGTACGCTAGATTTCCACACTCCTAAACATCCGTAGGTCGACTGTTTCCGATGTTATAGTGAAGTGGAAATGTGAAGGGACATGTACAGCACAAAAGCGTACAGGCCGACCTCGTCTCTTGACTGACACAGACCGCCGACGGTTGAAGAGGGTCATAATGTGTAATGGGCAAACATCTATGCAGACCATAACACAGGAATTCCAAACTGCATCAGGATCTACTGAAAGTACTGTGACAGGTAGGCAGGAGGTGAGAAAACTTGGATTTCGTGATGAGCGGCTGCTCATAAGCCACACATCACCCCAGTAAAACAGAGGAAAAGCGTTGTGTGGAGTGACGAATCACGGTACACAATATGGCGATCCGATTACAGGGTGTGGGTATGGCGAATGACCAGTGAACATCATCTGCCAGCGTGTGTAGTGGCAACAGTAAAATTCGGAGGCGGTGCTGTTATGGTGTGGTCGTGTTTTTCATGGAGAGGGCTTGCACCCCTTGTTGTTTTGCTTGTCACTATCACAGCACAGGCCTAAATTGATGTTTTAAGCACCTTCTTGCTTCCCACTGTTGAAGAGCAGTGTTGGCGATTGCATCTTTCAACATGATCGAGCACCTGTTCGTAATGCACGGCCTGTGGCGGAGTGGTTACACGACAGTAACGACCCTGTAATGGACTGGGCTGCACAGAGTCCTGACCTGAATCCTGTGGAACACGTTTGGGATGTTTCGAAACGCCGAGTTCGTGGCGGGCCTCACCCACCGACATCGATACCTCTCCTCAGTGCAGCACTCCGTGAAGAATGGGCAGCCATTCCCCAAGAAACCTTCCAGCACCTGATTGAACGTTTGCCTGCGAGAGTGGAAGCTGTCATCAATGCTAAGGGTGGGTCAACACCATATTGAATTCCAGCATTGCCGATGGAGGGCGCCACGAAGTTGTAAGTCATTTTCAACAACGTGTCCGGATACTTTTGATGACATAGTGTATAGAGCAGACGTGACTCCACAGTCGGCTATTGTAAACGATTTACCGTAGTTGTGCTACTTCTATCCTTTATGGGGAAATCCAGTGACAGTTTCTATCCCCACTTTTCGGAAAGTTTAATGAGAATCTAACCACATTCTTCAAGTGTCCTTGATGTAGCCTAGTATGTATGTGGAGGTGTTAGATTCAGGACAAGTACATCAAAAGAGGAGCCATAGGCTCACACAGTAGTGACGGCCACCAGTATCTAACTGGCAGGTTAAACACATCAGTGCCGGAACAAGTGCAGAAGGTTATGTGTTGGTGAGTGTTTAATTAGAGCACAACTGATAACGTTGGTGGCGGCCAAATCGGAAGAAGACTTCGTATTTTTCTTGAAGGTGTAAGGGAGGCTCAAACTGGCGTGGTGCCATGCACATCAGCTGGCAACTTTTTAATAAATTTGGTTCTGTACTCCTGAGTGTCACATTGATGTAATATAATGTCTGAGGCGCTCTTTTGCAGAGTCTAGAACAACAAATGACAGGTGATGAGTAATATACGACAAGTGCTCATAAGCGTCAAATGGATATTGCAGTATTACTATAAAATTGCACTAAAGAGACGTATATGCACAAGCAAATCCGTGTTCACAGTAGAAGGTGGAACACTATTACTCGTTCAAGACAATACTAATGGTAGGTAAAACATTATGAGTGAAAATAACTGGCTGGTGGAGAGGTGGATTCTTAAGTCGATATTAAAATTGATGACTGTAACCCTGGGCTTACTCATCAGTCAAAAGACTGGGCACAGAAACTGAAAACAGGAATTGGAGAGTTTGATGGTGATGTTTGGTTTATGGAGCGCTCAACTGCGGGGTCAGCAGCGCTCGTACATAGTCCCACTTTTTCCACAGCCCAATTCTTGTACACAGTCCAGTCCAACCGCCGCCACGAATGACAATAGTGAAATGATGAGGGCAACGCAAACACCCAGTCCCCGGATGGCTAGCACACTGGACTCGCATTCGGGAGGACGACGGTTCAATCCCGCGTCCGGCCATCCTGTTTAGGTTTTCCGTGATTTCCCTAAATCGCTCCAGGCAAGTGTCGGGATGGTTCCTTTGAAATGGCACGGCCGACTTCCTCCCCCGTCCTTCCCTAATCCGATGAGACCGATGACCTCGCTGTCTGGTCTCCTCTCCCACAACAACCCAACCCTCCGCAAGCAGAGAAAATTCCCAACCCGGCCGGGAATCGAATCTGGGACGTCGTCATCCAGAGGCAGCAACGCCAGCCACTAGGCCACGAGCTGCGGACATTAGGGAGTGAGTCACCCACTGAGGGAACACTTCATAAAGTGTCCAAGAGCGGACGCTGTGATCACATAAGTGTTTGGTTCAAATGGCACTATGGGGATTAACATCTGAGGTGATCAGTCCCCTAGAACTATTTAAACCTAAGGACATCACACACGTCCATGCCCGAGGCGGGATTCGAACCAGCGACCATAGCAGCAGCGCGGTTCCGGACTGAAGGGCCTAGAACCGCTCGCCCACATCGACCGGCCATAAGTGTTTGTGTGTGAGTGGATTCAATACAACCTAATTGAGGCAGTGTACACGAGAAATGTGTGTTTCTATATGACAGTAAGATGGAAGATGGTAGAATACACCACAGAACGAAACTGAATCAGTTGTAAGTACAATGACCAGATCAGGGTCTCTGTGAGCGCTAGTCACGCTGTGCTAGGTGCCTGGCCTGGGAGGAACTGGAGGGCCAGTCAACATCCTTATAACTGCACTATTTAAGTGGGGCACGTGTTGAAAATAACTCTAGCGAGTTCCATTTGTTTCTTTCATTTTTTAATGCCATTGTTTAATGATATTACGTCCTCACGTTAAACGTAGGCGTATGTTAAGAAATACAGTGAAAAATATAGAGCTAAAATGATGTTGTAAATTAGGTTGTGCACTGGAAACAGCTCGAAATTTACTGTAATCACGTATGTAAGTATTGCAGCTGTAGCGTAACAACACGTGAATACTTTAAGAGAACGGTCGAGATTCCAGACAGTTTGCTTACAGAATGATGAATCCACAAGTAACAGGGTGTCCATTTAATTAGTGAAACGCATGAATGAAGTGACGATATTCCCATTTTCAAGTTATTCTAGGTATGATGACATGAATAAGTCATGGGGAGATTTCGTGTGCTGAAAGATGAAGGGGTAATGCTATTCCCATTGTTGCTCAGACACTTACTGATTGCCCATCGATACACCCAATGATTCCTCCAGCAAATAGCGCTGACTCCTTGCTTAACTAACCACCTGATGGATGGCTCGTACCCATCAGTAAGTCTTTGGAGAATATGCAAAACGGACACAGCAACAAGGCAGAAGCGATATGTCAGTAGTGTAGGATGGAATAGTGAGCCAGAAGTGGTGCTGTCACAGCGGCGTAGTCCAGATGAGCTCAGACTAATTCGCCCTTAACAGAAGAATAAGAACAGATCCAGACACTACGGGATGATGATGGCATTGAAACAGAGGATGACACGCGTAAAGCTGAAATACTAAACACCTTTTTCCAAAGCTGTTTCACAGAGGAAGACCGCACTGCAATTCCTTCTCTAAATCCTCGCACAAACGAAAAAATGGCTGACATCGAAGTAAGTGTCCAAGGAATAGAAAAGCAACTGGAATCACTCAATAGAGGAAAGTCCACTGGACCTGACGGGATACCAATTCGATTCTACACAGAGTACGCGAAAGAACTTGCCCCCCTTCTAACAGCCGTGTACCGCAAGTCTCTAGAGGGACGGAAGGTTCCAAATGATTGGAAAAGAGCACAGGTAGTTCCAGTTTTCAAGAAGGGTCGTCGAGCAGATGCGCAAAACTATAGACCTATATCTCTGACGTCGATCTGTTGTAGAATTTTAGAACATGTTTTTTGCTCGAGTATCATGTCGTTTTTGGAAACCCAGAATCTACTATGTAGGAATCAACATGGATTCCGGAAACAGCGATCGTGTGAGACCCAACTCGCTTTATTTGTTCATGAGACTCAGAAAATATTAGATACAGGCTCCCAGGTAGATGCTATTTTTCTTGACTTCCGGAAGGCGTTCGATACAGTTCCGCACTGTCGCCTGATAAACAAAGTAAGAGCCTACGGAATATCAGACCAGCTGTGTGGCTGGATTGAAGAGTTTTTAGCAAGCAGAACACAGCATGTTGTTCTCAATGGAGAGACGTCTACAGACGTTAAAGTAACCTCTGGCGTGCCACAGGGGAGTGTTATGGGACCATTGCTTTTCACAATATATATATAAATGACCTAGAAGATAGTGTCCGAAGTTCCATGCGGCTTTTCGCGGATGATGCTGTAGTATACAGAGAAGTTGCAGCATTAGAAAATTGTAGCGAAATGCAGGAAGATCTGCAGCGGATAGGCACTTGGTGCAGGGAGTGGCAACTGTCCCTTAACATAGACAAATGTAATGTATTGCGAATACATAGAAAGAAGGGTCCTTTATTGTATGATTATATGATAGCGGAACAAACACTGGTAGCAGTTACTTCTGTAAAATATCTGGGAGTATGCGCGCGGAAAGATTTGAAGTGGAATGATCATATAAAATTTATTGTTGGTAAGGCGGGTACCAGGTTGAGATTCATTGGGAGAGTGCTTAGAAAATGTAGTCCATCAACAAAGGAGGTGGCTTACAAAACTCTCGTTCGACCTATACTTGAGTATTGCTCATCAGTGTGGGATCCGTACCAGATCGGTTTGACGGAGGAGATAGAGAAGATCCAAAGAAGAGCGGCGCGTTTCGCCACAGGGTTATTTGGTAACCGTGATAGCGTTACGGAGATGTTTAACAAACTCGAGTGGCAGACTCTGCAAGAGAGGCGCTCTGCATCGCGGTGTAGCTTGCTCGCCAGGTTTCGAGAGGGTGCGTTTCTGGATGAGGTATCGAATATATTGCTTCCCCCTACTTATACCTCCCGAGGAGATCACGAATGTAAAATTAGAGAGATTAGAGCGCGCGCGGAGGCTTTCAGACAGTCGTTCTTCCCGCGAAACATACGCGACTGGAACAGGAAAGGGAGGTAATGACAGTGGCACGTAAAATGTCCTCCGCCACACACCGTTGGGTGGCTTGCGGAGTATAAATGTAGATGTAGATGTAGATGTAGATTCAATGACAGGGAAGAAAAGACAGGGAAAGGTTGAAAATGTAACTGCAATGGCCAGCGGGAGCGGTTCTAGGTCCTACAGTCTGAAACCGCGCGATCGCTACGGTCGCAGGTTCGAATCCTGCCTCGGGCATGGACGTGTGTGATGTCCTTAGGTTAGTTAGGTTTATGTAGTTCCAAGTTCTAGGGGACTAATGACCTCAGAAGTCAAATCCCATAGTGCTCAGAGCCATTTGAACCATTTGTAACTGCAATGACATGAGACTATAGGATTTCACTGGCAATGCGGGTTCACTGTATGTTGTGCCTTATGAGTTGTGAAAGAAACCATGTCATTGAGAAGTCGTCCCTATTCTTCCTAGATTACCATGGCTAAGGACCAATGACTCTTAAGAGCATTTGTTAGCACGTAGCCATCTGAAATGAGAGTAGCGCAATCTTCATTATCACGCGCCAGCATCTTAGAATGGTCTAACAATGGAATTGTGCATACATTGATCCACATGTATGTTTACTCATAGCTCAGGCGTATCATCAGAATTGTTTCCACTCTGACGTTACACCATTTGTAATACTAACCGCTACTGCCACGTTATGTCGGAGCAAATCGTTTTAATTATTCCAGTACATCTGAATAGTGGTAGACACCCACTGGGGAAGCTGAGAGCGGTAACGCGCTGTTCCCTGGACTCGGGTAGGCCCGCAGGCCCCGAATCGACTCCGCCCAGCAGATTAATGACGGGGGGCGGTGTGCCGGCCAGCCTGGATATGGTTTTTAGGCGGTTTTCCACATCCTCCTAGGGGAACAATGGGCTGGTCCCCACGATCCGCCTCAGTTCCACGAGCTGCAAACATTTGCAACACGTTTGCACTCTTTCACTGATTCCGTCCAAGGAGGGTATGGGGTGGTGACAGGAAGGGCAGCCGGCCACCCCTAAAATTAACCTTCGCAAATCCGTTGTAACCATGCTGACCCTGCGATCGCTGTGGGACTAAGGTGTAAGCGAAAGAAGAAGAAGATTTGAATAGTGGTAGACATTGCAGAAGCATATCCAGAATTAAGAAACTAGTTATTAGTTTCGGCTAGTCTCAGGGGAGAGTGACTGTCATGATGTTGTTTCTATCACAGACGAGGTACAGTCAACAATATGCAGAAAAATAATAAGCAGCATAAGAAAATGGGGCTCATAAAAATGCTTAAAGTAAAACGGATAAGCAGCATAAGAAAATGGGGCTCATAAAAATGCTTAAAGTAAAACGGAAGTGAAGATTTATGAGTGACTTGCTTTCGGAGTAAGTGGAGCAGCGACATGAGCAGTTAGACGATGATTGTGCGGTTACAACGGTCATTGCACTTGCCCTCATTTACAGAATGACAAGTAATTCTTGTGCACGGGGTGACGACCAGTAAAGGAATACTTTAGGCAAACAAATTTATTTCAAAATCCCCAGTTAAATCAATATACGTTTGTCCCAGAGCAACATTGACTGTTCCTATGCGAAATAAGTTGCCTGTCTTTCAGAAGCTAGGCAATTCTGACCGGTTACAGCTGCTGACAAGAGATGCATCAAGCTTCTGTTCAAATTGATAGCGAATTGGAGCCATCAGTTGAAGCCAATAGCCTGTGCGGGAGGCAATTCACGTGTGTGGACTGTGGAGGATTCAGCAGAGCAGAACACAGATGCTTCTCTCTCTTTTGAAGGAGATCTCGAGTAGGGCAGACGTCTTCCTTGGCAACCTGTCGCCAATAGAACTGAGTGTGAACCGCCTCGCCTCCCGTTGACCACGTTCACTAGTTGTTCGACCTTCTAGACCTTCTACACCGAGTAACTTCCTCCCAAGGCGCGGCTCCTGTATCCAATACACTGAAATACACTGAAGCGCCAAAGAAACTGGTATAGGAAAGCGTATTCAAATACAGAGATACGTAAACAGGCAGAATACGGCACTGCGATCAGCTACTGCATGCTTGACAATCACGCTTGCGCAAGCGTGATTGTGCAAGCTTGCTTGACCGTGTGCAGGGCAGATTAGTTCAAGCATCAGGCTTGCACAAGCAGCTTGACGCTTGACCGAATTTCGATTATGCGTCCTTGTGGAAGCCTCCAAGCGTGGCCGTGCTCGCTCGTGCGTGCCTAGAGTAGGGAGGCTTGAACAAGCATACATCTGTCATTCGGACACAGACTGTGGAGAGGGTCGTTTATTTAGATATTGTGTCTTTTCCTTCTTCGTTCTGATGTCGGACCGGGAAGTGTTGGAGGAATTTATTAGGTGCTACGAAAGACACCCATGTTTATGGAATATTGAAAGTAAAGAATGTCACGATAAAATGAAAAGAGACGTGGCATATGAGGTGCTTCTCACAAAGTACAAAGAAATAGAGCCATCAGCAACTAAAGATACTGGTATTAAGAAAATTAACACATTACGAACGAGTTACAGACGAGAAAAAAAGGAAACGTGACAGCACCTACAAATCAGGGGCTGCAGCAGACCAAGTTTACAGGTCTGTTCTGTGGTACTTTGATCTTTTCAGCTTTTTAAATGAACAGGAGACACCAAGATGCTCTTCTAGTAATTTACAAGGAATAGAGGTAAGTGAGATAGGTTGGTAGTGGAATTTAGTTACAATACCACTGTGACAATTAAGATACTTTTTTTTTATTCTTATGGGACTTAACTGCTAAGGTCATCAGTCCCTAAGCTTACTCACTACTTAACCTAAATTATCCTAAGGACAAACACACACACCCATGCCCGAGGGAGGACTCGAACCTCCGCCGGGACCAGCCGCACAGTCCACGACTGCAGCGCCTCAGACCGCTCGGCTAATACCGCGCGGCTAAGATATATGCCTATGCTTTTACTTGTTTATGCTATTCTACAATACACATTGTTTTCTTTTAGATTTTTCTTTACTGCTAATGCACAAAATTATGTTGCCAAGGAACTTGTCCTTCATTCAGAAAGTAGTTCATAAATTCCTCTCTCACACGTTTAGCATCAAGCGGAATGTTTCCTGCAGTAGACCTTGTTAAGCCATAAGACGTCACGAGGGACAAAAGATTCAGATACGTTTCCTCATTCATCCTGAGGTAATTATGCCAATCACGAGGACATATCTTCAATTTACTCCGTAAATTTATATGAGAATGCGATTTTCGTTTTTAAAGCCAGTCTTTACTCCACATATGGCGTTTCCTCTTTTGTTTTTTCCGTAAAACAAGCAATAAGGCTGCAACAGCAAGCGCATCGTCGTCTGTCCTCAACATTTTCCAATGTAAACAAACTGATGCTTGTACGTACGTGCCGGCCGGAGTGGCCGAGCGGTTAAAGGCGCTACAGTCTGGAACCGCACGACCGTTACGGTCGCAGGTTCGAATCCTGCCTGGGGCATGGATGTGTGTGATGTCCTTAGGTTAGTTAGGTTTAAGTAGTTCTAAGTTCTAGGGGACTTATGACTTCAGATGTTGACTCCCATGGTGCTCAGAGCCATTTGAGCCATTTGTGGTAAGTTCCTATAGGACCAAACTGCAAAGGTCATCGGTCCCTAGGCTACTTAAACTAACAACAACACACACATCCTATGCCAGCCACGTGCTGCTTCTACGGTCGCAGGTTCGAATCCTGCCTTGGGCACGGGTGTGTGTGATGTCCTTAGGTTAGTTAGGTTTAAGTAGTTCTAAGTTGTAGGGGACTGATGATCTCAGATGTTAAGTCCCACAGTGCTCAGAGCCATTGAACCACACACGCATGACCCTGGGAGGACTCGAACCTCCAACATGAGCGAGCCGCACAAACTGTCGCAGGGCCCCTCAGAGCACACGGCTACCCTGTGCTGCAGCTCCAGAAGAAGTCTCGACTCCCTTGTACTCTTACGGTTATATAGACAGCTCTGCAGGATTCATGGTGTCAGTTGCCTCCAGCCCTGCTTCAGACATTAGTCGTTGCCTGCCACGTCGTGATATGGCACATATGCTTGCTCGTGAGGGCCCTACATGACATTAGGCAGGTGTACCAGTTTCTTTGGCTCTTCAGTTTCTGTTCTCTTTATTCGACTTAATTTCCTGTTCTGTGATTCAACGTCAGCCCCAAACGCCCACTCACACTTCCTGACCCTCGACCTTCTGTTCATTGTCAGAAGAAGGGGAATGCAACAGTGTCCCCCTCTGCACGCACTTTCGCATTGTCATCAAAAGCAGAATCCAGGAACTCTCCGTTTCCCCGCTCACGCAGACTGGTGACAGGATGTCGATTCGTTCTCGGAGTCTGCTCCACAGCACGGCCCATGATCGATGTCGTGTGGCCAGCGAGTATTCGCCGCTGCAATCCCAGCCTCACTGCCCAGGCGGCGGCTCGGTGTCTCCGCGCATCCCTCGGTCTGCTGCCTGACACAGCGAGCGCTGAGGTTAGCGGGCCCTGCTGGGTCCCTATATTGTATCTGTCCGCCATTTGCCCAGCGGTTTGGTACGCGAGCTCACCGAACAGTCTTCTTTTCGAAACAGAGCCGCAACGTTATACAGTAAGCATTTTGAAAGCGACGCCGAACAGTCCTATCGAACCGAAACGCCGTTTGTCAGTTCACCTAGTGCCAACCAATGAAAAGCGACTGCCTCAGATCCGCGCATGCGCACTGCAGCGCCACAGTGGCAAAAACTCGAAGCGGCTAACAGCCAACACATTAGAGATGGGCAAACTGAAACACGTAACTGTTTCGAAACAAATGAAACAGTACAATGTAATGTTTCGATACGCTGTTTCGAAACAGTTTGTGTTTTCTAATCTAATAAACCTACACACTTTCTCATCTTGAATGTCTACTGTGTAAGTATGTCCATATAAACACAAATGAGGTGCGAGAGCGCTAATCATGTCGCAGAAAGTATGAAACTATCACTTGGGCGTCTTGGCAGTTTCGTATTTCCTGCAGCAAATGCGCTGCTTTCGTGTCGTGTGACTTTCATACTTTTCAATGGGCTGAGGACAGCCATAGCTGAAGACAGAAGAACCACCACGAACGGAACTGGAGGTGGGAGCAAACTGCAGAAACAACGAGTATGCTACTGGGACTCCCACATTCCGTTAGTGTGGGTAATATACCCATCCTGCTAATTCTCCTGCACACACAGGGAATCATTGTGGATAATACGCACTGTGACTATAGACTCACAAATAACGTCAAATAATACGAATAAATAACAAAATATGACAGAAAAAATTTTGTCTTTCAAGGTGTTTCGAACCGTTACTATAAATTCACCACGCTTCCCAGCCCTTCCTGTTCACCATTACACTATCAGTGATGTGTCAAACAGATTGCTTGCAATTATACCTACATCAAACTTATGTATATGTCTGATAACTGTCACTCTACGCCTTTTTTTATTCAAAATGTTGTAGGCTTACTTGCGTTTCTTAATATGTGAACTGTACATGAACAGAGAGGCATATGTTATAAAAAAGAGTAATTTAACTGAACGATTTTCACATATTTATTACTTTGAATGTGATAGTATGCGTTGTTTTATTGTTTGGTTAGTGTTTATAAAGCAGATGTTACGCCATTTCGTAATAGGACAGTCAGCTAGAAACGAAACGTTATTTTCGGATATCTTAAGCTTCATGCTATTTCTTGTCAAAAAGACTTCGACACTCTTGAAAGTGTTTCACGAAGTGGTATGTTGTGTTTCAGTACCTGTGCCGAGCCCGAATCCCGTCCGACACAGAGCGGAATGAAACATCACTGTTTCGATACAATTAGTCCGTTCCAAGCACAGGTGGACTGAAACAGCCTTATTTTGAAACAACGATACACTTTCTGTGTCTGGCTCGAGATCGAATCTGGTCCGGGTATCCGAGACAGGGGCGGAATGAAACACCACTGTTTCGAAACAGTGAACCACAGCCGTTCCAAAACACTGAAACAGTTCCACGTATCGATACACTGTATCGAAACATAGAAACAGTGCCCAAGTCTACAACACATGCATGCCATCCTTCACAGTAACAAAAGGTGTGGTTAGAGTACGTGACACTGTTCAAATTTCGCTGACCACGGTCTTCCATGAATGCATGATAACGATAGAATATTGACTGTGTTCTCGAAAGTGTCGTAAATATCACATTATGTCATTTTATTCTCATTCACGTCGGCTTCTTGTTTTGCATTTTACGTTTCGGAATATGAGTTAGGAATGGAGTGTAGTATCACATTATACAAATACATCTATAGAAACACCCAAAAAATTCGTCATTTTTTCCCATCGTTCCTTACTTGCTTCAAAATCCATGGAGGTACATTTGTCTATGCAACTAATTGAAAGCAGTTTGTTTATTGTCATACACGCTTCGCTTCGTTTATTTGTGTTGATGCTTCATAAATAAAAGAAATGAAATGCGTATGGCAATAAACTGTTTTCAATTACTTACACAGGTGGAACATCTCCACGAACCCGAAAAATTGTTTAAGAGAGTGTCAAAGAATAAGAAGATGCATAGAATGTGGTTGTAGCTCGCTCCTAGAGATCCAAGTGATGAAGTAGCCTACCTCCCTATATGATACATCAACGATTTGATTCATTGAAATAAAATTTAAAAAATCAACTTTTCGAGAGCGTGTGGCGTGTGCAGCTATAGAAGTTCTTGTCGTTTATAACATGCATCTGATGAATCAAAATGTTTCAGTTATGGTGGTATATTCTGAAAATATTGTGGTGGGAACTTTTCATCTCTGTCTACTGTTGTTAAGGATTCGATCGCAGATAAATACCTTTGACAAGCTAGAGTATAAAGACGTTTGCTGCTAGTTTCATTCGCAGTAATTTACGTTGTGCTCTTAGATCCCTGCCTGACCTCACTCTAGGACATCGCTACGAATTCCGAAAAAAATGTTGAATTATTTCTGACAATAAGTAGTATAAATGTCACTCTCAGTTGTTTCACACACAGTAATTTCGTCTTTCATTTCTTAAACATATGGAAGTCACGAAATCTGATATACTCGTTACTGAGACAGCGTATGTGTAAATTACGACGAATATTTCAGAAAAATGCTTAACTTTGACGATTAGCGAAGTCTCAGAATATCTTGCAAACACGAAGAGGAAAAAAAAAATCTTTCACTTCCAGCAGTATACAAACCTACGCCCTTTCCCACGGCAGTTCGTGGCCTTAGCAACTTCCGTACTACGACTCACAAGCTGTTGGTGCTTTCTTTTACTTAATTCAATTTGAGAGAGACACAGGCTGGCTTCATTACCGAATGATGCGGGCGTAAGCGATAAACGCATGAAATTTCGGAAGGTTTCTTCTATCAGACTTCACAAAATTCCTTTGCATTGTTACTTAAAATTTTACAAGTGGTTCGATAGTTAATAAGTAAACCATTTGCGGAAAATTGTACACGAAGTCGCTAGTACTTTCAGCTAACACTTACGTAATATATATGAGCACAACTGATGTCTTGACATTTAATAATCTTTAAACTCTTAATTGCATAAAAGTAACAGGTGTTTTGAGAGAATATTGACGATAACTTTTTTTCTTTTTTGGACGTTGTAATCAGTCACAGTAACAACCTAACCTAACCATATTTCTAAGAAAGGAAAATAGTCTGTCACGAACTCACTTTCCAACTGGACGCATCCCGTGGTGATTCTTTAGTAACACAATCACCAAATCCAAATCTAAAACCACACAATATGTTTAAAATAACAAATTATAGGTGTAAATAAACCACAGCTAACCGAACGACAGGGCCATACCGAAATCCAAAACCTCTCGGTACAGTCGTCGAAAAATCTGTGGGAGGACCGTTCGGCAACAGGTCTCAGAAGCTTATTGAATAGGAAAATTCGGATAAAGAAGGACATAGTATGTAGGTCGGTGTTAACAAAATATTTTCGCATTCAGAGAAGAAAGCTGGTGATTGGAATTTCGTGAGAAGACTCCGACACAAAGAAAAACGCCTTTCTTTTAATGATTTACAGCTGAAATCCTTTATCATTTCTGTGAGATTAGACGGATTTATCATGTAACCGAAATTTAACGAGTTCCTTTTAGCACTCGTGTGGATGACCTCACACTTTTCGTTTTTAGGGTCAACTGCCACTTTTCTCACCATTCAGATATGTTTTCTAAATCGTTTTGCAGTTACTTTTGATCTTCTGATGACTTTATTAGTCGATAAACGAAAGCGTCATCTGAAAAAAAGCCGAAGACGGCTGCTCAGATTGTCTCCAAAATCGTTTATATAGATAAAGAACAAGAAAGGGCATATAACACTACCTTGGGGAACGCCAGAAATCACTTCTGTTTTACTCTATGACTTTCCATCAGTTACTACGAACTGCGACCTCTCTGACAGGAAGTCACAAATCCAGTCACATAACTGAGACGATATTCCACAAGCACGCAACTTCACTACGAGCCGCTTGTGTGGTACATGTTAAAAGCCCTCCGGAAATCCAGAAATACGGACTCCATCTGAAATCACTTGTCAATAGCACTCGACACTTCATGTGAATAAAGAGCTAGTTGTGTTTCACGTGAACGACGTTTTCTAAACCCACTTTGACTGTGTGTCAAAAGACTGTTTTCTTCGAGGTAGTTCATAATGTTTAGACCATCTCGGTCGCTTATAATTTACTAGACCGTGGCGGGATAAAATGTCTTCCGGCCTTTGTTATTCTTATGGAGATTAAGCGCTGAAAACACAATAATGCAGGAAAAAGACTTCCGGTGTTCAAGGTCATGTTGCGTAACTCGCGACTGCAGGCAGTAAGTACCTGTGGTAGATAACGGACTTGAAGTTTTCATGCTCTCGCGTTCAGTGTTATAACATTACAAAGTACATTAAATGTTCTTTTTAACTGTTTATCTTTTCATTTAAGTCTATGTTGTGAGGTTACTATACATCACTCTACTGATCGCCCGCGACATGGGTGCCGCCATCTTTGATGTGGCCGCCCCCATACCGACGTTAACGATATGGGCCTGTAATTTAGTGGAACACACAGCAACAAGGACATTATTGTCTCAGCAGTGCCGTCCCAATTCTTATGCCATGTGTTTGTTATTCGTTTCCATTGCCATAGTTATTAAAAAGCACTGAACGCTTTTCCCATTTTGTATAATAAGGCAATATTTCAAACCAAAGTGAATTTTACAAATTAAAGTTACTCCTTATTTTAAAAAAAGAAGGTTTATTTAAGAGCGGAAAATTATAGCACTGCTGCTATAGATAGTAGAAATTTCGACTTTCTTTACTCGGTTATTAGTGAAAAGTGAAAAACATCTGTTACAACCGAGGCCCCACAAATACCGAAAAATGCCGGTTGTTCGGAACTAAATTACCGGTTTCGGTTTTAACCGGTCGGTTTTTCCAACCGCTAGTCCACAGCGCGTGCACAGGGCGCGCCTCCTGCCGCCACCGCCCACCTGCCGCCCACCTGCCGCCCTGTTGCGTCGCCCACTACGCCGCCCGTCGCCCACGCGCCGCCCCGCCCAGCGGCTGAGACTTCCACACCGCGCGGCCTGCCGACCACCTGCGCCGCCCACCTGCCGCCCAGAGGCGCCGCCCACTGACGCCGCCACCGCCGCCGCCGCCCACGCGTCGCCCCGCCCAGCTGCCGAGACTTCCGCGCAGCGCGGCCTGCCGCCCACCTGCGCCGCCCACCTGCCGCCCACTGACGCCGCCCGTCGCCCACGCGCCGCCCCGCCCAGCGGCCGAAACTTCCGCGCCATGCGGCCTGCCAACCACCTTCACCGCCCACCTGGCGCCCAGAGGCGCCGCCCACTGACGCCGCCGTCGCCCACGCGCCACCCCGCCCAGCTGCCGAGACTTCCGCGCAGCGCGGCCTGCCGACCACCTGCGCCGCCCACCTGTCCCTCAGAGGCACTGCCCCACGTTCGCTGCCGACCAGCCAGCTGCTGCCATCTCCGCTAGGGTCCTGGCCTCAACGCCCGGGGCACTTGGTTTCGCCGCCGCAGTGGCATTCCCCGTGCCGAGGTACGACGCGTGTAATGTAACTTGCAAGATCCCCTCGCTTCTAAACTGATACTGTTATTACTCAGCTTAGCCGTGAGTCCGTAGAGGGTGGTATATGTAAAGTACAGTATGACTGGTCAGCATTTCCACCCGTAATTTGCGCGTGTAAGTCGGACCTTCCTCGATCAGCCTCGGTGTGTCGTGTCGTCGGATTTCCTCCTACCTGTGCACGGTGCAGCTCTCGTAAATGTCGTCCCGTGCAGATTCTTCATTGGTGCATTGGATGTGTCTGTCGGTGGAAGCTAATTATCTGAAATTGCTGTCGATCAACTTTGGGGTATCTATTTACTCGAAATTAACATTTAGAATGCCGTAATATCACTTTTATTCCTATTAGATCCATAATGAAACACTCATGTCACAAACTACTCGTAACAGAGAGCGTGGCTACCATCGAACAAGACAGGAAGAGCTCTTAACGCTGACTGTCGACATTGGCGCGCAGTCCGTGTAGTTTCGCCACAATCCGTGGATTTCCGCTCAAGTTCGTACTTAGTAAGATACGCTTTTGTTAATGAATGGGTGTGAATTTTGACGAGGCCAAATTCGGATAAACAGTTTTAAACATCCAGAGGCTCATAAATGGCTTTAGTTATTAAATATAGATAAACAAAATCGGTGACTTTGGTTCCAAGATGGCGGTACTTCCCGTCCCGCATATTTCCCAGGCTGACACTTGTTGCTTCGGTCCAGCGCCGAGCCCCACCCCACTGCGCGCGACATATGGTCACTTCGTCACCTAGCCAGCCAGCCAGCCAGCCAGCCAGCGTGGGAAATGCTCACCGACTCGTGGCTGGCTAAACACTACATCAGTTCCTAACTATCATGAATACGTCAATAAGAGACAATAATTTATTAAAACTGGTAAAAATGTCTTCAAGAGGCACCTTACAAACTGTTGTTACGTACTACACACATCAAAAAACGTTTTGCATCACCTCGGTTCCGAGAGTTCTGGAACCTGTACAGAATTTTGGAATAGAGAGCAACATAAACATCTTTTTCGCCCTTTTATTGCTCATGAAAACCACACATTACATGTTGTACCATGATACAGCGAGACCTTCAGAGGTGGTGGTCCAGGTTGCTGTACACACCGGTACCTCTAATACCCAGTAGCACGTCCTCTTGCACTGATGCATGCCTGTATTCGTCGTGGCATACTATCCACAAGTTCATCAAGGCACTGTTGGTCCAAATTTTCTCACTCCTCAACGGCGATTAGGCGTAGATCCCTCAGAGTCACTGGTGGTCACGTCATCCATAAACAGCCCTTTTCAGTCTATCCCAGGCATGTTCGATAGGGTAGTCGAACGATGTCGTTATCCTGAAGAAAGTCATTCGCAAAATGTGCACGGTGGGTGCGCGAATTGTCTTCCATGAAGACGAATGCTTCGCCAATATGCTGCCGCGACGGTTGCATTATCGGTCGGAAGATGGCATTCACGTATCGTACAGCCGTTATAGCGCCTTCCGTGACCACCAGCGGCGTACGTCGGCCCCACATAATGCCACCCCAAAATATCAGCGAACCTCCACCTTGCTGCACTCGCTGGACAGTGTGTCTAAGGCGTTCAGCCTGACCGGGTTGCCTCCAAACACGACTCCGACGATTGTCTGGTTGAAGGCATATGCGACACTCATCGCTGAAGAGAACGTGATCCCAATCCTGAGCGATCCACTCAGCATGTTGTTGGGCCCATCTGTACCTCTCTGTATGGTGTCGTTGTTGCAAAGATGGACCTCGCCATGGACGTCGGTAGTGAAGTTCCGCATCATGCAGCTTATTGCGCACAGTTTGAGTCGTAACTCGACGTCCTGTGGCTGCACGAAAAGCATTATTCAACATGGTGGCGTTGCTGTCAGGGTTCCTCCGAGCCATAATCCGTAGGTAACGGTCACCCACTGCAGTAGTAGCCCTCGGGCGGCCTGAGCGAGGCATGTCATCGACAGTTCCTGTCTCTCTGCATCTCCTCCATGTCCCAAGGACGTCGCTTTGGTTCACTCCGAGACACCTGGACACTTCCCTTGTTGAGAGCCCTTCCTGGCACAAAGTAACAATGCGGACGCGATCGAACCGCGCTACTGACCGTCTAGGCCTGGTTGAACTGCAGACAACCCGAGCCGTGTACCTCCTTCCTGGTGAAATGACTGGTGCTGATCGGCTGTCGGACCCCCTCCGTCTAATAGGCGCTACTCGTGTATGGTTGTTTACATCTTTGGGCGGGTTTAGTGACATCTGTCAACAGTCAATGGGACTGTGTCTGTGATGCAATATCCACAGCGAACGCCTATCTTCAGGAGCTCTGGGAACCGGGCTGGTGCAAACCTTTGTTTTATGTGTGTCTGAAGTACTGCAGCCAGTCGTTCAGAGGACGCGGGGAGCGAATGAGGATTCTCAGGTCAGCAAATTGTATTTTAAATGGACAAGTACTAAAATGTCGTGAGGAACAACTATTTTCCAGTGAGGTCACAGCACGTCTTATCACAGACTTCTTAGAAGTACTTCGTACAGAGTTAAATTTTGCATCATACGCCGTTACCATCTTTTCTTAAGACGTGTCTTTACTTAGATGTACGATTTGAACTTTAAATGTTTGTGAATATAGTTACTGTGAGGTATGTTAAACTTGCAGTTATTCCTCGGTTAACACTTCAGAGGTTACTTAGTTGTATAGTTAATGCCTGTGTAATTTACACTCATAATTGCGTTGGACACGTGTACTGCACTTAATTTCTTATCCCTGTTTTAAGATCTGTTGTCGGAGGTCTTCATTGTCAGTTATTTTGATGAGGAAAAGTTTCTGTAGGTATATTCCTGAGAGTTTTCATCTCCAGGATTCTGCACATAGCAAAATGTTCTAACATTCTGCGTGGTGTCTGTTTGTTCTAAGCCGTGTCCCCCTAAAACTTTCGCGCAACGACGCTCTGAGTGTGTTTTTTAGGGGACTAGTTTGAACCTGGGACCTGTTGCTGGTAAGGAGACGCCAGACCACACATGACACGTAGAGTTCAGAAGAGTTCAGTGAGACTAGCGATGATATAACCAAATACTTAATGATTTCAGCGTCAGCTCCACTGCACTCCCTGTAAAAGAATCTTAATTTAAATTTAGTGGAAGGGGTTCAAGGCTTTCCTATTTTTAGTTAGCTGGTAAAATAACATCGAAAAAGCAGTTAAGTTTACCATTGGAAATTTTATTCTACTCATAAACCATTGTTTATAAATTGCGTTATTGATAAAAGGAAATATTTTAATACAGGATGATAAAAACCAACTGCGTTCAGCAAAAACGTGAACGAATATTCCCTGAATGGGTTTCCAAGTTCTACAATGGATCGATGACCTGTGCCATATCACATCTATAATCTAGATTTAAATTAAGTTTCACAAAAAAGAAAACTAACAAAATGGTCTACAGTGACCCTCAATTATCTTTAATTACTTATCTAACTTGTCATAAATTACAGTGGCTGGTGTGGCTTCTCAATAATTATACAGGGTTATTATAAATGATTGAAGCGATTTCACACCTCTACAATAACTTTATTATTTGAGATATTTCCACAATGCTTTGCACACACATACAAAAACTCAAAAAGCTTTTTTAGGCTTCACAAATGTTCGATATGTGCCCCTTTAGTGATTCGGCAGACATCAAGCCGAAAACCAAGTTCCTCCCACACTTGGCGCAGCATGTCCCCATCAATGAGTTCGAAAGCATCGTTGATGCGAGCTCGCAGTTCTGGCACGTTTCTTGGTAGAGGAGGTTTAAACACTGAACCTTTCACATAACCCCACAGGAAGAAATCGCACGGGGTTAAATCGGGAGAGCGTGGAGGCTGTGACATGAATTGCTGATCATGATCTCCACCACGACCGATCCATCGGTTTTCCAATCTCCTGTTTAAGAATGCCGAACATCACGATGGAAGTGCGGTGGAGCACCATCCTGTTGAAAGATGAAGTCGGCGCTGTCGGTCTCCAGTTGTGGCATGAGCCAATTTTCCAGCTTGTCCAGATACACGTGTCCTGTAACGTTTTTTTCACAGAAGAAAAAGGGGCCGTAAACTTTAAACCGTGAGACTGCACAAAACACGTTAACTTTTGGTGAATTGCGAATTTGCTGCACGAATGCGTGAGGATTCTCTACCGCCCAGATTCGCACATTGTGTCTGTTCACTTCACCATTAAGAAAAAAATGTTGCTTCATCACTGAAAACAAGTTTCGCACTGAACGCATCCTCTTCCATTAGCTGTTGCAACCGCGCCGAAAATTCAAGGCGTTTGACTTTGTCATCGGGTGTCAGGGCTTGTAGCAATTGTAAACGGTAAGGCTTCTGCTTTAGCCTTTTCCGTAAGATTTTCCAAACCGTCGGCTGTGGTACGTTTAGCTCCCTGCTTGCTTTATTCGTCGACTTCCGCGGCCTACGCGTGAAACTTGCCCGCACGCGTTCAACCGTTTCTTCGCTCACTGCAGGCCGACCCGTTGGCATCCAGAAGCTTTAAACTGCGCATGCCATCGCCGAATGGAGTTAGCAGTTGGTGGATCTTTGTTGAACTTCGTCCTGAAGTGTCGTTGCACTGTTATGACTGACTGATGTGAGTGCATTTCAAGCAGGACATACGCTTTCTCGGCTCCTGTCGCCATTTTGTCTCACTGCGCTCTCGAGCGCTCTGGCGGCAGAAACCTGAAGTGCGGCTTCAGCCAAACAAAACTTTATGAGTTTTTCTACGTACCTGTAGTGTGTCGTGACCATATGTCAATGAATGGAGCTACAGTGAATTTATAAAATCGCTTCAATCATTTGTAATAGCCCTGTATAACAGAATAATCCTCGCATTTCAGATTTTAACTTGCATAGCAAATGTGAATACCATGAGCTTGAATTGACGATCGACACTAGTATTACGTTAAAACGGAATGTAACAGATGAGACTTCTGCAGTTCTGAGTGAAGCTTTATGCGCTGTTATGCGGCATCGCGTGCGTTCATTACCTTGTCGGTGTTTAGGCAGCGTCAGGGGGCGGCGGGCAGCACAGCTCCGCTCACCTCGCCGTCTCGGAAGCAACTCTCTCCTAACTTCTCCTTACTACAATTTACCGAAGTTGGTTTAAAAAAAAATATCTGGCTGTGTTTTCATCTGACCAATCAGGGTCTCAATGTTAACCTTAAGCTCCGCCAACAAAAATTCTGTCTATCCAATGAGAAACGTTATACTTTTCGTGGTGGGGCAATGTTTTTAACGTTTGCAACGTAACAGAGACGCGAAAAGTCTCACGCTAAAACTTGCAGCTGGTGTGCCCCTTTTAGTGTTATCGTAAGATCTATACTGTTCTTCTGGAGGGCTCTATCTTTTAACATGGGCTGTGGGGTGGTCCTGGTGGTTGGCTGGCGATGTGAGTGTCCGTCTCTTATCGTAGGGCCTTCCAGCTTAACACGGTTCTGCTCTCGGCTTCTGTTCTCGTTTCTCCCCTCGGAACTGCGTCTGTTTCACGGTGGGAAGGTATGACATGCATTTAGGCGTTCTTGTGTTAGTCTGTGGTATTCCATTTGCTCACTCGTTGGTGGTATTACTTTGGTTAATTTAATGTCAGGATTTATTTGGAGCTATGTGACATACTGCCGGATTTGCTTATCATGTCAGGATTTTCATGGAAGGTGTTGGATTTGCCTGACACCTTATAATGTGTCCGGCAAACACAAAATCTCCCAGCTGCATTTTCTTCCGTTTCGCTTTCGTGCCATGCTCTATCCCGTTTTCTTTCCTCTTTTCTGCAATTACTATTTCTGCACGCCGATCAGACCATGCTTTCACGCCTTGCTCCACTGAATGTGAGCGTTTTGGAGCACATAAATCCATTATGTTCGAAACCCGCATTTGCAAAGTTGTTGAAATAATCGGTGCACTGAATCCTTGTACTTTGATGGGGGGGGGGGGGGGGGGGGGGTGTTTTTATTGGCCAGACACAGACGCCAAATCCGCGTCTAGGCCTCGTAAGAACAGCGGCAGACGACTAGCTTCTGACGATCCTGGTCCTGTCTACCAAGCTACTATTGGAAGCAAGCGACCCGACGCCCCAGGTGCGTGCGCAGTCGTAATTACACGATTAGCACTTGCGTTGCCGAAACACACAGGGGGCTGTGTGACGTGCCGGGTTGCAGAACGATGGGATTTAATAATTTTTTCATAATGTGGAGCCACAGCCATCATATATGACTTTAAAGTCAGTACCGGCATTAGACTGGTTTTTTTAATTTTATTTATTTATTTATTTATTTATTTTCAATGCCATTATCAAGTGTTTCTTACAATGTTATACAGTGCCTAATATTTTTATTTATGTGGTGTGCATACTGTAAGAGCTTCGGTACACACTGTGCGCAGCCCGTGGTCGTGCGATAGCGTTCTTGCTTCCCGCACCCGGGTTCCCGGGTTCGATTCCCGGCGGGGTCGGGGATTTTCTCTGCCTCGTGATGACTGGGTGTTGTATGATGTCCTTAGGTTAGTTAGGTTTAAGTAGTTCTAAGTTCTAGGGGACTGATGACCAAAGATGTTAAGTCCCATAGTGCTCAGATCCATTTGAATCATTTTTTTCGGTACACACACCATCAGATTATTTGACTTGTCGCTCTAGCGAAGTAGGCGAGTATCAGCAATATGTCTCGTGGTCTTATCGTGGTGTGATTATCTTCTGCCGTTAGATCAGACGATAGAAATGCCACTTGCACGCTTAGAGTAGCAGATTGAAGGTGACCAACTTTAAACAGAACTTGATAAATTTATCAAAATAGTGACAAGCATAAACCTTACGTAACTTGATTCTGGATGCTATTTACAATTCACAATCTGAAGTTCCTTTGGTCTGGGTACGTTAATCTTATTCTCACATATCTCTCTCTATTGAAACTTCCTGGCAGATTAAAACTGTGTATCGGACTGAGACTCGAACTCGGGACCTTTGCCTTTCGCGGGCAAGTGCTCTACCGACTGAGCTACCCAAGCATGAGCCACGCCCCGTCCTCACCTTTACTTCTGCCAGTACCTCGTCTCCTACCTTCCAAACTTTACAGAAGCTCTCCTGCGAACCTTGCAGAACTAGCACTCCTGGAAGAAAGGATATTGCAGAGACATGGCTTAGCCACAGCCTGGGGGATGTTTCTAGAATGAAATTTTCACTCTACAGCGCTGGCACTTTTGTGAGGACGTGTCTGTGTCGTGCTTGAGTAGCTCAGTCGGTAGAGCACTTGCCCGCAAAAGGCAAAGGTCCGAGTTCGAGTCTCGGTCCGGCACACAATTTTAATCTGCCAGGAAGTTTCATATCAGCGCACACTCCGCTGTAGAGTGAAAATTTCATTCTAGAAAGTGTCTATTCATTAATCTTCATGGCTATGTACAGGAATATGGTAATCTTATCAGGCGCAGGCTGAAACTTGACTATAGACTGGTACAGACTGATGCAGACTGGTACAGACTGGTGCAGACAAATGCAGACTGACTAATCTGAGGTCTGTACACTCGTTACAATACCTCGCACATTCAGGTATCACTGCGTGAGTGTGATCTGCGAGGAGAAAAGGTTCTATGTTAGCAGCAATCTCATTGGCTGCGTTACATATTAATACGCGGATCGGCGGAAGCAGAATTTTGTCCGTCTCTAAGGCAGCGCCATCTCGTGGTGCGGAGACGGACGAGCGCTGTGCCTGTGCTGTTGTGCTTAGCGGGGCGCGCTCCAGTGGGAAAGTTGTGTACGCTCTGACTACGCGGAACTATGTACATAACAATTTACAATGCCATTAACAACTGTTTCTTAGAATGTTATACAGTGCCTAATATGGCATACTGTCGTATTTAAAATACACTATTAGACACATTGTTTAAATATCAATATTTCTGGTAAAAGGGATTTAACTTTCTCCGTCACCTCCTTCTCTCCTCCCTGTATCTCTCCACATTTTCTCTCCCAATCTTGAAGTCTTTGCCTGTCCATTTCTTAAGTCTTACATAAGTCATACTTACTTGTAATTAAGCTACGATGTATTAAGTGCTGTAATATGAATTATAATGTATGATGAAGAAGTGATCTGTTGTGCCACTATAAGCTGTAAGGTGTGATGACTTTCAGCTGTTAAGCTCCAGACGGCAGCGAAGCTTTATTGATATGAGGATATGTATGAGGTTGCTTTTACTGAGGTTACTAGCTGATGTCCGCCCCTGGTAGCTGACAGAGAGCAAGCAGATGTGACACAACTAGAGGTGGTACTTGGAAAATTCTGTTCCGTATCAGGTATGAAGGTAAATGGAAACAAAAGTAAATTTCTAAATATAAAGCCGCTTGAGTGGGCGAACCATGTTAATGAACACAAAGCTCTTGGAATAGCATTGACAACTTCCCTTTTAAAAATGATTGCAATAAATTGGCGGGATATGGCAAGAAAAATCAAGGGAGCTTTGATTGAAAACTGTGAACGTAGCGTAGACTAGTTCCAGAGAATACTGTTTATCAACACGTATATTTTATCCAAGGCCTACTACATAGCACAGGTTCTCACCATTCCATCAATGGTGACGAAGACGACCATGTCCACCTTAGCAAAGTTTTTGTGGAAAGCGGAACTGTTTCGAGTGCCGGTGAAGACAGAAGTTTTGGATCCAAGCAATGGAGGAATGGCACTAACCGACATCAAGCCTAAAGCGACGGCAATGTATGTCAAACGAATGTGGAGCGTAATGTGTAACGATCCAGGGTGCATTACAGCAAAACTATACGACCTTGTGAGGCCAGAAAGCGCAGAGCCGCCGATAAATACACAAAAAATAAGTTTCAAACCAAAACATGTTAGGGAGTATTATCTTGAACCAAGCTATCTCAGCAAAAAGCTTTTAAACTCCAAAAACGTTACAGCGAAGGCGATTTTAGCTGAAAGACGGAAACATCAAAGGAAAAATAACATAGAAACTAAATATGCTGGAATACCACGGAATGTGGTCTGGAAAAACATCAGTAGCGATGTTCTTTCGTCTGACGTGAGAACAGCGCGGTACAAGGCAGTCAGTAACATCATCAGCACTAATGAGCGCCGGCCGCTGTGGCCGAGCGGTTGTAGGCGCTTCAGTCTGGAACCGCGGGACCACTACGGTCGCATGTTCGAATCCTGCCTCGGGCATGGATGTGTGTGATGTCGTTAGGTTAGTTAGGTTTAAGTAGTTCTAAGTTCTAGGTGACTGATGACCTCAGATGTTGAGTCCCATAGTGCTGTCAGAGCCATTTGAACCATTTTTGAACTAATGAGCCTCTCTTCGCCATCGGTTTAAGTGACACTAACCTCTGCAGCAAATGCAACCTCGTTGATGATGTGCCTCATCGTTACACATGTGGAGATCGGATTATCAACTGGAGGTGGACCAGGGAGAAAACTGCTCAAATAACAAGAACTTCAGCAAACAATGTACCGCCTAATATTTTCTTCAGACCAGAGGAAAGTTACTACCCTCAGGCAAAAAATAACGCAGGGATTTGGTTAATGGACAAATATACAAGTTACATTTTTAACAATATTGGGAGCGATGAACATATTGATTACAAGATGTATATGAAAAAGGAATTCAAGAAAACACTTAAGTGTCAGAATCACTTAACTGGAATACTTTCTTTCAAATTCTGAAGGTGGCAGGGGTAAAATACAGGGAGCGAAAGGCTATTTACAATTTGTAAAGAAACCAGATGGCAGTTATAAGAGTCGAGGGGCATGAAAGGAAAGCAGTGGTTGGGAAGGGAGTGAGACAGGGTTGTAGCCTCTCCCCGATGTTATTCAATCTGTATATTGAGCAAGCAGTAAATGAAACAAAAGAAAAATTCGGAGTAGGAATTAAAATCCATCGAGAAGAAATAAAAACTTACGTTGTTATTCTGTCAGAGACAGCAAAGGACCTGGAATAGCATCTGAACGGAATGCACAGTGTTTTGAAAGGAGGGTACAAGATGAACATCAACAGAAGCAAAACGAGGATAATGGAATGTAGTCTAATGCTGCGGAAATTAGATTAGGAAATGAGGCGCTTAAAGTAGTAAATGAGTTTTGCTATTTGGGGAGCAAAATAACTGATGATGGTCAAAGTAGAGAGGATATAAAATGTAGACTGGCAATGGCAAAGAAAGCGTTTCTGAAGAAGAGAAATGTGTTAACATCGTGTATAGATTTAAGTGTCAGGAAGTCGTTTCTGACAGTATTTGTATGGAGTGTAGCAATGTATGGAAGTGAAACGTGGACGATAAATAGTTCAGAGAAGAAGAGAATAGAAGCTTTCGAAATGTGGTGCTACAGAAGAATGCTGAAGATTAGATGGGTAGATCAGATAACTAATGAGGAAGTATTGAATAGGATTGGGGAGAAGAGAAATATGTGGCACAACTTGACCGGAAGAAGGGATCGGTTGGTAGGACATGTTCTGAGACATCAAGGGATCACCAATTTAGTATTGGAGAGCAGTGTGGAGGGTAGAAATCGTAAAGGGAGACCAAGAGATGAATACACCAACAAGATTCAGAAGGATGTAGGGTGCAGTAGGTACTGGGAGATGAAGAAGCTTGCACAGGATAGAGTAGCATGGAGAGCTGCATCAAAACAGTCTCTGGACTGAATACGACAACAACAACAACAACAACAACAACAACAACGTCAGAATCACAGTAAGAAATATGCTAGCGTGCTCCGAATTGTCTTCAACAGAATAGGTATAGGTTAGAGTGAATGGGTTGGGTCACGTTCCCGACCCTAACCTCACCTGCAAGTCACACATGAAAAATAAATCAGTAGTACAGCAGATACAAGACTATGACGGAAAAAACCTAGTTTCTGTTGTAAAGGAAGATGTTGTACTCCCTAAGGATGCGTTCAGAAGGCTGGAACTGACAAAACTAACAAGGCAGTGAAGTATTTTGCGGTGTCGCTGTTCGGGACTGCTCTTCTGTCCACGTAATTTACCCTGGAAGGAACACACATCAAGGATCTACTGACTGATTAATTTGGGTGTGGGAAATGATGATGAGGAACCTAGGGCTGCAGAAGAAGAAAATGTGCATGCTGAACTGCCACCAGTTGAAGGTGACAGCGAGGGTGATAAATTGTGCTACTGCTAAAGACTAATTTTTTGAATGCTGTAATTTATGACTGCAATTATCTGTCACCTCATTTATGGCACTACATCGTAAGCTAGCCATTTTTGTTACTGTTTTTGTGGAATAAAATAAAGTTGTTAAAAAAAAGTGGTCAGTCCGACAGAATGTCAATCCTTAGGGCCCGGGTCCGATTCCCGGCTGGGTCGGAGATTTTCTCCGCTCAGGGACTGGGTGTTGTGTTGTCCTAATCATCATCATTTCATACCCATCGACGCGGAAATTGCCGCCGTGGCGTCAAATCGAAAGACTTGAACCTAGCGAACAGTCTCACACACTAGCTGTTAATAACCCACTTCGTTGGCGTTTCATTTTTCTATCAGTAGTTTTATAAATGTAATAAAAGACCAAAAAAACTGCAGTGAAAGACTTTTTCGTTTCGTTTTTTTTTTATTTGGGCGAATATCTTAAATATAAAGTCTTTACATTAAATAACATAACTTATGTTGAGATCAATGAGATTCTTCGTATGAACACCGATTTTTCTTTTTGTTTACCAGTTAAAATTATTGCTTCAATGATATTATGAAGTAGTTGATTGACACAAAATATTGTCCCATTACATAATCCGCGTGAGTTAATATTTCTTAATAGTATTACTGGCGATCCAGTTTTCACTTTCAAAGCGTGCAGAGCTATACCGGACAGATTTAATTAGAGAATAAGGTTTTCACTCTGCAGCGGAGTGTGCGCTGATATGAAACTTGCTGGCAGATTAAAACTGTGTGCCCGACCGAGACTCGAAATCGGGGCCTTTGCCTTTAACTGCTCTACCATCTGAGCTACCCAAGCACGACTCACGCCCGGTCCTCACAGCTTTACTTCTGCCAGTATCTCGTCTCCTACCTTCCAAACTTTACAGAAGCTCTTCTGCGAAACTTGCAGAACTGGCACTCCTTCGGTAGCTCAGATGGTAGAGCACTTGCCCGTGAAAGGCAAAGGTCCCGAGTTCGAGTCTCGGTCGGGCACACAGTTTTAATCTGCCAGGAAGTTTCAAGTTTCAGATTTAATCAGATTAAAAATTCGGTTGCACTATTTTTCCTCGATCGTGTGGAAGGGATGTGGGTTAACTTTGCAGGGCCAGTCCTTCTGACACGGATCCGGACGGGTCCCCTCTAACTGAAGAATAGGCGCTGCCGCTCTTCGGGGACCATATGTTATGTCTGCCTCCTGCATAGACGGCCCTTCCGTGTTGCATCTACAGCACGACTGCCTGCGTCACTGAGGTACGCACGCCACCTCGCCGGCGTATCGCCTTGTTGCTAAACAGTGGAGGTGGAGGTGGGACTAGAGTATTTTAGTCTACGCTGTCGAATATTTTCCTTGGTCCATAAATGACATGAGGGTATCACAGGTTCTCTGTATTCTCTCTTGCACTGATAATCGTCAAGTAAGAGTGGCTACTCTGATATCTATACGAAACTTCCTGGCAGACTAAAACTGTGTGCAGGACCGAGACTCGAACTCGGGGCCTTTGCGTTTTGCGGGTAAGTGCTCTACCAACTGAGCTACCCAAGCACGACTCACGACCCCTCCTTACAGCTTCACATCTGCCAGTACCTCGTCTCCTACCTTCCAAACTTTACAGAAGCTCTTCTGCGAACCTAGCAGAACTAGCACTCCCGGAAGAACGGATACTGCGGAGACATGGCTTAGCCACAGCCTGGGGGATGTTTCCAGAATGAGGTAGGGGACGAGGTACTGGCAGATGTGAAGCTGTGAGGAGGGGTGCTGAGTCTTGCTTGGGTAGCTCAGTTGGTAGAGCACTTGCCCGCGAAAGGCAAGTCGTCCCGAGTTCGAGTCTCGGACGGGCACAAAGTTTTAATCTGCCAGGAAGTTTCATGTCAGCTCACACTCCGCTGCAGAGTGAAATTCTCACTCTGATATCCGTATGTCTACTGAATCCTATGAGCCCTCTTATTCTGAGGCGTAGCGCCATATACCGATCCTGCCTTGGAGGCGGTTAAGTGGGAGATGTGTCTTAGAGCTGGATAGTGACAGATGGTGACGAGAGACTGGATGCGCACGTAGTTTATGTATCAGCCGATAGAGGAGAGTATTGGATGGGTACTGCGATTTAGTTTCGATTGTGCCCACTAGAGAGCAGTAAAGTAATAGAATGTATTTCTTAAACTGTTATAGTATTTTCATAAAGTGTTACTATGTCTTTTTGTGTATGTAAGCCGGCCGGAGTGGCCGAGCGGTTCTAGGCGCTACAGTCTGGAACCGCGCGAGCGTTACGGTCGCAGGTTCGAATCCTGCCTCCGGCATGGATGTGTGTCATGTCCTTAGGTTAGTTAGGTTTAAGTAGTTCTAAGCTCTAGGGGACTGATGACGTCAGAAGTCCCATAGTGCTCAGAGCCATTTTGTGTATGTAAAATGTTATAAATGTGTTTTAGCAGTATGAATGATGCGTGAGTGTGGTTTAAGATTAATATGAAGATAGTTGTTTAACGAGTTATGTAGTGGGATTTAGTGTGGGAACATTTCGAAGATGTATGGATGTGGACAAAGGGGATTTTTGTAGAATAGATTTGTAAAATAAGTTTATGGTAAAGGGAAAGTTAATTCAGGTATAAATAACAATAGTAAATAACTTTATGCATAAACAAAACTTCAGCATATTAGATAATTACGTCGGTAAAAAGTGCAGTCGTTAGGTTTCCTATTTTGCGATTGGTTATTGATGAAAAGCGCGGATTGATGCGGCAGAATGTTGTTTTGCTAATGGCTGTTGAGTAAACTGAGCAATGGTAAAGGAATATTTTTCGCGCGCCTTACTCTGCTGTTAGAGATGAGTTAGAGTATTCTAGAGAGGAGTCGGAGGGTAGCCATGAAACAGTTCGGACGTGTGTAGTAGTAGTTCCGATGGAAACGATAAGTTGCCCGATCTAGCAGTGTTTCATACATCAAAAGTGTGGTAAAGTGACGGCATAATTATTCCGATGGGCGTGTACAAATTTCGGAATTTTTAAGGGAATTTTGTGACGAGAAAAGACTCGTAAATTCGGCGTGGCGTATTGAGCAGGTCGGTGGCTAAAAACTGTGACTGCATTAGGTACCGACAGACCTAATATTTGGCGAGCATTCTCAACCAAAAACAATGGGTATTTGTGTAGCTATTACGTTTTCGGGAAATGCAACACCGTAAACTTGCTAACGTGAGTGAAAGGGATTGTGAGTGACTGTGTTGAGACTAGCACGGGCTTGGCAGTGATACTTGTTCACCTAAGTTTCAGAATATACTAATTGAGGACAAAATTTCCAACCTTTCATTTCTTGTGAAAACTTTCTCCCGAAACGTACGTTAGTGACTTTAATTGCAGCCTGGTTCACGTCGAAGTACGATAGGTTTCGCTCGGCTTCCCTACTGATGATATGCTGAGACAATGTTCACAGGTAGGTGCAGGTACGTCGTCGTAAAAGGACGGAAAGAACCGCGCCGCCGCAATTCTTTCTTCATATTCTTGTACAAAAATTTTAAATTAGCTATTTGTATCGATGGTATACGGTTAAAACTGAATGCATCGGTTACCAGTGACTGTAGATATTCGATGCAGAGCAAATTTATTTTTGGTTGTTTCTAGGTCCTTTGAATGGTGCCCTTGATGACACGCACAACATGCAACCGTCAAACCATTTCACGCCATACTTTTAGAAGCGTAGGTGGAGTTGCTGACGCGTCGGATATGAGTAATTTGTGTTCTGGAATGGTTTTCGGTAAAGGAGGCACATACGCAAGGTGTTTCGCATAACCCCAGGAAAACAAATCGGTGGATGCCAGGCGCAGAGGCCTAGGTGAGAACGCAGTGCCGCCATGGCAAGGAGGGCAATTTCGACGTTTTGGGAGGTGCTGATTCAAAAGTGTGGAGCGGCTTTCCATTCGCTGCTCTTGCACAACTATGGAAATTCTGAAGTTTAATTTACATTATCTCCTCCGAATGCGAAAACATTTTGTTGACACCGACCTACGTAGGGAGAAACTATCACGATAAAATAAGGGGAATCAGAGCTCGTACGGAAAGATATAGGTGTTCGTTCTTTCCGCGCGCTATACGAAATTGGAATCTACATCTAAGTGATTACTCTGCTATTCACAACAAAGTGCCTGGTAGAGGGTTCAATGAACCACCTGCAAGCTGTCTCTCTACCGCTCCACTCTCGAACGGCCCGCGGGAAAAATGAGAACTTAGATTTTTCTGCGCGAGCCCTGATTTCTGTTAATTTACCGTGATAATCATTTCTCTCTACGTAGGTGGGTGCGAACATAATGTTTTCGCAATCGGAGGAGAAAACTGGTGATTGAAATTTCATGAGAAGATCCCGTCGCAACGAAAAACGCCTTTGTTTTAATGATAGCCACTCCAATTCACGTATCATGTCTGCGGCACTATCTCCCCTATTTCGCGATAGTACAAAACGAGCTGCCCTTCTTTCAACTTTTTCGATGTCATCCGTCGGTCCCACCTGATGCGGATCCCACACCGCACAGCAATACTCCAGAATAGGGCGGACAAGCATGGTGTAAGCAGTCTCTTTAGTAGACCTGTTGCACCTTCTAGGTGTTCTGCCAATGAATCGCAGTCTTTGGTTTGCTCTACCCACAATATTATGTATGTGATCGTTCCAATTTAAGTTATTTGTAATTGTAATCGCTAAGTATTTAGTCGAATTTAAAGCCTTCAGATTTGTGTGACTTAATTTCCTTGTTCGCCACTTTTCGCACCATACAGATTTCTTATGTAACTCATTTTGCAAGTCGTTTTGTTCATCTGATGACTTTACAAGACGGTAAATGACAGCATCATCTGCAATCAATCTAGGACGGCTACTCAGATTGTCTCCTATGTCGTTAATATAGATCAGGAACAATAGAAGGCTTTCTAACACTTCCTTGGGGAACGCCGGATATTACTTCTGTTTTACTAGATGACTTTCAGTTTATTACTACGAACTGTGACCTTTCTGACAGGATATCACGAATCCAGTCGCACAACCGAGGCGATACTCCGTAGGCACGCAGTTTGGTTAGAAGACGCTTGTGAGGAATAATGGACGTCAAACGGGCCGACTTGGAGCAGGAGAGGCATCACAGGACATTTCAATATCCAGTGCCCATACTTTTTCAAATAAATTCATAAAACTTTGTCAGTATCACCAGGAAGGATTCAGGATTCACACCCATTGCAGTGGAAGTTCTAAAAGATAACATAATAATTTTTTTACGTGCGAAATTTCATAATTTTTTCACTTACTAATGACTGCATTTGTTGCTATAGGTACATTTTTCTTCATAAGTTAGAGAGATTCTTCGGTGAATTTTGCACATCATACATACCATACTCACAGGTGTATGAAACTCTAGAATTTATTTAATTTATGAAAAAATGAATGAACTGTTATATTTTAAACTTCGTGTTTAGAAAAAACACAAATTTTATTGTTAATTACCTCAATTTTTACCACAGTTTTTAATAGATTTGGAAAATTCTAGAATTTCATACACCTTTAAGTATTGTTTTATGCTGTGCAAAATTCGTCGAAGAATCTCTCTTACTTATGAAGTGTACCTACAGCAAGAAATGCTGCCATTATTAAGTGAAAAAAATGATCAAATTTCACACGTAAAAGAAATTACTTCGTTATGTTTTAGAACTTCCACTGCTATGAATGTGAACCCTTCCTGGTCATGCTGACAAAGTTTTATGAATTTATTTGCAAATTGAAATGTCCTGTGGTGCCTCTCGTGCTCCAAGTCATCTACATCTACATCTACATCCATACTCCGCAAGCCACCTGACGGTGTGTGGCGGAGGATACCTTGAGTACCTCTATCGGTTCTCCCTTCTATTCCAGTCTCGTATTGTTCGTGGAAAGAAAGATTGTCGGTATGCCTCTATGTGGGCTCTAATCTCTCCTATTTTACCCTCACGGTCTCTTCGCGAGATATACGTAGGAGGGAGCAATATACTGCTTGACTCCTCGGTGAAGGTATGTTCTCGAAACTTCAACAAAAGCCCGTGCCGAGCTACTGAGCGTCTCTCCTACAGAGTCTTACACTGGAGTTTATCTGTCATCTCCGTAACGCTCTCGCGATTACTAAATGATTCTGTAACGAAGCGCGCTGCTCTCCGTTGGATCTTCTCTATCTCTTCTATCAGCCCTATCTGGTACGGATCCCACACTGGTGAGCAGTATTCGAGCAGTGGGCGAACAAGCGTACTGCAACCTACTTCCTTTGTTTTCGGACTGCATTTCCTTAGGATTCTTCCAATGAATCTCAGTCTGGCATCTGCTTTACCGACGATTAATTTTATATGGTCATTCCATTTTAAATCACGCCTAATGCCTACTCCCAGATAATTTATGGAATTGCTGACCTGCTATATTGTAGCTAAATGATAAAGTATCTTTCTTTCTATGTATTCACAGCACATTACACTTGTCTACATTGAGATTCAATTGCCATTCCCTGCACCATGCGTCAATTCGCTACAGATCCTCCTGCATTTCAGTACAATTTTCCATTGTTGCAACCTCTCGATATACCACAGCATCATCCGCAAAAAGCCTCAGTGAACTTCCGCTGTCATCCACAAGGTCATATTTGTATACTGTGAATAGCAACGGTCCTATGACACTCCCCTGCGGCACACCTGAAATCACTCTTACTTCGGAAGACTTCTCTCCATTGAGAATGACATGCTGCTTTCTGGATCTAGGAACTCTTCAATCCAATCACAAAATTGGTCCGATAGTCCATATCCTCTTACTATGTTCATTAAACTACTGTGGGGAACTGTATCGAACGCCTTGAGGAAGTCAAGAAACACGCCATCTACCTGTGAACCCGTGTCTATGGCCCTCTGAGTCTCGTGGACGAATAGCGCGAGTTGTGTTTCACACGATCGTCTTTTTCGAAACCCATGCTGATTCCTACAGAGTAGATTTCTAGTCTCCAGAAAAGTCATTATACTCGAACACAATACGTGTTCCAAAATTCTACAACTGATCGACGTTAGAGATATAGGTCTATAGTTCTGCACATCTGTTCGACGTCCCTTCTTGAAAACGGGGATGACCTGTGCCCTTTTCCAATCTTTTGGAACGCTACGCTCTTCTAGAGACCTACGGTACACCGCTGCAAGAAGGGGGGCAAGTTCCTTCGCGTACTCTGTGTAAAATTGAACTCGTATCCCATCAGGTCCAGCGGCATTTCCTCTTTTGAGTGATTTTAATTGTTTCTCTATCCCTCTGTCATCTATTTCGATATCTGCCATTTTGTCATCTGTGCGACAATCTAGAGAAGGAACTACAGAGCAGTCTTCCAGCTTTGGAAAAAGACATTTAACATTTCGGCCTTTCGTCTGTCATCCTCTGTTTCAGTACCATTTTGGTCACAGAGTGTCTGGACATTTTGTTTTGATACACGTACCGCTTCGACATAAGACCAAAATTTCTTACGATTTTCTGCCAAGTCGGCCCGTTTGACGTCCTACCCCCCCCCCCCCCCCCCCCCCCCCTACATGTGATTTGCAGAGTATCCATGTAGATGTAGATGTTCTGGTAAGTGTTAGCTGTAGCCACGTGTCGCCACTATAGTGGTTTTGGGTTGGTGTCTACGGTGGACCCCAGACTCTATGGACTCAGTCCGTGTTGCCGGCCTCCCTCGGCCACAGCCGCGCTGTCGCAAACGGGAAGCAGTTTGTAGAGCAAACAGGATATCAGCTGACCACAAGCCGCAAACCGCCTGCGGTCACCCTGAGGACATGATACCACCACTCCTATCCGCTCTTAATCCACGCACACACGTAAACATGTGAAGTAATCCCGCCGCACATCCGCAACGACCTCGTTATGCGAATACACGTTCCTCTGACAGTATCTTCCCACTAAAGCTTAAACGTGTCCTTAAATGGCAAATACCGGGTGCTCAAAAAGTCAGTATAAATTTGAAAACTTAATAAACCACGGAGTAATGTAGATAGGGAGGTAAAAATTGACACATTTGCTTGGTATGACATGGGGTTTTATTAGAACAAAAAAAAAACAGCAAAGTTCACAAAATGTCAGACAGATGCGCGTCGTTTGGTGATGATCGTGTGCTCAGCCGCCACTTTCGTCATGCTTGGCCTCCCAGGTCCCCAGAACTCAGTCCGTGCGATTATTGGCTTTGGGGTTGCCTGAAGTCCCAAGTGTATCGTGATCGACCGACATCTCTAGGGCTGCTGAAAGACAACATCCGACACCAATGCCTCACCGTAACTCCGGACATGCTTTACAGTGCTGTTCACAACATTATTCCTCGACTACAGCTATTGCTGAGGAATGATGGTGGACATATTGAGCATTTCCTGTAAAGCACATCATCTTTGCTTTGTCTTACTTTGTTATGCTAATTATTTCTATTATGATCAGATGAAGCGCCATCTGTCAGACATTTTTTGAACTTTTGTATTTTTTTGGTTCTAATAAAACCCCATATCATTCCAAGCATGTGTGTCAATTTGTACCTCTTTATCTACATTATTCCGTGATTTATTCAAATTTCAAATTTATACTGACTTTTTGATCACCCGGTACATCGACACTGGATGGATGTCTGTGATGAGCTAGTCTGCTGACGCTGTTCTCGCCCACTTGATCTACATCTACATCTACATCTACATCTACATGGATACTCTGCAAGTGCCTCGCAAAGGGTTCATGAAACCGCCTTCACAATTCTCTATTATTCCAATCTCGTACAGCGCGCGGAAAGAAAAAACACCTAGATATTTCCGTTACCAGCTCTCATTTACCTTACTTTATCGTGGTGATCGTTTCTCCCTCTATAGGTCGGTGTCAACAAAATTCCCATTCGGAGGAGATAGTTGCTGACTGAAATTTCGTGAGAAGGTTCGGTCGCAACGAAAAACGCCTTTCTTTTAATGATTTCCAGCCCAAATTCTGTATCATTTCTGTGACACTCTCTCACATATTTCGCGATAATACAAAACGAGCTGCCCTTCTTTGTACTTTTTCGATGTACTCCATCAGTCCTATCTGATAAGGATCCCACACCACGCAGCAGTATTCTAAAAGAGGACGGACAAGCGTAGTGTAGGCGGTCTCCTTAGTAGGTCTGTTACATTTTCTAAGTGTGTTCCTTCCGCTTTGCTGCGCGGAGTGGCCGCGCGGTTCAAAGCGGCATGCCACGGACTGCGCGGCTCCTCCCGCCGGAGTTTCGAGTCCTCCCCCAGACATGGGTGTGTCTGTTGTTGTTAGCATAAGTTAGTTTAAGTAGTGTGTAAGTCTAGGGACCGAAGACCCTAGCAATTTGTTACCTTAGGCGTTCACACACATTTGAATATTTTGAACCTTCCATTTCAAGTACTTCGTAATCGTAATTCCTAGGTATTTAGTTGAATTTACGGCCTTTAGATTAGACTGATTTATCGTGTAACGGGTTCCTTTTAGCACTCATGTGGATGACCTCACACTTTTCGTTATTTAGGGTGAACTACCAATTTTCGCACTATTCAGATATCCTTTCTAAATCGTTTTGCAGTTTGTTTTGATCTTCTGACGACTTTAGTAGTCTATAAACGACAGTTTCGTCTGCAAAAAAACAAAGACGGCTGCTCAGATTGTCTCCCAAATCGTTTATATAAATACGGAACAGCAAAAGGCCCATAACACTACCTTGGGGAACGCCACAAATCACTTCCGTTTTACTCGATCACTTTCCGTCAATTACTACGAACTGTCACCTCTCTGACAGGAAGTCACAAATCCAGTCACATAACTGAGACGATATTCCACAAGCACGCAATTTCAATACGAGCCGCTTGTGTGGTACAGTGTCAAAAGCCTTCCGGAAATCCAGAAATACGGAATCGATCTGAAATCACTTGTCAACAGCACTCAACAGCTCATGCGAATAAAGAGATAGTTGTGTTTCACAAGAAAGATGTTTTCTAAACCCCTGTTGACTGTGTGTCAATAGCCCGTTTTCTTCGAGGTAATTCATATGTTCGTACACAATATATGTTCTAAAATCTTACTGCATATCGACGTTAACGATATGGGCCTGTAATTTAAAGGATTACTCCTACTACCTTTCTTGAATATCGGTGTGACCTGTACAACTTTCCAGTACCTGGGTACGGATCTTTAGTCGATCGAACGGTTGTATATGATTGTCAAGTATGGAGCTAATGCATCAGCATACTCCGAAAGGAACCTAATTGGTATACCGTCCGGACAATGAATACAGGCATGCATCAGTGCAAGAGGACATGCTACTGGGTATTAGAGGTACCGGTGTGTACAGCAATATGGACCACCAAGACCTCTGAAGCTTTCGCTGTATGGTGGTACAACATGCAATGTGGGGTTTTCATGAGTAATAAAAAGGGCGGAAATGTTGTTTATGTTGATCTCTATTCCAATTTTCTGTACCGAACTGATACAATACATTTTTTTAAATATGTGTTCATGTATTCTCTAATGAAGGCTGAGTTCCTTTGGACATTAATGAAATCCCGATGCATTACTTGGTAGGGGCCTCCAAGACAATGACTTGCAATACCTGTCAGTAAGTATTTATCCATCTCTAATTATTATTCTTATTGTTATGTATTTACATGTCAATACACTAAGGGTTTGTTGTAATACAGTGTTAGCAGAGTCCCTGGAGGTATTCCCTGACCTACTACACACTGAACCTTCACATCAGTTGCAGCAGTGCAGAATGCAATAGATACACTCTGTTCTGATGCTGAACCAGTATATGGAGATGTTCCACACACGTACATATGCATCACAGCAGCAGCAACAACATTCACATCCACAGCCTTCTGCATCACGAAATGTCACTTTATTTGGACTGTCAAGCAAGCAGGAGGAATGTAGCATGACAATAAGTGGCTATTACTGTACCTATATGTTGAAAATCGATTATATATGTATGTGTAAATAGATGTGCCCTATAAATTGTTTTCCTTTTTTTTTATTTTCAACCTCACCAATCAGTAACAACACTTACAGCTACAGTTTATAATATACAACTTGAAGTACAAAGCCGTGTGCCAGCATTAGTAGCTAACTGAGCTGAAAGAAATTCTAGAGAGAGATTGTACGACAGGAGAGCCATCTATCAGCTTCTGGCGGTGACACTGTACTATTTCATAGTTGTACCACGTTAACACAGAATGTGTTCAGCCTTACACAAAGTACTAATACATCTGAATGCTAAAACATAAAGACACACACACACACACACGTCACAATGAACTTATGACATGGGTTTGAACTTAGTGCAATATTTCTTCAAAACAATAACTTTATAATGTAAATGGATAGAATATACAAACAATCATTGTTTTTGCAGTCCATCGTCGTATGTTAGTGAAACTAAAATATGAAACTGATGGATATGTAGTCTGAGATGTACAACCAGCGATATAAGTTTCACTAAGTTACAATCAGCAATCTTCTTTGGTCATGCCACTAATGAATGTGATGAAACTATCATAAAATTCTTTAGATGGACCAAAAACACAGCCATAAAAATTAATTGAATAGAAAAAAAATGAGATACATGCCTGCCAGACATTAAGATAACAAATTAACTCAAACACCTTGTTTTTAACCAATTTCATGTGGCTGCCTTTAACACAATAAGGGCTGTGGGATCCATAGAATGAATAGCAGACTTTTACTATTTACTATGAACCTACTCCCAACACTGCCTCTGATGTAAGGCAGCCATTAAGTGAGAATTGAGAAAAAACTATACATCCAACTAATAATTTCTTTCTCGCTCTAGATATGTGCAGCATGGGAGTTGGGAAGGATTATTGCCATTGTTGTAGCAGTCCGGATTCTGCAGCCAGTCTAGACGATAACTGCTGGAGGTGTGCGTCAGGATACTGTAGCAGCAAATAAACAAACACCAGAGTGTACTCGGGCGGATGTAGTTTTGATAGTGCTACATGTGTGAGGACAGGTGCTGTTAATCAGATAGCAATCCCAGTTTTGATAGCAGCAGGGGATATCAGCACTCCGCCATAGCCAGAATATCTACAAAGGATCTGTTTCGCATATATATGTATGGCTGATCTTTAATATTCAAGTGGTGCAATTGAACATCCCGCCGTTATAATTCCGCTGCAATATTGCTACAATGTTGGTGCAAAGTCGTGATGTGTGGCTTAAGCCGTCGGCACACGGACCGTGCTGTCGAACGTAAACGTTGAGCGTGCCGAGTTCAACGTGCTGCCGAACGCTCAGGAACAATGCTACTCGTGCACACGGCACGTGGGCCCCAACGTGGTATGCGCGGTCACAACGCACTCCAGCGGCAATTTGAGGGATGTTTCTAGTTCGTAACCCACACTGTTTACTCAACGGGCGCGCGTAAAATTCCCATGTTAGCTCTATTAAAACGCACATTTCCTCCATCGTCCACGAAAAGAAAAGTACCATGTCCAATCAATAAGGACACAGGGCTATGAAAGTTCCATTACATACAGTGTGGTACAAATTTGGAATACTTCTCCGCATAAGATAAACATTATTTCATCATTCCCACATTTTAGTACAACCCCATGGTCAGTCTTACTTCATCACTGTTCCTACCCAGTAGCAGAATCTCTGCAACATGTGAATTACGAAACGTCAAAGAAAAAGGAGCAAAATATCTTTATACAAGTAGCGCAAGCTGTCTTGTAGATTAAGCCAATCGAATGAAGTCACCCCTCAAAAAAAGGTGAACTTACATTTACATAACATCAATACATGAAATGGTTCAAATGGCTCTGAGCACTATGGGACTTAACATCTATGGTCATCAGTTCCCCTAGAACTTAGAACTACTTAAACCTAACTAACCTAAGAACAGCACGCAACAACCAGCCATCACGAGGCAAAGAAAATCCCTGACCCCGCCGGGAATCGAATCCGGGAACCCGGGCGTGGGATGTGAGAACGCTACCGCACGACCACGAGATGCGGGCAATCAATACATGACAATGACGCTACTCATTACGCTAAACCAATGACAGACAGAGAGCAAGTAATCGTAGTATATTACCCCTTGCAGAAAAACTTATCGTAGATATCTTACTAACTGAAATTTAATTATAACAAATTGTACCAATAACAATGCGGTTTTGGTGGATCTTCAGTGTGTCGCTGCCTTCAAATAGCCTACTCTCATAATACGCAAGTTACAATAATTTTTTCGCCACGAATATGACGTTTCTCATTGTTTTATTGCAACGGATCACACAGTTAACAACGGGTTTTCCAGTGATCCTCAATTTGCTGGTGCTCAGAAACGGCATATATACATACAGGCTTGAAATGAACGCCAATATGGCGCCTCACAACTCTGTACTGAAGGGAGACGGCGTGCGTGTGACGTAGGCGGCGCTGTGCCACCTCATTGGTCAACGCTCAGACGCACGCTCAGAACATCTGACAAGCCAGATATTGCTCTGCACGTTCGGGAAGACTCCCGAACGTGCTGTTCCACGCTATGACGTCAGAAACTCGCCCGCTCAACGCTCAACGTTCGGATGCACGGTCCGTGTGCCCACGGCCTTATGAGTAGCCGCTCACCTCCCGCCTAACTCTCACAGTACTTGCAGTGGATCCTAATGCGGTTTCGAATCCCCGTCTCATGGTCTGTATAGATGTCTGCCTATTACACATTACGACCCTCTTCAACTGTCGTCGGTCTCTGTCAGCCAACAGACGAGGTCGGCCTGTACGCCCTTGGGCTGTAGGTGTCCCTTCACGTTTCCACCTCACTATCACATCGGAAACAGTGGACCTAGGGATGTTTAGGAGCGTGGAAATCTCGCGTACAGACGTATGACACAAGTGACACCCAATCAGCTGACCACGTTCAAAGTCTGAGTTCCGCGAAGCGCCCCATTCTGCTCTCTCACGATATCTGATGACTACTGACGTCGCTGATATGGAGTACCTGGCAATAGGTGGCAGCACAATGCAGCTAATGTGAAAAACGTATGTTTTTGGGAGTGTCCAGATACTTTTCATCACATAGTGTATACAGGGTATTACAAAAAGGTACGGCCAAACTTTCAGGAAACATTCCTCACACACATAGAAAGAAAATATGTTATGTGGACATGCGTCCGGAAACGCTTACATTCCATGTTAGAGCTCATTTTATTACTTCCCTTCAAATCACATTAATCATGGAATGGAAACACACTGCAACAGAACGTACCAGCGTGACTTCAAACCTTTGTTACAGGAAATGTTCAAAATGTCCTCCGTTAGCGAGGATACGTGCATCCACCCTCCGTCGCACGGGATCCCTGATGCGCTGATGCAGCCCTGGAGAATGGCGTATTGTATCACAGCCGTCCACAATACGAGCACGAAGAGTCTCTACATTTGGTACCGGGGTTGCGTAGACAAGAGCTTTCAAATGCCCCCATAAATGAAAGTCAAGAGGGTTGAGGTCAGGAGAGCGTGGAGGCCACCGAATTGGTCCGCCTCTACCAATCCGTCGGTCACCGATTCTGTTGTTGAGAAGCGTACGAACACTTGGACTAAAATGTCCAGGAGCTCCATCGTGCGTGAACCAGATGTTTTGTCGTACTTGTAAAGGCACATGTTCTAGCAGCAGAGATAGAGTATCCCGTATGAAATCATGATAACGTGCTCCATTGAGCGTAGGTGGAAGAACATGGGACCCAATCGAGACATCACCAACAATGCCTGCCCAAACGTTTACAGAAAATCTGTGTTGATGACGTGATTGCACAATTGCTTGTGGATTCTCGTCAGCCCACACATGTTGATTGTGAAAATTTACAATTTGATCCCGTCGTAATGAAGCCTCATCCGTAAAGAGAACATTTGCACTGAAATGAGGATTGACACATTGTCGGATGAACCATTCGCAGAAGTGTACCAGTGGAGGCCAAACAGCTGCTGATAGTGCCTGCACACGCTGTACACGGTACGGAAACAACTGGTTCTCCCGTAGCACTCTCCATACAGTGATGTGGTCAACGTTACCTTGTACAGCAGCAACTTCTGTGACGCCGACATTAGGGTTATCGTCAACTGCACGAAGAATTGCCTCGTCCATTGCAGGTGTCCTTGTCGTTCTAGGTCTTCCCCAGTCGCGAGTCATAGGCTGGAATGTACCGTGCTCCCTAAGACGCCGATCAATTGCTTCGAACGTCTTCCCGTCGGGACACCTTCGTTCTGGAAATCTGTCTCGATACAAACGTACCGCGCCACGGCTTTTGCCCCGTGCTAATCCGTACATCAAATGGGCATCTGCCAACATTGCACTGACTGCAAAACCACGTTCGTGATGAACACTAACCTGTTGATGCTACGTACTGATGTGCTTGATGCTAGTACTGTAGAGCAATGAGTCGCATGTCAACACAAGCACCGAAGTCAACATTACCTTCCTTTAATTGGGCCAACTGGTAGTGAATCGAGGAAGTGCAGTACATTCTAACGAAACTAAAACGAGCTCTAACTTGGAAATTAAGCGTTTCCGGACACATGTCCACATAACATCTTTTCTTTCTTTGTGTGTGAGGAATGTTTCCTGAAAGTTTGGCCGTACCTTTTTGTCACACCCTGTATATGATTTTTGGCCCATCCCTGCCGACAGAATTTCGTGACATAATGTATACAGTCCTGAAATGATTCTTACTGTGCGAGAGTAGTGTGTGGGTTGAAATGGAGGGGGATTGGAGTGGGGAGAGAAGGATGAGCGGGCAGGAGGGCGACAGAAGCAGTTGCGTCTGCTGTGATATGACACCAGAAGAAAAGGACTGACAGACCCTGAGCCAGCAGTGTGTTCACGGGCCACAGTGAACCCATGCTACGGTCCCTCACTGCAGTCTGTTAACGAATGAAGGAGCATACAGAATAGGTTTCTCGATATGTGAGAGACTGGAAAATTTCACAATAACAGAACCCGTTACATTTTACTCGACAGCGAGTGTTCGAGAGAGGCAGACGTATCGCCAGGAGTGCCCCAGAGTATAATCTGACAGACAGTATGAGCTGGTGATGTACAGGGAAGTGTAATTGTTGAGTGACTGTTAAGAGTACAAGATGAGTTACACAAAATTTCTAGGTGGTAAGATGAATGGTAGTTAGATCTAATTGCAGAAATATTGCAATGCGGCACTACCTGTATGCTGCTTGACAGAGTCAAGTAGATTAAGTATCTAGGTGCAACGTTGCACGCCAGCCGGAGTGGCCGAGCGGTTCTACGCGCTACAGTCTGGAACCGAGCGACCGCTACGGTCGCAGGTTCGAATCCTGCCTCGGGCATGGATGTGAGTGATGTCCTTAGGTTAGTTAGGTTTAAGTAGTTCTAAGTTCTAGGGGACTGATGACCACAGCAGTTAAGTCCCATGGAGCTCAGAGCCATTTGAACCATTTGAACGTTGCACAGCTGTATGAAATGTAATTAGCATCTAAGGGTGCAACAGAGAAGGTGAATGCACGACTTCGATTGGGGGAATTTTAGGAATGTGCGGTTCATATGTTGTTGTTGTTGTTGTTGTGGTCTTCAGTCCTGAGACTGGTTTGATGCAGCTCTCCATGCTACTCTATCCTGTGCAAGCTTCTTCATCTCCCAGTACCTACTGCAGCCTACATCCTTCTCAATCTGCTTAGTGTATTCATCTCTTGGTCTCCCTCTACGATTTTTACCTTCCACGCTGCCCTCCAATACTGAATTGGTGATCCCTTGATGCCTCAGAACACGTCCTACCAATCGATCCCTTCTTCTAGTCAGGTTTTGCCACAAATTCCAAAAATGGCTCTGAGCACTATGGGACTCAACTGCTGAGGTCATTAGTCCCCTAGAACTTAGAACTAGTTAAACCTAACTAACCTAAGGACATCACAAACATCCATGCCCGAGGCAGGATTCGAACCTGCGACCGTAGCGGTCTTGCGGTTCCAGACTGCAGCGCCTTTAACCGCACGGCCACTTCGGCCGGCGCCACATACTCCTCTTCTCCCCAATTCTATTCAATACCTCCTCATTAGTTATGTGATCTACCCATCTAATCTTCAGCATTCTCCTGTAGCACCACATTTCGAAAGCATCTATTCTCTTCTTGTCCAAACTATTTATCGTCCATGTTTCACTTCCATACATGGCTACACTCCATACAAATACTTTCAGAAACGACTTCCTGACACTTGAACCTATACTCGATGATAACAAATTTCTCTTCTTCAGAAACGCTTTCCTCGCCATTGCCAGTCTACATTTTATATCCTCTCTAATTCGACCATCATCAGTTATTTTGCTGTCCAATACGTAGAAGACATAGTATAGGACACTAGTACAACCCATTCGTGAGTACTACCCGGCCACTGTGGCCGAGCGGTTCTAGGCGCTTCAGTCTGGAACCGCGCTGCTGCTACGGTCGCAGGTTCGAAACCTGCCTCGGCCATGGATGTGTGTGACGTCCTTAGGTTAGTTAGGTTTAAGTAGTTCTAAGTTCTAGGGGACTGATGACCTCAGATATTAAGTTCCATAGTGCTCAGAGCCATTTGAACCATCTTGAGTACTGTCCAAGTGTTTTGGACCCGCACAAGGTCATATTAAAGCAAGACGTCGAAGCAGTTTAGAACTGCGCAGCCAGATTTGTTAGCTCTAGGTTGGAACAATGGTAGTGTTATGGAGCTGGTTTGTGAGCCCAAATAGGAACCCCTGCAGGGAAGACGATGGTATTTTCTAGTAACGCTGGTGAGGAAATTTAGAGAACCGGCATTCGAAGCTGACTGCAGTACGATTTCACTGGCGTCAATGTCCATTTGGCGTAAGCAGCACTAAGATAGAGAAAGCAGGATGTGTGTGGAGGCATATAGAAAGTCGTTTCTAACTCGCACGAGCGTAACAGGGAAGGAAATGACTAGTGGTGGTGCAAGGCAACCTCCGCCATGCACCGAATTGCGCCTTACGGCATGTACAGGGAGTTTCACAAGTGATGGTCAATATTCAGGGATATGACAGGAATGATCATTCTAAACAAAAAGGCCAAGTAAGCATTGGCTCTAAAACGCATACCCGAAGAGCTATGAGAACGTCTTGATCTTTGATACTTTGAAACAAATCTCTTCTACTGCAAGCTCTTTGCTTTCCATATTTTGAAAAGTGGTAGTATGCACCAAAACAAGAAGAAAATGTCCAGCAAACACGTGGTCTAAAATGCATATTTTAAGAGCTACGAGATCTTGTTCATCTTCGCTACTTTGAAATACAACTCTTCTAATGAACAAGTGCTCATAACTTTTAAGGTATCCATTTTAGGGCACATGTTTACTGGACATTTTCTTCTTGTTTTGGTCCACACTACCACTTCCGAAAATATGGAAAGCAAAGAGCCTGCACCATCAATAGTCAGCATGCCACCTGGCGGTGCGTGGCGGTAGGTGCTTCTAGCATCACTAAGTGACAGTCTCTTTAGTGGACTTGTTGCATCTTCTAGGTGTCCTGCAAACAAACAGTCTTAGTCTCGTCTTCGCTACAAGATTTTTTATTTGGTCGTTCCTATTTAAGGGGACCACACCCTGCCTTTCTAACCCATGTTAATTTAGGCAAGTATTTGACCCATTTCTGGAAAAAGGTATTTGATGCAGGACCTTAATATTTTTACTGTATGTTACCTGATGCTAATAGAGTCAACTGTACTAAAATCTACTTTATCCATTTATAGTTTTTAAGAAATTTTTTTTTTAAATTATTAAGAAAAAATATTGTTTTTTCTTCAGAAAATAGTTTTTGTGAACTTCCTAACGGGCGAATATTAATGAATGTAGCACCAGAGGTGACTTTTGATGTTATTCAGAGTCTCTGAAAATTTGATTCATTTATCTGTGATAGTTTCTGATATAATGGGGCATATGTACTGAAAAATTTAGTTTGCAGGAAATTGACTTTAAAGAAAAACCTTTTGAAATTTGTTACTTACAGTTAATTAAAACTGTCCTGCTGCATATGATGGCCCTTCTTTGGCCTCTAGCAGGTCTTCCAGCTTCTTTTTCTCCTTCCTGGATGTTTGTCTTGCTTTCTTGGCCATATTAGATGCAGACCTGTCTGCATCGGCTATCCTCATTTTATCGCAATGTTGCAGCCCAGTGATCGTATTTTCACCAGGATTAATTCCTAGTATTTCAGTACCCAACACTTACCAATATTACCACAACTGAATGTAATAACAGCATCATGAACTCTTAGTTTCACTGTATGCATGCCTACAAATACAGTTTTATGGCGGCGGTTCAAAATTATGCTGTTCAAACATTCAATTGGGTTCTGTGTCTGTCCAGGCAGACATTTCAAAATGGTTCAAATGGCTCTGAGCACTATGGGACTTAACTTCTGAGGTCATGAGTCCCCTAGAACTTAGAACTACCTAAACCTAACTAACCTAAGGACATAACACACCTCCATGGACGAAGCAGGATTCGAACCTGCGACCGTAGCAGTCGCGCGGTTCCTGACTATAGTGCCGAGAACCGCTCGGCCACTTCGGTCGGCTCAGACATTTCCTTAGAAGGTCAGGATTAGCCAAGTCTCTGAAAATAGGTTTAATTGCTGTAATAACAGGAGCAGGAAGAGAATGGTGGTGAGAATAAGATTCTCCAGTTGCCTGAGCCCTATTGTATTTGCACCACCAATTTTCTCCTGATGGACACAATCGATGACATGGCTTATCATCAGTAGAAGACTTATGGAAGAATATGGCCAAACCCTTCTCTTCATTGCTTCCAGATTTTCTTTTTTTCTCCTAATTGCCTGCCCGTAGTATACCTGCAATTTTTCTATAACAACTACTCGCAATCACACTTGAACAAAACTGACTGTGTGTTTGAAAGCCTGTTGTGTACAAACAAAAGAATACCGACGGTTGCATTCCAAGGATAGCCAACACACTCGGGAGTAAAAAAAAATCCCTAACGTGCAATGTAGGGGATATAAAGATCTAAAATATATGCAGAAAAGTGGGCGTGGCACATAAACACATGCGGTAGGAATATGCTCTTTAAATGCACGAAAAAAAATTTTTCAGCTAAATCCTCTTCAGGGTACTTAAATAAAACCTTAATCTATCGAAATATGATGAAAACAGAAAATCGATTTTTTTCGACCTGAAAGACGGTGTGATCCACTTTGTTGAGTGGTAATTAAGATAGGTAAATTAGTGAAATCAATGTGAAGTGAAGTATAAATTAGGAAATAAATGAAAAACTTAGTTTAGTTTAGAAGAGTTACACACTGGCAGGCAGAGCAGCAGTGGCAACGGCCGGCACTTGCAAGTCAGCACATTCAGGAGAAGCCATCGCCCTCCCCACATATGCGGAATCTGTCGATTCAACCTTCAGGGCATCGCCCGACCGGCTCACGTGTTTCTCAGTTGTCAAATGTGATCAAAGGCCCTCGCCTATATTCCAAGAGGCAATGACCGACATTAAGTAATTTTCTTCGAGAAGCTTTTCAATGTGACAGAAGAGGCAATGACCGGCTAATGTGTTTCTCAATTCTGGAACCGCAAGACCGCTACGGTCGCAGGTTCGAATCCTGCCTCGGGCATGGATGTTTGTGATGTCCTTAGGTTAGTTAGGTTTAACTAGTTCTAAGTTCTAGGGGACTAATGACCTCAGCAGTTGAGTCCCATAGTGCTCAGAGCTATTTGAACCATTTTGTTTCTCAATTGTCACATGTGATCAAAGGCCCTCGCCTACATTCCAAGAGCCAATGACCGACGTTAAGAAGAGTCTTTGAGAAGCTTTTCAACGTGACAGAAGAGGCAATGACCGTGAAGTCGTTCACCTCCAGTGAACTGAAGTAAATAAACACACGAGACGCAGTGGGCCCGACAGTAGTTTTCAGTTCAGTTCAGTTCCAGTACAGTTCAGTCGGTGCTGAAGACAGTCATGCAGGAAGAGACGACATCGTACACAGGAGCACCAAGTCCACCGCTGTAATGGAATAGCAAGCAGCAGCCTCGGCGCCAGAAGACAGGAGTTAGAAGGTATTTGAAGACTGAGTTTTACGTAACCGGGTGACTCGTGAGGAGGGGAAGGAGACGGCCTCACACCAGCAGTCACCTGTGAGCTGGGATGAAGATCTGACAGCCGAAGACTGGCAAGCGGGAGTCCGTTGTTCGAGTCCGGGACACTGGCCTTCCCCCGCCGCGCTGCTCCGCTGGCCGACGCACAACACACGCGGCCTCCTAGAGAAGAGAAACACTGGGACGCCACATCCAAGGTGTCACCACCCTTTTCACGACTTTGTTCTCACCACCGCACGAGGCGCGTCTTCAGTCAACTGGACGAGACGGTGACACGAGATACGCACTGCCACGCGTAATCAGGCGCCGCCGCTGCCGCAGCAGAAGGCTTCGCAAACGACACAGCTGCTGCTCTCCGAGCCAGAACATCCAGTAAGCAAACAATTGTACAAAACTTTCAATAAAAGTTACCTTATGTAAAAATGCTGTTTCATTCTACCTCATACCCGAGCCAAGGAAGAACCCACCCCCGCCCACATGTTGTTAAGAGAGAAAAAGTAATTTATTTAGTGTCTTTGACCCTAACATAATGCTTTAGAATCAAATGCCCTTTGCAGTAATGCTCATCCTGACAATTGACTAGCATCAAAAGAGGTTACCCAGTTACACCTTAGCCGGCCGGTGTGGCCGTGCGGTTCTAGGCGCTTCAGTCTGGAACCACGTGACCGTTACGGTCGCAGGTTCGAATCCTGCCTCGGGCATGGATGTGTGTGATGACCTTAGGTTGGTTAGGTTTAAGTAGTTCTAAGTTCTAGGGGACTCATGACCTGAGATGTTAAGTTCCATAGTGCTCAGAGCCATTTGAACCATTTGAAGTTACACCTGAAGTTGGCCCTAACTCGCACGTAACTGAACTGGCAACCTTTTGAATTGCGTGACTCATCGAGTAACACAAATTTAACGGATTCCTTCTAGTTCTCATGTGGATGACGTCACACTTCTCATTATTCAGAGTGAACTGCCACTTTTCGCACCAAAACCGACACCTCCAAATGCCCCAGCGTTTAAACCTGCGGCAATTTGCGGAAGGGTTGCAGTTCTGTCACGCCGAACGATTCTCTTCAGCCGTCGTTGGTCCCGTCCTTGCAGGACCTTTTTCTGGCCGCAGTGAAGTCAGAGATTTCGTGTTTTACCGGATTCGTGACACTCGTGAGAACCAGACTGATCCGGACGGGAGGCGGCCCGCTTCCTGTGGTTTGGCCGCCCCGCGGCAGACTTCCGCTGCGCTCGCCGTTATATGCCGGGCCCGCGCGCCGCCGCTCATCGCTCCCCAGCAGCATCGACGGCAGACCGACCATGCAGGCGGCGGGCGTCGTTGCAGCCCTGGCGGCCTTGCTCGCAGGGAACGGCACCTCGGTGCTCGACTGTGTCTGCTCCCGCACCACCGCCGTCGCTCGATCTGGCGGCATCCTGGACCTCAGCGACGGTGAAATTGAGACGTGGTGGGACTACTGTCTGCGTTCTGGTAAGTGCAGTGCGGGCTGACGAGACGATATGTACAGGGCAGTCTTCACACACCACAGGCAGCTTGGCTTACACGTGCTCTTATCATTGGTTGTACGTTTTCTCCCTAACAATGAAGGACTACAGCTGTGCAAACACACTTGACCTGTTAGCAAACCGAGCGAGGTGGCGCAGTGGTTAGACACTGGACTCGCATTCGGGAGGACGACGGTTCAATCCCGCGTCCGAGTATCCTGATTTACGTTTTCCGTGATTTCCCTAAATCGCTCCAGGAAAATGCCGGGATGGTTCCTTTCAAAGGGCACGGCCGACTTCCTTCCCCGTCCTTCCCTAATCTGATGAGACCGATGACATCGATATCTGGTCTCCTTCCCCCAACAAACCAACCAACCAAGCTGTTAGCAACAAATAATCCTGAGTTAATAACGGATACAGGGATTAGTGAACACAGGGTTGTCGTAGCGAGATTGAATATTCAATTATATATACTTCAATCTTTCTTATTTCTGGTATCTCAACTGCTGAAAATATATATATATATATACAGCGTGTTACAAAAAGGTACGGCCAAACTTTCAGCAAACATTCCTCACACACAAATAAAGAAAAGATGTTATGTGGACATGTGTCCGGAAACGCTTAATTTCCATGTTAGAGCTCATTTTAGTTTCGTCAGTATGTACTGTACTTCCTCGATTCACCGCCAGTTGGCCCAATTGAAGGAAGGTAATGTTGACTTCGGTGCTTGTGTTGACATGCGACACATTGCTCTACAGTACTAGCATCGAGCACATCAGTACGTAGCATCAACAGGTTAGTGTTCATCACGAACGTGGTTTTGCAGTCAGTGCAATGTTTACAAATGCGGAGTTAGCAGATGCCAGTTGATGTATGTATTAGCACGGGGCAATAGCCGTGGCGCGGTACGTTTGTATCGAGACAGATTTCCAGAACGAAGGTGTCCCGACAGGAAGACGTTCGAAGCAATTGATCGGCGTCGTAGGGAGCACGGAACATTCCAGCCTATGACTGGCGACTGGGGAAGACCTAGAACGACGAGGACACCTGCAATGGACGAGGCAATTCTTCGTGCAGTTGACGATAACCCTAACGTCAGCGTCAGAGAAGTTGCTGCTGTACAAGGTAACGTTGACCACGTCACTGTATGGAGAGTGCTACGGGAGAACCAGTTGTTTCCGTACCGTGTACAGCGTGTGCAGGCATTATCAGCAGCCGATTCGCCTCCACGGGTACACTTCTGCGAATGGCTCATCCGACAATGTGTCAATCCGATTTCAGTGCAAATCTTCTCTTTACAGATGCTTCATTCCACGTGATCAAATTGTAAATTTTCACATCAACACGTGTGGGCTGACGAGAATCCGCATGCAGTTGTGCAATCACGTCATCAACACAGATTTTCTGTGAACGTTTGGGCAGGCATTGTTGGTGATGTTTTGATTGGGCCCCATGTTCTTCCACCTACGCTCAATGGAGCACGTTGTCATGATTTCATGCGGGATACTCTACCTGTGCTGCTAGAACATGTGCCTTTACAAGTACGTCACAACATCTGGTTCATCAACGATGGAGCTCCTGCACATTTCAGTCGAAGTGTTCGTACGCTTCTCAACAACAGATTCGGTGACCGACGGATTGGTACAGGCGGACCAATTCCGTGGCCTCCACGCTCTCCTGACCTCAACCCTCTTGACTTTCATTTATGGGGGCATTCGAAAGCTCTCGTCTACGCAACCCCGGTACCAAATGTAGAGACTCTTCGTGCTCGTATTGTGGACGGCTGTGATACAATACGCCATTCTCCTGGGCTGCATCAGGGATCCCGTGCGACGGAGGGTGGATGCATGTATCCTCGCTAACGGGGGACATTTTGAACATTTCCTGTAACAAAGTGTTTGAAGTCACGCTGGTACGTTCTGTTGCTGTGTCTTTCCATTCCATGATTAATGTGATTTGAAGAGAAGTAATAAAATGAGCTCTAACGTGGAAAGTAAGCGTTTCCGGACACATGTCCCCATAATGTATTTTCTTTCTTTGTGTGTGAGGAATGTTTCCTGAAAGTTTGGCCGTACCTTTTTGTAACACCCGGTCTTCAGTCCTGAGACTGGTTTGATGCAGCTCTCCATGCTACTCTACCCTGTGCAAACTTCTTCATCTCCCAGTACCTACTGTAGCCTACATCCTTCTCAGTCTGCTTAGTGTATTGATCTCTTGGTCTCCCTCTACGATTTTTACCCTCCACTCTGCCCTCCAATACTAAATTGGTGATCCCTTGATCCCTCAGAACATGTCCTACCTACCGATCCCTTCTTCTAGTCAAGTTGTGCCACAAACTCCTCCCCAATCTTATTCAGTACCTCCTCATTAGTTATGTGATCTGCCCATCTAATCTTCAGCATTCTTCTGCAGCACCACATTTCGAAAGCTTCTATTGTCTTCTTGTCTAAACTATTTATCGTCCATGTTCCACTTCCATACATGGCTACACGCCATACAAATACTTTCGGAAACGAATTCCTGACACTTAAATCAATACTCGATGTTAACAAATTTGTATTCTTCAGAATCGCTTTCCTTGCCATTGCCAGTCTACAGTATATATATATATATATATATATATATATATATATATATATATATATATATGAATATTTCTGGTATGTCAACTGCACATTTTTCAGCGCTGATTTAACTTTAGGACTCTGTATCTAAGAATGAACAAAAATTGACTTTTTCCACTATTGAAATAAGCCCTTCAATTCACTTGACGCATTCGTGAGAGACAATCTCCACTCCTTCGAAATGGATAATATAAGTACAGACCGGATGTAGCTTGAATTCAGAGAAATAGTATCGGCAGCAATTGAGAGATTTATACCAAAAAAATTAACAAACGACGGAGCTGATCCTCGTTGGTACACAAAACGGATCAGAACACTGTTGCAGAAACAACGAAACAAACATGCCAAATTTAAACAGACGCAAAATCCCCAAGATTGGCGATCTTTTATAGAAGCTCGAAATTTAGCGTGGACTTCAATGCGAGATGCTCATAACAGTTTCCACAACGAAACTTTGTCTCGAAACCTGGCAGAAAATCCAAAGAGATTCTAGTCGTATGTGAAGTATGTTAGCGGCAAGAAACAATCAGTGCCTTCTCTGCACGATAGCAATGGAGATACTATCGAAGACAGTGCTGCCAAAGCAGAGTTACTAAACACAGCCTTCCGAAATGCCTTTACAAAAGAAGACGAAGTAAATATTCCAGAATTCGAATCGGAAACAGCTGCCAACATGAGTAACGTAGAAGAAAATATCCTCAGAGTAGTGAAGCAACTTAAATCACCTAATAAAAGCAAGTCTTCTGGTCCAGACTTTATACCAATTAGGTTTCTTTCAGAGTACGCTGATGCATTAGCTCCATACTTGACAATCATATACAACCGTTCGCTCGACGAAAGATCCGTACCCAAAGACTGGAAAGTTGCACAGGTCACACCAATATTCAAGAAAGGTAGTAGGAGTAATCCACTAAATTACAGGCCCATATCGTTAACGTCGATATGCAGCAGGATTTTAGAACATATACTGTGTTGGAACATTATGAATGACCTCGAAGAAAAGAGTTTATTGACACACAGTGAACATGGGTTTGGGAAACATCGTTCTTGTGAAACACAACTGGCTCTTTATTAGCATGAAGTGTTGAGTGCTGTTGACAAGGGATTTCAGATCGATTCCGTATTTCTGGATTTCCGGAAGGCTTTTGACACTGTACCACACAAGCGGCTCGTAGTGAAATTGTGTGCTTATAGAATATCGTCTTAGTTATGTGACTGGATTCGTGATTTCCTGTCAGAGAGGTCACAGTTCGTAGTAATTGACGGAAAATCATCGAGTAAAACAGAAGTGAATTCTGGCGTTCCCCAAGCTAGTGTTATGGGCCTTTTGCTGTTCCTTATTTATATAAACGATTTTGCAGACAATCTGAGCAGCCGTCTTAGGTTGTTTGCAGATGACGCTGTCGTTTATCTACTAATAACCAGAAGATCAAAACGAACTGCAATACGATTTAGAAAAGATATCTGAATGGTGCGAAAAGTGGCAGTTTACCATAAATAACGGAAAGTATGAGGTCATCCATATGAGTGCTAAATGGAACTCGTTAAACTTCGGTTACACGATAAATCGGTCTAATCTAAAAGCCGTAAATTCAGCTAAATACCTAGGTATTACAATTACGAACAACTTAAATCGGAAGGAACACATAGAAAATGTTGTGGGGAAGGCTAACCAAAGACTGCGTTTTATTGGCAGAACACTTAGAAAACGTAACAGACCTACTAAGGAGACTGCCTACACTACGCTTGTCCGTCCTCTTTTAGAGTAATGCTTCGCGGTGTGGGATCCTTATCCGATAGGACTGATGGAGTACATCGAAAAAGTACAAAGAAGGGCAGCTGGTTTTGTATTATCGCGAAATAGGTGAGATAGTGTCACAGACATGATACGTGAATTGGAGTGGCAATCATTAAAACAAGGCGTTTTTCGTTGCGACGGGATCTTCTCATGAAATTTCAATCACCAGTTTTTTTCCTCCGATTGCGAAAACATTCTGTTGGCAGCCACCTATATAGAAATAAATGACCAACATAATAAAATAATAGACACCAGGGCTCGCACAAAAAAATTTAAGTGCCCTTTTTTCCCCGCGCGCAGTTCGAGAGTGGAACGGTAGAGAGACAGCTTGAAGGTGGTTCATTGAACCCTCTGCCAGGCACTTTATTGTGAATAGCCAAGTTATCACGTAGATGTAGATGTAGATGGATATTGATATTACAATAAAAAGAATTCAGAATGAATACAGCGATGTCAAGCGGCTCGTAATTATTTAACGTACAGCGCTATGTCGATAAGAAAGAGAATGCAATACAAAGTACAAAATTTCGGTATTTGCGCAAGCACGTTGAAGTTATCTGCCTTTACTGCACTGTACAACTTACCTTTCCAAATAATTTAATTTCCTAAATTATTTAAAATATTTCTGTAGCTCTAAAATTACCTTACAACGCCTTTAGACGTACCGAGAAAGTCCAGCCTTCTTCCCGTTTTCGTGACGGATCTATGACACTGTCGTTGAAATCTGGAGACCTGTGAATCATGGGAGTACCCAGAGAGGGGCAGGTGGGGGGGGGGGGGGGGAGCTGCCTCCCCCCCCCCCTAGAAAATATTCGCAGTTTTTCACTAGTTTACTGTTTTATTTAATAAGAAGTGCTGCATGTTGTCTCGAGTCCTTGTTTCCTGAGACTAGTATGACCTGCTGCCCCCCCCCCCCCCCCCAGTTCAGATCCTGGGTACGCCCTTGTTGTGAATCGTTTCCCTTTCAATAGAAGGCATGGCAATGGCGGACAGCCTAAAAGACAGCATAAGGAATTTCTGCAGGACACTTATTGTTCAGTGAAAAGAAGACGTGCTGGTGAAGTAAATTAGAGGCCAACAAGTGGTTGCAGAATTCAAACCTCTGACTGCTCTGTCAAGGGTAACCGCAGCCACGGTCTCCGAGCTGAATAGCCCATGCTGCTGCAAACGTCGTCGAACTGTTCGTGCAGATGGTTGTTGTCTTGAAAACGTCCCCATCTGTTGACTCAGGGATCCGTTACAGACGTGCGGATAAGATGCCTGTCATCTCGACTGCTAGTGATACGAGGCCGTTGGGATCCAGCACGGCGTTCCGTATTACCCTCCTGAAACCACCGATTCCGTATTCTGCTAACAGTCATTGGATCTCGACCAACGCGAGCAGCAATGTCGCGATACGATAAACCGCAATCGCGATAGGCTACAATCCGACCTTTATCAAAGTCGGAAACGTGATGGTACGCATTTCTCCTCCTCACACGAGGCACCACAACAACGTTTCACCACGCAACGCCGGTCAACTGCTGTTTGTGTATGAGACATCGGTTGGAAACTTTCCTCATGTCAGCACGTTATAGGTGTCGCCACCGGCGCCAACCTTGTGTGAATGCTCTGAAAAGCTAATCATTTGCATATCACAGCATCTTCTTCCTGTCGGTTAAATTTCGCGTCTGTAGCACGTCATCTTCGTGGTGTAGCAATTTTAATGGCCAGTAGTGTATAAAAATGGATGTATGTATTTATGTGCGAGTGTGTCTGAGTGGATGTTCCACATCCCCTTCTGACCCGATTTCAACCAAACACACGTCCCTTACTGTCAGCATACAATTGCTGTGGGGGTTAGAACTACTTACCTATCACAGTTCAGGACATATGACGTCATAAACAATGAGATGCATGGCAAACTGCCTCATCGTGCGTGACGCTTAAATTTATTGCTTCTTCCCTAGTACCTCAGTTCGCAACACATTCTGCACACAGTTCCGACGTACGCCGCTGAATGTACGTACAAAGTCATGTCATTGCATGACACAAGGAGCAGGAGACATGGAGTCATGAACAACGAGACGTGTGGAAAAATGCCGCATCATGTATCAATTTTTAATACATTTATTCTTTAGTACTAAGACACATACAGAGTCGAGTTCACTTAGAGAAATTCCTGATACCTCGCAGAGCTTCTGACAGCTTTCAGCTGCGAAACGCAATCGGCTGTAGGCGAAACCATAGCCGTCTATAGAGCTATGAAGAGCCTATAGAGACGTTTGCAAAATCGCGGTGTAGATACGAGAATAAGCTGTCCTTACACATCTGGAAATTATGCATTTTTTTTTTGTACGACTGTTCCGTAATTTCAAAAGTATTTTCACGAATACATGTAAATCAAATTTTCTCGATATTACAGAAAAACACAGTTCATTTCTGTTTTCATTTCTAATAGAAAGTTGCCAAATGAATACCTGCACGTTGCTTGGTTTGACAGCTAGCTATTTTAGAAAATATCTGTAACCGAAACGAAAGTTTTGGGTGTTCGAGTTTTAACCTTATACAATATGTTTGATCCACATTTGTGGTCTGGTTGATGGTATCTTCAATGTGTTTAACATCCTAGAAAGGCCTCTTTATGCTCGTGAATTTTGAGGCCTTTTTTAGAGTTCCGTCTTATGGTTGATCCATGAAGGATTCTTCGTTGCATATGGAACAGTCACTTCTCGAGGTGAATGACAGAAACATATTGCTACCTGTGCAGTAGTTACGAAAAACAGTTTTATTTGTTTCATGTAGCTTGGGCAAGAACTAAATTCAGTTGGTGTTCATAACAAAGCGCATAATACACCAAATTATGCTCTTCTCTTACAGTTGTTTGGATTTGTGTATGATGGTCACGCATCAGGTGCCATCATAAATTTCAGATTTTACGTTTTCTTTCGTTTCTTGGACACCATCGGCGAGTACATCTTTAATTGAATCAGCCAAGGAGGAAGCATTGTTACGTGATTGATGCGAAAATGTCCAAAATCTTTCGACCGTCTCTCCAGTAGATAACAGAAAACGAAATAGTACACACAACTCAAATTTAGAAGATACATCTGAAGTTTCATATGCTATCAAAGACACAAAATCTGTCTTAGCTGTTTCTGAACTACACTCCTGGAAATGGAAAAAAGAACACATTGACACCGGTGTGTCAGACCCACCATACTTGCTCCGGACACTGCGAGAGGGCTGTACAAGCAATGATCACACGCACGGCACAGCGGACACACCAGGAACCGCGGTGTTGGCCGTCGAATGGCGCTAGCTGCGCAGGATTTGTGCACTGCCGCCGTCAGTGTCAGCCAGTTTGCCGTGGCATACGGAGCTTCATCGCAGTCTTTAACACTGGTAGCATGCCGCGACAGCGTGGACGTGAACCGTATGTGCAGTTGACGGACTTTGAGCGAGGGCGTATAGTGGGCATGCGGGAGGCCGGGTGGACGTACCGCCGAATTGCTCAACACGTGGGGCGTGAGGTCTCCACAGTACATCGATGTTGTCGCCAGTGGTCGGCGGAAGGTGCACGTGCCCGTCGACCTGGGACCGGACCGCAGCGACGCACGGATGCACGCCAAGACCGTAGGATCCTACGCAGTGCCGTAGGGGACCGCACCGCCACTTCCCAGCAAATTAGGGACACTGTTGCTCCTGGGGTATCGGCGAGGACCATTCGCAACCGTCTCCATGAAGCTGGGCTACGGTCCCGCACACCGTTAGGCCGTCTTCCGCTCACGCCCCAACATCGTGCAGCCCGCCTCCAGTGGTGTCGCGACAGGCGTGAATGGAGGGACGAATGGAGACGTGTCGTCTTCAGCGATGAGAGTCGCTTCTGCCTTGGTGCCAATGATGGTCGTATGCGTGTTTGGCGCCGTGCATGTGAGCGCCACAATCAGGACTGCATACGACCGAGGCACACAGGGCCAACACCCGGCATCATGGTGTGGGGAGCGATCTCCTACACTGGCCGTACACCACTGGTGATCGTCGAGGGGACACTGAACAGTGCACGGTACATCCAAACCGTCATCGAACCCATCGTTCTACCATTCCTAGACCGGCAAGGGAACTTGCTGTTCCAACAGGACAATGCACGTCCGCATGTATCCCGTGCCACCCAACGTGCTCTAGAAGGTGTAAGTCAACTACCCTGGCCAACAAGATCTCCGGATCTGTCCCCCATTGAGCATGTTTGGGACTGGATGAAGCGTCGTCTCACGCGGTCTGCACGTCCAGCACGAACGCTGGTCCAACTGAGGCGCCAGGTGGAAATGGCATGGCAAGCCGTTCCACAGGACTACATCCAGCATCTCTACGATCGTCTCCATGGGAGAATAGCAGCCTGCATTGCTGCGAAAGGTGGATATACACTGTACTAGTGCCGACATTGTGCATGCTCTGTTGCCTGTGTCTATGTGCCTGTGGTTCTGTCAGTGTGATCATGTGATGTATCTGACCCCAGGAATGTGTCAATAAAGTTTCCCCTTCCTGGGACAATGAATTCACGGTGTTCTTATTTCAATTTCCAGGAGTGTATTTTCTTCCTGACACACATGTAACGTACAATCCAGTAAATTCTTTTGTATATCATTGGAAACACCTGAAAGACAGCAGCATTCACATCCGCTGCTAAAGCGTAAGTGAAATTTACACACTCTCTGAGTATTCTAGGATTGTTAGATTCTACTGTTTCATCATGTACACATAACGCAAGTTCAGACTCACTATAGAATGCAGCCAGTTATCTTGGAAAGAACATAGCGATTTTCCCTAACGTTACCGTACTGTCTTTCTGAATTTTGCCAGAAATCTGAACTATGTTGTTGTTGTTGTGGTCTACAGTCCTGAGACTCGTTTGATGCAGCTCTCCATGCTACTCTATCCTGTGCAAGCTTCTTCATCTCCCAGTACTTACTGCAGCCTACATCCTTCTGAATCTGTTTCGTGTATTCATCTCTTGGTCTCCCTCTACGATTTTTACCCTCCATGCTGCCCTCCAATACTAAATTCGTGATCCCTTGATGTCTCAGAACATGCCCTACTAACCGATCCCTTCTTCTAGTCAAGTTGTGCCACAAACTCCTCTTCTCCCAAATTCTATTCAACACCTCCTCATTAGTTATGTGATCTACCCATCTAATCTTCAGCATTCTTCTGTAGCACCACATTTCGAAAGCTTCAATTCTCTTCTTGCCTAAACTATTTATCGTCCATGTTTCACTTCCATACATGGCTACACTCCATACAAATACTTTCACAAACGATTCCCTGGCACTTAAAACTATACTCGATGTTAACAAATTTCTCTTTCTCAGAAACGCTTTCCTTGCCATTGCCAGTCTACATTTTATATCCTCTCTACTTCGACCATCGTCAGTTATTTTTCCCACCAAATAGCAAAACTCCTTTACTATTTTAAGTGTCTCATTTCCTAATCTAATTCCCTCAGCATAACCAGACTTAATTCGACTACATTCCATTATCCTCGTTTTGTTTTCGTTTATGTTCATCTTATATCCTCGTTTCGAGACACTGTCCATTCCGTTCAACTGCTCTTCCAGTTCCTTTGCTGTCTCTGACAGAATTACAATGTCATCGGCGAACCTCAGTTTTTCTTTCTTCTCCATGGATTTTAATACCTACTCCGAACTTTTCTTTTGTTTCCTTTACGGCTTGCTCAATATACAGATTGAATAACATCGGGGAGAGGCTATAACTTTGTCTCACTCCCTTCCCAACCACTGCTTCCCTTTCATGCCCCTCGACTCTTATAACTGCCATCTGGTTTCTGTACAAATCGTAAATAGCCTTTCGCTCTCTGTATTTTACCCCTGCCACCTTTAGAATTTGAAAGAGAGTATTCCAGTCAACATTGTCGAAAGCTTTCGCTGAATCTAGAAATACTTGAATCGTAGGTTTGCCTTTCCTTATTCTTTCTTCTAAGATAAGTCGTAAGGTCGGTATTGCCTCACGTGTTCCAACATTTCTACGGAATCCACACTGTTCTTCCCCGAGGTTGGCTTCTACTTCCATTCGTCTGTGAAGAATTCGCGTTAGTATTTTGCAGCTATGGCTTATTAAACTGATTGTTCGGTAATTTTCACATCTGTCAACATCTGATTTCTTTGCGATTGGAATTATTATATTCGTCTTGAAGTCTGAGGGAATTTCGACTGTCTCATACATCTTGGTCACCATATGGTAGAGTTTTGTCAGGACTGGCTCTCCCAAGGCTGTCAGTAGTTCTAATGGAATGTTGTGCACTCCCGAGGCCTTGTTTCGGCTTAGGTCTTTCAGTGCTCTGAGCCAAGGTGTTGCTTAATTTCTGTTTTCCAAGGACTGATTAAGCTAAATAAGCATTCTTATGTCCAATAGATCCCTCACGCTTCTTAGCCTTCTCTTTTAGATAACTTACAAGGAACCTGTTGAGTGCGAGGTCGAAAGCGAAAATTACGACAGGAAAAATAGTAACTGGTAATGACTCACTACGTTCCCAGAAAACGAAGAGTCTGAGACGCGAGGAGATCAGCCTTCACAAAATTGACACCATCGAGATTCTAGAGACGTTCGAAACAAACCGTTAACTTGGATCATGAAAACCGAATAAAAAATTGCGCATCTCTATGGAAATGAGCGTTTGAGTTCATTGGCCGGGAGGCCCCTTACGGGGCAGGTCCGGCCGCCTTGGTGCAGCTCTTACTACATTCGACGCCACATTGGGCGACCTGTGCGCCGGGTGGGGATGAAATGATGATGAAGGCAACACAACACTCAGTCCCTGAGCGGAGGAAATCCCAGACCCGGCCTGGAATCGAACCCGGGCCCCTACGGACGGCAGTCCGTCACGCTCGCCATACAGCTATCGGGGTAGACAGGCATGTGAATCATCACAAAGGTTCGCACCATCAAGATCAGAGGCGAGCTCCTTGGGAGTTACAAACCGCGCAAGACGTGCAGCTAGGTATCCACTCTTAAAGAATGCATATACAATCACATTGGTGTAAAAGGTTGAAGAGAACCGGTGGGATGTGATGGCATGCAACCGAATGCGAAGCAGCCTGTCCTGGCTCTTATTGTGGAACTGGCTGTCCTTCAAGGCGTTGCTGCAAATAGCTCGGTGATATGTTTTATACGCACGGAAAACACAAACATCGGGAGATTGAATTCATCTGGTGGTTCCAGGGGATATGAACTGCAATGTCACACACTTTCCAGGACCAGTAGTTTGTTCTTTAGGAGTATGATTTTTATACATATACTAGGAATTAAACAAGAGAGCAGCACTCCGTCTTCAGGCCACAAGTGGTCCATTGGGACCATCCGACCGCCGTGTCATCCTCAGCTAAGGATGGAGATAGGAGGGGCGTGTGGTCAGCACACCGCTCTCCCGGTCGTTACGATGCTTTCCTTTGACCGGAGCCGCTACTATTCGGTCGAGAAGCTCCTCAATTGGCATCACGAGGCTGAGTGCACCCCGAAAAGTGGCAACAGCGCATGGCGGCCGGATGGTCACCCATCCAAGTGCCGGCCACGCCCGACAGCGCTTAACTTCGGTGATCTGACGGGAACCGGTGTATCCACTGTGACTAGGCCGTTGCCAGGAATTAAAGAAAAGCAACTTATTCTGACGAGCTATTGGTCAAAAGCAGTGTTCATACCATAGTTGTAGTTCTGTTACGCCCGTTCTCCCACTCTTGCTTGCTGTGACGTAAATTTCCCCGACGCCCTTGCGAAGACTACACATACAAGAAAGAATCATAAAGCACAGAGCTCCTCTTAGTTCTCTCAGAGCAGTAAATAGCGTTCCAGCCAATTTACGATCCGGTTAAACAGTCGGCATAATTATACGAGGGACGTTTGAGAAGTCCGTGCAAAAATAAAAACTACTTACGTGTTTGGGGTAAACCTTTTTTATTTCTCGACATAGCCGCCTTTTAGACTTATACACTTCGTCCAACGCTGTTCTAATTTGTTGTTCCCTTCCGAATAATAGGAATTTCCAAGTCTGCAAAATAGCTATTATTTGCTGCAATCACCTCATAGTTTGAATAAAATCTTAGTCCCGCCAGCCATTTCTTCAAATTGGGGAACAAATAGTAGTCCGAGGGAGGCAAGTCTGGAGAACAGGGGGGATTTGAAACGAGTTGGAATCCTATTTCCGTTAATTTTGCGACCACAAGTGCTGAGATGTGCGCTGGTGCATTGTCGTAACGGAAATGGACATTTTTGCGGTCCAATCACCGGCTTCTTCTTGCACCTCGGTTTTCAAACGGTCCAATAACGAAGAATAATATGCACCTGTAATAGTTTTACCCTTTTCCAGATAGTCGATGAGGATTATCCCTTGCGAATCCCAAAAGACAGTCGCCAGAACCTTTCAGGCCGAAGGGCTGGTCTTCGCCTTTTTTGGTGCAGATTCTCCCTTGGTAACCCATTGTTTCTATTGTTGTTTGGTCTCAGGAGTATAGTAATGTATCCATCTTTCACACACAGTGACGAAACGACGCTTAAAGTCCTCCGGATTCTTCCTGAACAACTGCAAACCATCCTTGCAACATTTCACACGATTCCATCTTTGGTCAACTGTGAGCAATCGCGGAACCCATCTTGCGGATAGCTTTCTCATGTCCAAATGTTTATGTAAAATATTATATACCCGTTCATTCGAGATGCCCACAGCACTAGCAGTCTCACACACCTTAACGCTTGTGTTATCCATCACCATATGACGGATTTTATAAATTATTTCTGGAGTTGTAACCTCCACAGGGTGTCCAGAACGTTCAGCATCACTTGTGCCCATTTGACCACTCTAAAACTTCTGAAACCACTTATAAACTGTTCTAATCGAAGGTGCAGAGTCACCGTAATGTTTATCAAGCTTCCCTTTAGTCTCCTGGCTCGTTTTGCCTTTCATAAAGTAATGTTTAGTCACCACACGAAACTCTTCTACGTCCATTTTTTGACAATCACTCGACTTCCTTGATTCACACGAATGCCAAACACAAAGAAATAGACCAATATGGCTGAAACTTGGTGTGCGTTGTTTCCAAAGATGCTACTAACTAAACATGACGTCGATACGCGCCGGTGGTGCCATCTCTCGGACTTTACACGGACTTTTCAAACGCCCCTCGTATACGAATGCGCTAAGGAATTGATTTTGATAGAACCCTCTTGGTACCTCTAATTTTCCAGGGTCCGTTTCATATACGTTTCCTCTTCAAATTCCGATTGGTTGCAGTTGGAAACAAATTACTTACTTAACTAAGGTATAGTTTTGTTTATCTCCTCTAAAAAAATTTCGCCCGATTCCGTAGGTTGCTGTGCATAGTCTAGCTGAAGTTTCGTTTGAAATTTCATTACCTTTCGTTTTCCAATTCTGTAGCACTGTTTGAAGTTATCCAACCATCCACTGTTTCGCTTGAAATCGAAACAATATATGTCGTGTTGGCAGAGCGGTTCTAGGCGCTTCAGTCTGCAACCGCGCTACCGCTACGGTCGCATATTCGAATCCTGCCTCGGGCATGGATGTGTGTGATGCGTGAAGAGTTTCACAGAGTACTGAAAAACATGAGTCGAAACAAGGCCACGGGAGTAGACAACATTCCATTAGAACTACCGACGGCCTTGGGAGAGCCAGTCCTGACAAAACTCTACCATCTGGTGAGCAAGATGTATGAGACAGGCGAAATACCCTCAGACTTCAAGAAGAATATAATAATTCCGATCCCAAAGAAAGCAGGTGTTGACAGATGTGAAAATTACCGAACTATCAGTTTAATAAGTCACAGCTGCAAAATACTAACGCGAATTCTTTACAGGCGAACGGAAAAACTGGTAGAAGCCGACCTCGAGGAAGATCAGTTTGGATTCCGTAGAAATGTTGGAACACGTGAGGCAATACTGACCTTACGACTTATCTTAGAAGAAAGAGTAAGGAAATGCAAACCTACGATTCAAGCATTTCTAGATTCAGAGAAAGCTTTTGACAATGTTGACTGGAATACTCTCTTTCAAATTCTAAAGGTGGCAGGGGTAAAATACAGGGAGAGAAAGGCTATTTACAATTTGTACAGAAACCAGATGGCAGTTATAAGAGTCGAGGGGTATGAAAGGGAAGCAGTGGTTGGGAAGGGAGTGAGACACGGTTGTAGCCTCTCCCCGATGTTACTGAATCTGTATTTTGAGCAAGCAATAAAGGAATCAAAAGAAAAGTTTGGAGTAGGTATTAAAACCCATGGAGAAGAAATAAAAACTTTGAGGTTCGCCGATGACATGGTAATTCTGTCAGAGACAGCAGAAGACTTGGAAGAGCAGTTGAACAGAATTGACAGTGCCCTGAAAGGAGGATATAAGATGAACATCAACAAAAGCAAAACGAGGATAATGGAATGTTGTCGAATTAAGTCGGGTTATGCTGAGGGAATTAGATTAGGAAATGAGACACTCAAAGTAGTAAAGGAGTTTTACTATTTGGGGAGCAAAATAACTGATGGTTGAAGTAGAGAGGTTATAAAATGTAGACTGGCACTGGCAAAGAAAGCGTTTCTGAAGAAGAGAAATTTGTTAACATCGAGTATAGATTTAAGTGTCAGGAAGTCGTTTGTGAAAGTATTTGTATTGAGTGTAGCCATGCATAAAAGTGAAACATGGACGAAAAATAGTTTGAACAAGAAAAGAATAGAAGCTTTCGAAATGTGGTGCTACAGAAGAATGCTGAAGATTAGTTGGGTAGATCACATAACTAATGAGGAGGTATTGAATAGAATTGGGGGAAGAGGAGTTTGTGGCAGAACTTGACTAGAAGAAGGGATCGGTTGGTAGGACATGTTCTGAGGCATCAAGGGATCACAAGTTTAGCATTGGAGGGCAGCGTGGAGAATAAAAATCGTAGAGGGAGACCAAGAGATGAATACATTAAGCAGATTCAGAAGGATGTAGGTTGCAGTAGATACTGGGAGATGAAGAAATTTGCACAGGATAGGGTAGCATGGAGAGCTGCATCAAACCAGTCTCTGGACTGAAGACCACAACAACAACAACAAGTTGCTTCACAACTCTGAGGACATTTACTTCTACTTGGCAGGTGTTCTCGATTCGAATTCTGGAATATTTACACCGTCTTATTCGAAAGGCTGTTTTTATTAACTGCTTTCGCAGCAATGTCTTCGATAGTATCTGACGCGTCGACAGAAGTGCCGACACAGTGTGATTTGAGGGGACCGCAATGCACGCTATAAACACACGAAGGATGGCGTGAGGTCTGAAACAGGATACGTAATGAATGCTATAAAGTAAAGTACGTAGCTTTTGGAATACTTAACTTTAATCCATCCTTGTTGTATACATCGTTCTTGATGAGACATGCTTTATACGATAAGTATCAATTGCTATGTAAGGCTAATGGCGCCTTGCTAGGTAGTAGCCATGGACTTAGCTGAAGGCTATTCTAACTATCTGGTCGGCAAAGGAGTGAGGCTTCGTCAGTGTAGTCGCTAGCAAAGTCGTCCGTACAACTGGGGCGAATGCTATTCCGTATCTCGAGACCTGCCTTGTGGTGGCGCTCGGTCTGCGATCACACAGTGGCGACACGCGGGTCCGACATGTACTAATGGACCGCGGCCGATTTAAAACTATCACCTAGCAAGTGTGGTGTCTGGCGGTGACACCACAGTATCTCCATTGCTATAGGACAGAGAAGGCATTGATTGTTTCTTGCTGCTAACATACTTCAAATACGACCAGGATCTCTTTGGATTTTGTGCCAGGTTTCGTTGTGGAAAATGTTATAGGCATGTCCTTAGGTTAGTTAGGTATAAGTAATTCTAAGTCTAGGGGACTGGTGACCTCAGATGTTAAGTACGGTAGTGCTCAGAGCCATTTGAACCATTTTGAGCTCTCTTAGTGTTTCACCTTCAGTGGCTGATAGTACTGATTGTAACATCCACGAGATAAATTTTAGCTACAGTGCGACGAAAGGAAATTATGCGTTTAACAGTTATAAACATTATCCATTCGACATATAAAAAAAAATTGTGAAAACGATGATAAATATTAGTTATTTATATAACATTCTCTGATGTAATTGGACATATCGATGTGTATCATACAAAGACAAGGATTCCAGAATGAGATTTTCACTCTGCAGTGGAGTCTGTGCTGATATGAAACTTCCTGGCAGATTAAAACTGCGTGCACCGACCGAGACTCGAACTCGGGACCTTTGCCTTTCGTGGGCAAGTGCTTTACCGTCTGAGCTACCCAAGCACGACTCACGCCCGGTCTCACAGCTTTACTTCTGCCAGTACCTCGTCTCCTACCTTCCAAATTTTACAGAAGCTCTCCTGCGAACCTTACAGAAGTAGCACTCCTGAAAGAAAGGATACTGCGGAGACATGGCTTAGCCACAGCCTGGGGGATGTTTCCAGAATGAGATTTTCACTCTGCAGCGGCGTGTGCGCTGATATGAAACTTCCTGGCAGGTTAAAACTGTGTGCCCGACCGGGACTCGAACTCGGGACCTTTGCCTTTCGCGGGCAAGTGCTCTACCATCTGAGCTACCGAAGGTAGGAGAGGGGATACTGGCAGAAGTAAAGCTGTGAGTAGCGGTCGTGCGTCGTGCTTCGGTAGCTCAGATGGTAGAGCACTTGCCCGCGAAAGGCAAAGGTCCCGAGTTCGAGTCTCGGTCGGGCGCACAGTTTTAACCTGCCAGGAAGTTTCATATCAGCGCACACTCTGCTGCAGAGTGAAAATCTCATTCCGGTAATCAATAGTTATATAGAATCTATTGTACGAACTGTGATTTAGTGGTACTTACACAACTTACAGACAACACTTTAACTCGGCGTTAACTTGGAGTTCTTTAGCAAGTTGACCAAATCTTTAGCCGGGGGAAAAATTATTTAGTAATTACTCAATGTAATAAAATGAGATTGTCATTTTGATTTACAAATTAGTTAAATACCAAACCAGTGAATAACACAGCGAACGCCTCTTGATGTGGATTTTTTATTTTTTATTTTTTATTTTTTTTTTTTTTTTGGTCGTGAGTCTAGTGACTGGTTTGATGCAGCCCGCCACGAATTCCTTTCCTGTGCTAACCTCTTCATCTCAGAGTAGCACTTGCAACCTACGTCCTCAATTATTTGCTTGACGTATTCCAATCTCTGTCTTCCTGTACAGTTTTTGCCCTCTACAGCTCCCTCTAGTACCATGCAAGTCATTCCCAGATGTCCTATCATCCTGTCCCTTCTCCTTATCAGTGTTTTCCACATATTCGTTTCCTCTCCGATTCTGCGTAGAACCTCCTCATTCCTTACCTTATCAGTCCACCTAATTTTCAACATTCGTCTATAGCACCACATCTCAAATGCTTCGATTCTCTTCTGTTCCGGTTTTCCCACAGTCCATGTTTCACTACCATACAATGCTGTACTCCAGACGTACATCCTCAGAAATTTCTTCCTCAAATTAAGGCCGGTATTTGATATTAGTAGACTTCTCTCGGCCAGAAATGCCTTTTTTGCCATAGCGAGTCTGCTTTTGATGTCCTCCTTGCTCCGTCCGTCATTGGTTGTTTTACTGCCTAGGTAGCAGAATTCCTGAACTTCATTGACTTCGTGACCATCAATCCTGATGTTAAGTTTCTCGCTGTTCTCATTTCTACTACTTCTCATTAGCTACCTGGATAGGAGCAGTCAATGGAAGCCCGAGTGAGTGGTCAGAGTGCAGAGCTCGGGGTGTCCTGCAGATCGGCTGCCGGAGTTCGTGTCGTGCGGCGCCCTGGAGCAGCAGCCCGCGGCGTGGTCGGCTGTGGTCCGCACGGCAGACGCCATCAGCGGCTACGGACTGGCGCCGCCTGCGGGTGCGGGGGAGGAGGGGGAGGTGTGCGCCGACGCGCTGGCAGAGCTCCGCCGCCTCACGCGGAACGAGTCCTTGCAACTCGTCGGGGAGCTCATCTGCCGCATGGCCGACGACTGCATCAACTCCTGCTCTGTACCGAGGTACGTACGCCACTCGGCGTCGTAGCTACTAACCGTACAGCTAGTCTCCTTCTCCTCTCCTTGATTTTGTTCTCAGCGCTGTCACTTACTTTCCCTATTTTCCGCCAGTCTGCCAAGTTGATTCCGTATTTCTAGATTTCCGGAAAGCTTTTGTCACCGTTCCTCACAAGCGACTTCTAATCGAGCTGCGGGCCTACGGGGTATCGTCTCAGTTGTGCGACTGGATTCGAGATTTCCTGTCAGTTCGTAGTAATAGACGGCAAATCGTCCAGTAAAACTGAAGTGATATCAGGTGTTCCCCAGGGAAGCGTCCTGGGACCTCTGCTGTTCCTGATCTATATAAATGACCTGAGTGACAATCTGAGCAGTTCTCTTAGGTTGTTCGCAGATGATGCTGTAATTTACCGTCTAGTAAGGTCATCCGAAGACCAGTATCAGTTGCAAAGCGATTTAGAAAAGATTGCTGTACGGTGTGGCAGGTGGCAGTTGACGCTAAATAACGAAAAGTGAGAGGTGATCCACACGAGTTCCAAAAGAAATCCGTCGGAATTCGATTACTCGATAAATAGTACAATTCTCAAGGCTGTCAATTCAACTAAGTACCGGGGTGTTAAAATTACGAACAACTTCAGTTGGAAAGACCACATAGATAATATTGTGGCGAAGGCGAGCTAAAGGTTGCGTTTCATTGGCAGGACACTTAGAAGCTGCAACAAGTCCACTAAAGAGACAGCTTACACTACACTCGTTCGTCCACTGTTGGAATATTGCTGCGCGGTGTGGGATCCTTACCAGGTGGGATTGACGGAGGACATCGAAAGGGTGCAAAAAAGGGCAGCTCGTTTTGTATTATCACGTAATAGGGGAGAGAGTGTGGCAGATACGATAGGCGAGTTGGGATGGAAGTCATTAAAGCAAAGACGGTTTTCTTCGCGGCGAGATCTATTTACGAAATTTCAGTCACCAACTTTCTCTTCCGAAAATATTTTGTTGAGGCCAACCTACATAGGTAGGAATGATCATCAAAATAAAATAAGAGAAGGAAGTCAGTACCAAGACTAAGTTATCTGTGCACCGTTCAATCTTTCGACCAACTTTGTTGTATGGGAGCGAAAGCTGGGTGGATTCGGGTTACCTTATCAACAAGGTTGAGGTTACGGATATGAAAGTAGCTAGGATGACTGCAGGTACTAGTAGATGGGAACAATGGCAGGAGGGTGTCCACAATGAGGAAATAAAAGAAAAACTGGGAGTGAACTCTATAGATGTAGCACTCAGGGCGAACAGGCTTAGATGGTGGGATCATGTTACACGCATGGGAGAAGCAAGGTTACCCAAGAGACTCATGGGTTCAGCAGTAGAGGGTGGGAGGAGTCGGGGCAGACCAAGGAGAAGGTACCTGGATTCGGTTAAGAAAGATTTTGAAGTAATAGGCTTAACATTAGAAGAGGCATCAATGTTAGCACTGAATAGGGGATCATGGAGGAATTTTGTAAGGGGGGCTATGCCCCAGACTGAACGCTGAAAGGAATAATGTCTTAAATGATGATGATGATGATGATGTTTACGAACTTCCTCTGCAATTAGTGTGAATCCTGAATCCTTCCTGGTCATGCTGACAAAGTTTTATGAGTTTATTTGTAAAAGTATAGACACTGGTTACTAGAATGTCCTGTGATGCCTCTTCTGCTCCAAGTCGGCCCCTTTGACGTCCTACCCCCTTAACGTATCAAACTCTCTAAAATGTTCACTTAACCCGTAATAAGTTTTTACGCATTTTTCTGCCGGATCCCTGCTTTGAACAACCATAAATAACACATAATTACTATACACAACCATTTATAACAAATAATTATAATACATAATTATTATAAACCCTAAAAAGGGGCCATGTTATTAATAGCATTGCCACAACAGCACCCACTCAGTGGTTGCCTGTTCTATCCAGTTTTGTGCCTAGTAATCTCGCAATCAGAGATGACAAGGTACTAATTCTTAAGACAGTTTCCAGAATGAGATTTTCACTCTGCAGCGGAGTGTGCGCTGATATAGACACTGAAACATTCCCCAGGCTGTGGCTAAGCCATGTCTCCGCAGTATCCTTTCTTTCAGGAGTGCTACTTCTATAAGGTTCGCAGGAGAGCTTCTGTAAAATTTGGAAGGTAGGAGACGAGGTACTGGCAGAAGTAAAGCTGTGAGACCGGGCGTGAGCCGTGCTTGGGTAGCTCAGTTGGTAGAGCACTTGCCCGCGAAAGGCAAATGTCCCGAGTTCGAGTCTCGGTCGGGCACACAGTTTTAATCTGCCAGGAAGTTTCTTAAGACAGTGTCCAACAAGAATTGAGTCCTAAATAGCTTGTTACAGACTAGAGCAACTGAGTATCATTGTACAGTATGGTCTTCCTCGTCACGAAAGCTCAAGATCCAACCTCACCCAAATGGCACAAAGGTGATACGGCTGCGTCTTGAAAAAGTGGGTTTTGGTGGAAGCGCTGCCTGTGACTATGGTGCCGAGGAGTAGACAATGGGACATGTTGTAGGGGAGCGCCCACTCCACGTTTTAGAAAGTGGTCTCCCGTGCTCGTCTAGTCATAGTTCTGGCTGATGGTTGTACAGGGTGTCCAGAAAAGGACTCCCTGATTTCAAAATTAAATATCTCCAAAACAAAGATCGATAGAGGAATGCAGTAAACGGTATGTTTATTGTAAAAGCTGTAAGAAGTTTATACAGCAGTTTGAAATAATAGTTACAAAAGCTGCTAACAGATGGCGCTGTAATCGCCATACGCAATGCCTAGTATAAATAGTGATCCGAAGCTCAGAGCGATCCGTTCCACTATTGAAACGTGGAAGGAGGTTAGCGTACCGAACGTAGAGATTATAACCGTATACTCCATTGAAGAACGCGTTTTTCTGGTGCTAGAGTACCACAGGTTAGAAGAGGCGAAGTTTTCAAGCACGATTTAATGTTCCAAAAGGACCCGATGCGAAAACCATTCGTACGCTCTTCGCAAAATTTCAACGAACAGGCAGCGTAACTGATGATCTAGTGGGGCATGTTGGCCGCAAGCAAACCGCAGTTACGCCTGAAAATATCGCCACAGTTTCTGGAATTATTCAGCGAAATCCAATGTCATCCGTCCGAAGAATTGGATCTGAGACTCGTTTGAAGCGTTCCAGCACGCAGAAAATACTGAGAAAGAGCCTACGCGTGTTTCCATTCAAAATTCAAACGCACCAGGCCATAGCCGTACGAACTGTGCAACAAAGGGTTGCCTTTGCTAATCAGATGCTCACAATGATTGATAGTGAAGGATTTGATGTTGGCTGCATCTGCTTTACAGATGAAGCACACTTCCACCTGAATGGATACGTGAATAAGCAGAACAGGCGATTTTGGGGCTCCGAAAAGCCATATTGGTGTGAAGGGAAACCCCTGTATTCTCCTCAAGTTACTGTGTGGGCTGCAGTATGCAGCAGAGGCATTATTGGCTCTTTTTTCATTCGAGAAACGGTCACTGGTGCACGTTACGTTGCAATTTTGGAACAATTTGTCGCCACACAGCAAGCGTTAGAAGATCGACCAGGTACTGAATGGTTTATACAAGATGGAGCCCGACCACATCGGACCGAACAAGTGTTTCGCTTTCTTGAGGAATACTTCGGGAATCGAGTCATTGCTTTGGAATATCCCAAATTTACTGGTGCGGGCATGGATTGGCCTCCATATTCGCCGGATTTTACTCCCTGTGACTTTTTTTTGTGGGGCACAGAGAAAGACACGGTCTACCCGAAGGATCCCGCCACGCTGGACGAGCTTGAATCGGCGATCTCTGTGGCATGTGAATCCATTTCGGTTGAGACACTACGAAATGTGATAGCGAATTTCATTATTCGTTTCGCCACCTCTGTAGTGCCAATGGTGAACATTTTGAAAACATTGTGATGTGATTGTTTGGAAAGATTGTTTTCATACGATTATTTCACTTATGTATGCTGATATGAGCTGTATAGCGTACAGCGCCATCTGTTAGCAGCTCTTGTAACTATTGTTTCAAACTGCTGTATAAACTTCTTACAGCTTTCACAATAAACATACCGTTAACTCCATTCCTCTATCGATCTTTGTTTTCGAGATATTTAATTTTGAAATCAGGGAGCCCTTTTCTGGACACCCTGTATGTGAATTCTTGTATTTCATCAGCAACGATCAGTTCGCCAGAATATGTTAGCAGACTCGCGTACCCGTCATAATTTACGCCAGGATAATCGACTGGCACCTTGATCCGTCACTAATGGGCTGGCAACGTCTGTCAATGGGAAACGTAAAAGCTAAACAAAGGGCAACTTGGGTTAAGCTTACACTATTCTATTCTACAAAATACGGTTAAGTTCCAGAATATCGTCTATTGCATCAGCTGACTGAATTTTATTTTTGAAAGGTTGGACAACATGGCATGGAACACGACGACGCTGCAGGCAGACGGCCTGAGGCACCACGCCCTGTCCCAGACGTGGCACGCCGTTCGGCGCATCACCAGAGCCATGGTCGGCAGAAAAAGCTGTGAGATCAACTACGGACCTACTTACGAGTGGAAGGACTTGAACAAAACTGGTGAGTATCACATCTGGAAGTACGTTATTGTTAAATAACGCGCAATGTGCTCATTAAGGTATTCTACAAAAAATTTCGTCTAAGTTAACGAACAAATCAAGATGGAGTTCCACCATATTGAAAACCCTGTCCGTATTAAAGTACATAAAAAGAAAAACATTACAACTAAGTAATAACGACACTCGAGAGAAGAAATAGTTGTCAACTAACAAACTATTGCATCTAACAAGGGGAGATCACCAACAAGGTTTCATATAAAAAAAAGCACACTTGCAATATGACAGTCCCAGCTGTCGATCTTGCGCGGAGATTTGGACCATAATTCTAACACTATGCAGATATGACCTTCTGAACATGAGGATTTGAACCATAATTCTGACACTATGCAATTATTACCTTCTGACCACGGTTATTTGGGCCATAATTCAGACACTACACAGTTATGACCTTCCCAACACGGAGATTTGGGCCATAATTCTGACACTACACAGTTATGACCTTCCCAACACGGAGATTTGGGCCATAATTCTGACACTACACAGTTATGACCTTCTGACCACGGATATTTGGGCCATAATTCAGACAATACGCAGTTATGACCATCTGAACATGGGGATTTGAACCATAATTCTGACACTATGCAGATATGACCTTCTGAACATGGGGATTTGAACCATAATTCTGACACTATGCAATTATGACCTTCTGACCACGGATATTTGGGCCACAATTCAGACACTATGCAGTTATGACCATCTCAACACTGGGATTTGGGCCATAATTCTGACACTACACAGTTATGACCTTCCCAACACGGAGATTTGGGCCACAATTCTGACACTATACAGTTATGACCTTCTGACCACGGATATTTTGGCCATAATTCAGACAATACGCAGTTATGACCATCTGAACATGGGGATTTGAACCATAATTCTGACACTATCCAGATATGACCTTCTGAACATGGGGATTTGAACCATAATTCTGACACTATGCAATTATTACCTTCTGACCACGGTTATTTGGGCCATAATTCAGACACTATGCAGTTATGACCATCTCAACACTGGGATTTGGGCCATAATTCTGACACTACACAGTTATGACCTTCCCAACACGGAGATTTGGGC